>NC_136929.1:70586412-71188481 GCF_949752795.1 Hyperoodon ampullatus
CTGGTTATTTTTAAATAATGTATTATAGCAACTCACAAATCTGTTTACCACTCCTTTTTAAAAACTAATCTGCCTGAACTTACACTGTGGAATCTTTCTCCCTAGAGTGTGTGGCTGCTGGTTTTCCAAGTTTTAGTTCTTACTTTTATTCTTTAGGATGACTTTCTAGAAGTCACTCCTGTGCCTGAATAACTTAGTAGTTAGTTTATAATATAGGCAGAGATTGTGCTCAAACGTCTCAAGCCCATAAAGCTTCAATCCGTGTGTGGATTGGAAAGGACATTCAAAGCTTCAGTGGGTTTTCAAACATGCCTTGGCTTGTTAATTACTTTCATCCACTGTCCCATGTGCATGCACATAGTTTCCCAGTGGGCCAGAGAATTGTGGCCAGCTTCTCTAGCCCTGCTATGCTCTCTTATTTCCAGGGTATTAGGTATTAAACTTCTGACCAATAATCCCTTCACTGTAACTGAGACTGCAACCTCGGACCAGTGAAGATGCAGGTTTTTGTTTGTTTCCTACCCAAATTTGACAATTTTAGCTGACATACCTGTGGGTTTTCATCTCTCCCACAAATCAAGTCCACCCCCTCTGACAGCAAACCTGTTGTTTTTTCCAACCAGGCCCATACTGGTGAACTACTGCTGCTCTCCCCAACCAAGCTGGGATGGAAGGTGGGTAGCGTGTGGGGATTTCAGGCAGAAAGGCCTCAGACTCTGTTGCTCTTACCCAGAACTACAGTAGTTTTTCAGGAATTAATGCTTCTCAGTGCTTTTTGATTGACTTCCAGATTCCTGAAATAGTTATTTTGACAATTTTGTGCAGAGGATTCACTGACCATTGCACACTGCCATACCCATTAGTAGCATATAATTTTGGAAGAGCAGAAAACCACATGTGCTAGATACTTTGTTTTGAACAGAGGGATATACTAGACATTCCTTGAGGCTTCCTTCTGAACCTGTGATCTCACAATAACCTTCCCTGACTAAAAGGAGAAGAAATGTGGCCCAGGCAACTTTGTATCTGAGCTTGTTTCCAAATGCCTGCTCTAACTTACCAGGAATCCTAGATTTTATCTCTTTCTCAATATGAACAAATACACTGTTTGGACCAGTGTTCAAACATTACAAATGGAAAGTAATGTCCAAATCAGAGCAAACTCTTCAACGAGGCTTAAGAATTAGAAGATAAAGCAGTGTCTGTTGGGGAGGATACATTCTGAGCATACTTTATGACTTTGGAAAGGTTTTAAATTTATTATGTGAATTAGAGAAATCAAGAGTTTTAAAGTATGGGAAACAACAATTAAAAAAAATATAAATTATCTTCAAAGGATTTTACATAAGGATTATTTTCCTTCTTTCTTTTCTCCTTATCATTTCATTTAGTAACGTATTCTTCCCTAAGTGAAAAAGGCTGCTTGGTGCAGTGGTTAAGAATCCACCTGCCAACACAGGGGAGACGGGTTCGAGCCCTGGCCTGGAAAGATCCCACATGCCGCGGAGCAACTAAGCCCATGCGCCACAACTGCTGAAGCCCACAGGCCTAGAGCCCGTGCTCTTCAACAAGAAAAGCCACTGCGATGAGAGGCCCGCACACTGCAACGAAGAGTAGCCGCTGCTCGCCGCAACTAGAGAAAGCCCGCGCGCAACAACGAAGAGCCAACTCAGCCATAAATAAATAAATAATAAAATAAATAAAAACCTAAGACTATGATAGTAACAGTGATAAATTATTTCCCTTATACACCAACAGTTTTAATTACCCTTCCTTTCTGTGAGTGAAACATTATGAGATACAGGGAGAGAGAGGGCAAGAGAGAATAACTTGCTTTTCTAAGTCCTGTAATACCACACATAGGCTCAAGGTTTTAAAACATGGCAAAGTACCTTCTGACTAGTACCAGGAGGGAGGTTTCTCATACATTTCCTCTTATAAAGGTCTATCTTTATCTTTCCTTGCAGTCCTCAAGAATGCAGAAATGGATTCTGCCTTTCCTGGTAATGCAAGCACTTTCTTTGCCTTGTTCAAGTGATCCCCTATAGTGCTATTTCTGTCATGCCCAATTCTCTACATGGCTATGATAGCGCTTGCTACTGGTTACTAAATAAAGCATGAAGACTATATTTTCAATGTAAGGGAGGGCACTTAAAATACCTATGCATTCAAATTTCAAAAAGCTTTGGATTTCTTAAAGGAGAGCATTAAGTGAATGTGGGCTCTGGTTATTTTTAGTGCAAATATATCTGCTATTATTCTTACAGCATCAGAATAGTCACTGATCAGAATACTCACTAACCCAATTCTTCAAAAAAGAAACTACTAAAAAGGTTGCAAAAGGATTCCCCTCTTACCCCACACTGCAGGATGGTGAAACTATTAGCACCAACCACCCCTGGTAAACATCATCTCATCTCTTCTATAACCCCCAGAGTATATGCTTATTGAGATATTATACTGAAATTTAATTAAGTTTAGCCTGTCAGTTTAATAGCAACCAAAGGGGAGAAAGCCCAATAGACAGTGTAAGGACTGAGGACAGTGTAGAACTGCAAACACTTGGTGGCTAGCGGGACAACGTTAGGTCAGTCCTGTATATTTTTAAATAGCATCTGATAATTTTTAAATACCATCAATTTTTTTTTTAACTCAAAGAAAAAAAAAAAGAACAGCTTTTACCTGAGCCTGCAAGGATGCTGGTCAAACCCCATTTCATTTTCTAGATGTTTCTGTGTTCCATCTTCATGCTGTACCTGGTACAGCATCAACCCTCTGGACAAAGAGGTCTGTTAAGGATTTCCCCCTGGAGCCTGTCCACACAGTTCTTAAGACTGTTTCCAGAAGAATAGGTGAAGGGAAAGCAGTAGTACCTTCAAGTGAGAAGAAACCCCACTCTCTCCCTCTGAGGTAGGAATAAAAACATTTTTCTCACCTGATGGAAGAGAGGGCTGTGTGTCACAGGGACTCCTAACCCACTAAAGCACATCCCCAGGACCATATCATCTGGAGCGTCATTGCTGTAGCAGCGACACTTGCTGGCGAGAAGTCTCTTGATTGCCTCTCTGCTGAAGACCATCCTGGGGGAAGCCAGAGCAGACAGAGAAGGGCGGTTAGCTCCACAACCAGGAATCTGTATAAGGAAACAGAGTTCAGAGCCACATTTCTGATAAAGATGTTGACATCAGCAGTGTTTTATATTTGTTATTCTGAGGAAGATGTTTCTGTGTTTCTATGAAAGGAAAAGCACTTTTAATATGTTTGCCTATCAGGCAATTTTATTTCTTTATATATATCCTATACACTAACACTTGGCAGTGTTCTTTTTCTAGTATGTCACTGGAAAATTAGAATAGTTCTTAAGTTTACACACTCGATGAGATCAGTAACAAAATCCGCCAACATTCCCAGCAGGTAGATGGGCCCAGAAATACTAGGTACCTCAGTTACACAGGTGATGACTGACAATGACATCAAATCTAATTGAAAAAATCCATGCATGGTCCAAGTGATTCCAGTCCACCAAAGCTTCCTTAAGGTAATTTCGAGAAAGGGGAAAAAAGAGAGAGGGAGAAAGAGATTGATTTGCCTCAAATAGTGCTAAGACACTGCTTGACCAGATACATTGGGTACTTTCTGGTGGAACTCACAGCCATCCCCACCTTTCTGTGCTCTCCTCAGCATTGCAGGAGGCTAGAAACTCTACAATATTTTCCAGACTCCCTGGCCAGATGGGTCCTGGCTTCGTCCTGACGATAAAGGGGCCAGTACTGGGGGAGGCCATCTGCTTCTGGCTCTGGTGGCCTCTGTGGCAGAGGCAGGTGATGGGGCGTGGGTAGCCACAGGCTCCAGCACAGCCGGCATGGGATGGCAGAGCGTCGGTGATGGTCCCAAAGCAGCGGTGACCTGGAGCCCGTCCCAGGTCTGCCCCAGATGCAGTGCTGTTAACCCGACAGTAGCAGCGGCCACAGCAACCCGCACCAATAGGCCCCAGAAACCAGCACCCTTTGCTCCTTCAGCCTCAGAGGCAACAGAGCTTCCTATAGTTACTGAGCTCTGGGTAAAGACACCTGCTCCCCCTTATTCCTCTGGCCCTTTCCAATACATTTGTACCAAGTTCCTGCAATAAATTCTCCTCTTTTAAAAAATATAGATTGGTTTCTGCTTTCCCTTCTGGTCCTAGAGTAGTAATGGATCTTCTCATATCATGAATAACCCAATAGCTGATAGGGCTGATATGGTTCACAAGTTCATTCCCAACAAGCAACAACTTTCTTGAAGGCAAAACTATCTAAAATTTATCCATATATTCCCGTAGCCAAATACAGGGTCTCACATACAGTAAGCCCTTAGTAAAAGTCTAATGATCCAACAAGTGAGAACAAAGCTGCCTTTGCAAAGCTCTTCCCCAGGGAGGGAGAGTTCTATGAATCAGTCTAGTCGGGAAGGAGAGAGGACAGAGCATTTGAGCACGATCCCTGACGCAAGCATGTCGATTCCTGCTCAGCTGGGCTCAGTTCAGTGCCATATAACTAACACCAGTGACCACGGCTGGTGATGCAGCGACACGGAAGTCACTCCCTGCCCGTGCTGAGATGTCAGAAGACTGGATGGAATATGACCAAACAGGAGGAAAAGGAAGCTCTTTACTTAAGGTGATACAAGGAAATATGACCGTACAAGAAGAAAAAAAAAAAGTGCCTATGAGCTATATAACAGGGAAAACTGCAAGTCTGAAAACTCACCGTAAACTGCCTCTCTCTTAAAAATCTAGTGCCCATCAGGGACTCAGGGCCTCACACCTACGTGCTGAGCCAAATTCCTGCTCTACTGACCAATCCCAGGAAAGAGCCTGTGTGAGGGGACATGGGTTCACCATAAACAGACATTTCCCTTAAAGTGTCTGCCTGATGCCCTGTCAAGGAAAGTTTCATAGGTAACTAATTGTCCCAATCACAGTGGGCATCTCGTCCTCTTAAACCCTGTTTGAATAAAAATGCTTCTCTTCTGCCAGCATCCAGTAGAACGAAAAAGAAAGCCTTTCATTTTGGCCTGCTCTACCCACCCCCCCACCCCCCAAAAGAAAAATTACCAGTTACAGCACAGTATGTCTGTTCTGCCAACTTTTAAATATTAAAAAGATGTTGATCAATAAAACCAAGAGCTGGTTCTTTGAAAGGGTAAACAAAATTGACAAACCTCTGGTCAGGCTCACCAAGAAGAAAAGAGACAGAAACCAAATAAAAAGAAATGAAAAGGGAGCCATCTCAACCGATACCACAGAAATACAAAAAACCATAAGGGAATACTATGAACAATTATATGCCAACAAATTTGACAACCTAGAAGAAATGGACAACTTTCTAGAAACATACAGCCCACCAAAACTGAAGCAAGAAGAAATAGATAATTCGAACAGACCCATCACTAGAAGTGAAATAGAATCTGTAATAAAAAATTTTAAAAAACTCCCTACAAACAAAAGTCCAGGACAAGATAGTGTCACAGGCAAATTCTACAAAACACGCAAATAACTTAAACTGATCCTTCTCAAACTCTTCCAAAAGATTGCAGAGGCGAGAACACTCCCAAAAACATTCTATGAAGCCACCATCACCCTGATACCAAAACCAGACAGACAGCACCAGAAAAGAAAATTACAGGCCAGTATCTTTGATGAATATAGATGCAAAAATTCTCAACAAAATGTTAGCAAACTGAATCCAACAACACATAAAAAAGATCATACACCATGACCAAGTGGGATTCATCCCAAGTTCACAAGGATGGTTCAACACATGCAAATTAATCAATGTAATACACCACATAAACAAAAGAAAAGTAAAAAACCACATGATATCTCACTAGATGCAGAAAAAGCATTTGACAAAATTCAACATCCATTCATGATAAAAGCTCTTACCAAAGTGGGTATAGAGGGAACATATCTCAACATAATAAAGGCCATTTATGACAAACCCACAGCCAATATAATACTCAACAGTGAAAAGCTGAAAGCCTTCCTGCTAAAATCTGGAACAAGACAAGGATGTCCACTCTCACCACTTCTATTCAACATAGTATTGGAAGTCCCAGCCACAGCTATCAGACAAGAAAAATAAATAAAAGGTATCCAAATTGGAAGGGAAGAGGTAAAATTGTCACTATATGCAAAGGACATGATACCATAGACTCCACACAAATACAGCTAGGTCTAATAAATGAATTCAGCAAAGTAGCAGGATACAAGATTAACATTCAGAAATTGGTTGCATTTCTTTACACTAACAATGAAATATCAGGAAGGGAATGTAAAAAAAAAAAAAAAAACCAATATCTTTTAAAATCACACCAAAAAAATAAAACACCTGGGAATAAACCTGACCAAGAAGGTGAAAGACTTATATGCTGAGAATTATAAAACATTAATAAAGGAAGTTAAAGAGGATTCAAAGAAATGGAAAGATATCCCATGCTTGTTAAAATGGCAATACTACCCAAAGCAATCAACAGATTTAATGAAATCCCTATCAAATTACCCATGACATTTTTCACAGAACTAGAATAATCCAAAAATTTACATAAAAGCAAAAATTAAAAAAAGAAAGAAAGGGCCTCCCTGGTGGCGCAGTGGTTGAGAGTCCACCTGTTGATGCAGAGGACACAGGTTCGTGCCCCAGTCCGGGAAGATCCCACATGCCGCACAGTGGCTGGGCCCATGTGCCATGGCCGCTGAGCCTGCGCATCCAGAGCCTGTGCTCTGCAACGGGGAGGCTACAACAGTGAGAAGCCCGCCTACCGCAAAAAAAAAAAACAAACCAGAATTGCCAAAGCAATCCTGAGGGGGGGAAAAAACAAACCAGGAGGTATAACTCTCCCAGGCTTCAGACACTACTACAAAGCTACAGTAATCAAAACAGTGTGGTATTGGTACAAAAACAGACATACGGATCAATGGAATGGAACAGAGAGCCCAGAAATAAACCCACACACCTACAGTCAATTAATCTTCAACAAAGGAGACAAGAATATAAAATGGGAAAAACATATGAAAATGTGTTTCCCAGTCTCTTCAGCAAGTGGTGCTGGGAAAGTTGGACAGCTGCATATAAATCAATGAAGTTATTAGAACACACCCTCACACCATGCACACACACAAAAAACAAACCTTAAAATGGCTTAAAGACTTAAAACATAAGACATGACACCATAAAACTCCTAGAAGAAAACATAGGCAAAATATTCTCTGACATAAATTGCACCAGTGTTTTCTTAGGTCAGTCTCCCAAGGCAATAGAAATAAAAGCAAAAATAAACAAATGAGACCTAGTCAAACTTACAAGCTTTGGCACGACAAAGGAAACCATAAAAAAAAATGAAAAGACAACCTACAGAATGGGAGAAAATATTTGCAAATGATGCAACCGACAAGGGCTTAATCTCCAAAATATACAAACAGCTCACAAAACTCAACAACAAGAAAAACAACCCAATCGAAAAATGGGCAGAAGACCTTAATAGACATTTCTGCAAAGAAGACATACAGATGGCCAGTAGGCACAGGAGAAGATGCTCAACATCACTAATTATTAGAGAAATGCAAATCAAAACTACAATGAGGTACCACCTCACACCGGTCGGAATGGCCATCATTAAAAAGTCTACAAATAGCAAATGCTGGAGAGGGTGTGGAGAAAAGGGAACCCTCTTGCACTGTTGGTGTGAATGTAAGTTGGTGTAGCCACTATGGAAAACAGTATGGAGGTTCCTCAGAAACCTAAAGATAGAGTTACCATATGACCCAGGAGTCCTACTCCTGGGCATATACCCAGACAAAACTATAATTCAAAAAGATACATGCACCCCTATGTTCATAGCAGCACTATTCACAATAGCCAAGACAGGGAAACAACTAAAATGTCCATCGACAGATGAATGGATAAAGAAGATGTGGTACATATATAAAATGGAATACTACTCAGCCATAAAAAAACAATAATGCCATTTGTAGCAACATGAATGCAACTAGAGATTATCATACTAAGTGAAGTCAGAAAAAGACAAATACCTTATGATATCACTTATATGTGGAATCTAAAATATGGAACAAATGAACCTATCTACAAAACAGAAACAGACTCACAGACATAGAGAATAGACTTGTGTTTGCCAAGGGGGCGGGGGGAAGGAGAGGGATGGACTGGGAGTTTGGGATTAGCAGATGCAAACTCTTACGTTTAGAATGGCTAAACAACAAGGTCCTCCTGTATAGCACAGGAACTATATCCAGTCTCCTGGGATAAACCATAATGGAAAAGAATATAAAAAGAGAATGTATATATGTGTATAGCTGAGTCACTTTGCTGTACAGCAGAAATTAGCACAACACTGTAAATCAACTACACATCAATTAAAAAAATTAAAAGAATGTTAATAAAAAACATGTTGAAAGGCTGTAAGACTAATAATATGACTTCCTTTAATATACAATATACTAAGTTTAAAAATAAGAAAAACTGTAATGAGAGGCAGGGATTTGCCCAAGGGAATACCTGCAAACCAAGAACAGCCATGCAGCGTAGCAACAAACAAACACACACACACCACGTACAGAAGATAAACTGCATCGTCAGAAACGGGCCTGCCCCCCTGGACTCCTAGCAGATGAACACAGGTCACAGCTGTCTCTTTGGGCAACACTGCCAGGGCCTCTTCATCCTGACCACAGCTTCCTACCCAAATATATGTAAGGAAGTATTTTCAAAAAAGAAAATAGTTATTGAACTAATTGCCTCCAAATACCCAAACTTTCAAGAAGTAAGCAACAAAGCGGAAAACGGACACTTGGATTCAAATAGTACAAAGGTCTCATTTTCCAAACAATACAGAGTACCTACACATAAATCCCTGGAGTCCACACTCCTGGGTTAGCTCTGATAAGTGGGGTTTAAGAGGGGTGATTTAAGGCAATGGTTTTCAAAAACTTATTTGACTATAACACAGTGAGAAAAGAAGAAACACAGTTCATATGTAACCATTTATGTTTTGTGTATGTGTGTGTAGGTGTATAAAAACTGGAAAAATATCACATAACCATAATACTCTTACTACATGTGATGTACGTGATATATCTGTTATTCTATTCCATTCTGAATTTCATTATTTTTAAATGATGGTATGATCCATTAATTGGTTTTACCATCCATTAGTTGATCCTGACTTGCTGATAAAAAAAAGCTGATTCTTAAGCTAGATCACCAGAAAAGTCTCTTGTAATATTAGAGAAACTATTATGTCTGCAGCTTTTATCAATGGTAGATATAAGACCATCTCATGAAGAATGTTTCTGCATCTTTGTAAAGTGCTACTAAGAACAGAATATTACACTGGTCAATGTTAGTCATGTAAAGATTAGTACCAGTGTTCACGCATCTATTTATTCATTTATCCCTTGTATCCTGTAAAAAATGAGTCCCCATGCTAGGAAGGGGGAATGGAATGGGAAAGGAGACTCAGGTGCTGCCTTCAAATAATTCATAATCTGGGTGGAAAACAGAAAAGTAAATAGGCAATTAGATGATAAAGGTTTGTATAATATGCTATGAAAGTATATTAGAAAGGCATCAAACCCAGATTTCAGGGGCTGGACTAGGCTGAGGCTTCCGGGAATAAGTAACTGATAGCGCTATCAAGTCCAAATGAAGGAGGAGGATTGGCCAGGTGACAGGCAGGAGGCTGGGGTGAGGGAGAGTGCTGTGTACAGACCAGCAGACGCCGTATCTGAGCGGAGGAGTTAAAAACATAGTGCCTCTGAGGAACTGAAACAGGTTCAGCACAAATTCTTTTAAGATGAGGGTGCAGATAAATGAGGCTAAGAAGGTAAGACAGCATCTGCCAAGATCACAGGAGGCCTGGTAAGCCTCAGTGAGGAATCTGGGCTTATATTCTCACGGCAACGAGCGGTTATAAAAGGATGTGAAAGACCTTCACTCCCCTGGTGACGCAAAGAAAAATCCAAATAAAATAAAAATCGCATTAACCTATGAAACTGTTGAAGAGATGGATGACATGACGCCTAGGTGCTTCCAGGGAGGAGCCCTGCCCGGGGGAGCAGCGAGCGGGCAAAGTGGGTCTGGGGGTGGGAAGGCGGAAGGAAAGACCCGCTGAAGACTTTAGCTCCACGGCCTCAGGGGCACCCGGGAAGGCTGGGAATTAGGCCAACAAGAGGTGGTTAAAATTGAGGCCTGATCCAGATCAACGTGACTCTGGTTGACACCTGAACGATTATCTCCTAGTCAGATGACAAAAGTAGGAAAGAGTTCGCACTAAAATCCACGGGGAGGCAGTGCAGGCCCCCGAGCAGGGGAGCGAGAGGACCAGGTGCTTTCAGAGAAGCTGTGTGACTGCGGCGCGGAGGACGATGACGGGCAGGGAGACCAGGAGGCTGTGGCTGTTCCTTCCGGGTTCAAAGGATTAACACCTTCCTGCTACAAAACATACAACCCCCGGTACAAAGAACCGGGCCCTTTACAAAAGGGGAAAGCTCTGGCTTAATGGGCACCAGCACCTCACCCAGGAAACGAATGCATCACCATAAGCCTGCAAAGAGCGGGAACCTTTTTTTTTCACGAGGATGAGCTCAATACGCCTTGGCTTTAAGCTTTAGTGTCTTCTCAAAGGCCTCTGTGGACCTCTGTCTCCTATTGCTAATGGAGGACCAACCTTAGCACTGGATCAACAAAGATCAGTACTCCTGCCCCGGCCTGGTCATCACTAGGAAGGGGTCACCTCCGTAACAATGCTGCCGTCACCACTGAACGGGCCAGAGCAAACCAGAACACCTGGAATACGACCCCGCAGCTGTAGTCCTGCAGCAGGTTCTAATGTAGGAGATCGCAAAGTAAGAATATAAAGTCCTAGCCTTCAGAAGTCTATAATCCAGTGCCTAGAATGTGGCTCAGCACATAGTGGACATTCAACAAAAACCTGCTGAATAAATTTAAATTACTAGAGTGGATGACAAGACTCTCCCTAAATACCCCAATAGCAAACACTATAGCAATAATAGAACAGACTAACTGCTCAGTTGATTTACTTATATAAATCAAATCAAAAATCTTTCCCCATAAGAGATTAGGCAGATGCTTATTTAAAAGCACTGATTTTGTATGGAGGTTCCTTAAAAAACTACAAATAGAACTACCATATGACCCAGCAATCCCATACTGGGCATATACCCTGAGAAAACCATAATTCAAAAAGAGACATGTACCAAAATGTTCATTGCAGCTCATTTACAATAGCCAGGACATGGAAGCAACCTAAGTGTCCATCATCAGATGAATGGATAAAGAAGATGTGGCACATATATACAATGGAATATTACTCAGCCATAGAGAGAAAAGAAATTGAGCTATTTGTAATGAGGTGGATGGACCTAGAGTCTGTCATACAGAGTGAAGTAAGTCAGAAAGAGAAAGACAAATACCATATGCTAACACATATATATGGAATTTAAGAAAAAAAATGTCATGAAGAACCTAGGGATAAAACAGGAATAAAGACACAGACCTACTTGTGAATGGACTTGAGGATATGGGGAGAGGGAAGGGTAAGCTGTGACAAAGCGAGAGAGAGGCATGGACATATATACACTACCAAGCGTAAGGTAGATAGCTAGTGGGAAGCAGCTGCATAGCACAGGGAGATCAGCTCGGTGCTTTGTGACCTCCTGGAGGGGTGGGATAGGGAGGGTGGGAGGGAGGGAGATGCAAGAGGGAAGGGATATGGAAACAGATGTATATGTATAACTGATTCACTTTGTTATAAAGCAGAAACTAACACAGCATTGTGAAGAAAAAAAAAATATTATTGGGACAATTGCCAAACTTGAATAGGGCTTCTAGACAAAGGATATATGGGAGTTCTTTGCATAATTCTTGCAACTTTCTGTAAGTTTGAAATTTTTTCTAATACTGTAAGTTGTTTCCCAATAAAAAGTGAAAAACAAAAAAAAGCAAAAACAAAAAAAAATAATAAAAGCACTGATTTTTAACTGTTATTTAAACCCTATAAGTCCCACAGAAATATCACTTAATTGCTTAAGTCTAAACTTCTAGGGGCTTCCCTGGTGGTGCAGTGGTTGAGAGTCTGCCTGCCTATGCGGGGGATAAGGGTTCGTGCCCCAGTCTGGGAAGATCCCACATGCCGCGGAGCGGCTGGGTCCGTGAGCCATGGCCGCTGAGCCTGCGCGTCCGGAGCCTGTGCTCCGCAACGGGAGAGGCCACAGCAGTGAGAGGCCCGTGTACTGCAAAAAAAAAAAAAAGAAATAAACTTCTATACCACTCTTTTCCCAAATGTGATTTATAAGCACCGGGTAATTAAAAAGTCTAATGACTTATTTTCTGAAATTAAAATCTATATCCAAAACTTTTTGCATTTAGACTATCAAAATAACTGGCTGCCTAGAAGCACTCACAACTAAAGGGACATTTCTACCAAGTTCCCTGACATACGTTACTGTCTCTTCAAGGAGTAAAATATTCTTCACTGTGGGTTCTTTTTAATGTTCACTTTCCTATTACAGTAGCAGCTCCCACTGACAGAACACTTGCGTATCAGTATAGATCCCATGGCCACAGACCCATCTCTGCATCCTGGAAACGGAAGTGTAATGTTGTGAGTATCTGCAGAAAGCCATGCTCATAGTTACCCTCCTCCTCCTGTGACGTAGCTGTAGCCGCCGGTGCCCAGGCCATAGCCGTAACGCTCTCCCAGAAACACGGGTTCACTGGCATCGTAACAGCTCAGCAGGTGCTGGAGCCTGGAGATGCTAAGATTCCCAAGGGAATAGAAGCGATAATCACTTAATTCAAATGTGTTTTCAGAGTAAATATTTCATGCTTCTTACAGCCCACTGGTTATATTATGCAATACTATATGGAAGTCATTTAGAGATGAAATTCAAGAGACTTACAGAAGAAAGATTTTTTTTAAAAAAGAAAAAAAAATTGAACACTGTTCATTACTGGAAACAGGAGAGAAACAAGGGCCTCCTCTGCAGTGTTACCAAGCCCCTGCCGGGCGTGGCTGCCTCGTTTCAGTGGGCAGGGTGGCAGGTGTCCTAGCTCACTTCTGCCCGTCCCCTCCCACTGAGCGTGAACTAATCATCACACCTTTTCAGGTGTACTTGGTATTTTAAAGAATTCTTCATGGCTAAAAAAGGAACTTTTGAAGTATAGATGAGGTCCATGTCAGGCAGGTAGCTAGCAGGTAGGGAAGAGAGTGTGTGAGCAGCAGAGCTTTCCAGGAAACCTTCAGATTATGATGCACCACTGTGCTCACGCTCTCAAATGAGGCTTCCCTCATCTACGCTCTTTTGTGTCTATTTGTTTATACCTCTGGCCCCTATGCTTCTTTGTCGTGTGTCTTGCAAAGGGCCTTGAGAATATCCATGAGCTGCTCAGAAGAATGCCAGCAACTATGGCTGCTGTAAGGATGAGAAAAAAAGATTTCATAGGAAAATAAAATCTATAAATATATTTTTTAAAGTGGAGACAAAGGCTGATGTTAAGAAAGGCTAGTTTTCCCATGTTTTAAGAACTTCTGTCACTTACAAATGCCTTGTAAAGTCCTTCTACTGTTTCTTCTAATTTAGAGCTTCTCAGGTCATACACACCAAATCCTAGCTTCCGTCATGATATTAATCAGCATGCCCTGAAAAAAGTTTTCCCATGGCCGACTTTGGATTAAATATTTTTTATGTGTGAAGTAAATTTCAATGTTTCTCAAGCCTGTGATTCATGAGCATCATGCATCTCTAAGAGCTCACTATATCAAGCATTTCTCTCAATTATTAATCGTGAATTCTTTTCTCAAGAGCAACATTAACATCTAGAACACTGCTGCTCTGGAGTCTCATTTTTCCTGTCTTTGAGATGTACAGGAAGGGCCGTCTTTTCCATCTGTGCTTATATGCATCTTACACCCAGCTAATAAAGCTGATGCTGAAAGAGAAGAAAACAAATTTGATGTATGAAAAAAAATCTCTTACAAGTGCGGTGCTCAGAGTCTACAAGTTGACTGATCAGGTTTATATCTGCCTAAAGGTCAAGGGCTCTGATAATGGTGACAGTTTCTAAGTGGCCAGAAAGTGTTTGAAAACCACCCTATTTTTGACACAGAAGTTAAACATTCTAGCCTCCTAGTTTGGAATCGGTATTCAGGAAGTCATCTAATAAATACCTCTGCAGGGGAAAGCAAGGAAGGGTGTGGACACCTAGTAAATCACCATTCGGTCATGGAGAAACAAAGATCTCTAAGGAAATTGCAGCCTTTGCTTGGTAAAAAGCTCCCTAAAAGCTCAAAGCCCCTTCTAGCAAATGCGTGAAGAAATGAGAAGTATTTCCCTTCTTCCTGCATATTGTAAAATTATTAAACCATAAACCCTCAATTTCTGAGGTTAAAATAACTAGGATTTAACATCTCATCTGGGTTTCTTTTCCTAGTAACATTTACCGTTTCCATACTTGCAAGATCATGTTAAAGCTGAAGAAGCATAAACTGAGCCTGACAACTATTACATACTTCATATTTGGTAAAAACTGGAAATGTGGCTAAAGCTGGCAGATCTCCAGTTCAATCAAAGGGAATTGTCTACCAAACCAGGAAAAGAACTTCATTTAACAATCTGTTACCATTTCAGGCAACCTGAGGCACAGAAATGAATAGGAACAGTATGGAAATGTTCAAGTGCAATCAAAATTGTATTAATACATTTTAGTGTTTTATCATTCTCACTCAATTTCCCTCTCTCTATATATATACACACACACACATATACACACACACATATCTGTATTATGACCCTTCCCCCCAAACACACCAATGTGTATATTCTAAGAACAGTGAAAAGTCAGCCACCTCAGAAACTACCACTGACACAAGTTTCTTAAAAAGTTAACAACCTATTATATGTCCCAACCATTCTGCTCCTCAGTATTTCGCCGAGATAAATGAAAGCAGATGACTATACAAAGACACGTACACAAAGGTTCACAGCAGCCTTAATTATAACCCAGAACTATGAACAGTGACACAGTGCTTGTATCTAAGCTAACACCCACTTTCCAATTTTATCAACTGACCCAATAACATTCTTTATAGCAATTTTTCCCTTCAATACAGGATGGAGCCCAGGATCCTTTACTGCATTTATTTATTATTCACTTTATTCTCCTTTAATCTGGAACAGTTCCTCAGCTTTTTGTCTTTCATGACATTGGTATTTTAAAATAATAAATGCCCACACACACCCCTTTTTAATAGATTGATCCTCATCTTGGGTTCGTCTGATGTCTCCTCATAATAAAGGCAAGGTTACGCATTCCCAGGTGCAGTATTATATAAGTGATGTTGCCTGGCATGTGGTGTCCACCTGTCCTCCAATGGGAGCATCTATTTTGATCACACGGTGCTGCCTGGTGTCTCCCCTGGACACTTACAATTTTCCCTTTGCTATTTCTCAGTCTCCAGGCAGACACTTTAACAACCAGCAAATATCCTGGTCCTCATCCAAATTCACCCCGAGTTTAGCATCCGTTAATGATTCTTGCCTGAATCCATCTTTACTATGATGGTTACAAAGAGATGACTTTTCCAGCTCCATCATCACTCCACATTTATCAGTCAGAACCCCTCGTTAACCTGCTAGCTAGAGCCCACCTGTTACGGACTGAATTATGCCCCCAACCAAAATATTCATATATTGAAGCCTTAATCCGGGATGTGACCGTATTTGGAGATGGGGTCTATAAGGAGGTAATTAAGGTTAAATTAGGTCATAACGGTAGGACCCTGCCGTGACAGAATTAGTGTCTTTATAAGAAGAGACACCAGAGGGCGCTCTCTCCATGGCACACAAAGAAGAGGTCACGTGAGCACACACCAGGCCGGCGGCCACCTCCACACCAGAAGATGCCTCCGAAACCTCCCATGCCAGCACCTTGATCTTGGACTTTTCCAGCCTCCAAAACTGTGAGAAATAAATTTGTGTTGTTTAAGCCACCCAGTCTGTGATATTTTGTTATGGTGCCTGATCTGCCTCATTTACTTATCTATTTATTTCTTTATTATAAGCATGAACTCCCTGATTCCTAATTTTAATGGTTGATAATCCATTATTGTCCTTAATCACATTGATGCTCTTGTCCCAGATTCTGCCAAAGAGAACCTTTCCAAGCTCATTTCTGTGTCCTCTTGACATGCACTTTTCTTGCTTTTTTTTCTAAGCACTTCCTTACTCTCTGGTATAAAAAAGAATGTTCCAAATATTTTCTTGTATCTTCCTTGCCTCAGCCTTAAAATCAGTGACTTCTCTGAGACTGGTGCCTTCTAGTAGGAAAGGAGCAATATCAGTTCTGGTCATTAGTTGCTCAGGGCTACGGTGGTATCTTTGCTTCTGGTCTTCTTTAGTGGGAAGGACTAGGAAGGTGTGTATGTGTGCGTGCATGCGCACGTGCGCGCACACACACACACACACTTGAGCAATCATGAGCCTCACAGAAATTATGAATTCTTGCAGATTTCTCCACTTCCAATCTTCCAGCCCTACCTTAGCCCTCTTCCTTGAACTGACCCGTCCCATATCCTCCCACACTGAGCACCATGGTTCCCAACCAACACTGTTACCACTTACTCACCTACTCAGCCCTACAGTGTACGTAAAATACCTTCAGAGTTGCTTCACCCACACGGCGACTGAAAACTCAGGAGTTGTCTGACATCCCCCCTCCCACCCCTGACTGAAGGTGTGTCTCTAAATCCTGTCTTTATTTGCATTAGTTATACTCTCCCTTTAGTGTGATTATGTTTTCATTTGAAATGCAGTTGGGTTCATTTGTTTGAGCTTTCTCCTCATCCTTGTTGATTTTTCTCCTCCTTACAGATTTATTTTATTTTTCAATAGGTAAAATATTAGCATGCTTCCCAAAGTCAAAACTAAACTAAGAGGTAAACTCAGCAAAGGGTCACACACACCCCCCACTCCATCTACCTGATCCTCCCATCCACCCCTGTTTGGAAACTACTTCATGGTTTTCCGGCTTATCTGTCCATTTGTCTTTTGTACAGGTAAGGTCTACATGGGTATGTTTTATTTCCCCGTCTTTCTTCCATACAGGAAAGCTAACTAAATACATTCTTGTGCACTTGGCTTTTTCCATGTAATGGTATCTTCTGGAAATCACTCAATACAATTTGATTTCTTTTTTTTAAAGGAACCAAAATTTTGGTTCATTAGTTTGATACTCTGCTTTTTTGACCTCTCCCTCATTATTTCTGCATTTATCTTCATTATTATTTTCTTCCTTGTTTTTGGGGGGTTGACTTTGTGATTCTTTTCCTAACTTGTTGAGTTGATTCTTTTCCTAACTTGTTGAGTTGGGAATTGAATTTTTTTATCTTTATTGTTCCCATTGACTTGGCAAACCTTATCCATCCCTTTATTGTTAGACTTTTGAATGATTATGTATCTTTCATATAAAGCATAGAGTTGGGGTTTGTTTTGTGAGCCAATGTGAAAAGTTTGTTCTTTTATTAGGGGATTTAAACCCATTCACATTTTGTGATATGACTGATGTTTGATTTCAACACTAAAATTATTTTAGGTTTGAATTATTATACATATTATACTATATGTACTGTGTTTGTTTATCTATTAACATTCTGGATATTAGAAAGTTTTCTTTTCCTGGTATTTATGTTCTATTTAACTTTTCATGTCTTACCATGCTTTTTTTCTTACTTGGTCAGTTTTACATCAGTATCCTTCGAATTCCATCCATTACCTGTACAATTAGGCCATGATCTTATCCTACTGTCCTTTTTCCTTCCTTTTTTTTTTTTTAGTTGAAAACTTTCTACTTTGTCAGAACATATAACATTTACATACTGTTATTTACCCATGTCCCCACCCCTGTTGTGCTTTTAGTTCTACAAGTTAAATACATGAAATGCTCACCATCAGTCGTTTTACCCAAATTTCATCTTAGTTGCATGAACTTCTTTCCCTAATATCAATATATTCCTTAGGAAGGGCATGTGTGTACACTATTCCCTGAGTTTATGTACTGAGAACCTTTTCTGTAGCCTCAATACTGAAGAACATCTTAACTGCGTATAAAATCTGTGAGTCACAATTTCTTTGTTGAAAATGTTCCTCTACTGTTACCATATTTCTTATGTTATTTTGAGAAGTCTGACACCAGTCTAGTCTTCTTGGTCTTTAGATTATTTCATCATTTTGCCTAGAGACTCAGAGGACTTTATGATCAAAATCTAACAGTTTTACTAGGATATGTGAAGAAGCTGATGATCCCAGGTCAGTTTTCCCTGGGACCTACTAGGCCCTTTCAAGATATAAATTAAGGTCTTCTTTTATTTCTGGTAATTTACATATTATTTCTGTTCTTTTGATTTTCGTCCATCAGGGACTCCAATTATACATGTGTTAGATTTCATTGCTTCCTCCATTTCAAACACAGATGTTGTAAATTTTACTTTGTTGGGTGCTAGATGTTTTGTGTTTCTATAAATGTTCTTGAGCTTTGTTCTTGGATGCAGGCCAGTTACTTAGAAACAGTTTGGTCTTTGGGGGTCTTGCTTTAGTATTTGTTAGGCACGACCAAAGCACTGCTTAGTCTAGGGTTAGCTATTTCCCACTATTAAAGCAAGACCCTTGTACAAACTCTACCCAATACCTGTGAATCAAGGGTTTTCCAGTCTGGCTGGTGGGAAGAGGTACCATACTCAGCCCTCTGAGAGTGGTGGGCACCACTCCCTCTAATCACTCTGGTTGGTTCTTTCTCTAGCCTCCAGGAGTCTCCTCATACATATGCACTGACTAAACTCTACTGAATACTTAAGGGGCCCCTCCACAGATCTGCAGTGTTCTCTTCCTGTGCAGCTCTCTACTTTCCAGTGCTCTGTCCGGCAAACTCTAATGGCCTTGGTCTCCCCAGACTCTCAGCGTCATCACTTCAACTCAAGGGCTCAGCTGGATTCCACTTGGGTTCCCCTCCCTGAGCAGGGACGTGGAAACTCTCTACGACAGTTAGCTGGGGCAGTCATAGGACTCACCTCACACTTATTTCATATATTGTGTCCTTTTTGGGGGGTTGTTTCAGATGGGAGGGTAAATCCAGTCCCTGTTACTCCATCTTGGCTGGCAGCAGAAGTACCCATCACAGTTTCTGACTATGAATATATGTAGAATTTAAAGCCACCCTAGGACAGGAATGACTCCTTACCTTATTAATGTGTCATCATCCACAATGACTAACCATGCTATTTTGTCATAGCTGTGATTCAAAAACCTTTCCAAAATGGCAAATGTCTTTCCACAGTGACCTAGGAAAGGTGAGAAGAAAACTTACAATGCATTATTTTCCTTAAAATATATATAGTTCATTTGGAAACATTATGTTAGTTTTAAAGTGTCGTAAGTAAAAGTGTAAACACTGACATGCACCTTAAGAATTTGAAATTTTAAAAATTATCCTTTTCTAATTTCCATAGACATAGTGAACCAGAAAGAACATTAGGGATCATGAAGTCAAAGTCATTCATTTCGCACATGAGGGACTGAAGACCTAGAGAGGTAAGGGGAATTACACAAGGTCAAGTACAGGTAGGACCAGTGTCTTCACGCCAGACATACAAGGAAGTTGTGAGCCTCGAAGAAAGTACAGGAGCCTGGCATCTTTCCTCAGATCTACTTATTCTGAAGGGAAATATCAGAACCTCAAGCATCACAACCTTAGGGAAACAATGGTGCAAAAGTACAATAGTACACCTTCAATTACTTATTTTGTAAATATTTGCTATTAAGTTTCTAATATGCCAGACATGGTGGCCAGTTCTCGCATGTCACTAAAGATACAGTACTGAGTAAGACAGAGGCACAGTCCCTTAGATGCCAACAGATATCAAAGCTTTAATGGAAAATGCTGGGGCCGGGGTAGCAATGAAATGCTTGGGAAGAGAACTCAAGTCAATAAAAAAGAATAAGCCCCTCTTTTCAACAAAGTATTTGGTGACACAATAGAGAACAAACCACTTGATTTAACCTTTATTTTCCTTATTCTTGATCTCTTTATGTATTTTTAACCATTAGAGTATGTATTTTTGAAAGCCACCTCAAATTCCTTTTGGAT
Source organism: Hyperoodon ampullatus (assembly GCF_949752795.1). Taxonomy (NCBI): domain Eukaryota; kingdom Metazoa; phylum Chordata; class Mammalia; order Artiodactyla; family Ziphiidae; genus Hyperoodon; species Hyperoodon ampullatus. The sequence goes on from NC_136929.1 coordinate 70,606,626, forward strand.
AAAGTAGAATATAAATATGAGCAATAATAAGGTCAGACTAAAAATAAATTAAGAAATCAAGTAAGGAATGCATCAACAAATAAATGATTATCATAGTCAAAGTCTAAAAAGCAAGATTAGCAGAAACAAAAAAAAAAAGAAACTTCAAACAAAAATCATTTTTCCAAAACAGACAGACTTAGTGATATGTTTACTAACCTTGTCAGAATAATTGATAACTACAGGAATGACATATCTGATCTACACTGTATTTTTATCAATCAAGGCATTATGAGCAACATTACCATAAAATAATCAAGATAAATTACTCTATAGAACAAGATAATCAACTTACTTTTTTTTTTTTTCCATAAAAGGGTTTGGAGAAACCAGAAAACTAAAGAAAAAACATGGTAGGAAAACTGGATAAAAATTAAGATGAACAGGGCTTCCCTGGTGGCGCAGTGGTTGAGAGTCTGCCTGCCGATGCAGGGGATGCGGGCTCGTGCCCCGGTCCGGGAAGATCCCACATGCCGCAGAGCGGCTAGGCCCGTGAGCCATGGCCGCTGAGCCATGGCCACTGAGCCTGCGCATCCGGAGCCTGTGCTCCGCAACGGGAGAGGCCACAACAGTGAGAGGCCCACGTACCACAAAAAAAATAATAATAATAAACAAATAAATAAAGATGAACAAAGAGCATCTGAAGGTGAGGTGGCCAAATTTCTACTTCCACTTTTTTGAAATAAAAAATGTTTTGAATTAGAAAGCCTGCAATCTGAAGAGAAAAGCAGGTATACTTCCAACAATTTACTAATTAAAATATTAATATATATGGATACATATATGAGCTTATACTACATATAGCCCATGTAGAATGTGGTTAAGTGCTACTCAGAAGTACAAGCAAAATGCGTCCTAGACCATAACAGACCATAAGCTTCAGAAGGATGGAAACTGTCAGCTTCATTCCTGCTTCCCTCAGTATCTACCAATGGCTGGCATGCAGCAGTTGAGTAACAGTCCTGGCTGGATAAATGGCTAAAATTAAATGAGGAGATGCTTTGTACGGGAAGATGATAAATTAACTCTGGACACCCCGTTATGGCCACAGTGAACTATGAAGGTACAAAGAAATCTATTATTAAACTCTATCATAACTGTCATATGCATAATTGTCATGTGCATCAATCATATCAGTATGACCGACTGAAAACTTGTAACCTTTGTTAGCACTAAAAGCAGCACTTAAACTGCAAGAATCCGTCCACATCCATGGGTAAAGATGTGAGGGAAGGAAAGAAAGAAACTTACAGGTGGCAAAAATTATACTATTTATAAAATATTTCATTTTTATCCTAATTTACTATATTTACAGAGTGGACATTTTGCTTTTTTTTTTTTTTTTTTTGGTGGTGGGATGGTGGGTCGCCGCACAGCTTGCCAGATGTTAGTTCCCCAACTAGGGATTGAACCCGGGCCACGGCAGTGAAAGCACAGAGTCCAAACCTGGACTCTGGTGGACCGCCAGGGAATTCTCCAGAATGGACATTTTGAACAAGAGTCGTCAGAACTAAGGACTCACCTCTCTCTGTATTAGGAATTCCCAGATCCACCGTCGGAATAGAACTGTCTGCGTAATCGCTGTAGTATTCGATGTGACCTGCCTGCCCCGCCCAAGTCTGCTTTACGATGGGGACTGAAAAAATGAGAGAGGGGACCGTCACTGGCACAGGCATCTAGGAAGCCTGGAATCTCAAAGCGGCGGGATAACCACCTATAAAGGAAGGGAAGCATTACTTGTTCTTCTTCAGGTGTCTCAAGACTAAGAGCTTGCTTTCTACCCTGAGAAATGCCAACAGCACAGGACTAAAATCCTCTTCTTGAGGCATTTTCACATATACTCCAGAGCCGAGCACTTCTCATTGCTGGAGATAAATACACTGCCTCCATATAAGGATAAATTTTCTAGTCTGATTATACTGTTGTGTTTACATTAATTTTAACTTTAATTTTGCTCTTTTCCCAATAGGCTGCTTCATTTAAAATTCACAACCGGACTTTTTAAATGCTTTTGACGGGGGGGAAATATAATTACTTCTAAGGACTGGAATATTGTATGCGGTTGTAGCTGAGATGTAAACTTGCCTCCCTCACAGTGGAGGGCGGACCTTTTCAAACTACGCATATCTCTGTCCGAAGATTCTTACAGGACCACCCAACCCTATAAAGGGCATGACCCTACCCCTGAGAATCACTGCATATGATGGCTGATGTTACTGAGCTGCACTTTCGGAAAATGTGGAAAAATAAGATTGAGAAACGTTGCAGATTCTAAAACTCTATCATGAACAGATAAATTATTTTAATACAGTGAACACAAACAGCAGAAAACTCTCCTGGTTTTCTGCATTTTAGGGCGAGATGCTCAAAGGTAGCTGTGTCTCCACACCTGACATACAGAAATCTGCTTGATCACTGTTTGATATTAATTCACTTGACCAACTATCCGAGTAATTATTTTCTTCTGTACTTTTTTTAAGTTACTATCTGCATCTCTAAATTTTAAGAAGGGCTTTCCATTGTTATTTTAATAGAAAAGATCATCATATCTAGATTTTATATTCTGTTGATTTAAGAATCTCAACTCTGATGAACCAAATCTTCAGTTAATATTTTGAGACTTTATCAGATCACTTATCTTTCCCTTTTTCCCAATCTAAATAAAAATAAATGATTTGCAAAAACTACCCATGCAGCACCAAATTTAAGCGTCTAGCTATGTTAGTCAGCAAACTGGGAGAGAAACTCAGACAGCCCTTACATAGAAAATACAAAAGTGCACCATTTTATAGTGCCATTATTGACCAGCTTTTAAAAAAGAAAAAGACCGATGAGCTCTGGACATTTGCTGTAGTCATCTCCAAACTGCATATTTTAAGCCACTAAGTATTATTTTTATGCATTAAAATGCAATCATAAGAAGGCAGATATAAAGATTTCTCCATACCAGAATGGACAAAGATGCAGTAAATAATAGATAAGGTCGCTGAGGGGGGAAAAAAAGAAAAAAGAAATCCTTACTCTGTCCAAATTCCAGCACAACAAAAATCAACCTTGGCCCTGCAGTGGCAGTTTGCTTTGCATATAATAAGCAGGACTTACCCAGACAAGGCTCCCCGCAGCCTGCAGCCGCTAGGGGTCGCACTCTTGGGTAAAATGTCCTCCACTGTATAAGGGGAAGAAGCTGTGAGGAAAGGCCAAGAATTTCCCTGGGTCCCAGCACCGGGGTCCTGCAAATTCTGCTTGCACTTTCCTCAGCCTTTAGCCTTCAGATTCTGTTTGCTCTAAGAGCTTTAATAAACAGGACAGGCATTTCTTCTCAATTCTCTAATTGGAATGAAGTTAAAATCAAGTGTGAGGGGCTTCCCTGGTGGCGCAGTGGTTGAGAGTCCGCCTGCCGATGCAGGGGACACGGGTTCGTGCCCCGGTCCGGGAAGATCCCACATGCCGCGGAGCAGCTGGGCCCGTGAGCCATGGCTGCTGAGCCTGGGCGTCCGGAGCCTGTGCTCTGCAAAGGGAGAGGCCACAACAGTGAGAGGCCCGCGTACCACCAAAAAAAGAAACAACAACAAAATCAAGTGTGAGTTAGCTCTTCACTACACCTAACTACTTGCTTCCAGTTTTCGTTTGAAACAGATGAAACAGAAATGTCACTGAAGGGAAGAATTACTGTTAGACTCAGTGCCCAACACCCTGCACAGGGCCAGGGACATAGTAGGTGCTCAATAAATAGCAGACTGAGGACTGGGTTTTGTCAGAATTCCAACAAAAGGCCAAGGGCTCTTTTTGGAACTAGTTTAAAGGAAGGTTTTATTCTTATCAACGATTCATCCTTTCATACAAGACTGGTACCACCATTACCAATCATTTGAAAATAGACAAACCATTTCAACACAGTAACGTGTTCTGAGACTCTAACACCAAAAGCATCCAGCAGTGTATCATTTGTCCCCTTATCACTGTAACACCTGTGCATTTGTAAAGTAAGGCTGTCTCCTACAACAGCAGGTGAAGACTCTTTGCAACCAGAGTTGATTCAAAATTACTTCAAAATTGAGTAAATTCAAAATTTACTCAAAATTGCTTAAAATTGAATTCATTCTATCATTTATAATATATTTCATATTGTACTGAGGCACTAGATTCCTAAATATATTAAACTTGGAGAAAATACTTCAATATAGTTATGTGATCTGCTATCTCATTTTCAATACAGAGAAGCATACTTTCTCCCACATAATAAAACAACAGTGAATGCCTCTTTCCAGAATGTTTGCCACAAGATAATTTAAAATTGGGGCAAAGTAAAAACTGTACTATTTAAAAAAACCCTCTGCCCAGATGGCATGTCTTGCACATGGCTTTAAAGCCTGGAAGCAGGAGATGCATCTCCCTACGAGGCACAGAACACACTTTTATTCCCAGTGAACTGACACGCAAAACTGACTACAAGTGAAAATGAACTGACACTTGAGCCCTGTACAAAATCTACCAGGCAATCAATTGTGCATGGTGATTTTGATTTAAGGAGTCTGCTGTTTTCAATTAACAAACGGACCTTTTGTCTCAGTATGACCACAAAGTAAAGCCCTGGTTTCTCTTCTCTTCTCAGGGAGAGACTTAGCGACAGCACCAAGCGTGTGCTCTGATTCCTGGGTTTAGAGATGAGGCGTCTGGAAGACGGAAGAGCCCCTCTCCTGGCTGACCTAACACAGCAGTTCAGGGCAGTCTGGCCCGTCTTCATCTGCGCAGCAGCCAGGGGAGAACCAAACCCTCCTTAATAATTCATGCACTCACTTCATCTAACACGGGGTGTGGCCTGCTAGCTGGCTGCATTTTCATTTAAACCCTCATGTTTTCAGTGAGCAGACTGCACCATGGTACCTACAAAGGGAACACGGCTATCACACACTCTTCAGAGTAAGTGTGCTCAGACCTAGAGAGAAGATCACTACAGTGAAGATAGCAAACATGGTTTTGTTAATTCTGAAAGGAGTAAAGTGTTTATTTTTAGGAGCTCACGAAGCTGTGAAAAGGAACTAAAGGCTGAGCAAATGGCAATTTAACCTCTTTAACAAGAGGGAGACTGCAGGAGGAGAAACGCCTCAACCCACCGCGAACAGAAACGGTGGCCACGAGGTATCTGAGACCCGCGTGGGAACCGCGTGGCAGAAGAACACAGAGAAAATTCGTAACATTCACTGACAGCTCACGTCACACAAGGAAAAACACATAACCCAAGAGGAAGTGATCAGGAGGAACGTTAAACTCCAGAGATCGTTTCCTTGCTTAAACATAAATTCACATGCTGTGGCAGTTCATCACTTTATGTAAGACCTTCAAAGTTTCTTTAAAACCCTACCAACTGCTTGCATGTCGCCCAGCACTGCTGTTCCAATGCTGTCAATATGTATTTCTTTCTTAAGCCAAAAGATAGAGTATATTTTTGCTAACTGTGTCCTAAGTTGCTTTATTTCATCTAAATCAGAATCAAGACACAAGCAGTTATCTAAACACTTGTTTCACTGTTGGGCAAAAAAAAAAAAATTACAAGATGTAAAATCATTTTTTCTAATTTTGGGACTTGGCTTTATTATCAATTTTTCCAAAAGAGTATGAAAAATGAGTTCAATGTATATGTTCCCTTGCCTTGACTACAGCCTTAAACAGAATGTTCCATCCCTCACCCTCGTCCCTGGAGGAGCCAGGAGTAGGGGCCATGGCTAGGGTCCACCTACGCTCGGAACCCAGGGCAGCGCACACACAGTGACAGCCTGCCTCCGGAGAAGTCACTGACTGTGTAGCCGGCTCTCAACTGCTCACAGATAAATACAGTCTTGTCTGTGTTTATTTTTTCCTTCACTGTCATTTGGTTTTTGTAACTTCAAGTGTTTCTACCAGAGTGCACACAGAAAGAAAAAAGAAAACAAAACCGCCCGTGTATGCTGCTTGACTAAAGCAGTAATATGCGAGGACAAGATGGGAATCTGAATTCCCAGCTCAATGTATATTTTAAATCATCTGCGGGTTTGAATTCCTGGCGATCCCCTCCTGCTATTGAAAATAAAAAGCCTCCTGCCACAGCTTCTGGCCATGTCAAAACTGACCCTGAGCACAGCAGAGCATCAACACAGCTATCAAGTACTATTTATCAAGCATTAGATTTATAATACATCCACAGAAAGCACAGCACAGCTCTCTGTGGCAGAAAGAACTGGGGATTTGGAGCCAGAAACCCTGAGCCCCAGCTCCCCTGCTCAGTCTACAAGATGCCAAGCTATTTGTGTCTCAACCCAAAGGCAGCTTTCTCTATGATATCCAGTGAATAAAAATAATGACCACATCGCAAGGAACTGTCAACATGAAATCAGATGATAGAATACATGTGAAACACACACCAGAAAATGTAAAAAAAATATTAGCAGTCAGAAGCAGCTACCGTGTCGTTGTCACTGAAACTAAAACGATTACTGGATAATTCTCTGGGCCAACTGGTGACTGGACTAGATTTCCAAAACGAGCAGCAGAGCCCGTTGGCCTGGGCAGGTTTCACTTCCATCAAGCAAAATGGACATCAGAGCCCCTAAAATCCTGCTGCCTAGACTATCTTTTCGAACAAACAGGTCCAAGTTTAAAAATGGCTGGTCACAGCAACTCGGCTGTGACATCCTCAAAATTCCTCTTAGGTCTCAGGCTGCAGTGATCTCAGGCTGCAGTGATCCCAGATGCAAATTAAGAGCTGGTTTTGGGAGGCTTGGTTTTAATGCTCCTAACAGGCTTTGAAGATTTTATCATTTTTAAAGATCTTTGACTCAAAATCCAAATATAAAAGCATTTGATAGATATCTGAAAGGGTTATCACAACCTTATGCAAGGTTAAGAAAGCAATAAACTAGATTATTATAAATGGCTACATTAAAATCAGCAAACGTTTTTTTTTTTCATTTCTGTAGAACATGAAAACTACAACAGGGATGGTCCCTAATTTTACTGCTTTACTGTCAACTTGAAAAATGTGTTTCTAAAGAGAAAATACTACCACCCCCATTCCTAACATTGATATTGTACTCCAAATGCAGCTTCAAAATCAAATAAATCAATTTGAGCACTTCTGCTTGCTGTTTAAAAAAAAAAAAAAGCAGCTAGTTCATGTCCCTTGACACTTTTTTTTAAACATCTTTATTGGAGTATAATTGCTTTACAATGGTGTGTTAGTTTCTGCTGTATAACAAAGTGAATCAGCTATACATATACATTTACCCCATATCCCCTCCCTCTTGCATCTCCCTCCCACCCTCCCTATCCCACCCCTCTAGGTGGACACAAAGCACCGAGCTGATCTCCCTGTGCTATGCGGCTGCTTCCCACTAGCTATTTTACATTTGGTAGTGTATATACATCTGTGCCACTCTCTCACTTCATCCCAGCTTACCTTCCCTGTCCCCGTGTCCTCAAGTCCATTCTCTACATCTGCGTCTTTATTCCTGTCCTGCCCCTAGGTTCTTCAGAACTTTTTTTTTTTTTAGAGTCCATATATATGTGTTAGCATATGGTATTTGTTTTGCTTTTTCTGACTTATTTCACTCTGTATGACAGTCTCTAGGTCCATCCACCTCACTACAAATAACTCAATTTCGTTTCTTTTTATGGCTGAGTAATATTCCATTGTATATATGTGCCACATCTTCTTTATCCATTCATCTGTTGATGGACACTTAGATTGCTTCCATGTCCTGGCTATTGTAAATAGTGCTGCAATGAACATTGTGGTACATGACTCTTTTTAAATTATGGTTTTCTCAGGGAATATGCCAGGTAGTGGGATTGCGGGGTTGTACAGTAGTTCTATTTTTAGTTTTTTAAGGAACCTCCATACTGTTCTCCATAGTGGCTGTATCAATTTACAATCCCACCAACAGTGCAAGAGGGTTCCCTTTTCTCCACACCCGCTCCAGCCTTTATTGTTCGTAGATTTTTTGATGATGGCCATTCTGACTGGTTTGAGGTGATACCTCATTGTAGTTTTGATTTGCATTTCTCTAATGATTAGTGACGTTGAGCATCCTCTCATGTGTTTGTTGGCAATCTGTATAAGTTCCTTGGAGAAATGTCTGTTTAGACCTTCTGCCCATTTTTGGATTGGGTTGTTTTTTTGGTATTGAGCTGCATGAGCTGCTTGTAGAGATTACTCCTTTGTCAGCTGTTTCATTTGCAAATATATTCTCCCATTCTGAGGGTTGTCTTTTCGTCTTGTTTATGGTTTCCTTTGCTGTGCAGAAGCTTTTAAGTTTCATTAGGTCCCATTTGTTTATTTTTGTTTTTATTTCCATTTCTCTAGGAGGTGGGTCAAAAAGGATCTTGATGTGATTGATGTCATAGAGTGTTCTGCCTATGTTTTTCTCTAAGAGTTTTATAGTGTCTAGCCTTACATTTAGGTCTTTAATCCATTTTGAGTTTATTTTTGTGTATGGTGTTAGGGAGTGTTCTAATTTCATTCTTTTACATGTAGCTCTCCAGTTATCCCAACACCACTTACTGAAGAGGCTGTCTTTTCTCCATTGTATATGCTTGCCTCCTTTATCAAAGATAAGGTGACCATATGCACGTGGGTTTATCTCTGGGCTTTCTATCCTGTTCCATTGACCTATATTTCTGTTTTTGTGCCAGTACCATACTGTCTTGATTACTGTAGCTTTGCAATATAGTCTGAAGTCCAGGAACCTGATTCCTGCAGCTCCGTTTTTCTTTCTCAAGATTGCTTTGGCTATGCGGGGTCTTTTGTGTTTCCATAAAATTTGTGAAATTTTTTGTTCTAGTTCTGTGAAAAATGCCAGTGGTAGTTTGATAGGGATTGCACTGAATCTGTAGATTGCTTTGGGTACTATAGTCATTTTCACAATGTTGATTCTTCCAATCCAAGAACATGGTATATCTCTCCATCTGTTTGTATCATCTTTAATTTCTTTCATCAGTGTCTTAACAGTTTTCTGCATACAGGTCTTTTGTCTCCTTAGGTAGGTTTATTCCTAGGTATTTTACTCTTTTTGTTGCAATGGTAAATGGGAGTGTTTCCTTAATTTCTCTTTCAGATTTTTCATCATTAGTGTATAGGAATGCAAGAGATTTCTGTTCATTAATTTTGTATCCTGCTACTCTACCAAATTCACTGATTAGCTCTAGTAGTTTTCTGGTAGCATCTTTAGGATTCTCTATGTATAGTATCATGTCATCTGCAAACAGTGACAGTTTTACTTCTTCTTTTCTGATTTGGATTCCTTTAACTTCTTTTTCTTCTCTGATTGCTGTGGCTAAAACTTCCAAAACTATGTTGAATAATAGTGCTGAGAGGGGCAACCTGTCTTGTTCCTGATCTTAGTGGAAACAGTTTCACTTTTTCACCATTGAGAATGATGTTCGCTGTGGGCTTGTCATAAATGGCCTCAATTATGTTGAGGTAAGTTCCCTCTATGCCTACTTTCTGGAGGATTTTTATAAATGGGTGTTGAATTTTGTCAAGCTTTTTCTGCATCTACTGAGATGATCATATGGTTTTTCTCCCTCAATTTATTAATATGGTTTATCGCATTGATTGATTTGCATATATTGAAGAATCCTTGCATTCCTGGGATAAATCCCACTTGATCGTGGTGTGTGATCCTTTTAATGTGCTGTTGGATTCTGTTTGCTAGTATCTTGTTGAGGATTTTTGCATCTATGTTCATCAGTGCTATTGGCCTGTAGTTTTCTTTTTTTGTGACATCTTTGTCTGGTTTTGTTATCAGGGTGATGATGGCCTCATAGAACGCATTTGGGAGTGTTCCTCTCTCTGCTATGTTTTGGAAGATTTTGAGAAGAATCGGTGTTAGCTCTTCTCTAAACGTTTGATAGAACTTGCCTGTGAAGCCATCTGGTCCTGGGCTTTTGTTTGTTGGAAGACTTTTAATCACAGTTTCAATTTCAGTGCTTGTGATTGGTCTGTTTATATTTTCTTTTTCTTCCTGGTTCAGTCTTGGAAGGTTGTGCTTTTCTGAGAATTTGTCCATTTCTTCCAGGTTGTCCATTTTATTGGCATATAGTTGCTTGTAGTAATTTCTCATGATCCTTTGTATTTCTGCAGTGCCTTCACACTTTTTTAATGAAAGGTATCCGTCAAAAATCATCCTACACTGCCACTGCAGGGGACACGGGTTCAACCCCTGGTCCGGGAAGATCCCACACAATGTGGAGCAACTAAGCCCATGCACCACAATTACTGAGCCTGTGCTCTAGAGCCCACAAGCCACAACTAATCAGCCTGCACGCTGCAACTACTGAGCCCACGTGCCACAACTGCTGGAGCCCGCATGCTCTAGGGCTCCCGTGCTGCAACTACTGAGCCCGCATACTGCAACTACTGAGCCCGCATACTGCAACTACTGAAGTCCGCATGCCTAGAGCCCGTGCTCCACAAGAGAAGCCACTGCAATGAGAAGCCTGCGTGCCACGACAAATAGTAGCCCCCCTCACAGCAACTAGAGAAAGCCCACGCACAGCAACAAAGACTCAAAACGCAGCCAAAAATATATATATAAATAAATAAAAGAAACTTAAAAAAAATTCATCCTACAGAGCTCTTACAGATTATGAAAAAAACAAAAGAATACTAAATCTAGGTTAAATTTATGATAAATGAAATTTTAAGTGCTATATTGATTTTTGATAGTATTTTAGGACTCATATAATGAATGCATATGTTTATTTAGGCTGATTTAATAGGACTTAGAATTTATCATGCCTATTTTAGGTAACCATGAAGGTTTATAGTAAATGTACTTTTAAGACAGTGTTGAGTATAACAAGATTTGAATTTATGTCAGTATCTTAAACAACACTTTAATCCCAAATTATAATTTTCTTTTATTTGGAAAATATGTTCCCCTTTAAAATATAATTTGTAAATATATTATCACATAAATTATATAAATGAACTCCCCACATAGCTCTAATCCCACAAAAAAAGACAGCTGGTTTAGAAATCTCTCCTCTATAAATATCATACTCTTGGTGAAATTGAGTCTGTTCATGGAAAAACATTAAAATATGTGCTAAAATTAGAAAATGCAAAAGACTGTCTAACCTTCAATTTCAGAAAAGTGCTGCTTGAAATAAGGTGAAAAAGAGATAAATTATGTATTTATATTTAAGGTAGGCTTTTAAAAAAATAGTATCATAATAACTTAGTAGAATTCTGAAATGACACCAACAATTTGAATAAAAACAACATTCATCTATCAATACATGCAGGATTTCCTTAAGAAGGAAACATTGCTCGTAAGGCACATTTTTCCTTTTCTCTGTATATCTACATGTGAGCAAATACATATCCTTACTTAAAAGTTCTGATGTGTGCATTAGAAATAAATATAAAAAGAAGGAACAGTGTTAGAAAAACATTCTTTTTGGCATTCTGTTACCCTGAAATCCCCTCTCATACTCTTCACACAGCTCAGAGACTGCACTTGGACATAACAGGACATTGTTTTGCAAAATGGATTGTTATTCACTAACTGTCTCCTAGGTTGCCACAGCTGAGCTTTTCCATTTCCAACTGAAAATACTGCTCTAATCAGTCCTTAGAAGGGCTATGACCACTCATGTTGCAATACAAAATTGTCTTTTCTAATTGATCTTGGTGATTGAAATAGTATGATGAGGAATACTGATTAAATAACTGCTTTTACTTCAATGACATATTTGTCATTGTCCCTTTTATTTAGGTTGAGTTTATATCTTGTTTGTACTGTTTTTTTAAAGGCAGTTTGCATTTTTAAAGTTCAATAAAAATGAATAACCCAAAACATACTTCTGTCACCATGAAATTTCTTGCATGTCTTTACTGCAACAAAAATATCCTTCTTCTTCACTGGATTTCCCTAAAAAAACAAAAAAAAGAAAAATATATGCATACGTGAGTCAATGTGTCTTAACTGCACATCCACATTAGCTCTCACATGCTCTCAAGTTCAAATTCACCAATGTCAGGGACATCAAACTTGTCTGCAGGATTAAGTTTTAGGGGAACAAAGAAACTGTAGCTCCACTGACCACAAAGCCTTTGCTTAGCCAGACCGGCACCAGGATCCCAGCTCTGCATTTCCACTATGTCCCCTGGACGAGTGTCCTAAGCTCTCTAAACTTCCGCCTGCTCATTTAGGAAATTGGGATGATAACCACCCATACGGCTGCTTTTATTACTACTATTTATTAAGCGCATCACAGGTACCCAGTAAATGTTGGCTACCTTCCCTTTCCTTTTTCCAGATGGTGAAGATTCTGACAAAGGGAGAGAGAAGTAGGGGGATGTTTTAGTGTAAAATAAGAGATGACTCCCTTCTGGGGGCCCAGCCTTACTTTGATGTTAAAGTATTTTTATGGCCCTTTATCATCTACCCAAATCTAGGCAACAGCAATGTTCTGTCCTCTGCCAAAGGCAGGATAACTTCCAACACTTTGGAGGAGCCTGGGGCCCTGCCCTGGTTCCAGCCCAAGCCAATCACTCAGATGAAGCAGCTCACGGAGGGCCTTGCAGACAATCCACACCCAGGCCGTGGGCGCTTCACGGAGGGAGCTGGGTTGGGCGGTGTGTTCTGGCCCCTTTATTGCCATCTTAGGCCTGTAGTGACACTCAATCCTAATTCTGCATCATTTTGGGCTGGTTTATAGCGACACGTAACTGCAGTTTTGTCATGTCACTCAAGGCACTAGGAGGTCAACCCCTCCAGATTGTCCAGGAGAACATTAAAGAACAAGCAAGCATAATGTCTAAAAAGACATCTCCCCCTCAGGAACTGTGCCAACAGTACAGATTCTCTCCCACTGTTGCAGTGTATGTCTGTCTGTGTGTACATATATTCCTCTTTGAAAATGCAACACACAGACTTCTGTATCAATGCCTTGAAAATAACAGACATTTGAGGTAGTGAATATATTTTTCATTATGAGGAAGGATTGTTAACCACCCAGTTGAGTCCCAGGGTCTTCAGGCCCATCCTGGGGACTGGTCCAAGGGTCTACCTTAACCAGTAGGTTCATTCTAAAAGTTCTGGACAGTCTCAGGTGAGATCAAAGCAAGGTCACTGGCTGAGAAAGTAAAGGGGGTGGGCTCGAGGAGAAGGCCTAGGAATAACGGGAAATGTCTGAGATTGCCGTTCTAGGAAACAGAATAGGAATTCCAACAGCTACATGCTACATCTTCAACAAAAGAAATAACTCCGGGCTACACCTCCACAGCTCTCAATGCCACTCTGCTCTCCTCTCTTCTGCAAAACAGGGTAACGACAGTGCTCACCTTATAGGGCCAATATCCCTAGAAACATGATATATAGTTCTCACCTGGCACATGGCAGATGTTGGGGTTTTTTAGGATGGAAAGTGCTAGGACAACATTGTGCACAGCATGTATGTTTTCCTTTGACACGCAAGGAAGCTGTCCTTCTATTACTTACGCAAAGCGGTAGAAAAGAATGAAATGTAGTGGCACAGGACGAGTCCACCCCGTCTGTACAAAACTCAGGCACAGGAGTGAGGGGCGGTCCATCACCTCTGTCCCAGATGTAGAGAGCGATCTGTCACACAGGAAACTGGCATGAATGAAAGCTCTTAACCAGCACCACAGGTCCACGAAGGTAGGAAACATCTCAAGGGCAAGCAGACCTTACCTTCTCTAGAGAATATTACATTGAACCACATCAATATGTCAGCATTCAACAGTTTTTTTTTTTTTTTTTTTTTTTTTGCGGTACGCGGGCCTCTCACTGTTGTGGCCTCTCCCGTTGCGGAGCACAGGCTCCGGACGCGCAGGCTCAGCGGCCATGGCTCACGGGTCCAGCCGCTCCGCGGCATGAGGGATCTTCCCGGACCGGGGCACGAACCCGTGTCCCCTGCATCGGCAGGCGGACTCTCAACCACTGCGCCACCAGGGAAGCCCTTTGGGTTTTTTTACTTACAAAAATAGTGATTCCATGTGGAGCAATCTAATCTTTTATTAACCGTAAATAATTAATTAAGAATCAGTATTCTGACCTCCAAAAAATTCCAAATTGTCATAAGCAATTTTAGGGAAGCTATTTTAGGGATTCTAAAACATCACAGAGCAAGATAAAAGGAAATATCATGACTCTGGTTTCCTGCAGGATGGTAATTACATACCCTGAAAAACCGACTGGCTGAAAATATCTAAAAATATCAGGATAAAATATTTTTAAAAGCATTTTAAATGTATTGCTAACTTGGCACAAAAATGTGGAGCTTATGAGGACAAAAATGGAAAGTGAGAACCTGGGGAAAAAGGCCACTGAGGGTAGTTTTCCCCAGTAGGTATCAGCTGGGCTCTGAGGATGCCAAGGTTCTGATGCATGTTAAGAGAATAAAGCCCATGACCTGCCCAAGGTGGGGCGTGTCTAACAGCAAAGCCCCACAACTGGAACTAGATGGAGGGAAAAATCATCTCCAGATATCCTGAGATTCTGTAACCAAAGGCAGGCCTCCCTCATTTGTCACCTACGTGTTCCAGAAACACCTTGGGGTAACTTAAAGTGGCCCTAAGTCAGCCTGAGCCTCTAGCAGCCGGCAAAAACTAATGCAAATCCTTACTGAGGAGCCCACAACCTTAATATAGGACTCGGGGGACAGCCACAGTTCCCAAGGAGCAAAAGTACTCGGAAAAAATCACAAAAAGTCGTACAAAGAGACGAGATGATGGGCAAGAGCCAGCAGACACAGCTTGCTCAGGCCCAGAAGACTTTGGGGATTGGAATGATTAAGCACAGAATAGAAAATTACTGTTTCATATATTTTAATAAAGAAAAGAAAAACTTTAAAACATGAGCAAAATTTCTGAAAGACTGTACGAGAGCAAATTTTAAAAAGAAATATCTAGAACTTGTAGATGTGAAAAATACAATGCTTAAAATGAACGTTTTAATGGTGAGGATAAACAGCATATTAGACACAGCTGAATAAAAACTAGGGAACTAAAAGATGAAGTCCTCCAAGTTATCTGAAATGTAGCCCAGCAAGAAACAGAGATGGGGAATGTAGAAGAGAAGTTCAAACCTCTAGCATATATCTAAAGTTCCAGAAGGAGATCACAGAGGGGATGAGAAAATAGCTGAAAAGACAATGGCTGAGAATTTTTTTTAATGTAATTAAAAAAAAATAGGATTGCTTAACAATCCTATTATAGAAAGGCCCAATGAATGCTAAGCAGGATTAGAAAAGAAGAGTTTGCACCTAGACATATATATACCATAGTGAAACTGCAGAACACTAAAGACAAAGAACAACCTTAAAAGCAGCCAGAGAAATGGCAGATTACTGACAATGGAACCATGTAAGAGTGGTGGTTGATTTCCTAAGACAATAGCAGTAACAGAAGCCAGAGCACCGGGGAACAACAGTATTGTGATGAGAGGAAATGTCTCACAACCTAGAACTGTACACACAACGCAACTATGTCTCAAGAACAAAGTTGAAATAAATTATTATTATTATTTTGTGTGTGTGTGTGTGTGTGTGTGTGTGTGTGTGTGTGTGTGTGAGGGTGTGTGGTACGCAGGCCTCTCACTGTTGTGGCCTCTCCCATTGTGGAGCACAGGCTCCGGACGCGCAGGCTCAGCGGCCATGGCTCACGGGCCCAGCTGCTCCGTGGCATGTGGGATCTTCCTGGACCGGGTCACGAACCCGTGTCCCCTGCATCGGCAGGCGGACTCTCAACCACTGTGCCACCAGGGAAGCCTGAAATAAATTATTTTTAAAGAAAAAAAAATGGAGAATTTGCCACCTCACTAAAAAGGAAATTCTGAAGGATATACTTCAGGAAGAATAAAAATGATTCCCACTGGCAGGTCCAAGAAGCAAAACAGAATAGTGAGCAGAGACACGGCAAATACAGGGTTAAGCTAATACAAATGATTTAACTGTATAAAGTAAGTACAATATCTGAGTTGCGGGGTTGAAAAAAAAGACAGAACAAAAATACTGGACAAAAGAGCATAAAAACTGGGAGAGGGATAATCAGAGTTATTATGCTCAGGCCCTTAGATTTTTAGGCTGATTAATTAGCTGCTTACTGTACATGTTAAAGTACAGTAAGTCCCCTGCATACGAACAAGTTCCGTTCCAAGAGTGAGTTCGTAAGTCCAATTTGTTCATAAGTCCAACAAAGTTAGCCTAGGTACCCAACTAACACAATCGGCTATATAGTACTGTACTGTAACAGGTTTATAACATGTTCGCATCTTTGAAAGTTCGCAACTTGAAGGTTCGTATGTAGGGGACTTACTGTATTTAAAACAACCATTAAGAAACAGACATTGAGAATGAACTTCAAAAATAACAGAGGAGGGAAAAAAATGGAATAAAAATTTTAAAAATCTAAAAGAAAGCAAGGAAATTTTCAAAAGAAAAAAATGGGGGACAAAGGATAAAATAAAGTGTTAGCAATCATGAAAAATGTAAATGTAAATTTGCTCTATGGTTTGAAGATAAAGACTGTCAAACTGGGAGAAAAAAACAAACACATCCTCTTTAAGAGAGACGCATCAAAAGAGGACACAAAAGAATTGAAAGAAAAAAATGAAAAACGATGAAGCAAACACCAAAAGAAAGCTAGTATAGAAGTGTTCCTATCAACAAAATAAATGCTAAGGCAAAGAGCATTACTAGAGATAAAGATAAATTCACGGAGAGGAGGTAACAATTCTAAACTTGTATGCATCTAATTAACATAGCTTCAGAGTATAAACAGCAAGAGTTGGCAGTTCCACAAAGAGACACTGTCACCACTATCATGGAAGATGTTCACATTCCTCCCTTAGTAAATGACGGATCAAGCAGACAAAACGAAAGTAGGAGAAAGGAGAGCGGGAGGAAATAAAATATGTGAAAAGCACAAGAGATTAATCTATTTCTTTAATAGACATAAGGGGAATATTATACCCCCCAAATCAGAGAACATACATCCTTTTCTCCATTTATGAAAAGTGAACATGAACTAGGCCATAAAGCAAACCTAAAAATATTTCAAATGACTGTTATATAGACCAATCACACTAAGTTAGAAATCGATAACAAAACACAATAATAACACACAAATATACTGAGTCACAATGAAAAATGTATTTTTTAAAGTCGGTCACAGTCAAAAAACAGTTTAAAAGCTTCTGCCCTAGAGAAACTCTTGTGGACGATCATCATGACACATGTCAAAAATATTCATAGAACTGGTGACTGCAATAGCAAAAACCAGTAGCAACCCAGAGGCCCACTACCAGCAGACTGGGCAAATACACTGTGCTATGGTCCTGGGAGAGACAGTTATACAAAGTGACAACAGTTTATTAAAGCCACACGTATCAACACGGATGACTTTCAAATTAGAACATTATTCGGGGTACAGTTCTGTTTATATAAAGGCCAGAAGGATGCAAAACTACATATTATTCAGAGATACATTCATATGTTATATATAAAATATGAAGAAAAGGGGGAGAGGGAGAGAATTCGAGAAAGTTGTTGACTCTCGTTAGAACAAAGGGGGACCCTCCTGGGGAGATATTTACAGGTAGCCTCCAAGCAACTGATCAAGTTCAATCTCTTAAGCATAAATATTCTGACTGATCTTTATACCTTTCACGTATGTTAGAGGGTTTTATTGTATGTTATTCAATGTTTCATAGACTCCCAAACCTGGGTATCTATACCTGAGCTGACTTTTCATTAAAAATATCTAGACAGACCCTGGCTTTCAACTAGTCATTCTTTCCCTTCTGTGGAAAAGAATGATTTTTGACATGAATATTTCTCCTCAAATAACCTATTTCGTCATTTAAAAATACTCCCCAGATTAAAATCTTGTGAGTGCCCTTTTCGCTCCTGGCAGGCTGCCAGCACTGCTGGACTGAGTCACGATTGGCCCCCATGTCCTAAAATACAGATTCCTAAAGAGGGAAAGGCAGGTCTGTTTCAGGCAGTCAGAGGTACCCATGAACGAAATGCACAAAGAGACCTTCTTGATGATGATTCAGGAGAGATTAATGGATTAAGGACAGGACGCCCGCCACCTGCCTCCAGGACGACTGGTCACAGATGTCCACCAAATGCCAGGGTGCTGGGGGACCAGCTGGCCCAATGCTGCTCCACAGGGTCCAGCACAAGAGACATGTCGAAGGCATATGTGCAACCGAAGCACAAAAGAAGACCAGAGGTATTTTACTGACATTTTTGCATGTTTTTAAAAATCCATCTCTGGACCCATCCACCTAGCTTAAAAACAAAGGATGAAGAATCACAGACACAACTGTTTTCTCCACTGTTCCTTCTCCACCTACGTGACCAAAATGGGCTTAAAGAAGAAGGCCCTCACAGACTGTAGCATGTGCAACTTCCTTGTTGGGAAAACACGGATGTGAGTGGCAGAGGGGATGCACCTTTCAGGGAACACGAGACACCTTTTGTATCAAAAGACACGAATTCTTGATTACAAAGACTTTTAACCAAACAAATCATGACCTACCTCATGTTTTAAATCTATTGTAAAGTCGGATTTCAGGGACTCGCTCTTCAATCTCTTGGTAAGCCTAGAAAATAGAGACAATTTGAGTTTTTTGGAAAAAAACCAAAAAAGCATCAAACAAGAATAACACATTCTTGAGACTTTCTAATGTTTGAAAACAAATAAAAATATATGGGCTTCCCTGGTGGCGCAGTGGTTGAGAATCTGCCTGCTAATGCAGGGGACACGGGTTCGAGCCCCGGTCTGGGAAGATCCCACATGCCGCGGGGCAACTGGGCCCGTGAGCCACAACTACTGAGCCTGCACGTCTGGAGCCTGTGCTCCGCAACAAGAGAGGCCGCGATAGTGAGAGGCCCGCGCACCGCGATGAAGAGTGGCCCCCACTTGCCACAACTAGAGAAAGCCCTCGCACAGAAACGAAGACCCAACACAGCAAAAATAAATAAATAAACTCCTACGCCCAACATCTTAAAAAAAAAAAAAAGAATAACTGCTTCTAAAATGTTAGTAATAAAATAACTTAAAAATAAATAAATAAATAAATAAATAAATTTTAAGACAAAAATAAGAGTTTAATTTCCTTGAGGCAAAGGACTATGAAAACACAATTATTTGTGGACCAGGACACGAATGCAAGGCTTGTTGCAAATGTAGTGTTCGTTATTCAACATCTGGAAAATAACATAAAACACAATACGATACAATAAATGTCTTTTAAAAAGCCACGGAGTGTGCTGACTCCTGATAATCCTTGACTAAATAATGACAGAGAAAGAAAAAGAAAAGAAAAAAGCTTGCCTGATAGAGAAACAGAAGTTGCTACTTTTCAGTCTCCTACTTTTAATGACCCTATGAATTACAATTTGTGGAGTTTCCTGGGGGAGAGAGCATGTGGTTTCGGGAAAGAATAACAAGTTTCAAGTCATTTTCTTGCTTCAGAAAAGCCGTAATGGCTCTTTTCAACACAGAAGAGAGGCCCAGACCCCTGGGCCCAGGCTCTAGAGCCCCCCACTCCCCAGCGTGCACCAGCCACCCCCGAAGAGCACTCCTGGCCACACGGCGGCCCAGTTCGCCCCGACCCAACCTCTACCTGGCAGACTTTTCTCCAAGACCGAATTCAAGGGTGTCCAGACCTGCCCACGAGAATAAATGGAAACTTCCTTTGCCCCCAGAGTGGGAAGCACAGCCCCATTCATCACACACGGCGAGCCCCCTGCGCCCTCCTCCTGCCCTGCACCCCAAACAGCGCCCACCGCCCGGGCCCAAACGGGCACTCGGTGAGCGATCTGAAGGGATGAGGGCAAACCACAATATATTCCTCCATTCCAGGCTGAGGGAGGTAGAACGACATGCTTACCAAGACCACTGAACTGCCACGGCGTTTACGTTTATTACAGGGCTACAGACGGGACCCTCGTTTCAATGACGAACCTCCTAACAAATATTTTAACTCCAAAGAAATAATCGTAATTTTAAAAGGAAAACTAGTAATCAGTTTCAAAAGTCCTCACTGAGTTTTTAGCCTGGTTGAGCCACAGACGTTTCTTTAAACATTTATCTCTAATCGGAGGAAAGATAAAGGAGGACACAGGTTATAATTTACGTGTAGTCATGAAGCACCGGCCTCACGGTTGACAGGAATGTGGCTTGATGGCACACAGCTCTAAAAGAAGCCCCATGGAACCTCTGCCACATTCCTGCTCAGTACCTGCCCACCGGCCCATGAGCAGGAGTGGGTGAGGATACTGCATAAAGAGACTGCATTCTCAGAACACTCCTGACATAAATTAAGAGAAAAACCTGCCCTGGTGTGGAATATTGTCCAACTTGAACTCTGCTTGGTTGGAGCCAGTTTTCATGAATAAACTCTTTTAAGGTAACTTGGGGATTTGGATTCATGCCAAGTGCCTTCAAAATCTGAGCCAACCACATTCAGACACCAAAGACAAAAAAAAAAAGAAAAAAGAAAAGTCATATCTGGGCTTATCGCCACAGACAAGGAACACTGGATTGTGATCAGAATCCAATGGGATGTGACATCCACTGTCAGATGGCCACGCTGCCCACACCCCTTCTTCTTTTTTTTTTTTTTTTTTTTTTTTTTGTTGTTGTTGTACACAGGCTTCTCACTGTTGTGGCCTCTCCCATTGCGGAGCACAGGCTCCGGATGCGCAGGCTCAGCGGCCATGGCTCACGGGCCCAGCCACTCCGCGGCATGTGGGATCTTCCCGGACCGAGGCACGAACCCATGTCCCCTGCATCGGCAGGCGGACTCTCAACCACTGCGCCACCAGAGAAGCCCCCACACCCCTTCTTAATAGACAATAAACACCCCTGAACTGTTACCCTAAACATGCTCTCTACTCTTCTTGACTTTTTAAGTTTCTTTCTCATTCAATTCTTGTACATTTTTCTCTGAGGGAAACCAGAGAAAAACGTGACAGCCACTGATAGAATCTCTTTAAGAGGAAAGAATCTCTTTAAGATGAACACTGACTGATTGGAAACAAATCAGATGTCAGTATTACACTGACATCTGTAAGTGGCTACGTTTAGCAGCCCGTGGAATCTGCCAGAACCAGTGATGGTTACCTCAATATTACAAACTTCGCATGGATGAGTCAGCCTCATGGGACACCCGGGGCCTAACCCAGTCACCTTGCAAATAAGTCCCAGTTCTAAAAGTGTGCAGGGGGGCATTCACCCTACTTAAAAGGCCAGTCCTAGTGGTGGGAACTAGGTTTCATTTTTCTATACACCAAGCAAGGGCTATACCCAAGGGCTTTTCAAATGCTAATTTCAGGAACCAACAATGCCAAGAAAAACAAGGCCAGAAATCCCAACTACTTTGCGAAAATATTTCTTCATTAAATATTCAGTTCCTGGCAAATAAGAATTTGACATTCAGCTTTCCTATTTTTAGAAGGCACTAAGTCATGTCCCAATAACACAGTTCTGATGACACAACCAGCTAGACTGGAAACTTGCAACAAATATAGGGCTCCTTCAACTCCATATCAGGAAAACTTCCTACCTGACTTTTCTAGTCCCACTTGTGAGACAGTCAACAGAGCAAGATATTGCAGGAAATCTAGATAAGGTTTTCTGATGGAAAAACAACAGGGGAAACCAGTAACAGTGTTCTGTAGTAACACCTATTTGAAGAAATCATCTTACTGAAAATCAATGAGCGTTTCTCCAAAGATGCAAGTATTTTTTTTTTTTTTTTTTTTTTTTTTTACTGATGCTATCCTTAGGAGATCACGTAGCTGGAGCACTGGGAAATGTTGGGCAGTGTTGATTCAACACTCACTGATGCAGGATTGCTAGCCCCCAAAATATTTTCGGTGAGAAAGTCTAAGAAAGTGAGTGTCATAAAGTGTCTTTAAGTAACCAGTTTTTCTGGTGACTTGAGCAGAAGAAATACTTGAGTAACTATAAATCGTTGCCCTACCTACCAAGGGAGCCATAAAGTCGAGGAAAGGAGACAAAGGGAATCAACAATCCCATAGTGGGCACTGTGGGTTACCCGCATGATACAGAGCCTCTCCTTCCTTCCTCTAAGAGAATTCTGATTTTGATTAATTATTCAGGCCAATAAAGGGGCTCCAGGGTCAGAATTAGTTTGATCCCAACCGATGCACTGAAGTTCACTGGCAGCTGTTAATGGTGCAGAGGATGGTACAGGCCTGAAGTTGTCCCAGTTGACTTTAATTGGACGGGATCCACCTAGAGACTGGGGATAAGTACTTTCATTCCATGGTTAGAGGCTTGCTCCTGCTGTACATAAATCAGAAGTTCGTAGCCCTTACTGCCTTGAAAGCACAAAGCAAACCAGATTTAGGATGAAATGATGCTGTGCACTGAGCCAGAGAGACAGAGAGGTCCAGCCTCTCTTCAACAACATCGCTAAACCCCTGCACCACCCACCCACCCACCTCCGCTTCCAATTCCAGCAAAAATATTCCCTGCATCCACTCTGCATACTTTTCTGCTACTTGCATCTACACTGGGAAGGAGCATGTTACACCGTAAGGAACTTCCAAATGTCAAGGGAGCAGTCCAGAAGTTTCAGCAACCACAAATGACAAAGTATCTACTACCTTATATTACTGCAATGGGCTAAAAAGCTTTTCAGGACTCCAAACCCTAGAAACAGGACACTTGCTGTAAGAAAGAACAGAAACATTTTCATCTTTGCAGATACAAAAACCACAACCACACCTCGACTTTCCATTCCCTAAAGAACAAACACTCACAATCTGAACTATTTAGGTTAAGAGGACTGTCAACAGCCATGCTTCTCCTGAATTATGGCTTATCTCCCCCTTTCACATCGAAAACAGCATTACTGTGACTATCACACCAAGAGCTACGTATGCCTCCTGCCCAGCCCGTGTTTAAACGCATCTACACATCCATGCACATAAGCAGTCATCATCCCAAACCCAGGTGTACTGCTGATTCATTTCCTTACTGCCAATCAGAGTCGCGCCTAGAGCTCACAACAGTGGTCACAGCTCTGGGTGCAGAGTCCTGAGCACTCGTGGGCCCTCCCTCAGGCTCACGGGTGATCATTTGCCTCATTTTGCAGGTGAGTAAGAGGAAAGACAGAGCGGCTGAGCATGGGTCTGAGGGGACCAGTTAGTGATGGAGCCTGTGTCCAGCTCCTGCAGCGGGTCTCCCTGCACTACCACTCGCTGCCTCTGCTGAAAAGTTCACTCAGATCCATCAACTGCAAGACTCGGCGAAATAAAAGTTGATTCACACACATAACGAAACGAAAAGAAAGTCTAATAAATTCTTACTTGTTTACCAGTGGAATACTAAGGGCCCAGCCAGCAGCAAAGTCTGGATATTTAAAAACTGTAGGATTTTCGGAAAAGGCATAATGGTGAATTATTGTGGATTCTTCGTCATGTAATGCTTTTCCTAAAAACCATTCCTGTTAAATAAAGATATAAATTTTTTTAAAAAAGCCATTTCATGTACAACCAAAAACAAATTGGTATCATTAGTTTTAGTTAAATATCCTGGGCGATAGAGAATAAGCACAGATTATATATTTCTAAAGAATTTTAACAAAAATATAATTATTACTCATATGATAATGAATATAGCATAATCTTGGTCTATAAAGAAAGTAATTTAAGATCAGATCATCAGGATGAACAAAATGTTAGTCATCATTATACTATAAACACATAAAAGTGGTATTTTATAGAACATTCCATATCAAAATACTATTAGTGTGAAGAAAACAGTGTTCCTTTATGTCCCACTGAGGTTTGCAAAGAAGAATTTGAAAAATTCCTTCCAGAATCAGTGTCTATTTTATTCATTTATTCATTCATTCAATTAACATTTATTATCATTTGTTATCAGTTAACATTTATCCCACGCCAGGTGGCAACAGAGCTTACACAATAGTGGGGAGACAGAAAGTAAACAAGTAAATAAAGTAAGTTCAGATAGTGCTATGATGAAAATAAAACAGAGTGACGGATGACCCTGGAAAGAGAGGGAAACCTCTTAGGAGGTTTAGGAAACCTCTTAGGAAGTAACAGTTGAACAGAGATTAAATAATGTAGGAATCATGTAATGTAATCAAGGAACCAGCTAAGCACAAATCTGGGGAAGAACACGTAAGGCAGTTAATACAAAGTCCCTGAGGTGGGAAAAAGCTTGATATATTCTATCAAAAAATAAGTGCAGTGTGGCTGGAATATACTGGGTATGGGAAACATGGTATGAAAGAGAAGCAGGAGATAGACCAGGGTTCAGATGTCACAACAGAACAGCCTGGATCAGACCGACTCTCCCACCAAGAACAAGTATAAAAGCTGGAGAAATTCTTAGAGCAAATGATGGAGGGCATCAAAAAACAACAAAGGCAAATAGGATGTGAGGGCTAACATCTGAGAGAGAAGGGGAGCCCACCCATGGGAGCCTCATATTCACCTCCTTTTACCCTCAAGGAATCTGCTGATTCCCCAAGCAGAGGACAGCACACAACCAAGAGCAGCAGCTGGGGACTCGTGTAATCTGGCTGCACTGCAGAGACAGAGGCTGGAGCTGCAAGCTGCCAAGATGGTAGAGATTTAAGGGGATCCCAGAGGAGTGAGCCCCAAATTCTGCCTGCAAGCTTCCCTCAACTCCTAGGCTGCACAAAAACCAAGGGAAAACACAAGAACCAAGTGGAAAACAGCAGTGAAGTGGCTAAAATCTGAGCAGAGACTTCAGCAGTAGTTCTGGGAGCCCAAGGCTGGAGTGCAGGGTCTGCTGGGGGGAAAGGGTCTAGAAGTAAGGGCAGTCTGTAGATAGACCTACCCAGACAAGGTCTACAACCCAGAAGAATATTAAATGCACAAGACCAGACCAATAACAGAGAAAAATGAGAAACAGAGATTCACAGATAAACCAGGTTTTGCAGTTTAAAAAATATATAATTAATATGAAAATAGGTGAAAACATGATGATTTTTACCAAAGAACTAGAATCTATAAACAAGAGTCAAATGGAAATCCTAAAACTGAATAATGCAATAACTCAAGTTAGGAATTCAAGAGAATATTAGACATAACAGAAGAGAGACTAGTGACCTGGAAGGTAAGTCAGTAAAAAATATCCACATTTATGCATAAAAAAGAAAACAAAGAGGAACATACAGAAAAGAGCTTAAGTGCAACACGGGACACAGTGAAAGGTCTAAAATACATGATGTTCAAACTAAGCGAAGTAAGTCAGAAAGAGAAAGACAAATACCATATGATATCACTTGTATGTGGAATCTAAAGTATGGCACAAATGAACTTATCTACAAAACAGAAACAGACTCACAGACATAGAGAACAGACGTGTGGTTGCCAAGGGGGAGGGGGAAGGGAGAGGGATGGACTGGGAATTTGGGGTTGGTAGATGCAAACTATTACGTTTAGAATGGATAAACAACAAGGTCTTACTGTAGAGCACAGGAACTATATCCAATCTCCTGGCATACCATAAGGGAAAAGAATACTTAAAAAAAGAATGTATGTAAGTGTAAAACTGAATCACTTGGCTGTACAGCAGAGATTGGTACAACATTGTAAATCAACTATACTTCAATAAAAAAATAAATAAAATACATGATGTTCAAAACCCAGAACAGGAAGAGACAGACAATGGAACTCAATCAATATTTGAAGAAACACAGGCTTAGAATCTTCTTAAAAACTGTCACAAGTCATCAAGCCATAGATTCAAGAAGCTCTATAAACTCTAATCAAGAGACATACAAAGAAAACCACATAGGCAAATGCTGGTTGAAAAACCAAAGATAGAGAAAATCTTAAAAGTAATTTTGGGGGAGAGGTTACACATTTCTTTCAAAGGAGCAAAAATAAGACATACAGTTAACTTTTCAACAAAAACAAGAGAAATGAAAGAACGGAGCATCTTTACAGTGATAGAAAATTACTGCTGACCTGGAGTGCGACACCTCATGAAACTATCTTAGGTGTGGTGGGAAACCACAGGAAGTTTTTGAGCGGGTGAGCAAGAAGATCTGAATTACAGAGATACTGGATTATTGGGATGGCAAGAATGGAAACCAGGAGAGCAGCTAGGATGCTTAAATCATGGTCAAGGAAAAAGATGACGGTAGCCTGGACCAGAGTAATAGGATTCAACACAGCGAGAAGATAGATGAGAGGTGTATCCTGGAGGGAGGGTCCACTGAACGTGCCAGCATGAGGTTGAGGGGAAAGAGGAATCAATCACCAGCCCCAGGTTTTTTCATATGAGCAACTAAGTAGACAGTGATGCCATTTCTGAGATGCAGGAGACTGAAGATGGAAGAGGTTAAAAGGGGCATGAAGAGTTCAGTTCTGAACAAGCTTGAGGCTCCTGGTAGACAAGGAGGCGGCTGGACATAGGAGTAGGGAGCACATAACTCCCTCCCTCGGTTCCTTCACACGTGGCTCAAATGTGAGCTGATCTGTGAGATTTTTCCTGAACATCCTCTACAGAAAAGCCCATCCCCATCTATCCTTCATCCCTCTTACTTTGCTTTATTTTTCTCCAAAACACTTATTACCATCTGACACATTGTTTCACGTTTGCCTGTCTCCCCTGCAAAAGACTGTCCCCTCCTTGTGACCAGGGATGTTGTCCATTTTGCTCACTGCTGTATCCCAGGATACCTAAATGCCCCAGGTGCCCCTAGTTTTGTGTTAAATGATGCAGCAAGCCCCGGAGAGCTTTCAAAGGCAACTATGAAAGAAATATCAGCAGATAATTTAACTCAAGTACCCTAAGTTCTAAAAGTTCTGTATATTTTCTCTCTTACCCAACCATCACCCCCTCACTCCCTATCCCTTATCAGAAAATAAAAGCAGGAGGGATACAGTGCTGTCTCCTCAGGGCCCTCTTCTGCTCATGGCTGTGTTCCAAATACCTCCCAGAGTCGTAGTTTGGGTCAGTTCAGCAACAAGTCATAAATGAACATACGTGAAAGCCAGTAACACAACTGTGTGTCTAGGTTCATAGTTCCACCCGAGGATTTCTTCCTGACATTTTATGGATATATTAAGTCACCACTGGGCAAGAGAAGTAATTATAAGGCAAATAGCCTTGGCTTGAGATAGAATATTCAACATCTTTTAAAAAAATCAAACTACTAAACATTAACCAATATGAAAATCATCACATTTAACATACTATGTAAATATAGCTTGTTTAAAGAAAATAAACACTTCAGTATATTTTATCACCTTTCTCAGTAATCTTTCACTATTATAATCTCCTGTCCCAAACATAAATTTATGCAGAACATGTTTTTATGTTTCAACAACTAATAGCAGTGTTCAGGTATTATCTAGTATATGAGATTGTTTTTCAATATTTTGGGGGGGGGTTATACTGTAAACTACTCTAAGGGAGATTCTGTGAAGAGACACTCCCCCATCTTTCTTAATAATTTTCTTAATGCCTTCTTAATAAAGACAATTACAATCAAGACAGACTGTAAAAGAATAACTCAACGTTCTATTAGTATGTTAGAATTACTCTTTGCCAGCACTCCTGTTTCACCTCTATTAAAAATTAAAGACATTTCAGCAAATACACACATATTAAAAGCATACTGTGGGGAAAAAACAGAAAGACTTCAATAAGATATAGAAATTTACAGAAATCACCTAGAAAGGCAATTTAACAAAGATTAATTACTTTAATAAAGATTAAAGTTTTTCATTTAAAATATTGTATAACAGCATAAATTTGCATTAGTAAGAATGACAAAATCATATTGAAGGGAAAAAATGTCAGAATCCAACAAAGTAACTGATACTCTAACACATAATTATGAGTTTAATGTCGTTTATCTCTGTCAACATCAAAGCCAGGTTTGTCTTATACTTTTTTCCTAAAATTTCATATGGTAGGGGGAAAAAAAACACACTGGTTTGAGCTAACTTCAACATTATGTAATTTTTATTCCAGAATGCTAGTTTCAAAAGAAACAAAGCATCCTAGATTCTTTTTTCACGTGGTATTGCTCACAAAAGAAGAAGAAAGCATCTCATTTTATCTCTGGCTCTGTACTTGCTTTCCATGAACTTGCTTTGAACTTATTTATCATTCCAATTTTCATTAAAAAGTACAGTGAGTCACCATGTTCTGTACAGAATTAGAGCTATGGATAATGGAAAAAATAATCTCCAGGTGAAACGAACACTAGGAGGAGATTAAAACTCCTACATCCTAAAAAAGATCTGGGAGTTTTTCTCAAGTCAAAGGCAAACATAAAAGCCTAACAAATGTTTTACATAAAATACGGCACCAAGTACACAGCTGCTGCTCAGCCATCATCCGAAAAGACTAGATGAGACACGTACATAATTCTTTTCTACTTTGAAGGAATTATTCTTTTAACCTCACAACCTTCTCATTCAATTATATCTGTACTTTCCCAGATATCAAATGCATGAAGAGAAATCAGAATGGGTCCTCCCAGCATTTAAAAAACATCAAGACCAGTGGTTTTATTATAGTGACAAACTTTCCAACATTTGAGAAATCAACCTAAAGATCACTGTTGCCCAACTCTGTGTGTCCCCATCAACAAACCAAGCCGGCACCCAGAAGCCACGGCTCCTTTTCCACATCCTCCTTAAATCTGACTCACTTCTGGAGTGGGTGTCAGAACAGGGGTGGGGCAGGTGTCCAGTGATCCCAGAAAGGACCCAGTTCTGCTTATTCCACGTTTAAAGAATTGCATAAGTTGATCAGGGTGCATGCAGCCTGGGCTGCTCCAAGAGAACTGAACAGCCTGATTTCCTCTCCACATAACGCCAGGGCTGCCTCTAAACCTCCAGAGACATTGAATGTAGCCCAGCAGGACAGCTGACCCTACAGAGTTATTCAGTCATATGCAAATATTTATTGACCACGTACTAAGTGTTAAACACTGTGCTCAGTGCTCAGACGGAACTTAGAGGCAGACAAGATCCAGCTGCAACATCATATCTGCACAAGATTAAAATGTTAAAATATGAAAGTAGCGGTGAACTTCTCACCCAAGATGCATACTGTCTCACCTCCAGACCTTCTCAAATATTGTTCCCTCTGCTTAAAGCACTCTCTCCTATTAACTCCTACTCATCCCACGGGCTCAGATTAAATGTCACTTCCTGTCATGACCTTCCCAGATTTGGTCTGATACCCTGCTGTGTGCTTCTAAAAGCGCCCAATGTTTACCTTAAACGTCTCCCTTTTAATGGTAATTGCTTCTCTTTTTTTTTTTTTTAACATCTTTATTGGAGTATAATTGCTTTACAATGGTATCTTAGTTTCTGCTTTATAACAGTGAATCATTTATACATACACATATGTTCCCATATCTCTTCCCTCTTGCATCTCCCTCCCTCCCACCCTCCCTATCCCACCCCCTAGGTTGTCACAAAGCACTGAGCTGATCTCCCTGTGCTATGCGGCTGCTTCCCACTAGCTATCTATTTTACCTTTGGTAGTGTATATATGCCCATGCCACTCTCTCACTTTATCACAGCTTACCCTTCCCCCTCCCCATATCCTCAAGTCCACTCTCTAGTAGGTCTGTGTCTTTATTCCCATCTTGCCCATAGGTTCTTCATGACCTTTTCTTTTTTTCTTAGATTCCATATATATGTGTTAGCATACGGTATTTTTCTCTTTCTGACTTACTTCACTCTGTATGACAGACTATAGGTCCATTCACTTCACTACAAATAACTCAATTTTGTTTCTTTTTATAGCTGAGTAATATTCCATTGTATATATGTGCCACATCTCCTTTATCCATTCATCCGATGATGGACACTTAGGTTGCTACCATGTCCTGGCTTTTGAAAATAGAGCTGCAATGAACACTGTGGTACATGAATCTTTTTGAATTATGGTTTTCTCAGGGTATATGCCCAATAGTGGGATTGCTGGGTCGTATGGTAGTTCTATTTGTACTTTTTTAAGGAACCTCCATACTGTTCTCCATAGCGGCTGTATCAATTTACATTCCCACCAACAGTGCAAGAGTGTTCCCTTTTCTCCACACCCTCTCCAGCATTTACTGTTTCTAGATTTTTTGATTATGGCCATTCCGACCGGTGTGAGATGATATCTCATTGTAGTTTTGATTTGCATTTCTCTAATGATTAATGATGTTGAGCATTCTTTCATGTGTTTGTTGGCAATCTGTATATCTTCTCTGGAGAAATATCTATTCAGGTCTTCTGCCCATTTTTGGATTGGGTTGTTTGTTTTTTTGTTATTGAGCTGCATGAGCTGCTTGTAAATTTTGGAGATTAATCCTTTGTCAGCTGCTTCATTTGCAAATATTTTCTCCCATTCTGAGGGTTGTCTTTTGGTCTTGTTTATGGTTTCCTTTGCTGTGCAAAAGTTTTTAAGTTTCATTAGGTCCCATTTGTTTATCTTTGTTTTTATTTCCATTTCTCTAGGAGGTGGGTCAAAAAGGATCTTGCTGTGATTTATATCATAGAGTGTTCTGCCCATGTTTTCCTCTAAAACTTTGATAGTTTCTGGCCTTACATTTAGGTCTTTAATCCATTTTGAGCTTATTTTTGTGTATGATGTTAGGGAGTGTTCTAATCTCATACCTTTAAATGTACCTGTCCAGTTTTCCCAGCACCACTTATTTAAGAGGCTGTCTTTTCTCCACTGTACATTCCTGCCTCCTTTATCAAAGATAAGGTGACCATATGTGCATGGGTTTATCTCTGGGCTTTCCATCCTGTTCCACTGATCTATATTTCTGTTTTTGTGCCAGCACCATACTGTCTTGATTACTGTAGCTTTGTAGTACAGTCTGAAGTCAGGGAGCCTGATTCCTCCAGCTCCATTTTTTGTTCTCAACGTTGCTTTGGCTATTCGGGGTCTTTTGTGTTTCCATACAAATTGTGAAATTTTTTGTTCTGGTTCTGTGAAAAATGCCAGTGGTAGTTTGATAGGGATTGCATTGAATCTGTAGATTGCTTTGGGTAGTAGAGTCATTTTCACAATGTTGATACTTCCAATCCAAGAACATGGTATATCTCTCCATCTATTTGTATAATCTTTAATTTCTTTCATCAGTGTCTTAATAGTTTTCTGCATACAGCTCTTTTGTCTCCTTACGTAGGTTTATTCCAACATATTTTATTCTTTTTGTTGTAATGGTAAATGGGAGTGTTTTCTTAATTTCACTTTCAGATTTTTCATCATTAGTGTATAGGAATGCCAGAGATTTCTGTGCAGTACTTTTGTATCTTGCTACCTTACCAAATTCATTGATTAGCTCTAGTAGTTTTCTGGTAGCATCTTTAGGATTCTCTATGTATAGAATCATGTCATCTGCCAACAGTGACAGCTTTACTTCTTTTCCGATTTGGATTCCTTTTATTTCCTTTTCTTCACTGACTGCTGTGGCTAAATCTTCCAAAACTATGTTGAATAAGAGTGGTGAGAGTGGGCAACCTTGTCTTGTTCTTGATCTTACTGGAAATTGTTTCACTTTTTCACCATTGAGGACAATGTTGGCTGTGGGTCTGTCATATATGGCCTTTATTATGTTGAGGAAAGTTCCCTCTATGCCTACTTGCTGCAGGGTTTTATCGTAAATGAGTGTTGAATTTTGTCGAAAGCTTTTTCTGCATCTATTGAGATGATCATATGGTTTTTCTCCTTCAGTTTGTTAATATGGTGTATCACGTTGATTGATTTGCATTTTTTTTTTTTTGCTGTATGTGGGCCTCTCACTGTTGTGGCCTCTCCCATTGCGGAGCACAGGCTCCTGACGCACAGGCTCAGCGGCCATGGCTCACAGGCCTAGCCGCTCCGCGGCATGTGGGATCCTCCCGGACCGGGGCACGAACCCGTGTCCCCTGCATTGGCAGGCGGACTCTCAACCACTGCGCCACCAGGGAAGCCCTTGATTTGCATATATTGAAGAATCCCTGCATTCCTGGAATAAACCCCACTTGATCATGGTGTATGATCTTTTTAATGTGCTGTTGGATTCTGTTTGATACTATTTTGTTGAGGATTTTTGCATCTATGTTCATCAGTGATATTGGCCTGTAGTTTTCTTTCTTGACGACATCTTTGTCTGCTTTTGGTATCAGGGTGATGGTGGCCTCGTAGAATGCGTTTGGGAGTGTTCCTCCCTCTGCTATAGTTTAGAAGAGTTTGAGAAGGATAGGTGTCAGCTCTTCTCTAAATGTGTGATAGAATTCACCTGTGAAGCCATCTGGTCCTGGGCTTTTGTTTGTTGGAAGATTTTTAATCACAGTTTCAGTTTCAGTGCTTGTGATTGGTCTGTTCGTATTTTCTATTTCTTCCTGGTTCAGTCTCGGAAGGTTGTGCATTTCTAAGAATTTGTCCATTTCTTCCAGGTTGCCCATTTTATTGGCATAGAGTTGCTTGTAGTAATCTCTCACAATCCTTTGTATTTCTACAGTGTCAGTAGTTACTTCTCCTTTTTCATTTCTAATTCTATTGATTTGAGTCTTCTCCCTTTTTTTCTTGATGAGTCTGGCTAATGTTTATCAATTTTGTTTATCTTCTCAAAGAACCAGCTTTTAGTTTTATTGATCTTTGCTATCATTTCCTTCATTTCTTTTTCATTTATTTCTGATCTGATTTTTATGATTTCTTTCCTTCTGCTAACTTTGGGGTTTTTTTGTTCTTCTTTCTCTAATTGCTTTAGGTGCAAGGTTAGGTTGTTTACTCAAGATGTTTCCTGTTTCTTAAGGTTGGACTGTATTACTATAAAATTCCCTCTTACAACTGCTTTTGCTGCATCCCATAGGTTTTGGGTCATCGTGTCTCCATTGTTACTTGTTTCTAGGTATTTTTTGATTTTCTCTTTGATTTCTTCAGTGATCACTTCGTTATTAAGTAGTGTATTGTTTAGCCTCCATGTGTTTGTATTTTTTACAGATCTTTTCCTGTAATTAATATCTAGTCTCATAGTGTTGTGGTCGGAAAAGATACTTGATACAATTTCAATTTTCTTAAATTTACCAAGGCTTGATTTGTGACCCAAGATATGATCTATCCTGGAGAATGTTCCATGAGCACTTGAGCAAAATGTGTATTCTGTTGTTTTTGGATGGAATGTCCTATAAATATCAATTAAGTCCATCTTGTTTAATGTAACATTTAAAGCTTGTGTGTCCTTATTTATTTTCATTTTGGATGATCTGTCCATTTGTGAAAGTGGAGTGTTAAAGTCCCCTAGTATGAATGTGTTACTGTCGATTTCCCCTTTTATGGCTGTTAGTATTTGCCTTATGCATTGAGGTGCTCCTATGTTGGGTGCATAAATATTTACAACTGTTATATTTTCTTCTTGGATCGATCCCTTGATCATTATGCAGTGTCCTTCTTTGTCTCTTGTAAGTCTTTATTTTAAAGTCTATTTTGTTTGATATGAGAATTGCTACTCCAGCTTTCTTTTGATTTCCATTTGCATGGAATATCTTTTTCCATACCCTCACTTTCAGTCTGTATGTGTCCCTAGGTCTGAAGTGGGTCTCTTGTAGACAGCATATAGATGGGTCTTGTTTTTGTATCCATTCAGCCACTCTGTGTCTTTTGGTGGGAGCATTTAATCCATTTACATTTAAGGTAATTAGCGATATGTATGTTCCTATTCCCATTTTCTTAATTGTTTTGTGTTTGTTATTGTAGGTCTTTTCCTTCTCTTGTGTTTCTTGCCTAGAGAAGTTCCTTTAGCATTTGTTGTAAAGCTGGTTTAGTGGTGCTGAACTCTCTCAGCTTTTCCTTGTCTGTAAAGGTTTTAATTTCTCCATCAAATCTGAATGAGATCCTTGCTGGGTAGAGTAATCTTGGCTGTAGGTTTTTCCCTTTCCTCACTTTAAATATGTCCTGCCACTCCCTTCTGGCTTGCAGAGTTTCTGCTGAAAGAGCAGCTGTTAACCTTATGGGGATTCCCTTGTGTGTTGTCATTTTTCCCTTGTTGCTTTTAATATGTTTTTTATTTAATTTTTGATAGTGTGATTAATATGTGTCTTGGCGTGTTTCTCCTTGGATTTATCCTGTATGTGACTCTCTGTGCTTCCTGGACTTGATTAACTATTTCCTTTCGCATATTAGGGAAGTTTTCAACTATAATCTCTTCAAATATTTTCTCAGTCCCTTTCTTTTTCTCTTCTTCTTCTGGGACCCCTATAATTCGAATGTTGGTGCATTTAATGTTATCCCAGAGGTCTCTGAGACTGTCCTCAGTTCTTTTCATTCTTTTTTCTTTATTCTGCTCTGCAGTAGTTATTTCCACTATTCTATCTTCCAGGTCACGTATCCGTTCTTCTGCCTCAGTTATTCTATTGATCCCACCTAGAGTATTTTTAATTTCATTTATTGTGTTGTTCATTGCTGCTCGTTTGCTCTTTAGTTCTTCTAGGTCCTTGTTAAATGTTTCTTGCATTTTGTCTATTCTATTTCCAAGATTTTGGATCATCTTTACTATCACTATTCTGAATTCTTTTTCAGGTAGACTGCCTATTTCCTCTTCATTTGTTAGGTCTGGTGGGTTTTTGCCTTGCTCCTTCATCTGCTGTGTTTTTTTCTGTCTTCTCATTTTGCTTATCTTACTGTTTGGGGTCTCCTTTCTGCAGGCTGCAGGTTCGTAGTTCCCGTTGTTTTTGGTGTCCGTCCCCAGTGGGTAAAGTTGGTTCAGTGGGTTGTGTAGGCTTCTGGGCGGAGGGGACTAGTGCCTGTGTTCTGGTGGATGAGGCTGTATCTTTTCTTTCTGGTGAGCAGGTCCACGTCTGGTGGTGTGTTTTGGGGTGTCTGTGGCCTTATTATGATTTTAGGCAGCCTCTCTGCTAATGGGTGGGGTTGTGTTCCTGTCTTGCTAGGTGTTTGGCATAGGGTGTCCAGTACTGTAGCTTGCTGGTCGTTGAGTGAAGCTGGGTGTTGGTGTTGAGATGGAGATCTCTGGGAGATTTTCGCCGTTTGATATTACGTGGAGCTGGGAGGTCTCTTGTGGACCAGTGTCCTGAGCTTGGCTCTCCCACCTCAGAGGCACAGCACTGACTCCTGGCTGCAGCACCAAGAGCCTTTCATCCACACGGCTCAGAAAAAAGGGCGAAAAAGAAGGAAGGAAGGAAGGAAGGAAGGAAGGAAGGAAGGAAGGAAGGAAGGAAGGAAGAGGAAAAAATAAAATAAAGTTATTAAAATAAAAAATTATTATTAAGAAAAAAAAATTTTTTTAAGTAAAAGAAAAAAAAACGAACGGACAGAACCCTAGGACAAATGGTGAAAGCAAAGCTATACAGACAAAATCTCACACAGAAGCATACTCATACACACTCACAAAAAGAGGAAAAGGGGAAAAAATAATATATCTTGCTCTCAAAGTCCACCTCCTCAATTTGGGATGATTTGTTGTCTATTCAGGTATTCCACAGATGCAGGCTACATCAAGTTGATTGTGGAGATTTAATCCGCTGCTCCTGAGGCTGGTGGGAGAGATTTCCCTTTCTCTTCTTTGTTCACACAGCTCCTGGGTCTCAGCTTTGGATTTGGCCCCGCCTCTGCACGTAGGTTGCTGAGGGCATCTGTTCTTCGCTCAGACAGGACGGGGTTAAAGGAGCCGCTGATTCGGGGGCTCTGGCTCACTCAGGCCGGGGGGAGGGAGGGGTACGGGCTTGGGGCGAGCCTGCGGTGGCAGTGGCCGGTGTGACGTTGCACCAGCCCGAGGCGCGCCGTGCGTTCTCCCAGGGAAGCCGCCCATGGATCTCGGGAACCCGGCAGTGGCGGGCTGCACAGGCTCCCGGAAGGGCGGTGTGGACAGTGACCTGCGCTCGCACACAGGCTTCTTGGCGGCGGCAGCAGCAGCCCCAGCGTCCCACGCCCGTCACTGGGCTCCGCGCTTTCAGTCGTGACTCGCGCCCGTCTGTGGAGCCCCTTTAAGCGGCGCTCTGAGTCCCCTCTCCTCGCGCACCAGGAAACCAAGAGGGAAGAAAAAGTCTCTTGCCTCTTCGGCAGCTCCAGACTTTTCCCGGACTCCCTCCCGGCTAGCCGTGGTGCACTAACCCCTTCAGGCTGTGTTCAGGCAGCCAACCCCAGTCCTCTCCCTCGGTCATTGCTTTTTTAACGGTTCCCTCCTCTCCCTGCTACTCTGTACCATCCAGGCAGTCAGGACCCTTGTCTGTCTGTCCTAGCTCTGCTATCATAGTGCATGATACACAGTTGGTACTCAAAAACTATTTATTGTCTAAAATAATGTGGTCATTGTTGATAAAGAGAAATAACCAATTTAAATTTATTTCTTAACTCTAGGTTACATCAATAGTTTTTTAATTCTCCAAAATTGATAACCCATATAGATTTTTTTCATTTAAAAATGGCTCATTTTAAGTTCCATCCTTCTGAAAGCTCCAAATGTCAAAGAGAAGTATTTAACATTGCTTCCAGATATTCAACTGTTATTTCACTCTTCTTTTTTTTTTAAGTGAAAGCAGGTTTTTTGAGAGATACACATTGCATAGACAGAATGTGCTCCGTTTCACAAGGCAAGAGCAGCCTATTTCATTCTTCTTAATCTTAAATTAAGTGTTTTTATTAGACTGAAAAACCTCTTGATCAAAATTAAACTTCTTTTAAGCATTTTCTCCAAAATAAAAATACTCGTATTGAAATTGTATTTACCTTTGATGGGTCATATCTTCTGAGTGCTTCTAAGAGTTGTGGAATTTGTATTCTTGTCTCTTCTTCACAGAAGAAAATCCATGATGAATTTCTGCTATATGTTACAGAAAAGCTGACAAAAACAATTAGGTTATCGTAATCACCTTTATAAAGTGAGTTTATAATAAGATTTAAAACTGATAAACAGGAATGGATGAAGGACATACAAAATGGAAAGAAATCTGGATTTTTCTCCCATATTTTTCTTCCGTGTATAGTTTAAGCATATAGGAAAGCCAGATACGAATGGTTTATGAAACAGCTAGACTTCTTAAAGTTAATTCTTTCTATGACAAACCCCAATTCAGAAGAGACATAATTCTCAAATAAAATATCAAATATATTGACAGTATATCTTTTAAGAAAGAAACATATTTAAAAATAAAAGCTATTCATGATTAAGAATCAATCATCAATGCTTAAACTGTATGAATTATGCAGTTTGACTATAAACATATCTAATTTCTCTAATATTAAGTTAAAGTAGTTCTAAAGACACATGGTACACTAGATATAAAAACAGGAGACTCAGAGAACTGAATCACTTTTGTAAAAAATCCAAGAAATACCTAATTAGTTTGAAGTAGTACTTATGATGTATAGCTTGGGAAGAATTGTTTTAGATATGAAACAAACAGTAAGGAGCTGGGGAATTACGGTCAGTGTAGATTAATTCAAAGAAAACCCACTGCCTAGTGAAACAGGAAAAAAAAAAAAGAATCAATCATCAGGAAGTCCGATTACAGTAGCGGTCATAGAGTCCAAACTGACTTTACTTCCTGACTCTGAGGGAAAAACACCCTGTGAGTAAGAAAACTAGGGAGCCTACGAGCGTCAGGTAGAGATGCCAATAATGAGCACGTGTCACGTGAGACGTACTGCGGTAACAACGGAAGTATGGTCCACGCGCCTTCCTGCTGAGCCAGCTGGTGAAGGAGGAGGACTCTGGGGACTTCCTGAAGAAACAATCGTCAAAGCAGAGAAACAAATAAAAAACACAATAGGACCGCAGCAATTTCTTCAAAAGACTCAAATTTAAAACCAGGTATTTTTAAAGACCTGATGCTTTGCTCTTCCTACTCGTCTCTTTTCTCTTCCCTTTGGAGCTACTAGAAGTGAAGGATTTTCACTGAAGCCACACAGCCTCCTCAGCCCCCAGGCTCCGCATGGCGCAGAGGCCCCCCAGGAAGGGTCTCCAGTGACACCCGGAGCAGAACTGGAATTTGCAGGCATGCAAAGGCGACTGGAAGGCAAGAGCCCAGCAGAAGTCAGGGCAAACTCAGAGGCATAAAGACAGCTTTCTCTGTGTACACAACAGAGGAAACACGTGGAAAATAAAACACTTCGGGCTAAACAATAGGATATAACAGCCAATTTACCTCAAGTGAAGAAAAAATTTTAGAGTGCCCTAAAAACACTAAAACACCATCATAATGAAGAGCTTTCGGTCTAGACACTAGAAATAGAATCCTCAAGTATTCAGGCAACAACAGTAATAGTGTAATGATGGAATATCAAAATTAATAAACTTCGGAGGAACTAAGATCCAGAAATAGACACAACTACAGTTATATATACATACCTGCTCTACTGTAGAGAGAGAGTCATATCTTTAAAGCTATAAATGTGAGCTTTGAAGTTAAGCACTATTTAATCTATTTCAAGTTGAGACAAGTCAAAACCCAGACACCTAATATGCCTGGACACCCCCAACAAACTGCAGGATATTCTGTGTTTTGTAGTGCCTACAGCCCGGTAATTGTTACAAAAGACTTTAAGAATACATGCTTAACTATATGAAATATTACCACACTAAAGTAGATGCCATACCATTCTTTAAGTTCACATAAGTTTATTATTTAGGAAGAAAAGAATGGTTTCCAATATAAATCTTCAGGATATCAAATAAGCCTCATTTCTTCATCGCATGCAGTATTTTTTTAACTGCCGTGTACAAATATGAAACGTAAAAACAGTAATCAAAGGTTAAATCACACTAACAATATGGCTCATCAGAGAGAAAAAGCAAACTCCTAAAGGTTGAATTAGCAGCTCCCCAGTGTAATCTGGGCTTTCCTACTGTTGATTCTGAATAATGAAGTAATTTTCACTGTCTTTTCAAAAACTGGTATATATATATGTGTATATATATACACATATATTAGCTATATGCTGTATACATGTATATGCCATACACGTACATATATATGCCACATATATACATATCTATACATATACATGCATATATAGCTATATGCTTATACATACATATGGCATATATACATATATACACATACATATATATCACACACATACATATTCATGAGGATTATATAAGAGCAAAAATCATGTGTGAAGAAAACTAGTAACATTAATATTTGCATAAAACTTTCAAATAATTATGGGAGCATGCTAATATGAACTAGCTAGAAAAGAAACACATCAAACACTGAAAGAAGTCTTACAAGAAAATAAGTTGCAAATGAGCTATTATGTAGCAACTGAAATTATAATAATGAAGACATTATGACAACGGGAATGCCTTTCTGTCAAATGTTAAAACACATAATTCCAACCATGTAAAACAAAATCACAGATGAATAGAGACTGGAAAGGAGCCATAAAAATGAAAATATTTGGGTCAGAAGGATGAAATTATTACATATATGCTTTAAAATATATTTTAAATAAAAAATTGTTTTGAGCAAAAATAAATATGAAAATGTGGTTACCAAACAAGAACCACCCTTCCGAGTTTTAGGAACTATACAAGTGATGTCAACAAGTATTACACCCAGACAGGTAACCTCTGCAGGAAGGCTGTGAGGGCACTTACCTGGCAGAGGTGCAGAGGCAGGCCTACAAATACCTTCTGTCACAACAATTTGCAGCAAGCAAAGGTTTAGTCAGCGCAAAGGAGGAGTTATATTCTAGACTAAAATAAACTCTCTGGATTACTAGTGGGTTACAATCTTTCCTATTGCCATTACTTTTTGTTTACTAAATCACATGCCTGGATTTTGTATTTGCTTCAGTTGGTGAACACAAAAATGGCAATCAAGTTTTCTGTACCCCTGTATCTCCAAATAGAAACATTCCAAAAACTAGTATGCTACGTTGATAACTATGTCCAAGTATGTGTGAATACCTTTGTCTTAAAAATATAAAATAGGTCCTCCCCTGATACTCAGAAACCTGGTCTTGATTAACTCTTGATTAAGCCAAAGCCATTCTACTTATAAATAAACTTTTGTCTACTAATCCTCAAAAAGGACCAAGAGCTTTTATTCTTGTTTTATATATATGTGTGCATATATATATGCATGTATGTTTGTGTGTCTGTGTGTATATATTCTGTGTGAATGCAAACACAGACCCAGACTCAGATACACACATACTCATATGTATTAGCACCTCTAAGATAAAATAATTTAAAAAGTCACAATAAAATTTTCCATCAAATGATCTTATCTTAGTTCTTACCACTCGGGATTGTAATAATTTATGTTCTTTATATCTACTGTCTGTTCTATCCACAAGACTTAAACCTCCTTAAAGATGCCACATCACCACCTGACAGCACTTTTAGATGAAAAGAGAGTTGTTTTGGGGTTTTTTTTTGTTTTTTTTTGTTTTTGCTGTACGCGGGCCTCTCACTGCTGTGGCCTCTCCCGTTGCGGAGCACAGGCTCCGGACACGCAGGCTCAGCAGCCATGGCACACAGGCCCAGCCGCTCCACGGCATGTGGGATCTTCCCGGACTGGGGCACGAACCCGTGTTCCCTGCATCGGCAGGCAGACTCTCAACCACTGCGCCACCAGGAAAGCCCAAAAGAGAGTTTTTTAGTTAGTAATTGCAGGGATGAATAAGGAAGAGTTTTCAAACGAAAAATCAAGGAAAAAGTAAGAAAATGTTCTATCAACAGAGCCCTTTGGAATAAAAGCTAAAAGCTATAACAAAGGCAGTCATGCCTGTCAGCAATCTAAATGATGCCTATTCACCAAACCATGATTCTATTTCAAACCTAAAAGTTGAAGGTCAAATTCTATCAAAAATGAGATAACACCATAACAGAGGCAAGCATAAAGGGACTAAAAATACAAATAATCAAATATGGGTAAATGACAGAAAAGGAAAAAAAAAAGTTGATCACAGTAATTTAACCATCTTATGTTAACACTATTTGTCTTGTTGAACCAAAATCTACCTTTATTTCCATCACTGGCATCTACTATTATCCTAATAAGCATTTTGAAGTCAGAAAGTCTACTGGACCTTCAGGCAGTACTTCCTTTGAGCATTTTTTATCAAGGCATATTCACATTTAATGCCATTAATAATTATTGAGAACCAACAAATTCAAAACCAACACTCTACTTCATTACCTGGTTCTCATACATATTCATCATCTTCATTTGGGAAAGGGTTTTGATTTCATAGCTGAGCATTTTAAAGATGCTTTGAGAATGGAGAAAGCCCATTATTCTTGATATGGAGGCAGAAATCATTAAAAATTTATATCTAGAAATAGTATGAATGAAAAAGCCAACATTTGAACATGGATCAAAGCAGATTAATATTTTAAATGTCATAAATAACTTTACTAGGCAAGTTTGGTTTTGAACCACTTTGGTCTTTCTGCCTCTGTCTGGAAAAAGTTCAACTAATTTAACTCCATGATGCTGGCCTCTTCCCTTGTCAACAGACTATTTCCCAATATTTGTTACGTGTCCATACCTTAATTTAAGTACATGAGTTTATGGTCTAATTCGGTCTCATTATTCAGACCAAGTACTAAATTAGAAAGCAAAAACCAAGATATTTGTTCAGTATTAGGCAAAAGTTCTAAAGGACTGAATCCTGCTTTTAAGACGGATTCCAGTTCAACTGTATTTCCAAATTCCAATTATTACATAGTTCTTAGGCATTGAACTGAGCTTTTAGACCAACAAATAAATCATGACAAAAATTAACATCTGTTTATTGTTATTACTTCCATAAGAAGTAGGTCTATCTTATGAGGATATAATATCCTGTTTGGAACATATATCAGACAGATTTACTAGCCTTTAAAAACCCAGGATTCACATGTGGACCAGGAGATTACAGTGATGCTATAATGACAAACTTTCCAGGAATCTGAGCCTATGTTAAAATATATTTTTTCCCCAGAAACCTGTCATTTCCTAACAAGAGAAAAATATTACCTCATCATTGATATAATTTCTTTTTATTAAATATTTACTTTGAAATGCATTACTGTGTACATTTTTATAGCTCATCTAACTCTGTTTTAACTAATCATTTACTCATTCATGAAAGGCAATAAAGCTTAGCATGTAGGGACCTGATTTCTGGAGCCAAAGTGCTTGCATCAGAATCCTCGCTCCAGCTCTTCTGAGCCCTGCAGCCTTGAGCAAGTTGCCAGACCTGCCTGTGGTCTGTTATCTCATCTCTAACATGGGGGTCACAACAGTCCTGGGGATCAAGTGAGTTAATACATGCCAAGCACTTGGCACAAGCTTGCATGTGATGGTTATTAATATTATTATGATTGTACAATATTCGTTGAGCAACTACTATGTGCCAGGTGCTGTTCTAGGAACACAGTAAACAGCTGTGAAAAGACCGGGCAGAGTCTTGGATCTGACCTCTTGGATCTCAGGTTCTAATGTAGGATACAGGCAATAAGCAAATATATCTGGAATATAATGCCAAGGATAAATGGTATTAAAAAAAATAATAAAGCCGGGTAAGGTGAGAGAGGGCACAGACCACTGTTTACGAACTGGCGTGGAATTACTTGCACACAGCGGCTGCAGCGATCTGCCGCCTGGCCCCGTGATTAAGGCCCCACCTGTGTGTCAGCAGGCAGATCAGAACTGAGACGCAAGCCTGGCCGCACTGCTTGTTAATGATGTGAACGTGGGCAAGTTGCTCAATCCCTCTAAGCCCGTTTCCTCTCTGCAAATGGGGAGAATTGCAGAAACCACTTCATAGACTTAGATGAGCTGACGCTTGAAGGCGGCACAGTGTATTGACTTGAGCACGAGTTAAAGTAACAGTGATGGTGAGCACTCAGTGAGCGTCAGCTGTGGTCACTACTACGGCTTCCAACCCTCCTCCAGGGTCTCCACTGCAGACCCCGGCGCCACATATTAGGTGTCTCACTAGTCCCTCCAAGCCCACCTCAGCTCACGGAGTAGCTGACCCCTTTGCCAACATCCTGCGAGACCCAAGATTTACTCTCTCCATCAGTGGGGGTCCTCAAAGTCGCCCCAGCAAACTCTTCCTGTTTCTTCAAGGCTC
This sequence comes from Hyperoodon ampullatus, assembly GCF_949752795.1. NCBI lineage: Eukaryota > Metazoa > Chordata > Mammalia > Artiodactyla > Ziphiidae > Hyperoodon > Hyperoodon ampullatus. The sequence continues at coordinate 70,649,758 of NC_136929.1, forward strand.
AGTTCAAATGTCATGACAAAGCCTCCGCTGACCTTTCCCGGCAGGGCGGACAGGCTGCTGCCGGGCCTGTGTTCTCATAGTGGCTGCTGATGCGGCTGCAGGAAGTGACATGCAGTGCCCCGTCCCGCATCACGAGCCTCCCAGAGGGTGGCACAGGCAGGGCTCCCCTCCACAGTGACTCACCGGGAAAAGGTCACCCTGCAGGGCATCACCCGTCCCAGAGCACTGGACTCCTCCAACACGTGCATGCATGCATTGCCACCTCACTTGGTCCCCTGGGCACCGATGTCACCACCAGGAGACTGAGATCTAAAGTGACCACTCGGGACTTCACTGGTGGCACAGTGGTTAAGACTCTGCGCTCCCCATGCGGGGGGCCCGGGTTCGATCCCTGGTCACGGAACTAAGATCCCACATGCATGCCGCAACTAAGAGTTTGCATGCCACAACTAAGGAGCTGCCAAGCTGCAACTAAGGAGCCCACCTGCCACAACTAAGACCCAGCAAAACCAAATATAAATAAATAAATAAAGTAAGTAAATAAATAAATAAACCACTTGTATGGGTCCCTAGCTCCAGACTCAGAATCCTGCATGGCAACATCCAGCTGGCCACCCTCCATGAGTTGGGGAGACCCCAAGTCTGGCCTCTGATGTCCTGAGTGGGCCGAGCCCACTCCCACCAGAGTCACATGGGGTAGAAATCTCCAGTAAGGGAAGGTGTCCAAATGCTGGGCGCCAAACAGAGACCCACATTCACGATATGGTGTGAAAAATTCATTACAGCTGAGCAAGCCCCTGAGGAAGTACACTCGGTCTCACTGCTCTGTTTTCTCCTGGAGCATCTTGCCCAGGCCCTTGCCTAAGTAAATATTCCACAGAGATTTGGTAAATGGATGCATAAATTCTTACTCAACAGCAGCGTAGTAAGAACTCCACTTTAATAAATAACTTAATGTGATTACTTAACACCTACCGATTACAACAAAAAGCAAACTTTCACTAAGTAATTAAGCATCCAATTGCTCTCACCTAAAAAGGAAAGTTTTGTGAAAGCGACTTGACTCTCACAGCTAACATTTTAATGAAGCACCTCACGCTGTCTCCTTGCCAATAAAAAAAAGTCTAAAACTAGAAAACACAAGGCCATTTTCTCAAGCTTCTTCACGCTAATCTATGAAAGGCTTTGCTCCCAGCTTTCCTGGCTTACCGCATGGAAATGAGGTTTTTTTAAACTAATGAGCCAAGACCTAACTCTTCTTGAGAAAACAGTGATTTCCAAAACTTTCTGTGAATAAGCAGAATCATTTATTTGTAAGGTTGTGATTCTGCCAGCTTTTAAATAAAGTTCATACCACAAAAGAAGGCAACAAAATTGGAAGCATCTGTTCTCTTCAGAAGCTTTTTAGCTGCGGGAAAGGAGAGTATGGAGGTTTCTAAGCAGCTAGTCTGGCCCCTTTGGGCCTAAAACAGAAAATGTAATCCATTATTGCCATAAAATGAAATGTACAGGGGCACTATACCCCCCTAAAAAGAAAACCTTATAAGCCTAACCCACTGCTGAGTTTTCTTTTCTGTATTTGGAGGATGCCTTAAAAACGGGTCCATACGTAGAGGTAGAGAATGGACTTGAGGACGCGGGAAGGGGGAAGGGTAAGCTGGGACGAAGTGAGAGAGAGGCATGGACATATATACACTACCAAATGTAAAACAGATAGCTAGTGGGAAGCAGCCGCATAGCACAGGGAGATCAGCTCGGTGCTTTGTGACCACCTAGAGGGGTGGGATAGGGAGGATGGGAGGGAGACACAGAGGGAGGGGATATGGGGATATATGTATATGTATAGCTGATTCACTTTGTTATACAGCAGAAGCTAACACACCATTGTAAAGCAATTATACTCCAATAAAGATGTTAAAAAAAAAAAAAAGGGTCCATAACTTATCCGTGGTTCTGCCCCTCCCTGAGGCCCTGCCTTCATTCTAAATCCAGCCTGTCCCCCCGTCTCTGAGTAGTCACTCCTACAGGGGCTTATTCCCTGTCTCCCATTCAAAGTGATTCCCCAACCACACATGACCTGTGCCTTGTGCTAAGGTCATACTTCAGAGTCTTCAAAATGTACGTGAGTCTTTATTTTACTAGAACCTAGTTTTAAAAAAACACAGTGATGCTTTCTCCTCTCTCCTTTATTGCTTCCAATTTAATCTTATTTTGAATTCCTTTGGTGAACATTAACGGTTTCTGTAATTTTAAGCAAGTGTTGATACATTTCTGAAGGTGCAGTAAAAATTATGTCAATCTAGGATCAGCCTTGGTTACCGGGTCCCAGGTCCCAGGTCCCAGGAGGCAAAAAATACTCTCATTTGACAGCCTCTCCATCACAACATAAACTCAAGCCTCTCCAGCAGAGTCTTTGCCAGAGACTGAGCTGTCTGCGCCCATTTCATGTAACAAAAAATAATAATAAGAAGAAGAATTTTCACACATGCATTCACTCAAGAAAGAATTTTTTTCAAGTTCAAAAAGCAGAAGTCTAATCACAATTGACACATAGATGCCATGCACATAATAGGCATTTAAAACAAAACACACTCAAGTGCCTGATTAATTCAGAGATTGTCACACAACTCTCCTTATGGGTTTCTGTTAGCCTTACCTCCACCTGGCTTTTGTTCATGCACCTCTTTGAACAGTCAATCTTTATAAGCTCACATTACCCTTCCATCTGTAATGCAGGGAGAAAACACTCAGGAGAAAAGGCAGCACTTCTTCCAAATCTGCATTCTTCTATCTGTAGATGTACCTTTAGGAACCCTGTTCTGGTCAACCATATTACCAGCTCCACTTTCCATCCATTTTCATCTAGAAAGATCACTATTCCTGCTAAAACACACTTTACTCATCCCCCTGAACAAATCCTAGGTCCCCTGGCATCCCAAAAGCAAACCTTCCTGATGATTCATGTCTCCGTCTTCCAGATCTGGTTCCCTGTTCCAAACCAACATCACTCCAGCGAATTTCCTGTCTCTCCTATCTGATCTGATAAAAGTCTTCCTTCATGTGCTGTTTACATATCGCTCTACTTCCTGAACAGCTTCATGACCATCGTCTTTCTCAAGGGCCCCATGCACTGTCTAGAGATGTCCTGTTACGTTCAAAAGTACCTAATGTAGCTACAGATGTGCAATTAATATTGTTGAATAGATATTTTAATAGACTTATTTTGGATTTCTGATTTCTGCTTAATGAAACAGTCATTTCTATTATGAGATCGTTACCATCTATAAGTAATTCAAAGAACTAGAGTATCTTTTCTAATCCCTCTCTAACTGCTCCACCACAACCCAGAATGGTTCTCCGTACATAGGAAGTACTTGGTAAAGTCTGTTAGCTTCCTGACTAGAAGAACTATATCATTATAGACTTCAAAACCATTATGAACTGCCTTATAAGCATCAAACCTGGAAATGGGAGTGACAACTCACAATGCCCCAGATTGTTTCAGAAAACAAGGGAAACAGCTTCACCACTCTGGTAACAACTCCGAGTACAGTGTCATGTTTCAGATAGAAAGTTCGCTTAGGCTCCTGTCTTTATACTCAAATGAGAAGAAGGAAAAACGTTTGTGTTTTCAATAAGACCACATTTTAGCACCTTGAGGCAAAACAGGCGTAAGCAATGACTTGCCAAAGCAAAAGAGAACAGCTAGAAGCAGATGCCTAACTGCAGAAACCATTAAATGTTTGCACCTTAATTTTTGGCAGATTTCGTAGTCAAGTGCAACCTGACAGGAGTAATGAATAAATAAACAGCAGTTCTAGACATCTGGTGGTGTGGAAGAGATATTTTGGACTATCAGATAAATATTCAGATGATAAAACCTGTGGCTGATTCCTCCGTCACTAAGCAACTGTGATGAATGCTCGTGGTGGGAAAATCGATGGAGAAAACCAAAACTGCAACCTGAAGACTTCATGATTCAGGTCGCAGGTGACATCCTGTCCCATTAGAGGCACAGCGCATACCTGGCAAACCATGGGGCTGACCCCTCAGAGGAGCCAGCCCGCTTCTGCCGCAGCACTGGGGATGCCCTGACAACTCTGCCCTGGATTTGGCTGTCCTCGTCTTCCCCAGCTGATGACTAGGCTGTCAGTTCTTTTTCAAGAATATGTCAATTTCTTAAACCAAGTTCCAGTCAAGTTGCAACTAGGGAGCCATTACCTGCCTCTCCAAGTGACTTTGCTGCCCTATAGTTTGTGCATCTCAACACTTAACTCTCTGCAGTTAATCTTCTTTCTCTGTTTTCACGTAGTTCTAGGTCAGGGGAGCTCATCATTGCCCCAGGTATTGTCTACAGACCCGGTGTGAGCTTTCGACAATCTGTGGATCTCCAAGATGCTATGTGTGGAATAAATTCAACTTTAAATCACATATGTAACATAAAGAACTCTACAAAGAGAAAAAAATGAACCAGTATCAGGTACAGATGCAAACTGTAAAATCTTTCCAGCCATTTCAACTACCAAAAGACTTGTTAACCCAAATATGAAATGACCTAAGTTGTAACAGTACACCCTGGATCTTGTGAGCAAATTAAATCCAAGTGCTAAAACGAAATTCTGTCATAACTACTTCAGTACTCATAGCTGGCTTCCATGCTAGGAAAGAATTAAATAAGAAAAACAGACTATCTGATAATTAAAGCGAGTTTTCCAATTGCTTTAGTCTAGACTCCATTTATTATCACGGAAATTAGATGCTGGGGGACAGGGGTTTGCTTGATGATACTGCTTTATTAGGTGTCTTTAAATGTAAAACCAATACTGCCACCTAGTGGCAATCTAAGTCACCCGCTAAACAGGTGGTCTAAATGGCAAACTGTAAATGCAAAGGACAGTACAAATTAAGTAGAAGCATACTGAAACTAAACAGAAGCACAGAATAAACTGCTAGAAAAGTTCAACACTTTAGAGAAATAGAACTGTTTTCTAAGTTTTGAGAGTTGAGAGTCACGCATCCATGAAAACACAGTTGCTTATGTTGTGTGTGTACAACTTTAAGGTTATAGCCTTAAAAGGAAGCTGCCTGTCCTCCAGATGCCAGCATGCAGATGTCAGGGTGGTTAGCCCGCTTCAACAACGCAGATGAGGACTAGGCTTCTCAGCTTATGGCAAAGTAACGAGACAGAAGGAAACCAGAGCACAGCTGCCTCCTCCTGCCTCCCCCAGGATGGACTGTTCGCTGGGGAAGTAAATCACCACCTTCCTTAGTCACTGTTACGCTGTCTGTGTGAAAGCAGTCAGTATTGCTTTCCCATACTGTCATTCACTTAATCATGAGATCAGACTTTCCGAGCATCAACTCATGCTCAGTGTTTTAGTCTACTCTTCTCCCTAAACTCTGTGGCTTCCCTGGGAGAAGTAAAATAGTAGTTGTATTTAATATGAGAGGGGTTGGCCCTTATCAATTTAAAAATTAACAAAAAAAACTTTTAATAGATAAAATAATTTACTTAAAATAATGTTTAGTTTTCATTTGTTCAATTTATTCTGGGTTCAGTTCAACTGTCCTATGTTGAATACCCACTGTGCTGAAGGTGCTATGGAGGAATCAAAAACAGAACATGCCACAGCATCTGCCTTCAAAGAACCTGTGATTTCATACAGGGTATTTATGTGTTTGTGTGTGTGTAGACAAAAGTGTTCATAGCAGCACTATTTACAATAGCCAAGATATGGATGCAACCTAAGTGTCCATCAAGAGATGAATGGATTAGAAGATGTGGTACATATATACAATGGAATACTACTCAAAAGAATGAAATATTGCCATTTGCAGTGACATGGATGGACCTAGAATTTATCACACTAAGTGAAGTCAAACAGAGAAAGACAAATATCATACGCTATCACTTGTATGTGGAATCTAAAAAAAAATGATACACACAAACTTATTTACAAAATGGAAATAGATTCACAGACATAGAAAACAAACTTATGATTACCAAAGCAGAAAGGAGAAGGGAGGGATAAATTAGGAGTTTGGGATTAACATATACACACTAGTATATATAAAATAGATAAACAACAAAGACCTACTTTTGTATAATAAGCTAAAATGGAAAAGAATCTGAAAAAGAGTATATATATATACACACACACACACACAGACACATGTAAAACTGAATCACTTTGCTGTACACCTGAAACTAACACAACATTGTAAATTAACTATACTTCAATTAAAAAAAAAAACAAAAACAGTGTAAGAAAAAAGTGACCATACTATAAGAGAAGTAAAAGGAAACTTCTATTACAACAGAAAAGAGAACAAGGAAAAATTAGATAATGAAATTCAGGGATTCAGTGTAATGAACATTCACTGAGGACCAGGTTCAGTACATGGAAAGCTCTGTGCTTGGTTCTGAGCCATCAAAAACTACTAAGAGGACTTCCCTGGTGGCGCAGTGGTTGAGAGTCCGCCTGCCGATGCAGGGGACACGGGTTTGAGCCCTGGTCTGGGAAGATCCCACATGCCATGGAGCAACTAAGCCCACACACCACAACTACTGAGCCTGCGCTCTAGAGCCTGCGAGCCACAACTACTGAGCCCTCGTGCCACAACTACTGAGCCCTCGTGCCACAACTACTGAGCCCTCGTGCCACAACTACTGAAGCCCACGCACCTGGAGCCTGTGCTCCTCAACAAGAGGAGCCACCGCAATGCGAAGCCCACACACTGCAACGAAGAGTGGCCCCTTCTCACCACAACTAGAGAAAGCCTGCGCACAGCAACGAAGACCCAACACAGCCAATAAATAAATAAATAAATAAATTTAAAAAATAAGTAAATAAAACACACATGAATCTGCCTCTACAAAAGGGAAGGTATTTCTGGGAACAAGGTAGAGATATATGTGCCCTTAATTCATATATGAATTCAAACGATACATAACTCTGTCCTGACATCATCACTGATTCACAGTTTGGGGTAACAGCCAAGGCCCAACTGAGCTAAATTCCATGAATGCTCACCTGGACCCCACTGTGGGACTACCTGCTCCCCGACCCCCGCAGGGGCCTCTACCAGAGTCCACCAAGGAATCCCAGCCTGTCAAGGTTGCTGCAGGACTTCCTCTCTGATGGAATCTGAAAACGTTTAGTAGAAGATCTCCAAAGTTGGGTTTCCAGACAAAGGGGAACTTTAAACTCATCAAGCTGCTCCGATTTCCAAGTTCCCAAAAACAAAACAAAACAAAACAAAACCCAACCACCTGTCTATAGCCTGCAACACTTTCCTCTCCCTGGAGAAGGTATGATGCTCCAAGTAGAGGAACCAAGGGTCTGTCCTTGCGGGGACGTGGGGAGGGTGGATGAATTTCATACGTAAAGCATTTAAAGATTAAGCACAGTAAGCCTTACTGTCAGCAGTGCCTTAACCTTGAATACCATTACAGTTGTTCCTTTTCCCATTGATATTTCCAACCCTTTATTTCCCAGCTCCCACCAACAGAAAGAAGCTATCTGTCAAACACACAGGTCTCTTGTCAGAGAGCTCTTGATGGCTTTTACCTCCAGACAGCACTTCTGTCTCGAAGGCCACAGCCATACAGTGGAGTGGGCTGGAAGGAGTTTCTTTGCTTGGCTAAAAAAGAAAGCTCCTATATGGCAGCACAAGAAGGTAGACCTTCCTTTGCCCCAAACCTCCAGCATCATTCAGAACAGATTTAAACTCAGTTCACGCCTATTTTAAACGTTATTAAAGTGTACCTGGACGTGTCAATCTTTCTCTCCATAATCCTTCTTGGATATTACATTATAAATCAAAGTTCAATGAATAAGATCCAATTAAAAAACGGATTAAGAAACTCACAGAAGAAGTACCGCACTAAGGTTAATGAAAGTGTTATTTCAACATAAAAATTGCCTTAGAACTTGTTACCAAAATTTTGAACATTAATTATCTTTGCTATTTTGAGCTCTGCCTTTAAAAAGTTATTTCTTCCACTTTTTTCTATCATACTTTATGATGAAACCATGATAGTCTGATACATTTATATAATTCTCTTAAAATATATATATAATGATTTAGAATATGATGATTTGAGCATTAGAAATTAACTAGAGCATTTTAAACAATATAGTCCATATTAAGCCAGCAAAACAAAAAAGAGGTATTTTATCTAAATAAAATTGATCATCTATGGACCAAGAGCTTTGGAAAACATAAACGAATCAAGAAATAAGTAATTATCTGACATTCCAAGTCATCTCTACATACCTGTGTAAGATCTGCAGCTTGCTTTAAGATGCTTTGTTTTAACTGTTCTGCTTTCTTTGCATGAAAAGAATTACTTTGACTCTGGATGACAAATGCAATTCCTTTTAAATCTAGAACAACAACAACAAAAAGTTTTCAGGTATTTTTTTAACAATGACTGAAATAAACTTGAAAACAAGTCAAAAAAAAAAAAAAAACAACCACAAGGCAAGACTTCAGGCAATAAACTCTTAGGGAAAAAAAATCAATTTATATGTAATTCTAATAACAAAATCTCCCTTTTTAAACTGATCTCTGCAACTTCCTTACGAGAAATTAGTAAGTAAATAAGCTCGCTGTACTAGACCAAGTCTGTGGTAACAAACTGTGACTTTGCTCCTGCATCTGTCAGAAAGTATGCAAATGTTAATGTGGGAAAGAACACTCACTTCCCTAGTCACTGAAAATCCAATGTTTGCAAGAAGCCTTTTAACAATTCACAGATAACCCTACAGGGTGTCTACCTGTTAGGGGCTGCATTGTGTCCCCCAAACTTCATGTGTTGAAGTCCTCACCCCCAGTACCTCATAATGTGACCTTATTTGGAACTGGGTCTTTACAGAGGTGATCAAGTTGAAGTGAAGTTATTAGTATAGGTCCTAATCCGATATACAATACTTGGCGTCTTTATAAAAAGAGGAAATCTGGGCAAGAGACACACAGAGGGAGGATGCTGTGAAGACACAGGGAGAGGATGGCCACCTGCAAGCCAAGGAGGGGGTCCTCTGAGGAAACCAACCCAGCCTCCAGAACCGGGAGACAAACTTCTGTTGAAGCCACACGGTTTGTGGCACTTTGTTTCAGCAGCCCTAGCAAGCTAACACTCTACCTCACGCATATTCTGGACAGCCCTTCAAGGTGACGCTCAGCAGTGACCTCACAAGGCACCTGGCCAGGGCGCAGTGTTATCTCCAGGAAAACAGCCACGACTCCACACAGCAGGGCTGTAGCAGGAAGGGCTGCATAGAAGCCTGTCAGCAACACTGGCCACATTTGCCGCCAGCTAAGACTGGCTTCAGGGCAGCCGGTGTCTTGACAGGGTCCAGACCAGGGGAGACCACAGAGGTCTCGCCACAGAGGGGGCTGCTCAGGCCCCGCACCAGGGAAGCACATCAGGCCTGCCCAGGTTCTGAGCTCGTGATAAAGAAAAGAAACTGCCGTTGTGTCAGGACGCTGCCACCAGACAGGGGTGTTGGCCGAAGGCAGATGTCACATAAACTTTTAGCCTCCGAGCAACATGGATGGACCTGGAGATGATCATACTAAGTGAAGTATAAGTCAGACAAAGAAAGACAAACATATGGTATCATTTATATGTGGAATCTAATTTAAAAAAATACAACTGAACTTACAAAATGGAAATAGACGCAGACTTAGAGAATGAACCCCTGGTTACCGGGGGGGAGGGTCGGGGGCAGGGATAGACTAGGAGTTTGGGGTTGACAGGTACACGCTGCTATATTTGAAATGGATACCCAGCAAGGAGTACTGTACAGCACAGGGAACTGTTCCAGTACTCTGCAATAACGTAAACGGGAAAAGAATTTGAAAAAGAATAGACATATGTAAACGTATAACTAAATCACTTTGCTGTACACCTGAAACTAACACAACACTGTTAATCAACTATACTCCAATATAAAATAGAACTTTTTAAAAAATTAAAATTTAAATTTAAAAAACTGTAGCCTCCAGCAGGCTGACGGTAAATGAATGTGAGGACCCTCCCCCCACCAGGAACTTTTCACTTTAACCCCTCGACTCAGGGACGCTAACTTGGTTCTAATTTATTCCATTATATTTTATCGTTCTCAGGTTCAGTTCTATAGTTCCATTCATTTATTCACTCAAATATTCATACAACAAATAGCTCCACAGTGAGCAGTCCAGATCCTAAAAATAATCCAAAATGCTCTCTGGTTAAAACTCAACAAAAAATTTAAAAGGAAATGCTAAACAACCTGTTGAATATGACCTCATTCTTTCTTTGTAGGAGTTTATATAAATATGAACCTTCCACATACCGATCTCTGTTTTAAATCAGCTTCTTGGCTCTATAAATCAGACACACAGATAAGGCTCAAACGGGTATCTTCTACTTCAACTGAAATGTAACCTTCGATCCACTACATCTGACACACTAACGTAACTGACTTATCAAAATGAAAGCGATTTATTTTTTTAAGACTGGAGTCATTAAGCCTCAGAGAATAATTTTTGCAAAATTTAATAAAGTTGAAGATGCACATGTGCAATGACCCAGAAACTCCACCCTTATTAATCATCCTTGAGAAACTCTCAATGCGTGTACAAGGGTATGTAACAAGAGTGTTCACAGCAGCACTGTATAAAAAGAAAAAATTGGAAGCAAACCAGATACCCACTAACAGGATACACAAATTGGACTACTACACAGCAATAAAGATTAACTGACACTACGTGGATCAAGCCAGATGGATACTGGAAATGAACCCTACAGATAGAACGCTGAAAAAAGCAAGGCACGAGGGAATAACCATACAGTATAAATCAATGGTTTACAAAAATATAAACACAAATATATAAAAAATGGATATATACCATATATATGCATGTATACATATCAAATATGATGTGAAAGTATAAAAGACCACAGGAGAATGATGGACACCAAATCAAGATAATGGTTTAAATGCTACAGCTGTATTAGGAATATTTTATTTCTTAATCTGAGTGGCAGATACACGATGTTATTACTCTTTGTAGCTTCCTGTATGTTCAAAATAATTCATAATAAATTTTTTTAAAAGAGCAGCTCGGACTTCCCTGGTGGCGCAGTGTTAAGAATCCTCCTGCCAATGCAGGGGACACAGGTTCAAGCCCCGGTCCGGGAAGATCCCACATGCCGTGGAGCAACTAAGCCCATGCGCCACAACTACTGAGCCTGTGCTCTAGAGCCCGAGAGCCACAACTACTGAGCCCGTGTGCCACAACTACTCAAGCCTGCGCACCTACAGACCGTGCACTGCAGCAAAGAGTAGCCCTGCCTCGCCACAACTAGAGAAAGCCCGCACGCAGCCATGAAGACCCAGTGTAGCCAAAAAATAAATTAAATAAATAAATAAAATTTTTTCTTAAAGTTAAAAAAAAAAGAGCAGCTCCATCTGTCAAAAGGTTAACCCTGCAGGAATCAACTCCACCACCTCCTCTACCAGATGAGCAAAGTTCCCACTGTTGGCACAGAAGCAGCTCTTTGGTGTGGGGAAGAGGCTTGGGGAGAAGAAAAAAAGTGAATTCTTCCCCTTTTCATATCTGGGTCCTGTGCTATTTCCTCTGCTCCTGAGAAATCGTCCCCTTCCTTTATCACGTGCTTGGATCTCGCATGCTGTGTGCACTCATTCAGCAAACATCTTCAAGCCTCACCTAAGCACGAGCATCCAGGATACACAAAGGAGCAAGCGTGACCCCAGCACGGGAGTCTAGCTCAGAAGACGCCATCACAGCACAAGGCCGTGGGTGTCACTGCAGAACCAAGTGGGGACCCTGGGGGCACAGAGGAGGAGAGCCAGTGCAGGGAGAGCTTCTGGGGAGGGGTGTTTCCTGAGTTTCCTCTAAAACGCAGCAGTGGGACTTCCCTGCTGGTCCAGTGGTTAAGACTCCGCACTTCCACTGCAGGGGGCACCATGGGTTCAATCCCTAGTCGGGGAACTAAGATCCCACAGGCGCACAGTGCGGCCAAAAAACTAAAATATTAAAATTAGAAATTAACATAAAAAAATAAAAATGAAATAAACATCTAAAAAGTAAAAAAACAAACAAACAAAAAAAACACAGTTTCCTACAGACTCAGGCACAGAAGGTAGCACATCAGTGGCAGAAATAAGAGAGTTATCACAGAGCCCACAGTCCACCTGATCTTGGTAGCAGCCCCGAGAGGTGACCGGGGAGTTTATCGGGCATTTCTGAGAAAAGGATGAAGGGAACAGTCAGTGATAAAGTCAGAGAGGAAGGCTGCGTCAGCCAGATCAGGTCAGGGGGGGACTTAGGTGCCACACAAAGAGGCTGGGTCTATAGATGAACAGCTTTCAAACTGGGGGAGGGCCCCAGAGCACTCTGGGACCCCAGATAGCAGGGCCTCCCCAGAGGATGTGATAAGGACACCAAGTCCTGGGGACACCCAGGGACGGCTTTTCCAACAGAGAGAACAGTGAAGGTTTGGGACAGCAAATGGAGTGCTGGGCCCTGAAAGTATTACAGTTAGGGGAGGCTGTACGGTGAGGTAAGGAACGGAATACGTGTGCTGGAGTTACCTGTATGAGGCAGAAGCGGAAAGGTGTACCCAGGTCCTACAACCCTGACACAATGAACATCGACCGCATTCAGCCCTGCCCCCACTCCAGAAAAGAACCAGCACAGTACAGTTTGATTCTTAAATTCCTGCTGTTCTTTAGAGCGGCACCAAGAAATATTTCCTGACATACATCCTAAGCCCTCCTGGACCGCATCGCATTCTGGCCGAGTCTAGATATCCGGGTTGTCTTCTCTGTTCATGCCATTCAACCACCTAACTCTTAAGCTCTCACTGCCCAATCAGTGGAACCAAATAAGACGATTCTGCTATTTCCCCATCCCTTTGCTGATACTTCCCTAAACCTACCGCAATTTGCCTTTAGCAAACACAGTCACAACTCAAGACAGATTGTCACTGTTTCTCCTCCAGGAATGAGTGATAAATGGGTCGCACACTAAGTGCCTGACGATAATGATGAGTGTGGCAGGCAAGAAGGGAAGGTAGTCAAGGATACAGCGAGGACCCATTCGGTGTTAAAGCCGACGGTAGCTGTAGAACTTTCAGGAAACAGGACCGGAGATGGCTACAGAGGGAGCCCTGCAGGAGGATTAACTCTTCTGTGAAGGGGAAAGCAATCAAAGGTGGGGACACACAGTTCTTTGAGGCAGAAGCCCAGTGTGTCTCCCTTTGCTGGCAAAGCAATAAAGCTATCCTTTTCTTTCTTTTTTTTCTTTTTTATAAATTATTTATTTTTGGCTGTGTTGGGTCTTCGTTGCTGTGCACGGGCTATCTCTGGTAGCGGCAAACGGGGGCTACTCTTCATTGCCGTGCGTAGGCTTCTCATTGTGGTGGCTTTTGTTGTGCAGCGTGGGCTCTCGGCACACAGGCTTCAGTACTTGCGGCACACGGGCTCAGTAGTTGTGGCACACAGGCTTAGTTGCTCCATGGCATGTGGGATCTTCCGGGGCCAGGGTTCGAACCCGTGTGCCCTTCATTGGCAGGCGGATTCTTAAACACTGCGCCACCAGTCATTGGTTCAAGATGGCAGAGTAGAAGGACGTGCTCTCGCTCCCTCTTGTGAGAGCACTGGAATCCCAACTAACTGCTGAACACTCATCGACAGGAAGACACTGGAACTCACCAAAAAAGACACCCCACATCCAAAGACAAAGGAGAAGCCACAATGAGACGGTAGGAGGGGCGCAATCACAATAAAATCAAATCCTGGGTGGGTGACTCACAAACTGGAGAACAATTACACCACAGAAGTCCACCCACTGGAGTGAAGGTTCTGAGCCCCAGGTCAGGCTTCCCAACCTGGGGGTCCAGCAACGGGAGGAGGAATTCCCAGAGAATCAGACTTTGAAGGCTGGCGGCATTTGATTGCAGGACTTCGACAGGACTAGGGGAAACAGAGACTCCACTCTTGGGAGGACACAAAGTAGTGTGCACATCAGGACCCAGGGGAAGGAGCAGTGATCCCATAGGAGACTGAACCAAACATACCTGCTAGTGTTGGAGGGTCTCCTGCAGAGGTGGGGGGTGGCTGTCTCATCGTGAGGACAAGGACACTGGCAGCAGAAGTTCTGGAAAGTAATCCTTGGCATGAGCCCTCCCAGAGTCCGCCATTATCCCACCAAAGAGCCTGGGTAGGCTCCAGTGTTGGGTGGCCTCAGGCCAAACAACCAACAGGGAGGGAACCCAGCCCCACCCATCAGCAGACAATCAGATTAAAGTTTTACTGAGCTCTGCCCACCAGAGCAACAGCCAGCTATATCCACCACCAGTCCCTCCCATAAGGAAACTTGCACAAGCCTCTTAGATAGCCTCATCCACCAGACGGCAGGCAGGAGAAGCAAGAAGAGCTACAATCCTGCAGCCTGTAGAACAAAAACCACATTTGCAGAAACACAGACAAAATGAAAAGGCAGAGGGCGATGTACCAGATGAAGGAACAAGATAAAACCCCAGAAAAACGACTAAATGAAGTGGAGATAGGCAACCTTCCAGAAAAAGAATTCAGAATAATGATAGTGAAGACGATCCAGGACCTCAGGAAAAGAATGGAGGCAAAGATCAAGAAGATGCAAGAATGTTTAACAAAGACCTAAAAGAATTAAAGAATGAACAAACAGAGATGAACAATATAATAACTGAAATGAAAAGTACACTAGAAGGAATCAACAGCAGAATAATTGAGGCAGAAGAACAGATAAGTGACCTGGAAGGCAGAATGGTGGAATTCACTGCTGCAGAACAGAATAAAGAAAAAAGAATGAAAAGAAATGAAGACAGCCTAAGAGACCTCTGGGACAACATTAAACTCACCAACATTCGCATTATAGAGGTCCCAGAAGGAGAAGAGAGAGGGAAAGGACCCAAGAAAATATTTGAAGAGATTATAGTTGAAAACTTCCCTACCATGGGAAACGAAATAGCCACCCAAGTCCAGGAAGTGAAGAGAGTCCCAGACAGGATAAACCCAAGAAGAAACACGCAGAGACACATAGTAATCAAATTGGCAAAAATTTAAGACAAAGAAAAATTACTGAAAACAGCAAGGGCAAAACGACAAATAACATACAAGGGAACTCCCGTAAGGTTAACAGCTGATTTCTTAGCAGAAACTCTACAAGCCAGAAGGGAGTGGCATGATATACTTAAGGAAGCCAGAAGGGAGTGGCATGATATACTTAAGGTGATGAAAGGGAAGAACCGACAACCAAGTTTACTCTACCCAACTCTACCCAGCAAGGATCTCATTCAGATTCGATGGAGAAATCAAAAGCTTTACAGACGAGCAAAAGCTAAGAGAATTCAGCACCACCAAACCAGCTGTACAACAAATGCTAAAGGAACTTCTCTAAGTGGGAAACACAAGAGAAGAAAAGGACCTACAAAAACAAACCCAAAACAATTAAGAAAATGGGAATAGGAACATACATATCGATAACTACCTTAAACGTGAATGGATTAAATGCTCCAACCGAAAGACATAGACTGGCTGAGTGGATACAAAAAAAAAAAGATCCATCTATATGCTATCTACAAGAGACCCACTTCAGACCTAGGGACACATACAGACTGAAAGTGAGGGGATGGAAAAAGATATTCCATGCAAATGGAAATCAAAAGAAAGCTGGAGTAGCAATTCTCATACCGGATAAAATAGACGTTAAAATAAAGAATGTTACAAGAGACAAGGAAGGACACTATGTAATGATCAAGGGATCAATCCAAGAAGAAAATATAACAATTATAAATATATATGCACCCAACATAGGAGCACCTCAATACATAAGGCAACTGCAACAGCTAAAAAAGAAGAAATCGACAGTAACACAGTAATAGTGGGGGACTTTAACACATCACTTACACCAATGGACAGATCATCCAAACAGAAAATTAATAAGGAAACACAAGCTTTAAATGATACAACAGACCAGATAGATTTAATTGATATTTATAGGACATTCCATCCAAAAACAGCAGATTACACTTTCTTCTCAGGGCGCACGGAACATTCTCTAGGACAGATCACATCTTGGGTCACAAATCAAACCTCAGTAAATTTAAGAAAATTGAAATCATATCAAGCATCTTTTCTGACCGCAACACTATGAGATGAGAAATCCATTACAGGGAAAAAAATGTAAAAAAGAAAAACACATGGGGGCTAAACAATACGTTACTAAATAACTAAGAGATCACTGAAGAAATCAAAGAGGAAATCAAAACATACCTAGAGACAAACGACAATGAAAACACGACGATCCAAAACCTACGGAATGGAGCAAAAGCAGTTCTAAGAGGAAAGTTTACAGCAATACAATCCTACTTCAAGAAACAACAAACATCTCAAATAAACAATCTAAACTTACACCTAGAGGAACTAGAGAAAGAAGAACAAACAAAACCCAAAGTTAGTAGAAGGAAAGAAATCATAAAGATCAGAGCAGAAATAAATGAAACAGAAACAAAGAAAACAAGAGCAAAGATCAATAAAACTAAAAGCTGGTTCTTTGAGAAGATAAACCAAATTGATAAACCATTAACCAGACTCATCAAGAAAAAGAGGGAGAGGACACAAATCTAAAATTAGAAATGAAAAAGGAGAAGTTACAACAGACACTCAGAAATACAAAGCGTCCTAAGAGACTACTACAAGCAACTCTATGCCAATAAAATGGACAACCTGGAAGAAATGGACAAATTCTTAGAAAGGTATAACCTTCCAAGACTGAACCAGGAAGAAACAGAAAATATGAACAGACCAATCACAAGTAATGAAATTGAAACTGTGATTAAAAATCTTCCAACAAACAAAAGTCCAGGACCAGATGGCCTCACAGGTGAATTCTATCAAACATTTAGAGAAGAGCTAACACCCAACCTTCTCAAACTCTTCCAAAAAATTGCAGAGGAAGGAGCACTCCCAAACTCATTCTATGAGGCCACCATCACCCTGATACCAAAACCAGACAAAGATACTACAAAAAAAGAAAATTACAGACCACTATCACTGATGAATATAGATACAAAAATCCTCAACAAAATACTAGCAAACAGAATCCAACAACACATTAAAAGGATCATACACCACCATTAAGTGGGATTTATCCCAGGGATGCAAGGATTCTTCAATATACACAAATCAATCAATGTGATACACCATATTAACAAATTGAAGAATAAAAACCATATGATCATCTCAGTAGATGCAGAAAAAGCTTCTGACAAAATTCAACACATATTTATGATAAAAACTCTCCAAAAAGTGCTCATAGAGGTAACCTACCTCAACATAATAAAGGCCATATATGACAAACCCATAGCAAACATCATTCTCAATGGTGAAAAACTGAAAGCATTTACTTCCTCTAAGATCAGGAACAAGACAAGGATGTTCACTCTCACCGCTACTATTCAACACAGTTTTGGAAGTCCTAGCCACGGCAATCAGAGAAGAAAAGGAAATAAAAGGAATACAAATCAGAAAAGGGGAAGTAAAGCTGTCAGTGTTTGCAGATGACATGATACTACACATAAAGAATTCTAAGGATGCCACCAGAAAACCACTAGAGCTAATAAATGAACTTGGTAAGGTTGCAGGATACAAAATTAATGAACAGAAATCTCTTGCATTCCTATACACTAATGATGAAAAACCTGAAAGAGAAATTAAGGAAACACTCCCATTTACCACTACAACAAAAAGAATAAAATACCTAGGACTAAACCTACCTAGGGAGACAAAAGACCTGTACTCAGAAAACTATAAGATACTGATGAAAGAAATTAAAGATGATACAAACAGACGGAGAGATATGCCATGTTCTTGGATTGGAAGAAGCAATATTGTGAAAATGACTATACTACCCAATGCAATCTACAGGTTCAGTGCAATCCCTATCAAATTACCAGTGGCATTTTTACAGAACTAGAAAAAAAAATCCTAAAATCTGTATGGAGACACAAAAGACCCCAATAGCCAAAGCAATCTTGAGGGAAAAAAATGGAGCTGGAGGAATCAGATTCCCTGACTTCAGACTATACTACAAAGTTACAGCAATCAAGACAATATGGTACTGGCACAAAAACAGAAATACAGATCCATGGCATAGCATAGAAAGCTCAGAGATAAACTCACGCACCTATGGTCAACTAATCTATGACAAAGGAGGCAATGATATACAATGGAGAAAAGACAGTCTCTCCAATATGTGGTGTGGGGGAAACTGGACAGCTACATGTAAAAGAATGAAATTAGAACACTCCCTAACACCATACACAAAAAATAACCTCCAAATGGATTAGAGACCTAAATGTAAGACCGGATACTATAAAACTCTTAGAGGAAAACATAGGAAGACACTCTTTGACATAAATCACAGCAAGATCTTTTTTGATCCACCTCCTACAGTAATGGAAATAAAAAAATAAATAAACAAATGGGATCTAATGAAACTTAAAAGTTTTTGCACAGCAAAGGAAACTACAAACAAGACAAAAAGACAACCCTCAGAATGGAAGAAAATATTTGCAAACGAATCAACGGACAAAGGATTAATCTCCAAAATATATAAACAGCTCATGCAGCTCAATATTAAAAAAACTAATAACCCAATCCAAAAATGGGCAGAAGACTTAAATAGACATTTCTCCAAAGAAGACATACAGATGGCCAAGAAGCACATGAAAAGCTGCTCAACATCACTAATTAGTAGAGAAATGCAGATCAAAACTACAATGAGGTATCACCTCACACCTGTTAGAATGGGCATCATCAGAAAATCTACAAACAACAAATGCTGGAGAGGATGTGGAAAAAGGGAACCCTCTTGCACTGTTGGTGGGAATGTAAATTGATACAGCCACTATGGAGAACAGTATGGAGGTTCCTTAGAAAACTAAAAATAGTAGTACCATATAACCCAGCAATCCCACTACTGGACATATACCCTGAGAAAACCATAATTCAAAAAGACACATGCAGGCTTCCCCGGTGGCGCAGTGGTTGAGAGTCTGCCTGCCAATGCAGGGGACACAGGTTTGTGCCCCAGTCCGGGAGGATCCCGCATGCCGCGGAGCGGCTGGGCCCGTAAGCCATGGCCGCTGAGCCTGCACATCTGGAGCCTGTGCTCCGCAGCAGGAGTGGCCACAGCAGTGAGAGGCCCGCGTACTGAAAAAAAAAAAAAAAGACACATGCACCCCAATGTTCATTGCAGCACTATTTACAATAGCCAGGTCATGGAAGCAACCTAAATGCCCATCAACAGATGAATGGATAAAGATGTGGTACATATATACAATGGAATATTACTCAGCCATAAAAAGGAATGAAATTGAGTCATTTGTAGAGACGTGGATGGATCTAGAGACTGTCATACAGAGTGAAGTAAGTCCGAAAGAGAAAAACAAATATCGTATATTAACGCATATATGTGGAACCTAGAAAAATGGTACAGATGAACCGGTTTGCAGGGCAGAAATTGAGACACAGATGTAGAAAAGAAACGTATGGACACTAAGCGGGGAAAGCAGTGGGGGTGGGGGGGATGAATTGGGAGATTGGGATTGACATATATACACTAATATGTATAAAATGGATAACTAATAAGAACCTGCTGTACAAAAAAATAAATAAAATACAATTCAAAAATTCACAAAAAGAAAAAGCAATTGAAGGTTCTCTAATTCTCCCGTTTCTGTGTATATACCATGCACCAACCATTCCACTAAGTACTAATCTCTCCCAGTCAAAAATTATCTCACGCTGGTGTTTTTCCAATGTGAAATCAATGTGATGGTCTTCTGACAAAAGCTGCATAACAAGTGCCTGGGACTTCAGGCTGGGGGATGGGGACACACGGACACACACACACACACACACACAGGAAGAGCCACTCGAGTGATGTCGTACTTGGTGAGAACCATGGTCACCAGTGCATGTATTGATTAGGCAATGAGTCGAAAGAGGAAGAACGACCACCCCATGCTTGGAGTCGGTCACCCAGCCCTGAGCACTGTGAGACCAGAATGCAGGCACTGATTCTGCTGGGATGGCTGTTTTAGTAGCCCCACCGCCACCCCAGTCCTGTAGACTGACGTTAAGACTGTAGCAAATAAGCTCCCTGAGGTGTTTTTCAGATGAACTGATAGCAAGTTCAGTATCACTGGATTTGCTGTTTGCAACTTGGAGATTGTAGATTCACTTGCTCAGGCAGCTCCCCAGGTACGTTCAAGGCCACATTCCAGACCAGGGCCAGTGTTCATTTACGAACCACTTACTACGAGGAGGCCCACCAGCTCCCACAAAATCAACACACAGCCAAATGCCCAAACGCACAAGGGTTGGCCGCAGAGGTAAAATCTCTGAGGATTTCAAGTCTCCCCTGGTGAGGAGAGGCTCAGCCACACAGGGTGTTGTAATGCAGGGAAGGCGGAGCAATGAACCCCTGTGGCTCCTTAAACACAGCTGCTCTCAGATCCCTGCCACCCGGAGGGGGGCCTCTCCTGCCTTCTAGATGCCTCAGAACCCAGGCCCAGGCAAGGAGGGCCCAGGAAGGAAAGCGTCCCTTTCCCCCATCCAAAGGCCCACCTCCCAGGTCTCCATGGCCCACCCTGGGGTGGCTGACAATGATCAAGTTCACACCCTCTAGGAAGAGACCCAACACACAGAGGCGCGGCCCTGCCCTCCCATCAACACCCTGGGGCCCGCTGCCCACGGAATCCGAATCCGAACTCATGGTCACACCCCTGAAGATGCTCACAATACATGGGGAGAAAGATGTGTGTAAAAGGGAGTGCAGATATGGGTGCTGATGGGCTGTGAGGCGGGTACAGTGTGTCTGCAAGGCAGCCAGGAGCAGCCTCGCCCCATGGTTTAACAGAAGACGCAGCTGCCAAGCTGACCCGAAGGGGACGGGCGTGCTGCCTGCAGGTCAGCAGTGGCGACCCGGCTCCAAGCGGAGGGCACATGAGCAAAGGCCACGGCTGACCCTTCATCCCGCGAAGTGTGCAACCCTAAGAACAGCCTCTGTCTCATTCGCCTCTGCATCCGCACAGTGGCCCCTCTGGCATGGGAATCTGTCCTTATTAGCAACTCAGTAAACTGTGGCCGAGGGAATTAAATCCAACATATTAGCTGTTACTTCCAATATGTCAATCTGAAAAGTGTTCTCCCTGTGTCTTCATGAGGGTAAACGCCAGACTGAGCCAAAGACCGACTAGTTGGACAACAATATTTATCCCATAAATAAAATCAGAAAGGAAAATTCACTTCACTGAAATATGATTTACAAGAAATACACCTGGATACATACTCTTAAGTTAAAAAAGAAATCATTACTCACCTATGCCATTTTTCTCTGATATACCACTTTTCTCCAAATTCTGTATTTTAAATAAAAGAGAAAAAGATAAATCTCGTCACATAACAAAACTAGCAATACACCAAATAAATATGTATGGTACATATCAACATTTGGGGGTAGACACTGAAAATGAGAGCTTGGAAATGCTTCCCTAAAGAAAGAGACCAAAATTAAGGGGGTGGGGGGTGGGGAAGCAGCAACAACGTATCAATACTTCTGCATCACAGCAGAAGATTCCTATGGGGCCGGTCCTCTCTTATGTGATCCTGAGCAAGTCACTGAATTGAGGTGAGGCTCTCTTCCCGAGTAAGACGGTTCATGATGCTCTGGGAGGGTTAATTTTAAAAACTTGTAAATGCTAAGCATTACAAACATATCAGAGATAGTACCGACTCTAGCTGTATGTTCCTCAGGTAAATGAGCTCTATTAATTATCATATTTAACATTTTGGGGGCTCAGACGTACTGCCGTCAAGAATGACACCACCGGGACTTCCCTGGTGGTCCAGTGGTTAAGAATCCTCCTTCCAATGCAGGGGACGTGGGTTCGATCCCTGGTCGGGGAACTAAGATCCCACATGCCATGGGGCAACTAAGCTTGCACACCTCAACTACTGAGCCCGTGTGCCACAACTAGAGAACCTCACGTGCCACAACGAAGATTCAGCGCAGCCAGAAAATAAATAAATAAATATTGTGCTTGCGTGGTATATCTCAAAAAAAAAGAAAAAAGAATGACACCACCGTGTTCTCTCCTACCTGAGAAGCAGCCCTGAGGGCCTGAGTAGGACCGTGGAGGGGGTCAGCCTCGGGCTCATGAGATTTCATGAGCACAGAAGGGACGTCTCAGAGCTGCAGAGCTTCAGACGCAGAAATCTGGACGTGGGCACATGAGCACAGAAGTACCTGATCCTGATCATGAGTAAATCAGGGGAGGAGCTCTTCAAAGACTTCTCTGACAAAGCACAGGGTGTCAGCAGCTAAATCTGCCACTTTCATTGTCTTCTCTGGCAGAAGGAATTTTCTCCCTAACTGCCCCTTTCCATCTGCAACCGCTACATGCTATAATTATGACAAATGGATGGTGGCAAATACCCCTCCATTTTCTTCACAGACTCCAACAAGAAGTGCAGTTGTGAGCCTTTATCAACAAAACTGGAACAGCTTAAAAGCCAAGATACTGCCACAGAGACGTGTCCTCTTAGGATGCAGGAGGGACCGTGACAGCAGATGGAGAGAGGGGAGGAACACAGGGGAGCAGCCACCTTCGGTAGCATTTTCTGAAATTATCTTTGTCTCAAGAACAGAAATACCACCGAGTCGAGAAGAACCTCAGAGTTACGTACTGATTTGCTGTACCTCGGGATCAAGTGACACTTTACCTAATCCTGATAAAACTCTTTTCAGAAGAGCCACTAAAGAAGACTGGGAAGCTCAAGCCACTCCCCTACAGGTGCTGAAGCAGAGCCAGGCTATCGTCCTAGGTTAGCGCGTGTGGACCCACTGCCCCTCTGGCCAGGAGCATGGCCTGCGCTCGGGGAGGAAACCCTCGGCTTCCCCTTTGGCCAGGCTGCCTTCTCCTTGCCAGGCCACAGCTTTGGCTGCCAGATGAGGATAATGGAAAATTGGAGATTTTAGATTTAAAAATAGCACTGGAATGGATGAAGAAAATGGGGTCCCTCCATACAACGGCCTTAGAAAGGAAGGGAATTCTGACACCTGCTACGATATGGATGAACCTCGAGGACATTATGCTAAGTGAAATAGGACAGTTATAAAAAGACAGAGACTGTATGACTCCACTTACAGGAGGTACCTAGGACCACTGAATTCACAGAGATGGAAAGCAGGGTGGTGGGGGGCTGGGGGAGGAGGATGGAGAATTGTGGCTTACTGGGTGCAGAGGTTCAGTTTTGCAGGATGAAAAGAGTTCTGGAGACTGCTTGTGCAACAGTATGAATATACTTAACACTGCCGAACTGTACACTTAAAAATGGTTACAATGGTAAATTTTATGTTATGTGTATTTTACCACAATTTTTAAAAAATAGCACGGGAGATGATCCAATCCAACACTCCCCTTTTGCAAGTAAGGGAGGCTCAGAAAGATACAGGATTTGCCCAACGTCCAACAGCCATTCCAGCCACAGAGCCAGGATTAAAATCCAGGTCTCTGTCTTCTTTCCAGCGTTCCTTCCTTACACTCACCGATAGCGCATGCCCAGTCCTCCTCCAGAGGCGTTCTTCAGAAAATATGTGTCATTAGATGGAAATATATTTTGAGAGTACACTAAGAGTAATACCTACAATAAAAGTCACCTTTATCCAGAAGTAGAACACAAAAAATATCCTGAACTCAGTGATTCCATACTAAACAAGCTGGAACAGGAATTGGACTTTCTACCAGATGCCTTGGTAAAACCAAAGAAAATCAACCAAAATTCCACAGCTTTCTATCTGTTATTAAGCACTGCAGCTCCGACTGCCTGACACAATAGCTAGGACATGTAAACTGTAAAAATAAAATATCCGAGAAATACTTGAATTAGGTGAACTGAAACGGAACCAGAATGGTCTTCAGTAATTTCCCCCTTGAGAAAGAAAATTAGACTAGATGAACGAATTGACAGAACATTTAAAATTCTGTCTCCAGCTTCCCTCGTGAAAAGGCTTAGTTCTTCCTAAGAAGAAACACATGGTTTGTTTTATTATCTCTGCTGCCGCATGTTTCTGACACTGACTATCAATACCCATCCAAATGTGCTCACTGTCCAAGTTTTCTAAGTCAATGGAATTGCTACTCAGACAGGAAAGACATTTGCTGCCAGGGCATCTACCCCCCAGACAGCTCCTACCCTAGCCAGGAAAAGACAAATCCAAGTCACCCTTCCGTGCAGGTTTTATTTTTAAGGCACAACAGATTTCAACACTTGCAATCCATATATGTGATGCTTAGTTTATAAATCCTTCATTAAAGGAAGATAAAACAACCTCAAAGAATTTGTTATGAAATCTTGTAAGAAGAAAGAGACGTAAACTGGCATCTTCTACACGGTTGCCGACAATCACCAACCCCTAGATCTCGAATAAAATGAATGAGTCAGATGTGGTCATCATTACACTCAGTTGTAAGCTGGGCCCGTGCTCTAATTCTGCCTCTAGCATGCACTAGTTCAGGGCTCGGTTTCAGTGAAATAGGAATCACAATTACAAGACCTACTTGCCAGGGTTGTTGTGAGGGTTTCGTTAGATGACGTCATGTCTGCCCAAAGCAAATGCTCAGTAATTATTAACTCCTACTCTTTTTATCATCCTCATCATCCGCTTCATATGAAGTCAACAACCGCCATAAAAGAAATTTAATGATAAAAGCAGTAAGGTCTGTTGTTCCTCTGTTACTTTGATCTGTGTGGGTACCTCTTGAAAGGTTGCATAAGACATTTCTTGCTGTGACAGCAGGTCAACATTTAAACAGGGACTGGCACTGCTCTATGTGGTGGACACACACACCCACTTCATCTTCAAAACAGCTTTTTGAGGGCAGTCCTGTGACCCCGTCTTACAGACGAGGAGGATGAGCACGGTGAGGTTGGTGAGTCCCGCGGGGGTTCAGGGTTGTAGAAGGGCCGCGAACCACAGCAGTTTGGCTCCAGAGCCCGGCTCTAAGCCTACGTCCCACAGGGTCCAGGATCACAAGCCAGCACAGAATGTAAGGCCGGGCAAAACTGCCACTGGGAGACAGTTTGGTGGCTTGGCTGAGGTAGCAGCCTGAGCCCGAACCTGGGACGGCAGGCTCCATGGAAAGCTGGGGTGGGTCAGAATCTGACAGAGCCAGGGGCCAAGAGCCCAGGAGGGGAGCCTGGGCCAGAGGTCAAGCCCCGGGCAGGATGCCAGGGGACTGGCAGCCTCGGGATTCTGGTATGAAGCCACCAGATGCCAGCCAGTGAATGTGATCGGTCTGGGGAAGGACCCCAGCCCTGAGCAGGGCTGGCCTAGTTCTAGGGAACCAGAGCCCTTGAGCAAAGCGAGCAGTGCGGTGAGCAGGACGGAAGGCGGCCTTCTGGGCAGCAGTGTCAGACCCCGATCAGTTCTGCTAAGAGTGATAAACTAATGATAATCCCGGAGTCATGCGGTTATTGGAAAGAGCCTTAACTCCTATCTCAGGTTCATCTACAGATGACCTTGGACAAATTGATTCTCCTCCATCTCCCAGCCTTGGGTATGGGCTACAGTAGACATTTTATCACTGCCGCTCCTCATGGGATTAATGGCTTTTCGGCTCGGCGGCCTAAGCACAGATGGGGTTAACGGCATTTTTCAAGGGCTTTGATACTTTTGCATGAAAGATGACACTAAGATATAGGACTCACCTTATCTCTATCTCTATTTATATATGTATTTAAGGCCAAATATACATATATTTCCTCTTTTGAAAAGATTAGTAAAAACCTCCATTTGAAAGAATGGGCTAAGATTTCTAAATTTATTACACAAAATTTTAATTCCCTATTAGTAACCCTTAAATTCATTATAAATGAGCCTCATTATTGCCAAACACACACGTGACAATGCATGTGACAATGTAATACAAAATTGCAGTGTGAAAAATTCAAGGAGTCTGAAAATTTGGATTCCGACTTCACCTTTTAACAGTCCTGTGACCTCGATCAAATCACTTCACTTCTCCAAGGGTAAATTTTCTCTGCTCTCCATGGGGATGCCTGCTTTGCTTAGCAATAACATGATGACTGAGAAAATCAAATTAAATGAAATGCCTGAAAATGCTTTATTAATCACAAAGAATCTTAAAACCGTAAGGAATTATTATTCGCATTTAGGGATCCCATGGTATAGTTAGAACAATCATACTCTGTTGGTAAAAGAAACATTCTATTTAAAAATGCTTTTATACTAAATTGCGAGGTAAAAAAAAATAGAGTCAACTGAGCCTTAATTAATGTGACAAAAACAACTCATATTTTTAAAATATTCTCTTTCTCATATGCTAAACTGATCTAATGCAACCCCAAATGGTAAAATTTAGACGCAGTTCTTGAATGCAACCAATGATGGAAAAGGAGCAGCTCTGAGATTTGGAAAAGTGCTATCCCCTCTCCATGGGCCCCCACATCTTGGTTTCGGGTTCTGACTGTGCAAGGAGCCTGGCAGTCACCTTTGGGGTCTCTTGACCAGTCCCCAGGATGCCCTCTCAGATGGTGCCACCTTCAAGGTGAGGGATACTCAGGCTCTTGTGACCCTGACACAGCAGAATCCTTTCACAGGCTGGGAGAATTAAGGCCAAGGTTAAGTCGCAGTAAGACTGGAGAAAACTACGGTACCCAAGCAAGACTTCTAAAATGTCTAGCTTCATAACCAAGCACCTTTTTTCTTAAAATGAAATTTAAAACCAAGTGGATCTGCCTTAACTATAAAGGATTTTTTTTTTTAAAGCAAGCCTATCTGTAAGTTGCTGCTGTGGGTTCAAAAATCTATGTTAACCAACATTTCATTAATTCATTGAAAGATGAAATCACTACAGCTCCTATTAAAGAAAATACAGACAAATCTCAGATAGGAGGAATAGATTTGACTTTACAATTAGTACCTTAGACTGTTTGACCTCCTTCTTCACATCTTTAGAAACCAAAGCAAAAGCTGGAAAAAAAGAGAAACATTTTTTCATTAAAATCAGCAATAAGGATTCATTCTCATATTCAACAGTTCTACTTCAAATGGGGAAAAAAAATCATAGTTTAACATGATCAATTTTCCTCATTTTTAAAAGCACCTGCAATTGCTACAAACTAGGACCGCAGGCTGCCTTTCTCCAGACTTAAGATTATCCATCCGTGTGAAGGCACCATGCTCAGGTTACCAGCTAAGGAAATACTGCATCAAAGGAGTTAGGATCTGAGTATACCATTCGTGTCTGTAGCTATAAACCACAAGACAGATGCATATGGAATACAACTTCTTAGAAACCTGGATTCTGGTGCCCGCTGAAGCAAAGGGGAATTGCTGAGAATCGAGCAGGAAGAAGTACAAATTCCTACTCTCACATCCCTGCCGGAGACTGGCGGGCCGCAGAGCTAAATCTGGGGCAAGCTTTCCGTCTCAGCGGTTTCGGGTCAGCAGCGCGCTGCAGATACTGCTCCAGGCACGCAGGAGGAGCGTTACCAGAACCCTGCTGAAGCCATGGGGCCGGGGAGCGAGAGGAATTAGAATCCTTCCTCATTTAGAATGATTTATGTTTTGAGTCGGAGCGTGTAAATAGACAAAGATATCCCTAGAGACACATGCAGGCTCCACATTAAAAAAAATAATAATAGTAACCTGACAGTAACATGTGGAAAACAGAAAGCAAAATGATAAACCAAACAGTCAGGAAGGTTAACCAGACAAAGAATAATGCCTTAATTTTACAGTGCACTTCTCCTAAAAAGCTAAGAGCAAAGCATTTCGTAGAGTTTGCTTTCTCCAATTAGCATCCCCAGGAAAAAAACAAGCAATGCCATGGAGCAAGAAGGTACTGAAGGGCTGGCCAGGCAATTCCAAGGAGCAGTAATGCAGTGCAAGGACCATGGGGGTTGGGGGGTGGTCCCTGAGCAGCAGGAGGTCCTACTCAGAAGCAGGAGACAACGCCACCCATCCCGATACCTCTGACCCCTCCCACCCTCTCCCCAGACATCCACTACCTCAAATTCTCTCTCAACTAACATTTGCTCAAAGGAAATAATCTAAGACAGATTCACGCTAAGAAGCAAACGACTAACGTGGTTTAATCATTCCCACCTCCAGGATGACATTTCAGAAGGCAGGGTGAAATCCAAATGAACACAGGGAGATCAGCTCGGTGCTTTGTGACCACCTAGAGGGGTGGGATAGGGAGGGTGGGAGGGAGGGAGACGCAAGAGGGAAGAGATATGGGAGCATGTGTATAACTGATTCACTTTGTTATAAAGCAGAAACTAGCACACCACTGTAAAGCAATCATACTCCAATAAAGATGTAAAAAAACAAAAAAAAGATAGGTGGGTAAAATAGGAGGGTTGGCAAGTACAGCCAGGACACCCGTGTTCACCGTGCATACTAATAAAGGCCAGAATCTCCTAATTAAAAAAAAAAAACAAAAAAACAAATGAACCTCTCTGTGGGAACTGAGACGCCAGCAGGTGCTGTATGTGGCTCCCGAGCGTAAAGCCCACCAGTGCCCCCGCCCTTCCCTCTGCTTTATTCTCCTCCAGAGCACTTACCACCACTGACGTAATATATACTTATTTGTTTACTGCTTGTCTTATAGATGAATGTAAGCCCCATGAAGGCAGGAATATGGGGTTTTCTTCCTTAGGAATGTGGTTTTATGTACTGTTTGCCCCCAAATCTAGAACACAGCCAGCACACAGAAGAAGGCCACTAAATATTTATCCACATGAGTGACTGAACGAATGAATGCAAGTCTTCCCAACCCGTCACTTGAGGGCTGTCTCCTCCTTACAGCGAACATGGCCAACCCAGCAGAACAAAGGAGCTTAGTGCCCCCATTTATGTTCACTAGGGTATGATCTGCTTTCTCACTTTTTACGCACACACGCACACACACACGCCTAAGGCAAATGCAGAGCCCAAATCATTCATTAAGTTCTAAGAAGAGAGGAGAGATTTAACCTCAAACACCATTTAAATTCTGCTTCTGGGTATTTAATATTTTGCTTTTGTTTATCTCTAAACTAGCATGCACATTTAAAACCCTCAAGAAGGTCTCAAAAATAGAATTACTATTATTATTTATTTATTTATTTATTTATTTATTTTTTGCGGTACGCGGGCCTCTCACTGTTGTGGCCTCTCCCGCTGCGGAGCACAGGCTCCGGACGCGCAGGCTCAGCGGCCATGGCTCACGGGCCCAGCCGCTCCACGGCATGTGGGATCTTCCCGGACCGGGGCACGAACCCGTGTCCCCTGCATCGGCAGGCGGACTCTCAACCACTGCGCCACCAGGGAAGCCCCAAAAATAGAATTATTAATAAACATAGTACAGGGAGGTTGCAACACATCAACACCACTCAGCATCACAGAATTCCAGAAGACAGAACACTGTAGCAACTTGAGGGATATAAAAACTGAGGTCAACCTAATGTAGGACCTGAGACTCAAAAATCCATCTTCCCCAAATCCATCGATGCCTTATTCCAAACATGGACAGTCAAAGCTCTCTGGGTTAGAATTTCCTCTTTTATCAAGAAAAATAACCTTCCCAATTTAACAAGTTCAGTGACCCCTCAGCTAATAACCAGGGTTAGTCTTACCTCACTTTTTTGCCAAGCCAGGTAGCTGTGTGAAAAAGAAGAGTATGTCAACACAAAAGCCCCTGCCCTGCAGAACACAGACTCTGTACTGAAGAAAAACTGTCTTTAGTTGGTGTTGGTTCTAAATACTGCTAACACATAACCTTTCATAAATAAGCAACTAATATTAGTTGACAGTGTTACTGTTTAAAGTAGGAATTACAGAGAGGAAAGATGTTCCCCGGAAATCAGGTGAATTCCACAAATCCTTCCAGTCTCTATGCAATAAAGACACCATACTTTTATTCAGACAAGGCTGCACTGAAGGAAGGGTAAACTAGATCTTAGTTCTCTCCAAAAATACACCGGCCTAACGGTAAAATATGTTTCTAAAAAAAAGGAAACAAAACATATTTCTCCCTATCACTCTGCTGTGAAATTAAGAACTCCTTTTTCCCACGACAGAAATAAATTATACAATATTTAAAGCAATAACATAAGAAAGGCCATTACTTTCAGGCATAAGAGCAAATCATAATATGACAAGATAATCCCCATTAGATGAATATGAAAAAAAAAATACTAGCTGGTTTTATCTTTGCATTTCCATAATCTAAATAAAACAAAAGAAATCATCAAGGAACTAAATGCATTTTGAAGGCACAGAATATGCTACACCATTAACAAACCCAAATTTAAAATAATGATTCACTTACAGAATTCCTACCAACAAAATGCCAGCTTTTGCAGTTCGTGGAAATGAAGGAGAAATGGTGCTGATAGAGGAGGAAAGTGAGAAAAATTAGCAAGTGAGGTAAGAAAAGACCTGTCACCTTCCACAACGCTAACAAGAGCACAGAGTAGGTATCTCACAGAGCGTTGGCGGGGGGCCGGGGGAAGGGAGGCCCCCTGAGGCTCAGTGTTTGCTGTCTGGCTTCATAATTTCCAGGTTCAGTGGGGGCAAAAAATATTCTTGAAAGCTTGGCCTTAATGCGCAGTTGGAGAAATATTCCAAGGTAAATCATGCTCTTCTATGCCAAACTGCTGTTTAAAAGTAATTTTCCCTTTTTCTATTTTCAACATGAATTCCTGTGAGTCGCTACAGGGAACTATATTTAAAGTGCAAATCAGGGCAGGCAACAGAAATAAGACCTTTCTCAGGGTAACTTTAAATGATTCAAGCCAGCTAACGTGCCTTAGCACACCTATCCCGAGAGATAAATCAAATTGTACAGCTAACCTGGGCCTAAGATTTATAGGCCAGCCTAGCCCTCGAGTACGAGAAAATGGGAGAGGAATTGATTGCAATGATTTAAGCAACACTAACGTACCGTCTTCTGTTCCTGGGAGGGAGGGAGGGAGGGAGCGAGCAGGACCAGCCCAGGCAGGAAGGCGACTGCGCCTCCTAACTCCTAACTGTTTGGTTCCCGTGCCAGACTTATCCTCCCAGGCTCTCCCGGTAACATTTATCAGAGAAACCAAATTAAACACCAAAAACCGAAAGCAGTAAGACGTTAAATGACCCCCTCAGAGGAGAGCTGCCGGGATGAAGTGAGACGAGGCGGAAAGTGTCCAGCGAGGGCTCAGCATAGACTAAAGGCTCAGGAGGTGCTGGCGGTAGCCCTGCTGGAAGAGGAAACAAACGATCGACCGCCGCCGTGGGGACCACGGGGCCAGGTGGTCGTGGGTCCTCCACACAAGCCGGGAGGGAGGGATCTGAGCCGGGCTGGACAGGTTAGAGCTCACCACACCCCTGGGAGCCCGCGGCTGGAGCCCCCCCTGGCTCAGGGCTCCCCCTGGTCCGTTCTTCGCTGTGACCTACTTCACTGAACAGGTTTCAGCGGCACAGCCTCCCTAGGGCTTCCAGGTTTAATCGCGCAGCTCCTCTGAAAGGGCCTGAAGCTCCAGGATGCAAGGTCTGCAGCCAATTTACTTGGTTCCAGCTACCTGCTTTGAAGATCATCCCTGGCAGCAGAGGGAACAGAAACAAACGCGCTTGGTCCAGGAACTGGGCAGGACCTGCTTTCCCCATCCTCCTCTGACAAGTCCACTGTCTCCAGGGTTGTGGACATGTTGGGGGGAGGAGGGGGCACCCAACCACAGGATGGAGGGCCCATCACTACGCAGGGCTGAGCACAGAGGGCAGAACCAGCCGCTGGCGGCTGAGGATCCAGTGGTGGAGCCCATGTAACGGGCCCAGAACAGGGCCTGGCACACGCTGAGGCTCTGGGTGTGAGCAGCTACTGTCACTATCATTATTAATCTATGCTACTGTTTGTTCAACGGAAAATCAGAGAGTGGCTGCGTGTGTCACGGGCCACGCGTCATGCCAGCAGCCGGGTGAAGATGAATAAGCAGCTCCCCAAGGAGCTGATGGTCTCACGTGACAGACGAGCCCCTCCACCAACGACCAAGTGCAGATGGGCACCCTCCGATGGCAGCTGTTCTAATGGCACCGCCAAGGGAGCCCCTGAAGAGGGAGGGCAAAGCACCAAGCAGGGCAGCAAGCTCAACACGGGGCTTGAGCAAGTAAACTCCAGACAGCAGAGACTCCCAGTACAGAGGAGGAGGCCTGGAAACAGGCTTCTGCACACAAAGCACATTAAACAGCCCAGTGTGCCCAGACCATGGACAGCCCAGGGGAGGGGAGTGACCCGGGCGTGGACAGCCGGGGGGGGAGGGTGTGACTGGGGCCAGAGGTGAGGCTGGGGATGACAGGGCCACATGGGAAAGGGGTTAGTGCCAGGGAGTCTGGTTTTGTTCTGAGCGCCATTAAAAGCTTTGGGAGGCTTTTAAGGAGGGGAGTGCCATGTGGAAACGTGTGCCCTAGACAAGTTTCCAGAGGCAGCGTGTGGGGTGGGCCGTGGAGGGACAAAGAAAGACACACACGCATGCCAGCCGGGAGGGTAACGGAGCCGGGCAATGAGAGGTCAGGGACTGAATTAAGACGAGGCAGCGCCTGGGCAGAGCGGCGTGGGGAGCGAGAGTGGAGCTGGAGATACTGAAGAGGCAGGATCTCCAGGCCTTGAGACGGACCCTACAGGTGGATGAGGGCAGGGAGGAGCGGGCAGAGAGACGCGCGTAGGTGATTCCGGGTTTCAGATCCGAGGGGCGGATAGACGGGGGTGCCCGTCGCACACTGGAGTGTAACGAGCGGTGAGTGGATTGTGGGAAAACTCAGTCTGGTTCCCAGTCTCCCGAGGTGCTGCCTGACATTCAAGTGGACACACCCCACGGCAGCCTGGTCCCCAGGGGGCCGCTCGGTGCACAGGCGTGAGGGGAGCCTCCACGCTCAGTGTGTCCACGCGCGAGAGAACTGAGGGCGCAAGGCTGGATGGGGAAGACGCGGGCAGGGGAGCCCCGATATCTCGGGGACAGAACTGCAAAGGAGACAGAAAGGCACGGCCAGGCAGAGAGGAGGAGGCAGGCGTGTAAGGCGTTTTCAAGGTGTCCTCTGAAGGAGCCCTCTCGTGAGAGCGCCACAGAACGAGGGAAGACGCCGCATCTCGGGGGCCCCGCAGCACCCTGCGCACACATGGAGTCTAACTCCCACACCACGCACCACCCAACCCGCCGCTGAGCAGCTCAGCCACGAGGCCTCTGGGAGCTTCTGCCTCCCTCCCTGTACAGGGGGAATTTAAACCAGGGAGGTCTAAGGCAATGCTTGCACACGTCCGGGGCCGTGCCTGGCCTACGGGAAGAGCTGCAGCTGAGCCCTCTGCTCAGGTGCCAGGTACCAACAGCAAACTCTCAGGGAAAGAGATCTGCCGCTCTGGGGACAACGCCAGCACAATTCTGCCACCACAGCAGGTGGAAAGGTGGGTGGCGTTTCGTGTCGGGAACCCCTTTGCGGTGTTCCATGGGTTCACGGGCAAAGGATGCAGCCAGTTGGGAGAAGTAACGAGAGGCGTGGCAGGGAGCACACAGGCCTGACACTGCTCCTCGGCCCAGCCCACGGCTGCCCGCACTTGCGCCCGCTCCGTCTGAAACACATCTCCCGTTTCCTCATAGAAGTCAGTGGGAAAGTGGATCTTGGAATACAGATTTTTCCTCACTTGGAAACGACGTTTGCCAGGACCAATATATCCTATGTGCCAGGGGGTAAGCATATGCGCAGGAAGGACAGTAAATGGGAGGGAAAAAAAAGAAAAAGGAAATAACCATATATTTTAGGAAGGAAAAGATCTTTGGCTTCTTTGATTCATATCTCATTTAAACAGATGATATGAAAACCCATATGCCACTCAGGATCTGAAAAGAAGAAAATTCTAACTCAAGCAGAGTTTGGGGAGAGATTCGTAAGCACGTTCCATAGGCGGAGCCGTGGGTGAGGGCAGAAGAGTCCTGATCACACAGCCCATTCCAGAACACACAGAAGGGCTCGAGAGAGCAAACATACAAACGCAAGGAAATGGGCACTCCGTACAGCTCCTTTACTCTGCTAGAGTATGCTCCGCAGTTAGCTGTCAGGCTCATTTATGCCTGACTTTTGGTATCTTAATTTTATAACATAAAAAGCCGGTCCCGGGCTTCCCTGGTGGCGCAGTGGTTGAGAGTCCGCCTGCCGATGCAGGGGACACGGGTTCGTGCCCCGGTCCGGAAAGATCCCACATGCCGTGGAGCGGCTGTGCCCGTGCGCCATGGCCGCTGAGCCTGCGCGTCCGGAGCCTGTGCTCCGCAAGGGGAGAGGCCACAGGGGTGAGAGGCCCGTGTACCGCCAAAAACAAACAAACAAACAAAAGTCAGTCCCAAAAAGCACCCCCGTTGGTGCCACTGAATCCGTGGCATCCACAGCCCGAGATGTTCCAGCGCCTCTGGGAACTCACCTGTCTATTGTCCAAAAATCTCTGCTCCAACAACGTACTGCTGCTGTTTTTGAGACTCATGCTCCACGCACTACAGTCCCTCCGGTAGCATCTATAAATCCGCCAAACGAGTCCAGAACCAGAGGAAGACTTCTTAGGTCGCGTTCTGGGGTTTCTAGTTCCCTTTCCAAAGAGACAGAACACCTGACTGCCGAGTATCAGGCCTCAGTTCCACACTTTGCTTTCTCCGTAACAGCTCCTTACTTCATCTTAAAGACAAAGCAACCAGCAATCACCTTTACTTTCTACAGGCTTGCAGGAAAATCACCCAGTAACAGTTTACACCTGGGCCGGGGGGCCTGAGAAGGATTCTAAACCTGCCAGCACACACAACTCACCTGGCCCCTTATTAAAGATGCAGATCCATGGGGCCTCATTTTGGCTGTCTTGAATCAGAAAATTCTCGGGCTGGGACCCAGAAATCTGCATTTTAACAAAGAGAACCTTAACAAAGGGGACTCTTTAAGACCCTGAGGTGTTCTCGTATGTGCGGAAGTCTGACACACACTGGGATGGACAGGGAGACTGGCACTCAAGGGAACGGAACAAGGCTTTTCTCCCAACAGGCTTTGGCCATTTACCTTCCTTTACTTCCTTCATTCCATAAATGAAAAACAAGCTTCTGCATATCCACCCTCGAGGATCTGGAGAAGATAAATTCGGCGTGATGTGCAAAGGGCCTTGAGCTTCTTATGGGAAGCAGTGATGTAAACCAAAACATATCACCTTTTCAGATCATGAAATATTCCTTTATGAGTGGAAGCAAGTCGCATCCCTCGGAGAGACCAGCATTGCTGTACTTGAGATGCATTCAAATCTTATTTGATGGTACTTTAACTCATGTGTTTTGTCTAAACCTACAGCTTTACATCATATCAGCTTTACAGATAGACTGTTTGCTTCCCCAACTTCTTCCAAATCTTCAGGGCACATACATTTTGAGTAAACGTTTAAATAAATTTATGTTGTCAATCAAGGCTCTCTTCTTTAAAAACGAAAAGTAACAAACGAAAAACTCAAATTTCCCCCAAATCTCTCTTGAGCTAACCTCTCCTCTGAGCTCCAGACCCGCAGAACTAACTGCCCACCAGACGTGGTACCTAAGCATCTCACATGCACCCCCAAACTCAACTTGACCAAATGGAACTCATCATCCTCACCTCCTCTTAAAATTAAATTTTAGAAAACCATCTGGGTACTTAATGCCACAGAACTGTACACTTAAAAATGGTTCAAATGATTCATCTTATGTTGTATATATTCAACTACAATAAAAGATTTCTTCTTTTGATTAAATCTGGTCCCTCTCCATCAGTGCCTGGATCAGTAAACAGAGGCACTCTCCACCTACAGCTCAGAGCAAGAAACTATGATATCCTTGACCCTCCTCTCAGCCCACTGGACCAGTCAACCACCACGCCTCAGACTCTAAGTCAGCTCTCACGTGGCCTCCTCACTGGTCCCTCACGTCCACACTGGCCCCTCCCATCCCTGCTCCAACGAGCGTGAGCTTCTTAAAATGGCAGTCAAATCACTGTCACTCTCCTAAGACAACCCTGCAGTGCCCCCTACCACTCTAAGGACAACGTCCAGAACCCCTCCCCTAGCCTTCACAGCCCCGCGTAAGCCGCCCGCCTGACCGTCCGGCCCCTCCCCCCTCCAGTCCTGTCCTTCCTCCACCAGCTTCCTCCAGCACAGCTCTGCCCCTGCGGGCGTGCTTCCTCCCTCCCTCCAGGCACCTGATCTCTGCCTCCCCTTTGGGGCTGAGCTCTGATGCCCTTCCTTGAGAAACTCCAGAGTTCCCTGGTGGCCTAGTGGTTACGAGTCCGGGCTTTCAATGTTGGGCCCTCTGGGTTCCATCCCTGGTCCGGGATCTCAGTTCCCACAAGCCGCACGATGTGGCAAAAAAAAAAAAAAAAGAAAACAGGAAACTCCAAGGTTTCTCAGCCCGGCACTATTGACGATTTGACCAGATAATCGACTCTTTTTGGGGTGGGAGCTGTCCCATGCACTGCAGGCCACTCAGCAGCACTCCTGCCAAACCAGCCCCTGGGACAGCCATCTACAAGCGCTCCCTGGGGGGCACGAGGGCCCCCTGTTGGGAACCACTGCTCCAGACTCCAGGTAAAAAGCCACAACCGTCCCTGCAACACTTAGCACAGAGCCCTGGACGCCATCACCGCAGCACCGGGCAGGCTGCAATTCTGCTCCTGGTGCAGTTCGTGTTCTATGTCCCCTTCAAGACAGCGAGCTCCACAAGGGTAGGGAGAGACTAGATCGGTCTCCTTCCTGCCCTATCAACCCCAGGGCCTGAGACATAATAGACAGGACTCGACACTTTTGGAATAGATGAAGAAACTGTGAGTACAGCTCTTCCTTTTAATACTAGTTAAGTTATTAACACGTTCTAGTAGCTCAAATCAGCACCTCCACTGAATCTGTTTTCTTTGGGAGGAGCTTAGTGATCAGACGGTTGAAATGTGACATTAAGAGAGACTCTCAATCAATAAACCCCTGACACCCACCATCATTTTTCCTTTATATTTGGAAAGATGGAATTAGCACTCCTGTATATTGTTCTTCAGCAATAATCTGCTCAACGCCAAGATGGGCTACCTGTAATGCTACAAGAAAGCAAAACGTGTAACATTTGCGAATCAGGCTTGCTTTATCATGTTTCTAATGAAAAGCAAAAAACCTGGCCCTTAATGGTCCAAATGAGATCAGTAATTACCACTTGCTCAAGTACTGGGCGCACAGTGTTTTCCTCAGAAGAAGTTAACAAGAGGGTCTGGACATCTCCTCCCCTCCCCCACCCCCATGTGAAACAGCTACTCTTCCTCCCTCCCCTTCCACCCCCCCACCCAGCCTGACTATTGGTCACAGGCCAACTCCCTTGGGTCAAGTCCATGAGCAAGCGGGCCATGCCAGCTTGGGGGTCCTGGACTACCTGGACAACAGAGAATCCATCCAGATGGTTAAAACCTGCGCTAGTAATATCTGAGTACTGCTGAAGAAATAAACGGAGGGCTTAAAAATCCAAAAAAAACCCCACAAACCAACCTGGAGCCAGGTGCGACTCCTGGGGTCCTAAAATGTCTGGCTTACTGCAATGAAAAGAATCTGAGCAAGACCTGGCTCAGAATGAGAAATCACCCCTAATTTTGGCAGGTGCTAAGAAATATAATCCTGACTCAGAATAGAAACAGGGATACGAAAGATAAACGTTAACATCTATTATTTTACCACTGGTTCAAATAAGCTTCTTCACAGATGTATCAATTAGAATCAGGTTTGGCTGCATGTAATCAATCCCCCCCACCAACAGCAATTGAGGCTTAAACAAGGCAGATTTTTTTCTTTAATGCAATACAAGTGTGGAAATAGGCAACGCTGGCCTAGCACAGTGCTCCACAGCCACCTTGCACCCAGGTGGTGCCATCCTTTCTGCTCTACCATCCTTACTACTGGCTTCTGTCTTCAAGGTCACCTCGTGGTCACAAGATGGCCCCTGTAGCTCCAGCCATTAGGTTCACATAATAGGCCATGGGAAGGAGGAGGAAACAATGGCAGAGGACCTGCACCTCAGCTGGGTCAGCCACCTTTAATAAGCTCTACCGAGAGACGCACCCAAAGAGCTCTACAGATAGCTCACTGGCTACCGCTGTTTGCAAGGGCCAATGAAAAATGTTGTCCACTAGACACACTGCCGCCACCACCCCCACTACCACTCCTACACCCTTCCCCTTCCCCCTGTATTATTAGTTTGCTAGGGCTGCCATAATAGAAACCACAGGGGGCTTAAACAACGGAAATTTATTTCTCACAGTTCTAGAGGCTAGAAGTCCAAGCTCAAGGTGCCAGCAGGGTTGGTTTCTGCTGAGACCTCTCTCCTTGGCTTTTAGATGGATGTCTTCTCACTGTGTCCTCATACAGCCTTTTTTCTCTGAGCCTGTCTGGCATCTCTTCCTCTTCTTATAAGGACACCAGTCCTATTGGATTAGGGCCCTACCCTTATGGCCTCTTTTAACCTTAATTACCTCCTTAAAGGCGCCTCTCCAAATACAGTCATATTGGGGATCAAGGCTTCAACATAGGCATTTGAAGGACACAACTCAGTCCATAACAGTGCTGATTATCTAAGAGGTTTTTCATCCAGGAAAAGAAGGAACTAAGGGTTTTGGAGTAGCAGATAGCAGATTCTGCTACAACAGAGTCAGTTAAAACTGTAAGAGATGGCCAAGTTCTAGTATTTTACCTACTCTATGCCTCCTGTTTTATATGAGAAAACTGAGACTCAAGGCAATGAGAAGCCATACAGTGGCTGACCTAGAGGCATGAATAAATCTTCTGAGTCTAGTACAGCTCTTCCTCTTAACACTAGTTAAGTTATTAACACGTTCTAGTAGCTCAAATCAGCACCTCCACTGAATTTATTTTCTTTGGGAGGAGCTTAGTGATCAGACGGTTGAAATGTGACATTAAGAGAGACTCTCAATCAATAAACCCCTGACACCCACCATCATTTTTCCTTTATATTTGGAAAGATGGAATTAGCACTCCTGTATATTGTTCTTCAGCAAGAATCTGCTCAACGCCAAGATGGGCTACCTGTAATGCTACAAGGAAGCAAAACGTGTAACATTTGCGAATTAGGCTTGCTTTATCATGTTTCTAATGAAAAGCAAAAAACCTGGCCCTTAATGGTCCAAATGAGATCAGTAATTACCACTTGCTCAAGTACTGGGCGCACAGTGTTTTCCTCAGAAGAAGTTAACAAGAGGGTCTGGACATCTCCTCCCCTCCCCCACCCCCATGTGAAACAGCTACTCTTCCTCCCTCCCCTTCCACCCCCCCACCCAGCCTGACTATTGGTCACAGGCCAACTCCCTTGGGTCAAGTCCATGAGCAAGCGGGCCACGCCAGCTTGGGGGGTCCTGGACTACCTGGACAACAGAGAATCCATCCAGATGGTTAAAACCTGCGCTAGTAATATCTGAGTACTGCTGAGGAAATAAACGGAGGGCTTAAAAATCCAAAAAACACCCCACAAACCAACCTGGAGCCAGGTGCGACTCCTGGGGTCCTAAAATGTCTGGCTTACTGCAATGAAAAGAATCTGAGCAAGACCTGGCTCAGAATGAGAAATCACCCCTAATTTTGGCAGGTGCTAAGAAATATAATTCTGACTCAGAATAGAAACAGGGATACGAAAGATAAACGTTAACATCTATTATTTTACCACTGGTTCAAATAAGCTTCTTCACAGATGTATCAATTAGAATCAGGTTTGGCTGCATGTAATCAATCCCCCCACCAACAGCAATTGAGGCTTAAACAAGGCAGATTTTTTCTTTAATGCAATACAAGTGTGGAAATAGGCAACGCTGGCCTAGCACAGTGCTCCACAGCCACCTTGCACCCAGGTGGTGCCATCCTTTCTGCTCTACCATCCTTACTACTGGCTTCTGTCTTCAAGGTCACCTCGTGGTCACAAGATGGCCCCTGTAGCTCCAGCCATTAGACTCACATAATAGGCCATGGGAAGGAGGAGGAAACAATGGCAGAGGACCTGCACCTCAGCTGGGTCAGCCACCTTTAATAAGCTCTACCGAGAGACGCACCCAAAGAGCTCTACAGATAGCTCACTGGCTACCGCTGTTTGCAAGGGCCAATGAAAAATGTTGTCCACTAGACACACTGCCGCCACCACCCCCACTACCACTCCTACACCCTTCCCCTTCCCCCTGTATTATTAGTTTGCTAGGGCTGCCATAATAGAAACCACAGGGGGCTTAAACAACGGAAATTTATTTCTCACAGTTCTAGAGGCCAGAAATCCAAGATCAAGGTGCCAGCAGGGTTGGTTTCTGCTGAGGCCTCTCTCCTTGGCTTTTAGATGGATGTCTTCTCACTGTGTCCTCATACAGCCTTTTTTCTCTGAGCCTGTCTGGCATCTCTTCCTCTTCTTATAAGGACACCAGTCCTATTGGATTAGGGCCCTACCCTTATGGCCTCTTTTAACCTTAATTACCTCCTTAAAGGCGCCTCTCCAAATACAGTCATATTGGGGATCAAGGCTTCAACATAGGCATTTGAAGGACACAACTCAGTCCATAACAGTGCTGATTATCTAAGAGGTTTTTCATCCAGGAAAAGAAGGAACTAAGGGTTTTGGAGTAGCAGATAGCAGATTCTGCTACAACAGAGTCAGTTAAAACTGTAAGAGATGGCCAAGTTCTAGTATTTTACCTACTCTATGCCTCCTGTTTTATATGAGAAAACTGAGACTCAAGGCAATGAGAAGCCACACAGTGGCTGACCTAGAGGCATGAATAAATCTTCTGAGTCTAGTACAGCTCTTCCTCTTAACACTAGTTAAGTTATTAACACGTTCTAGTAGCTCAAATCAGCACCTCCACTGAATTTATTTTCTTTGGGAGGAGCTTAGTGATCAGACGGTTGAAATGTGACATTAAGAGAGACTCTCAATCAATAAACCCCTGACACCCACCATCATTTTTCCTTTATATTTGGAAAGATGGAATTAGCACTCCTGTATATTGTTCTTCAGCAAGAATCTGCTCAACGCCAAGATGGGCTACCTGTAATGCTACAAGGAAGCAAAACGTGTAACATTTGCGAATTAGGCTTGCTTTATCATGTTTCTAATGAAAAGCAAAAAACCTGGCCCTTAATGGTCCAAATGAGATCAGTAATTACCACTTGCTCAAGTACTGGGCGCACAGTGTTTTCCTCAGAAGAAGTTAACAAGAGGGTCTGGACATCTCCTCCCCTCCCCCACCCCCATGTGAAACAGCTACTCTTCCTCCCTCCCCTTCCACCCCCCCACCCAGCCTGACTATTGGTCACAGGCCAACTCCCTTGGGTCAAGTCCATGAGCAAGCGGGCCACGCCA
Source organism: Hyperoodon ampullatus (assembly GCF_949752795.1). Lineage (NCBI taxonomy): Eukaryota > Metazoa > Chordata > Mammalia > Artiodactyla > Ziphiidae > Hyperoodon > Hyperoodon ampullatus. The sequence goes on from NC_136929.1 coordinate 70,691,292, forward strand.
GCTTGGGGGGTCCTGGACTACCTGGACAACAGAGAATCCATCCAGATGGTTAAAACCTGCGCTAGTAATATCTGAGTACTGCTGAGGAAATAAACGGAGGGCTTAAAAATCCAAAAAACACCCCACAAACCAACCTGGAGCCAGGTGCGACTCCTGGGGTCCTAAAATGTCTGGCTTACTGCAATGAAAAGAATCTGAGCAAGACCTGGCTCAGAATGAGAAATCACCCCTAATTTTGGCAGGTGCTAAGAAATATAATTCTGACTCAGAATAGAAACAGGGATACGAAAGATAAACGTTAACATCTATTATTTTACCACTGGTTCAAATAAGCTTCTTCACAGATGTATCAATTAGAATCAGGTTTGGCTGCATGTAATCAATCCCCCCACCAACAGCAATTGAGGCTTAAACAAGGCAGATTTTTTCTTTAATGCAATACAAGTGTGGAAATAGGCAACGCTGGCCTAGCACAGTGCTCCACAGCCACCTTGCACCCAGGTGGTGCCATCCTTTCTGCTCTACCATCCTTACTACTGGCTTCTGTCTTCAAGGTCACCTCGTGGTCACAAGATGGCCCCTGTAGCTCCAGCCATTAGACTCACATAATAGGCCATGGGAAGGAGGAGGAAACAATGGCAGAGGACCTGCACCTCAGCTGGGTCAGCCACCTTTAATAAGCTCTACCGAGAGACGCACCCAAAGAGCTCTACAGATAGCTCACTGGCTACCGCTGTTTGCAAGGGCCAATGAAAAATGTTGTCCACTAGACACACTGCCGCCACCACCCCCACTACCACTCCTACACCCTTCCCCTTCCCCCTGTATTATTAGTTTGCTAGGGCTGCCATAATAGAAACCACAGGGGGCTTAAACAACGGAAATTTATTTCTCACAGTTCTAGAGGCCAGAAATCCAAGATCAAGGTGCCAGCAGGGTTGGTTTCTGCTGAGGCCTCTCTCCTTGGCTTTTAGATGGATGTCTTCTCACTGTGTCCTCATACAGCCTTTTTTCTCTGAGCCTGTCTGGCATCTCTTCCTCTTCTTATAAGGACACCAGTCCTATTGGATTAGGGCCCTACCCTTATGGCCTCTTTTAACCTTAATTACCTCCTTAAAGGCGCCTCTCCAAATACAGTCATATTGGGGATCAAGGCTTCAACATAGGCATTTGAAGGACACAACTCAGTCCATAACAGTGCTGATTATCTAAGAGGTTTTTCATCCAGGAAAAGAAGGAACTAAGGGTTTTGGAGTAGCAGATAGCAGATTCTGCTACAACAGAGTCAGTTAAAACTGTAAGAGATGGCCAAGTTCTAGTATTTTACCTACTCTATGCCTCCTGTTTTATATGAGAAAACTGAGACTCAAGGCAATGAGAAGCCACACTGTGGCTGACCTAGAAGCATGAATAAATCTTCTGAGTCTAGTACCAGCTTTGGACTTCAGAACTGAAGTTGCAGTGGATTTTGTCTGTATAACCGTATGCATTTAAAGTAAAAGTTCTATATTCACTTTTCTCTGAAAGCTCAAATGAATATACTACAATTTGTGGGAAAACTAAACTATATACAGTCAGCCCCCACCCTGCCCTTATAAGGGAATATTTAAGGTATCTTTACTCTGTCTGGATTGTTCACATGCCTTGAACTCCTATCATGTTCTCTATTTCAGCAAGAGTCCAAGAACCCTGATTTCAAGATATACAAAGACTGGGTACCACAGCTTTTTATTTCTTGGTGCCCCCCACTACATCAAAGCAGAGCTCAATAAAAGGAACTTAAGATTTACTTCAGACCTGGAAGAATACAGTTTCCTCTCTGTACCAACCCATGAAAGCTAGTTCACAAAGCCAAATGTCTCCCGGGGAACTCTTAATAGGTTTTATGTTTTACTTATTGTGCTTATCTGACATCTTCACAAGGCTAACAGACATCTCTAAAAATATGTGGACATTTTAGTTCATTCTTTACGTCCTTTAACGTATTACCAAGTGTGGAAAGTGCAGATACTCCCTTACACCAAGTGTGGACAGTGCAGATATTCCCTTATGTGCAGTGAAAAATAGATACACATAGCAACACAAGTGTGCACTTCAGCCTGTATAGTGAATATATTATATACATATATTATATCCCCAGTACATCTTACAAAGTGCAGGGCTATGAATAGAATGCCAATTTCAGTTACCACCCACCCCATTTGGTGAGTTGCAAAACGTCTAGGCAGCAAGCCAACTGATGCAGCCAGGAGTCCCCTAGCCCCGTCCCAGCCCTCCAGCCTCCCCTTCTCCCAGGGCTGCCCGCCGCCCTCCCAAGCAATGCACTCTTTCTTCCACTAAAGCAGATCCCCGCCAAGTTCAGTTGCTCCCCACCATCAGTTATAGCCTTCTCCGCCCAAGGTGCCCAAACATTTTTAATTACATTGTTACTTACTAATCACGCATGTGAACAATTACCAATTAATCTCACTCGATTTTCCCACACTTACTGAGTTCCTATAGACATGCCAGGGGTACACAGATTAAGGTCCTTATTCGGAGAATTTAAGTCCAAATCAAAACGGCTGTCCGGTGGGCTACCAAAACAGCAGTGTACAATGACGCTATGTCTTTTCCTAAATTGCACCAGTCTGCCATGTCTAAAAATCTGAAACTACTGCCTCTTAACAGGCTGGAAACACAAAAGTCTGGGATAGAAGACAACAACCCTGAGAACACTGAAAAGGAGTAATTTTTCCTCCAAGCTTGAACACATCTCATCATGAAAGTCAATTGCAATGATTTTTTTAAAAAAACTTTCATCACATTATTTTATGATAAGGGGGGGGGAGCACGCTCTTGTGAGGAGCATGGAAGAAAAAAGGGAAGGGGCGTTACAGCAGCAGCAGACAAGCACTGTTCGCAGAAGTGTTCTCTAATTTTCCCCCATGAAGACGCAAGATTCGGGAAGGCTTCCCCACGGCCTCCCCAGAGGCACGACCGATACACGGAGGCCCAGCCGGACACCCGGTCCTCCCTTCCTGGTCAAGGAATCCGTAGAAGGGGCTGGTGCCCACTGGGCATCCCAGCCTAGGGGGCCAGGGCAGGTCCGAGAGACCGCTCAGGAAGCCCCGGGGGCACCGCCGGTCGCCCTCGCGGGCCGGGCGGGCGGGGCGGAGCGGAGCGCGCGGGGGCCCGGGCCACGGAGCTCGCCCGCCTCCAGCCTCTGCCGCCAGCGCCGGGCGCGCGGGGGGCCGGCGGGGAGTCGGGGGGGCCGGTGGGGCGCGGGCGGAAGGCGAGGGGGCGGGCCCGCGGCCGCCGCTTCCCTCTATCCAAAGTTTCTCGCAGTTGCGTTCACTCCGCGCTTCCTGTGGGGGTGGGCGCCGCGCCCTCGCGGGCCGGCCGGCCGCCGGCTCGCAGCGGAAGGAAGCGGGAAGACGCGAGTCGGGCCGCGGCGGCGGCGGGACCCCGCGAGCCGAAAGGGGCCGGGAAGGAGCGCCCCGGGGTCTCAGGGTCCGGAGGAGCCGAGTCCGGCCGGGGCGCCGCGAGCGGGCGCTGCCGTGGGCGCGGCGGGGCGCGGGCGCCCGCGGGGCAGGGCTGGGCCGCCCGGCGTCTCCCTCGGCGCGGACGCGGGGCGCGGGCGGCTGCTCCCGGGGAGCCCGCCCCTCTCCCGTGCGCGCCCGGGCCGCCCGTTACTTACCCAGGGAGCAGGTGAGCAGCGAGAGCAGTGCCGGGAGCGCCAGGCGGCGGCCGCGGCGGGCAGGCGGCCGCATCCCGGCGGCGGGGCTGCGCGCCCTGTCCGGACGCGGGGACGCGAGACGCGCGGGGAACGGAGCTGCGCCGCTGCCGCCGCCGCCCCTGCCGCCGCGGCTGACCCTCCTCCGCCGGCTCCCCTCTTCCCTCCCCCAGCTCCGCGCCGGCTCCGGACGCGCCCTCTGGCGGCCGGTATCGGGAGCGCCCGCCTGGCTCGCGGCCGGGGCTGGGGTCCGCGGCCGCGGTGCGGGTAGAGGTGGCCGCTCCTCCGCGGGGACAGCGCCCTCCTTCCAGGCATCTGACCTCTGCTCCCTGCGGTCTCCACCCCTCCTTTTCCTCCCTCTCCATCACCTAGGCCCCATCCTTCGCCTTCGCGCTCTCCCACCTTACTCCATCACCTCCCTTTCCTTGGTCTCCAGTAAATCTCTAGTGCCCCTTCTTATCCCCAGAGTGAAGCGGCGCGGGGCGGGCGGCAGAGGAGGGAAAGGAGAATCACTTTTCTTCCCTGCTAATGTACCATCTGCTATATTAAAAAAATCAATAATTCAACTCAACATCGTTGGCACCAATGTTCTACTTTGATGAAGGTGCTTTTGATCAGCTCAACTAATTTACTTCATATTCTTTTTTTTAATGGAAGTTGGCCAATAGCTTAGGCCTGGAATTTGGCTTTTAATAGAAATTTGTGTAAACGTAATTCTGTATAAATGTAATTTTAAGTGTTCACCATAATGGAAGAGGGAGAGACTTTTATTCAAAAGTCTGATAAAAAATAAATTACTTTAGAAGAGTGGAGGGGCCACAGAAACCTCCTTTGGAAAGTCCCTCTTGTCCCCAGGTGACTGTCCCTCCCCAGCCGGGAAGATGGTGGCCTAAAAGGAAGCAATTACAGAGGAGGAACTGCAGCCCCCTCTGCCTCCCCCAAGCCTTGACTCACTTCTTTCTCCCAGGAAGGAGGCAGGACCAAGTGCTAACGCTCACCTGAGTTTAGACCGTGACCTCCTGAAGGTCACATCAGTGTTCTCATTCATACTTCGTCATAGTTTTTGGATGCCCACTCTGTGCCCGGGAGTGTACCAGGCACCCCATGAACACCAGCATCTTCCACATGGACATGCAACGTTCACCCACTTGCTAAACATTGCATGAAGACCAGTGCCAGGCCCTAGGGATACCAGTAAGATGTCGGGAATATAGAGAAGCAGGTGTTGAATGAATGTTTGCTGTCTTGAGACTAATAAACATGAATGCCCACTGGGAGGTTTAACCTTGAATGCACGAGGCCAGTATGGTCATCTGTCCTTACAACAGCTGCTACAAGTTTTTTAAAAGGAAGTCTGGAGACAAAGGGTTTTTTCTCTCTCTGGTTTATGTTGCCCTCTTAAAACTGGGAACTGAATATTTTGTGTTTTCCATTTTATGTGAATGCAAATAGTGCCATTTGTTCCGTTCAGCCAAGGTTTGTGGCTCCGTGTCCACACCATTTATCTGGGAGGGAAAAGAAATGTAAGACTGCTTCCTTGCCTTTTTTAGTGAAGGTATGCAAATTTATGGTTGACTGCATTGATCGCTTCTATCCTTTAAAACCCACCTGCCTGGTTTAGAGTTCTAGAAGTTTTCCAATTTCCAAAGCTGTTTAGCTTTCTTCCAAGAAGATATTCCTCACGTATATTAGATATTAAACATTCAACCAAGGTGTTTAAACAGACACAGAAGCCTAGAAATTAAGCAGCTTACTTACTGGGTATGTGTTCACATAACTACTCCATGTTTGGTAACAAGCAACTCTAGGTGCTTAATCAAAACTTTCATCCAAATTCATCATGTGGAGTCAATGTGTGGGAAACAGCCCTAAATACAGCCGAGAGCACCGTCTAAGTCATAAACTTGCCCCAGTGTTCTTCCTTCCCACAGCAGACACAGATAAATGGCACATCACAAAGCTCCATAACTCACATTTTGAAAAGGATTACCTTTCACTTACTCTAATCGTGTGATAAATGGACTTGCTGGGAGTGCTCCCTCCCGGTCACAGGTTGAGAGTTTCCTGGAACCAAACGGGCTCGTGGGGACACTAACGTTCCTGGTGATGCATGGCCTGCCTCAGCACCTGAAACACCAACTGTAAGGGGACGCCTTTCAACAGAGGACAATTAATCTCACGCACTGTAAGACTGTGATATGAAAAAAGGGCAGGTCACCGCTCTGCCTGCCTGGGTTTCACTCACCTGAATTCCAGATGCCATCCCCACACTGGCCCTCAAAAGTATGCCCTTCCCCTGAGCAGGGTGGAACAGGGTGTCACCTCTTTGGCGGGGAGCCCTATTGCATCGTGATTAAAACAGACTGGTAATTTGGGGGGGACACGGGTTTGATGCCTGGTCAGGGAACTGAGAACCCACATGCCTCACAGTGCAGCCAAAAAAAAAAAAAAAGACGGTAATTTTTAAGAGAATTTTCTAAATACTAAAGGAGAATATAAAGATATATGCAGAAAACCATAGATAGCCAAATAATCTAATAAGTTCCAAACAGATGGTTTCTGATCTCATAATAACTATAGGCCCAAAAGACTGGACTACATTCATTCATTCAACTGACACTGAACGCCTTCTAGCTGGCAAGCCCATTGCTAGGCTCTGGGGCAGATACAAAGAAGCATACAGCGTGGCCCTGGGCACAAGAACTCACAGTCCAGTGAGGGAGATAGAAACGTTCAGAAGTAATGTTCCTGCTGCAACGTTATGCTATAGCACAGGTGGAAACACTTTGGAACATACAGAGGCAAAAACAGAATCTATCAGCGCCTTGGGATTTGGTCAGAAAAGCAGAAGTGACTTTAGGGCAGGGTCTAAAAGGGGAAATAGGTTCCTAGGCTGAGAAAAAGAGGAAAGGCATCCCAGGCAGAGGCACACACGCACAAAGCAAAACTCGAAGTTGTCTGGTGGGTTGGGGAGTGGCAGTGAGGGCCCAGGCGTCTTGCCCAGCCCCGCCCAGCTGGCTGCCGCTGTCCCATGACTGGGCATCCTGTCCTGAATCAGCAAAGACCAAGGGACAGATTCCAACTCTCCATTCTCAGGTCCCTCTTACACGGCGTCAGGAAGGCCATTCTCTTGGCACACGGAAAAGTGGCCTTATGAACTATGAGTGCCCTTGGGGATTATTTTCCAAACCTAAAGTCCAGCCTGGCGTCTGACAGTGGACTAGAATGTCTAAAACTGGGTCTTTGTGATAATCAGACCCGTGATTTAACTAACCATCTGCTAACCATGCCCCATACCCCCAGAGTCGATGCACACCTGGTCATGGGAGAAAAACCAGTCACTTCACCTGAGGCTTTAACCTTTAGGGAAGCAAGGGAATCTTTATCCCCTACGGGAGAAGAGACAGCAAAACCCTGCATGGCTTGGAGTAGACCCATTGGCCACAGCCTCTTCTGCAGCAGGCGCTCAGGAGGATCACTCTGATGACAATGAATATGGGGGTCTCTCCCACGCCCTGGAGGAGCTTGTCTCCCTTTGCTTCCAAAGCTATTCCAAGATTATAAGCGAAACCACAATTTTTTACCGTAAGAGGCTTAACCGTGGGGTTCCTACAGGCTATCAGCCCTGAACCAAGATCCAGGAAATGCAACAGAGGTTCCCATCTCGGCAGGCCCCCAGGACAAGCCCAGAAATCTGACGCTGTTGCCATTCTGTTTTCTTGGGGGGGGGGGTTTAAGATAGAAAAAATGTGTAAAGTCTTCTCTACCAAAAAAAAGCTATCTCCTAGAAACTTCTGATCAGAAATAGATTAGCCACTTGGCTCTTTTGTTCGCCTTTCTAGAATCACATAGCCTCTGTTCTCAGTAAAGATCGGGAATCGCTCCTAATAGGCTTATCAACACGAGCACTAGGAAGTGTCCGCATCTAACTTTTTTTTTTTTTGCAATTTAAGTATATTTTATTTCCCCTCTATGATCCATTTTTAAAATTCAATTTATTTAAACTTAAAAAAAATTCATCCATTTCTCTCATCCTCTACCCCCGTACCTCTGGTAACCACCAGTGAGCTTGGTGTGTGTATATATTAACTCCCACGTGTAAAGGAGATCATACAGCATCTGTCTTCCTCTGTCTGAGTTCACTTAGCATAATGCTCTCGAGGTTTATCCATGTTGTCACAAATGGCAAGATTCTGTGCTTTTTTATGGCTCAAAAATACCCCACCAAATATAGACCACAATTTCTTTATCTATTCATCCAACAATGGACACTTAGGTCATTTCCATCTTTTGGCTATTGTAAATAATTCTGCAGTGAATATGGGGTGCATATCTTTTCAAATTAGTGTTTTTGTTTTCATCAGATAAATACCTCGAAGTTAAATTGCTGGATCTGGTAGTTCTATTTTTAATTTTTTGAAGAAACTCCTTCCTACTTTCCATAGTGGCTTTACCAATTTACATTCCCACCAACAATAGTGGGATCTGTGCTATTTGCAGATAACACGATATTATATACAGAAAACCCTAAAGATTTCATCAGAAAACTGTTAGAACTAATAAAGGAATTCAGTAAAAAATAAAAAATCAATACACAAAAATCTGTTGCATTTCTGTATACTAATAATGAACATCAGAAAGAGAAATTAAGAAAACAATCCCGTTTACAATTGCATCAAAAAGAATAAAATACCTAGGAATAAATTAACCAAGGAGGTGAAAAACCTGTACACTGAAAACTGCAAGACTTAAATGAAAGAAAAAGACAAATAAATGGAAAGAGATTCCATGCTCACGGATTGGAAGAATTTATACTGTATTGTTAAAATGTGCTAACGTGCACTGAACATTTGCCATAGGTAGACACTCTGCCGGTTACTTTCAAATATATTATTTCATTTAACCCTCACTAAAAAATATATAAAAGGACTACTGTTTTCCCACTTTACAGATTAGTAAACTGAGTCTCAGGCAGGTCAAATACCAACAGCCAGAACTGCCTTTAATGGAAGTTTCTTTCCACCAAATCATGCTCTGTAAGCAGGGTGGTAGCAGCAGGAATGGGAGAAAAGGGACCATTGTGAAGGTGTGACAGAGGTCACATCAACAGTACTTGTGAGCGAGTAGATATTGGCTGGAGTGAAGAAAGGGACCACAAAAGGAGACAGATGGAGCCATTAACTAAAACAGAGATCTTCCAAAGGAATGAGTTTATGGAAATGATAGAGTATCATCACTACTACTATTGTAAATGGTAGCTATACCCTCACAGTATCAATAGACTAATAGTAGTAGCAAACATTTAACAAACACTTATTATATACCAGGCACGATACTAAGTGCTCTCCATGCATTATTTCTTCTTAAAGAATATTTAGTTCTCAAAACAGCTTTATTCCTATTTTAGAGAGGTCAGGTGGCTTACATGAGGACAGCAATTCTCACGTGTGGTCCATGATCCTCTCAGGGGTCCCTAAGACTCCTTCAGGTACCCAGGTTCACAAGTCAAAACTTTTTATAACAGTACTAAATATTACAACATTACTTGGGTTTTTTTCTGTGTTGAATTCCCACCAGTGGTGCAAAAGCATTCATGGGAAAAAGTATTATTGCCTTAGCGCTAATCAAGGCAGTGGCAACAACAACAACAAAAAAAGCCGAGTTCACTTAAGAGGATCCTTGCTAAAGCGGAATAAATTAATAATTTTATTAAACTACACCCTTGAGCACACATCTTTTTAACATTTTGTGAGGCAAACTGAAGCGTAACATTAAAGTACTCCTGCTGTATGTCAAACTAGGATGTTGTCTCAAGGAAAAGCACCTGTGTGATTGCTCAAGTTGCAAGCAAAACTAGTTGCTTTTTTCACAGAACATGGTTTTTAGTTGATAGACTGACAGGTAAACTATGGTTATTCAGCCTTAGGGACTGGGCAAACATGTTCTCAAAAATAAACAAAGTGAGCCTGCCACTTCGAGGAAAACAACTGATGTTACTTGTGACAACTATAAGATTCAAGCTTTGATGTGAGACTTGAATTTTGGACAACTTGTTTCTGCTCCCATGAGCTTCATAGCCTCCCCATCCGTGAAGACTTTTCAGTGTCAATGACGGTGTTAATAAATGTGATTTTTTGATACTGTATAACAACATGTGTCAACGTTTGGAAGTCCTGCAACTTCTGGGAAACAATATTTTCCAAACAACTTATGTAAGATGTTACAAACCCATGAATGGGCTTTTAAAAAGTTCCATTCAAAGTAAAAGACAGACCAATGGGTTTTAATGTAACCTCGTACAGAAGTTCACTGATAGGGCTTCAGATTCATGTTACAACTAACCTTTAATAAACTCCTGACTGTCTCGAATTTTGGTGTAATATCAAAGAATGCCCACAATTTTATGGAAGGATTATTGAAAACCCTTCCATTTTCCAATTGGGTATCTGTGAAGCTGGATTTTCTTCATTTACTTCATCCAAAACAATATATCCCAACAGATAAAATGAAGAAACAAATATAAGAATCCATCTTCTATTAAACAAGATATTAAAGAATTTACAAGAATGGGGGCTTCCCTAGTGGTGCAGTGGTTAAGAATCCACCTGCCAATGCAGGGGACACGGGTTCGAGCCCTGATCCGGGAAGATCCCACATGCCGCAGAGCAGCTAAGCCCATGAGCCACAACTACTGAGCATGCGCTCTAGAGCCTGCAAGCCACAACTACTGAGCCCACGTGCCACAACTACTGAAGCCTGTGCCTAGAGCCCGTGCTCCGCAACAAGAGAAGCCACGGCAATGAGAAGCCCGCATGCCACAACAAAGAGTAGCCCCTGCTCGCCACAACTAGAGAAAGCCTGCCCGCAGCAATGAAGACCCAACGCAGCCAAAAATAAATAAATAAATATTTTAAAAATTAAAAAAAAAAGAATTTAAAAGAATGTAAATTAATGACCATCTTCTAATTTGGGGGGGGGGAATATATAGTTATTTCTCATAAAAATATATTAACATGTGATAGGTTAAGTACAGTTTTTTTTTTTTTATTAGTTTCTGCTTTATAACAAAGTGAATCAGTCATACATATACATCTGTTCCCACATCCCCTCCCTCATGCATCTCCCTCCCTCCCACCCTCCCCATCCCACCCCTCCAGGCGGTCACAAAGCACCGAGCTGATCTCCCTGTGCTCTGCGGCTGCTTCCCACTATCTATCTACCTTACGTTTGGTAGTGTATATATGTCCATGCCTCTCTTTCCCTTTGTCACAGCTTACCCTTCCCCTTCCCCATATCCTCAAGTCCATTCTCAAGTAGGTCTGTGTCTTTATTCCCGTTTTACCCCTAGGTTCTTCATGACATTTTTTTTTTTTAATTCCATATATATGTGTTAGCATACGGTATTTGTCTTTCTCTTTCTGACTTACTTCACTCTGTATGACAGACTCTAGGTCTATCCACCTCATTACAAATAGCTCAGTTTCGTTTCTTTTTATGGCTGAGTAATATTCCATTGTATATATGTGCCACATCTTCTTTATCCATTCATCCGATGATGGACACTTAGGTTGTTTCCAGCTCCGGGCTATTGTGAATAGAGCTGCAATGAACATTTTGGTACATGTCTCTTTTTGAATTATGGTTTTCTCAGGGTATATGCCTAGTAGTGGGATTGCTGGGTCATATGGTAGTTCTATTTTTAGTTTTTTAAGGAACCTCCATACTGTTCTCCATAGTGGCTGTACCAATTCACATTCCCACCAGCAGTGCAAGAGTGTTCCCTTTTCTCCACACCCTCTCCAGCATTTATTGTTTCTAGATTTCTTGATGATGGCCATTCTGACTGGTGTGAGATGATATCTCATTGTAGTTTTGATTTGCATTTCTCTAATGATTAATGATGTTGAGCATTCTTTCATGTGTTTGTTGGCAGTCTGTATATCTTCTTTGGAGAAATGCCTATTTAAGTCTTCTGCCCATTTTTGGATTGGGTTGTTTGTTTTTTTGCTATTGAGCTGCATGAGCTGTTTATAAATTTTGGAGATTAATCCTTTGTCAGTTGCTTCATTTGCAAATATTTTCTCCCATTCTGAGGGTTGTCTTTTGGTCTTGTTTATGGTTTCCTTTGCTGTGCAAAAGCTTTGAAGTTTCATTAGGTCCCATTTGTTTATCTTTGTTTTTAGTTCCATTTCTCTAGGAGGTGGGTCCAAAAGGATCTTGCTGTGATTTATGTCATAGAGTGTTCTACCTATGTTTTCCTCTAAGAGTTTGATAGTTTCTGGCCTTACATTTAGGTCTTTAATCCATTTTGAGCTTATTTTTGTGTATGGTGTTAGGGAATGATCTAATCTCATACTTTTACATGTCCCTGTCCAGTTTTCCCAGCACCACTTATTGAAGAGGCTGTCCTTTCTCCACTGTACATTCCTGCCTCTTTTATCAAAGATAAGTTGGCCATATGTGCGTGGGTTTATCTCTGGGCTTTCTATCCTGATCCACTGATCTATCTTTCTGTTTTTATGCCAGTACCACACTGTCTTAATTACTGTAGCTTTGTAGTATAGTCTGAAGTCAGGCAGCCTGATTCCTCCAGCTCCGTTTTTCGTTCTCAAGATTGCTTTGGCTATTCGGGGTCTTTTGTTTTTCCAAACAAATTTTGAAATTTTTTGTTCTACTTCTGTGAAAAATGCCAGTGGTAGTTTGATAGGGATTGCATTGAATCTGTAGATTGCTTTGGGTAGTAGAGTCATTTTCACAATATTGATTCTTCCAATCCAGGAGCATGGTATATCTCTCCATCTATTTATATCATCTTTAATTTCTTTCATCAGTGTCTTATAATTTTCTGCATACAGGTCTTTTGTCTCCTTAGGTAGGTTTATTCCTAGATATTTTATTCTTTTTGTTGCAATGGTAAATGGGAGTGTTTTCTTGATTTCATTTTCAGATTTTTCATCATTAGTGTACAGGAATGCCAGAGATTTCTGTGCATTAATTTTGTATCCTGCTACTTTACCAAATTCATTGATTAGCTCTAGTAGTTTTTCGGTAGCATCTTTAGGATTCTCTATGTATAGTATCATGTCATCTGCAAACAGTGACAGCTTTACTTCTTCTTTTCCAATTTGGATTCCTTTTATTTCCTTTTCTTCTCTGATTGCTGTGGCTAAAACTTCCAAAACTATGTTGAATAAGAGTGGTGAGAGTGGGCAGCCTTGTCTTGTTCCTGATCTTAGTGGAAATAGTTTCAGTTTTTCACCATTGAGGACAATGTTGGCTGTGGGTTTGTCATATATGGCCTTTATTATGTTGAGGAAAGTTCCCTCTATGCCTACTTTCTGCAGGGTTTTTATCATAAATGGGTGTTGAATTTTGTCGAAAGCTTTCTCTGCATCTATTGAGATGATCATATGGTTTTTCTCCTTCAACTTGTTAATATGGTGTATCACATTGATTGATTTGCGTATATTGAAGAATCCTTGCATTCCTGGAATAAACCCCACTTGATCATGGTGTATGATCCTTTTAATGTGCTGTTGGATTCTGTTTGCTAGTATTTTGTTGAGGATTTTTGCATCTATGTTCATCAGTGATATTGGCCTGTAGTTTTCTTTCTTTGTGACATCCTTGCCTGGTTTTGGTATCAAGGTGATGGTGGCCTCGTAGAATGAGTTTGGGAGTGTTCCTTCCTCTGATATTGTTTGGAAGAGTTTGAGAAGGATGGGTGTTAGCTCTTCTCTAAATGTTTGATAGAATTCGCCTGTGAAGCCATCTGGTCCTGGGCTTTTGTTTGTTGGAAGATTTTTAATCACAGTTTCAATTTCAGTGCTTGTGATTGGTCTATTCATATTTTCTATTTCTTCCTGAGTCAGTCTTGGTAGGTTGTGCATTTCTAAGAATTTGTCCATTTCTTCCAGGTTGTCCATTTTATTGGCATAGAGTTGCTTATAGTAATCTCTCATGATCTTTTGTATTTCTGCAGTGTCAGTTGTTACTTCTCCTTTTTCATTTCTAATTCTACTGATTTGAGTCTTCTCCCTTCTTTTCTTGATGAGTCTGGCTAATGGTTTGTCAATTTTGTTTATCTTCTCAAAGAACCAGCTTTTAGTTTGGTTGATCTTTGCTATCGTTTCCTTCATTTCTTTTTCATTTATTTCTGATCTGATCTTTATGATTTCTTTCCTTCTGCTAACTTTGGGGGTTTTTTGTTCTTCTTTCTCTAATTGCTTTAGGTGCAGGGTCAGGTTGTTTACTCGAAATGTTTCCTGTTTCTTAAGGTGGGATTGTATTGCTATAAACTTCCCCCTTAGAACTGCTTTTGCTGCGTCCCATAGGTTTTGGGTCGTCGTGTCTCCATTGTCATTTGTTTCTAAGTATTTCTTAAATTCCTCTTTGATTTCTTCAGTGATCACTTCATTATTGAGTAGTGTATTGTTTAGCCTCCATGTGTTTGTATTTTTTACAGATCTTTTCCTGTAATTGATGTCTAGTCTCATAGCATTGTGGTCGGAAAAGATACTTGATACAATTTCAATTTTCTGAAATTTACCAAGGCTTGATTTGTGACCCAAGATATGATCTATCCTGGAGAATGTTCCATGAGCACTTGAGAAAAATGTGTATTCTGTTGTTTTTGGGTGGAATGTCCTATAAATATCAATTAAGTCCATCTTGTTTAATGTATCATTTAAAGCTTGTGTTTCCTTATTTATTTTCATTTTGGATGATCTGTCCATTGGTGAAAGTGGGGTGTTAAAGTCCCCTACTATGATTGTGTTACTGTCGATTTCCCCTTTTATGGCTGTTAGTATTTGCCTTATGTATTGAGGTGCTCCTATGTTGGGTGCATAAATATTTACAATTGTTATATCTTCTTCTTGGATCGATCCCTTTATCGTTATGTAGTGTCCTTCTTTGTCTCTTCTAATAGTCTTTATTTTAAAGTCTATTTTGTCTGATATAAGAATTGCTACTCCAGCTTTCTTTTGATTTCCATTTGCATGGAATATCTTTTTCCATCCCCTTACTTTCAATCTGTATGTGTCTCTAGGTCTGAAGTGGGTCTCTTGTAGACAGCATATATATGGGTCTTGTTTTTGTATCCATTCAGCCACTCTGTGTCTTTTGGTGGGAGCATTTAGTCCATTTACATTTAAGGTAATTATTGATATGTATGTTCCTATTCCCATTTCCTTAATGGCTTTGGGTTCGTTATTGTAGGTATAGTCCTTCTGTTGTGTTTCTTGCCTAGAGAAGTTCCTTTAGCATTTGTTGTAAAGCTGGTTTGGTGGTGCTGAACTCTCTCAGCTTTTGCTTGTCTGTAAACGTTTTAATTTCTCCATCAAATCTGAATGAGATCCTTGCTGGGTAGAGTAATCTTGGTTGCAGGTTTCTCTCCTTCATCACTTTAATTATGTCCTGCCACTCCCTTCTGGCTTGTAGAGTTTCTGCTGAGAGATCAGCTGTTAACCTGATGGGGATTCCCTTGTGTGTTATTTGTTGTTTTTCCCTTGCTGCTTTTAATATGATTTCTTTGTGTTTAATTTTTGACAGTTTGATTAATATGTGTCTTGGTGTATTTCTTCTTGGATTTATTCTGTATGGGACTCTCTGTGCCTCCTGGACTTGATTAACTATTTCCTTTCCCATATTAGGGAAGTTTTCAACTATAATCTCTTCAAATATTTTCTCAGTCCCTTTCTTTTTCTCTTCTTCTTCTGGAACCCCTATAATTCGAATGTTGGTGCGTTTAATGTTGTCCCAGAGGTCTCTGAGACTGTCCTCTGTTCTTTTCATTCTTTTTTCTTTATTTTTCTCTGCATCAGTTATTTCCACTATTTTATCTTCCACCTCACTTATCCGTTCTTCTGCCTCAGTTATTCTGCTATTGATCCCATCTAGAGTATTTTTCATTTCATTTATTGTGTTTTTAATCGATGCTTGATTCATCTTTAGTTCTTCTAGGTCCTTGTTAACTGTTTCTTGCATATTGTCTATTCTATTTCCAAGATTTTGGATCTGGGAAATAGAATCTTGGATCAGCTTTACTATCATTATTCTGAATTCTTTTTCAGGTAGACTGCCTATTACCTCTTCATTTGTTAGGTCTGGTAGGTTTTTATCTTGCTCCTTCACCTGCTGTGTGTTTTTCTGCTTTCTCATTTTGCTTATGTTACTGTGTTTGGGGTCTCCTTTTTGCAGGCTGCAGATTCGTAGTTCCCGTTGTTTTTGGTGTCTGTCCCCCGTGGCTAAGGTTGTTTCAGTAGGTTGTGTAGGCTTCCTGGTGGGGGGGACTAATGCCTGTGTTCTGGTGGTTGAAGCTCGATCTTGTCTTTCTGGTGGACAGGTCCACGTCTGGTGGTGTGTTTTGGGGTGCCTGTGGCCTTATTATGTTTTTAGGTATCCTCTCTGCTAATGGGTGGGGTTGTGTTCCTGCCTTGCTAGTTGCTTGGCATAGGGTGACCAGCACTGTAGCTTGCTGGTCGTTGACTGAAGCTGGGTGCTGGTGTTGAGATGGAGATCCCTGGGAGATTTTCGCTGCTTGATATTATGTGGAGCTGGGAGGTCTCTTGTGGACCCGTGTCCTGAAGTTGGCTCCCCCACTTCAGAGGCACAGCACTAACTCCTGGCTGCAGCACCAAGAGCCTTTCATCCACCCGGCTCAGAATAACAGTGAGAAAAAGTAGAAAGAAATAATTAGTAGAAGAAAGAAAGAGAGATTGAAAGAAAGGAAGAAGGGAAGTAAGGAAGGAAGAAAGAAAGAAAGGAGGGAGGGAGGAAGGATGGAAAGAAAGGAAAGAAAGGAGGGAGGGAGGGAGGAATGAAAGCAAAAAGAAGAGTGAATGGAAGAAGAGAGGGAGGGAGGGAGGAAGGAAAGAAAGAAAGAAAGACAGGAGGGAGGGAGGGAGGGAGGAAGGAAAGAAAAAGAAAGTGGAAAGAAGAAGGGTGGGAGGGAGGGAGGGATGGAGGAAAGAAAAAGAAAGAAGGAAAGGAGGAGCGGAGGGAGGGAGGGAGGAAGGGAAGGGAGGAAAAAAAGAAAGAGCAGGTAAAGTACAATAGAATAAAGTATGAAATATAGTAGCGTTATTAAAATTAAAAAGTAATTATTGAAAAAAAACACGGACCGAAAGAACCCTGGGACATATGGTGGAAGCAAAGCTATACAGAGAGAATCTTACACAGAAGATTACACATACACATTCACAAAAAGAGAGCAGGGGGAAAAATCAAAAATCTTGCTCTCCAAGTCCACCTCCTCGATTTGGGATAATTCGTTGTAAAAAGAGGAAAAGGGCGAAAAGTCTGAAATCTTGCTAAGTCCACCTCCTTAATTTGAGATAATTCGTTGTAAAAAGAGGAAAAAAAAAGGGGGGAAAGTCTTAAATCTTGTCCTCAAGGTCCACTTCCTCAATTTGGGATGATTCGCTGTCCATTCATGCACTCCACAGACGCAGGGCACATCAAATGGACCGTGGAGCTTTAATCCGCTGCCTCCGAGGCTGCACAGAGAGATTTCCCTGTCTCTGCTCTCACAGCTCCCGGGTCTCAGCCTTGGACCTGGCCCCGCCTCTGCGCATAGGTCGCCGGAGGGCGTCCGTTCTTCGCTCAGACAGGACGGGTTTAAAGGAGCCGCTGATTCGGGGGCTCTGGCTCACTCAGGCAAAGGGGAGGGAGGGGAATGCCCTCTCCTCGCGCACCAGGCAACAAAAGGGAAAAAAGTCTCTTGCCTCTCCGGTAGCTCCAGACCCTTTCCCCGGACTCCCTCCGGGCTAGCACTAACCCCTTCAGGGTCTCTTCCTGCCGCCAGCCCCAGACCTCTCCCTGCGCTCCGACTGAAAGCCGATACCCGAGCCTCAGCTCCCAGCCCCGCCCGCCCTGGCGGCCGAGCAGACAAGCAGACAAATCTCTCTGCTTTGCCCTCCACACCCCTGTTGCTGTGCTCTCCTCCGCTACTCCGAAGCTTTCCCCCTCCGCCACCTGCAGTCTCCGCCCTCGAAGGGGCTTGTAGTCTGTAGAAACCTTCCCTCCTTCACGGCTCCCTCCCACTGGTGCAGGTCCCGTCCATATCCTATTGTCTCTGTTTATTCTTTTTTTCTTTTGACCTACCCAGGTATGTGGGGAGTTTCTTGCCTTTTGGGGGGTCTGAGGTCTTCTGTCAGCGTTCAGTAGGTGTTCTGTTGGAGTTGTTCCACGTGTAGATGAATTTCTGATGTATCTGTGGGGAGGAAGGTGATCTCCGCGTCTTACTCTTCCGCCATCTTCCTCCGGCTCGATCACAGTTATTTTTAATGAATTGATAAATCACTGTTAAAAATCTTTGGTCTTATATCTAATATTGTACAGCAAATATTGAGACATGACCCACATAAATGAAAGTTCTTTGGGGTCCTCAATAATTTTTTAAGAGTATAAAGGGGTCCTAAGACCAAAAAGCTTGCAAACTGCCAGTTCAGGACATGTAACTTGTAAACTGTAGGAGCCAGGACTCAATCTCCGGTCAGTCTGACTCCAAAATGCTCCTTCTTACCCTGAATTGCTCCCCGTTTTGGTTTAGATTTGTTGCATTTAAGGTGCCAAATTTCCCAGAATCCTACTTTGCCTCTCAATTACCTATTTATACTCCTAATCACTAAGGATTTAAAATAACAAATATCAGTTAGATGGGCAACATTATGCTATGGTAACAAACAACTTGAAAATTTCAGTGGCTTAAAGCTTCCAAGGCTTTCTTGATCCTGCCAGCCCTGCGGCTGGCCTGGATGCGCCTCCAGGCCAGCTGTTCTGCCTCGTGGGTGACCTCCGGGCTAGCTGTCATCTCAGCTCAAGTTCCCTTTCATGGCCATCATTGCAGCGGGAGCACGAGCACCAGCAGACAAATGCTTCTGCGACAGTCACCCCTGCGCAGGTTTCATTGCAGGCTGGGGACGGTGTGGTCCTCATAGCCAGATGAGAGGGGAGCTGGGTACTGCAGAGCCCGGTGCTACACACCCCCTGTCCTTGGTCTGCACCTCCGTCCTGTAACATCCCAACGTCTGCGCTGAGGATGCCATGCCAGGTGGTGTGAGGGGGCACCAACAAGGTTCAAGGTTTTCTTTTTATTTTTTTTTATTTTATTGGAGAATAGTTGATTTATAAGGTCGTGTTAGTTTCAGATGTCCAGTACAATGATTCATATGTGTGCGTGTGTGTGTGTGTGTGTATATATATATATATATATATATATATATATATATATATATATATATATATTTGAATATATATATTCTTTTTCAGGTTCTTTTCCCTTATAGGCTATTACAGAATATTGAAATATTGAGTATAGTTCCCTGTGCCTTACAGTAGGTCCTTGTTGGTGATCTATTTTATATATAGTTTGTTTTCTATGTCTGTGGATCTATTTCTATTTTTAAGTAAGTTCATTTGTATCTCTTGGGGTTTTTTTGGCTGCACTGCACAACTTGCAGGATCTCAGTTCCCCAACCAGGGAATCAAACCTGGGCCACAGCAGTGAAAGCCCAGCATCCTAACCACTAGGCCACCAGGGAACTCTATGTATCCCCTTTTCTGGGTGATATATATATATATATATCAATATATATAATATATATATTATAATCAATTATATATTGATTATATATATAATCAATATATAATACATATATTATATATATAATATATGTTTCAACCATAAAAAAGGATGAAATAATACCCTTTGCAGCAACATAGATGGACCTAGAGATTATCATACTGCATGAAGTGAGTCAGACAGAGAAAGACAAATATCATAGGACATCACTTATAGGTGGAATCTAAAGGTTCAGTTTTTAGAACTTAGCCTCTCCCCTTCAGAAACTCACAAAATATCTGGAAAGAAGAGATGAGACGACAAGCTTGTCACCTTCCCTGTGTACGGCTCCTCGCTATGTACCAGGTAACCACACAAATGATCACACACAAGGCTGTTAGAGGAGAAATCTAGACGAATTGAGCAGTTATGAGTGTTCTTGGGAGAAAGAAAACTCTGGCTTGGATAATCAAGGATGGTTTCAGGGAGAAGGTGGGATTTGAATAGAGGTCATGAAATGGGGGAAGGACCCAAACTGGTAGAAATGGAAAAAGGGGGGAAATGATGTAAAGACATAAAGTCAGTGAAGTAAGAGAAATACTTGCAGGAATGCGCATAGACAGTGTGACCACAGTTCATCACATCAGGAAGTGTCTTCTAGCACACAGGTGATTTCAGGGTGAGAAGACAGGAAAGCTGTCTGCAGGGGACAGTAGCAAGCCCAAGAGTGAGCACTGGCCCTGGCGAGGACACAAGTCCCTGGGAGGGGAGGGGGCACCTGACCAGGCTCAGGGAAGGAGGCCACGGGACCCTGGGGACATCTCATTAATCCAGGAGAGAAATGTTAGGACATCATTTAATTGAAAATGCTAGAGCCAAAATGTGACTTATGTTTCTTTTCTTCTAAAAATATACTTCCTTTATAATTCCTTGACTTCAATAACAATAAAATAGCTGTGGCATGATAATGTCTCCCACAGTTGAAACACAATTTTCAGAAATAGCATTTTACTAGCTTTAAGTCAAATGGATGTTGGAATCTCTGGCTTAAATTAAACTGTCATGTTCTTTGGCTTTTGAGAGGAGGTAAGTCCTGGTTTGGTGTTTCCCTGCTTTGCACACTGACATCTACTTTGGGAGGGACAGAAGGGAAGGAGAAGAAAGGAGACCCCAAATCTTGAGATCCATTTATGCCTCTGCTCAGGGAAGCTGCCGTGACTCACTGAAGCACCCAGGGGTTGGCTGAGAATAGGGAGAAATTAAAGTGGGGCAGTGGTGTTGGGAAAGAAGAGAACATGGCAGGCACAGAACTTAAAGGACCTCTCAATGTTTGCAATCAACATATTCTTCTTTCCATGATCCCTTCGAGGTAGCATCCCTCAGTCTGCTTAAATGTTTGAGGTTAAATCACAGAATATATGAAGCTAGCACAGAGGAAGGAAGTTGAGGCAAGATGGTTGAGGCCTTGAATGGCAAGCTTACCATGCTGTGCTTTCTTTGATGGTCAGTAGTGACCGTCTGTGTTGCTGAGAGACTGACCCTCACCAAAGAAGTCTCTGGAGGGCGAATCTGGATGCACCAGAGTGTAGACAGACGACCGTCAGGTGGTTTGAAGACTGTTGTGATGGTCCAGGCATAAGTCGACAGGAGCTGAACTAGATCCGTGGCTGCAGAATTAGGAAAAGAAAGGGAATGTAGGAGTCATCGTGAAGGATAACTCGAAAAGACTGAGGATTAGCCACAAGGAATCAAGCGTGATTCTGAATTTGGAATCTGAGTGGCCAAGTACCATGGTCAGAGAAGTGAGGGAAAAGAGCATGTTAAGTGTTTCTGTTTTCTGTATTAGACAAATGGCATTCGAGGTGAAGGTGGGCCAGCTAAATAGAAACATTCAGTAGGCAGATAGACACGAAGAATGAAACCAAGAAAAGGGTCAGTGACTGAAGTACAGATTCCAAGTGACCCACAAAAGAATTGGAAAAAAAGTTCACAGAGTCATTAAGAGCAAAGAGAGTGGGAAATGGCAGAACACCAAGTTAGGGGCCCCATCCTGAGGGCTGTCAGATGTTTTCCTCTTGACACCAAACACTTTTCCAACACCCCATCTCCAACTCTCTGACACCAGCTGGGGGTCCAATGACTCAATTCTGACACTATCTACCTGGACTTACTGTCAGATCCCACAAGTTAAAAGCCTCAGTCCCACAGACTGCCCCATTTCAGATGCTATTTGCAAGCCCGCATCACCCATACTTCTGACCAAGGGGCTAAAAATGTGGGGTTCCCACAACCTTCTCTTCAGGTTCAGTGATTTCCTAGAACAGCTCACAGAACTGAGGAAGTCACCTTAGGTTTATCCATTTATTACAAAAGATGTATGTGAACAACCAGATGGAGAGGTACTTTGGGCAACATCCAAAAGGGTCCCAAGCACAGGAGCTTCTGCCTCCAGTGAATTGGGGTGAACCACCCTCCAGGCATATGGAAGTACTGGCCAACACGAAAGCACTCTGAATGCCATCATTTACGGGTTTTTATGGAGGTTTCACTACATAGGCATGATTGATTAAAGAATTGGTCATTGGTGATTAACTCAAGCTCCAGCCTCTAGCCTCAATCTCTCTCTTCCCTGGAGGTTGGGAGTGATGGGGGTGAGTGGAGCTGAAAGCTCCAAGCTTCTAATCAAGGCTTGGTCTTTCTGGCAACCAGCCCCACCCTGAAGTATCTAGGGGCCCACCAGAGTCACTCATTAGAATGAAAGAAACTCCTATCACCCTTATCACTTAGGAAGTTCCAAGGGTTTTAGGAGCTCTGTGCCAGGAGCCAAAGAAAAGACCAAATACATTTTCATGATATCACAGAGGCTGTCCTCATTTAAGGGTCAAGGGAAGGAAGAGAAGCGAGTGACAAAGCACTCAAACAGGTTGGGGGGAGCCAGACCAGGCATTTCAGAAGGAGGTAGAAAGTGAATGTGGAGCTTTCCTTTTTTTGTTTTGGCTGTACCTCGCAGCTTATGGGATCTTAGTTCCCTGACCAGGGATTGTACCCAGGCCCTCAGCAGTGAGAGCGTGGAGTCCTAACCACTGGACCGCCAGAGAATTCCTTTTGACTCTCCAGCATCTCAGCCCTTTGCTACGTTGAGGGAATTCCTCACCTTACTGAGCAAAGCCTAATCACTTTCCCAGCCTCCCTTGCAGCTAAGGAGGAAGTGGGGGCATAACCTAGACCCTGCTGATCAGACATTCATGTCCCAGGCTCTGAACAAGTGGCTAGGGATGCTGCAGGGGACACTGCAGTGACAGGTGGCAGCAGCAACAGGTCATCCAGTGTTGGGGCCACCAACAGTGTAAGCAGCAATGCCCAGGGCCAGTGGCAGATTCCATGGATCAATCTCCAGCAGGATTTAGGGACTTATTCTTGGCTTCCTGGCCTTCAGGCCTGGTTCTCTGCCCCTCTGCCATGTTCACTCCCCAATCCCCACCCCCAGATTATTTGAGCTACCCAGTACCTTTCTGTTCCTTTTCTCCTTAAATCAGCCTGAGCGATTTCTGTTACTTGCAACTAAGACCCAGAACTAGTACCAAAATGTCACCAACAATATTAAGTACTGCAGACTGTTCAAGAGGGCATCTGGTTTCACAATTTGGTTATTTGTGATTTTAGACAGGTATCTAGTAATAGGAATAACATGTTATTAGGAGTGGAAAAGACAGTGAGTACAAAGATAATGCTTATCTAACCCCATGTCTGAGATCAACACTGTGTTCACCTACAGTATGGATTTAGCTATAGACGGCTGGGGGACCATTATGGGCCAAGAGTTAAAAATCTGAGGCCCTCTCCTGCTCGGGGCTACATTTTAGAGGTTCAGTGAGGCAGGAGAGTTTTTTGATTCTCATTCCTTCTTCCCCCTGCAGAGACAGACCCATTCAGCATCACAGCTAGGAAGAGGGTCCCACAGATTGGTCCAGTGGGGCAGCGGGAAGGTCTGCTCGGCCGTCCTTCTCTTTCCTCCCCTCCAGTTCTTCACACGGGGTAAAACACTGGGCCAAGAACTTGGCAAACAAAGTCCTTCACACCCTGGTCTCGGCCTTTCCACCACCTGGTCCGCCTCTCCCTCCCCTTGCCGATCCCAACACGGATGCAGGGCTCCCTCCAGCCTCCCCACATCTGGTAAAAGTGTCATGTTCTTTCACGCATGTGAAAAACACTGCGATATTTTTCTTCTGACTCACAGGCTCCCTGCACTTTTCTGCCTGGCAAAATCACAGGCTTCTTGGGGCATTCAGATCAAATATTGCTTATTAGGGGATGTTATTCTGAGTCCTCCACACCTCAGATCACACCTCAGTCAATTCCTGTTTCTGGTCTCCTTTAGCAGTGTTCTCTAAACGACCAATTATACACCATAGCTACCTATGGCTGTTTATAAATTACATGTGTGTCACTGGACCAATGATGTCTACCTAAAAAATACAAAAATTTAAAGTGTGAGATAAAAAATATGCAGACAAGTTCTAATATTTTTTTCCTGTCCCTCTCCACCCCCATCCCTGGGACCACACCCTTTGGGCATAATTCTATCATATTCACATCATCTCTCACATCCTATTATAGTTCTGTTTCAATACCCTGTCTAATTTGCCTGTGTATCCACACAGCACCTGACACAAAGTAGGTGCTTATAAATACCTGTTGAATTAACTTATATAACATTAGAAATCATTTTTTATAAATACTTCAAGGTTCCCATAATTTCTCAGTAGTGGCTGATTGTAGAAGTTGGTGCATTAAATGACTTACAGAAAAAATGCAGTTTAAAACACACCATTGTGAAGCAATTATACTCCAATAAAGTTTAAAAAATAAAAAAATAAAAAAATAAAAAATAAAAAAAAACTCAAGCAAATTGCTCTCCTTCATTCAAACTGTCCCAACTCTCGTGCTCAGTTGGGTTTTCTCCTGTCCGTCTTGGATGTATGCCTTAGGGCACAAATGAACACAATCCAATCCCAGGTCTGGGCTATTAAAAATTCTAGATCTGAGTTTGTTTTGAAATGAAGTATCTGGACTAATATTACCATCTCAGCTAGGACTGGGTCATTAATTTGCAAATGTGAAATTCTCCCCAAACAAGCCAAAAGCCCAGTTATTCACACAAGTTTTGAGTCGGAGAAAGAAAACCAACAAACACTAGGAATATACTTGAAATAGTCACAATTCTCATTTCTGAAAATTCTATTCAGTGTGGGCATTCAAGGCTCAAACTTTTCTTCTTTTTTCCTTTAATATTTATTTATTTTGGCTGCACCGAGTCTTAGCTACGGCACTTGGGATCCTCGTTGCAGCATGCGTGATCTTTTAGTTGTGGCACTTGGACTTCTTAGCTGTGGCATGCAGGATCAAGTTCCCCGCCAGGGACTAAACCCAGGCTGCCTGCATTGGAAGCATGGAGTCTTACCCACTGGACCACCAGGGAAGTCCCTCAGTGCTTTTTCTTATGAGAATTATCTGAGAGTGAACACTTGTTAAAAAATAGAATCTTTAAAAAATACTCTTAGGTTGTGGTCCTTCATGATGTTCATTCTAGTTGTTTAAATTATACTGCTGATGGCCAAGTTAATCAGGCAACAATGTATTAACATGTTAATAATTGTGTGAGTTCTCTGAGAGCCTGAGTGCACCTGCCTGGAGGGGAGGTGCCTGGTGAGTGTCGATTCTGCATGAAGTTCTATAGCATCATTTCCCAGCATCCTGCAAAGAAACCTCCAAAACATACCCTTGAATTTTTTTTTTTTTTTTTAGAAAAAGCTAACTTGAAATAGGTCCATAAAGAGTCTTAACTGAGCACTTATTCTTTATTTTGTTCTCCGTTTACTTCTCCCTCAAGGCAACATTACATTTCTGTTAAGGGGTATTTGGAAACAATACTATGGCTGAGCTATCAGGAATGCTGCTTTTGTTTGGGAAACCCTACAGATAAGGAAATTAACAGTAGATTGTATATGTTACTAAAGGAGCCGCTTAGGGTTTGAGGTGGCATTTAGGGTAATAGACCACTCACTCATCCTTCCCCCTTGGGATTTATTCCCAAGTGTCCTACACACAAGGAACAGTAGCCGAAGAACTGCTAGAACCACCACCTCTGCTGCTGAGCTGGAGTTAGGCTGGGTGCATATGGCTGAATATGGTTGAGGCCAGGAGGCTAAGAGAAGCCTTTTGCTTCCAATCCTTCCCTTCCAAGTCTAAGGTGCCTGGGTCGGTAGAGCAGAACAAATCCACTTGCCCAGGCAATCAAATGGTGAGAAATGACAAGCAGGGCCCTGAGGAGGCAGAACATAAAAAAAAGGGGTAGGTCTTGTCAGTCTAGACTTTTAAGACCAACAACACAGCTCACTAGCAAAACCCAGGCCGGGGAATGTCTTGAATTCTAATCATTCAGATCATCAAGTTCTCCTTCTGCAGAAGCCCTACAGTGCTTGAGAATAAGGATAGATATGGGTTAAAGTATTCCATCCACTAGGGGGAGGGAGGCTGAAAATGATGAGAAGGTCTGAAAATTCCTCTTCTCCAATCATGGTAATATTCAGTTCTGTGATTTACTGGTGTTTTTGAAATGTCATGGGTTTGAGGTTATGTATCTGTCAGGTTAGGCTGTGCTATACTGAAGTAACAAATGACCCCCAAACTCTCAGAGGCTTACATACTAAAGACTGATTTCTCTCTCATACTAAGTGTCTATCAAGGGTCAGCTGAAGTTCTACTCCACATCATTCTGATTCTAGGACCCAAGATGACAGAGCAGCCTACGCCTGGGACCTTGGCAGTTATACCAAAAGGGGAGAAAGACACAACAAACGACACATCATTTTTGTTCACATCTCTTTGGGCAAAGTAAGTTGCGAAGCCACACATGAGGGAGGGGATGTGTCAACCTTTCTAGGAAAGGTTACCACAAGCAGAACACTGAACATGGTTGAACCATATTACAGCATGTAACCAGGATGTTACATTCTTATGTTTTATACTGACCTCAGAGAACTTTAGAAAAGAGAGACACAAAAGAGACCTGGAAATGGAGAAATACAGCTATGGAAGTGTTCTAGCCTCAGATTTGCTTCACTGTCAAAAAAAAAAAAAACCCACAAGAAACAAATATAGGCCTATTTCTGTGCACAACACATGTCCATATCAGGGCATTCTGCTCTCTGGTGTACTCACTCAGAGACACAAGTCTTCACCCCATCTCTGCCACACGGTGGACCCAGGGCAGGGAAAGAGAACATGGTCACGTACACACACTGTCTTAAAGCCTTTCACCAAGAGGTAACACACAACACTCCTGCTCCCATTCTGTTGACCAAAATAGGTCATGCGGCCATGTCCAAATTTAAAGGGAAAGTTTTATCCCACAAGGTACCTAGAAGGAGGAGAACCAAACTACATGTGACCACCCCCCAGTGACACCCATGGGAGGTACTGAAGAGGTTACATCAGTTGAAGGTGGCCAAGGCTGAGCAACTGAAAAAAGGATCCAGAATCCACCAAGCACCTGTGACTGCTCTGGCCAGACTTTGAAGAATGGGGGGAAAAGAAACAAAATACATCTTTTATTTGTCCCTTCAACTTTAATTTCTCTGTGGGAAAAAAAAATGAAGGGGTTAAAGTGTTATATGTTGATGCAAAATTTGAGTTATTTTGGATACTAGCCCTGAGTTATCTAGGCTGGGTTCACACCTGATGCTCACGATGTAAAACTGAGGGAAACCCAGTTGGGCGTGGAAATCAATATTGATGAGTTCTCAGCCTGTCGTTGAGTGTGACCCCGGCTATAGCAACGAATGCCTTGCCTTGAGCCAGCTTAGAGGCTGTGTCGTAAAGGTCTTGGGGGACTCAGATGCCCTTATCAATTCCTGTGGGAGGGAAGGGGGAGGAGGATGGGGAGGATAATTCTGTGAAGGGCCCAGGGTCGACTCCCCGACTGGGCACAGAGGCACGGGGCCTGGGGCCCACAGTTCTTTTAGGGGCCCAGGACAATGATTTATGTTCTTTTAAAATCAGAAGAAAAAAATAACTTTAGGTCAAAGAAAATGTTTTCATATATAATATTAGTAGATTCATCTTTTTACCAATGGGTTAGTAAAATATAGTTTTTATTTTTTATGGGAAAAAGGACTCTTGAAGACGAAAGTGACTAAGACCCATGAGAGTCATAATTGGGTGCTAGAAGGGGCACCCAGGATTGTCCCCTAACCTTCTCTCTGGAGAGCAACAGAAATAGGGTTAGCTACCATATGACCCAGCAATCCCACTCCTGGACATATATCTGGAAAAAAAACATAATTTGAAAAGATACATGTACCCCAATGTTCACTGCAGCACTATTTACAATAACCAAGACGTGGAAGCAACCTAAATGTCCATCAACCGAGGAATGGATAAAGATGTGGTACATATATAGAATGGAATATTAGCCATAAAAAAGAACAAAATAATGCCATTTGCAGCAACATGGATGGACCTAGAGATGGTCATATTGAGTAAAATAAGTTAGAGAAAGACAAATATTATATGATATTGTTTATATGTGGAATCTTAAAAAGGGTACAAATTAACTTATCTACAAAACAGAGAGAGTTACCGATGTAGAAAACAAACTTGTTACCGGGAGGTCAGGAGAGAGCGGGAATAACTGGGAGACTGGGATTGGCACTACTATATATA
Organism: Hyperoodon ampullatus; assembly: GCF_949752795.1. NCBI lineage: Eukaryota > Metazoa > Chordata > Mammalia > Artiodactyla > Ziphiidae > Hyperoodon > Hyperoodon ampullatus. The sequence goes on from NC_136929.1 coordinate 70,719,296, forward strand.
ACATAGAGAACTAACAAGGACCTACTGTATACCACGGGGAACCCTACTTCATACTCTGTAATGGCCTATATGGGAAAAGGATCTAAAAAAGAGCGGATATATGTATAGGTATAACTGATTCACTTTGCTGTACACCTGAAACTAACACAACATCGTAAATCAACTATGCTCCAATAAAAATTATTTAAAAAAAAAAGAAAAAGTAACGAAAAATAAATAAATAAATACACATTCTGAACAGAAAAAAAAAGAAAGAAATATGGTTGACCCAACCTGACCAGCGAATGCATTTGAGATTAACAAGCCAGGAACACAAATCAGGAAATTCAGGCCTCAAAGGGAAGATAAGAGTTTCCGCCCACTCCCCACCCCAGGGCACACTGTGTGGAAGAGTGGCTGATAAGACGGTCAAGTCTCCATAATAACCTGGGGATCTAGAGATGGTGGGGCTTTCCTCGTGCTGGAGTGTCATGAGAATGGTATTCCAATGCTCAGCCAGAACCGAAAGTCTCCTTTTGGCGTCTCCGCCTCCATTGTGAGGCCTCCTCCCTGCAGCGAGCAGGGGTGGGAGATTCAGCGAGTTCTACCCTCTGCCTTAGAGAGCAGCTAGTATTTCTCTGGATCGCTCCTCCCTGGGGTGCTTTCGCCCCCAGCCTCCTCTTTCCTCACCATTCTCTCTCATCTGCACCATCGCAAGAACATCTGACCTGGTGACCCTGTTTCCACCCTTGCCCCCTACAATGTAGACCTGTGCTACCCAGGCTGATAACCACAAGCCAGGAAGGGCTATTAAGCACTTGAAATGTGACTCTTCTACAGTAAGAGATGCTGTAAGAGTGAAATATACAACAGGCTTTGAAGATTTAGTATATAAAAAATGTATTAACGAGCTCAGTAATTTTAGATTGATCACAGGCTGTGCTCTTAATAATTTAGATATATTAGATTAAATATATTAAAATATTTCCACCTGTTTCTTTTTACTTGTTAACATGGCTACTAGAAAAACAATTTTAATTACGTATACGACTTGCATTTGTGGCTCATGTTATATTTCTATTGAACAACGTTGCTCTGGACTCCACGCAGCACCTCGAGTGATCCTTTGAGAGCCGTGAGTCTCATGTCACTTCTCTACTTAAACTCTCCAATGGCTTCACATGACATTCAGGGGCAAATAAAAGGTCTTATTTTGGCCTATGAGGCCTCAGATGGTCGTGGATGATCCCAAATACCTCTCCGACCCCCTTGCCTGTCACTCCTGCCTCTGCCACTCCATTCAGGGCACACTGGCCTCCTTGCTACTCACTGAACCTGCCAACCAGGCTTCTACCCCAGGGCCTTTGCATGTGTTGTTCCCTCTCCTCAGAATCCCTTCCCCAGATATTTGTATGTCACTCCCTCTTTCCTTCAGGTCTCTGCTCAGTTGTTACCATCCTATTTACAGTAGGAGTGCATACACATGTGCGTGAATGCACACACACACACACACAGACACACACTACCCATTCCCTCCTTACTCTGCTTTAGTTTTCTTCATGGTGCTTACCACAGCTGTCATTTTTCTGTCAGTCTCCCTATCTTAGAATGTAAGCTACATGAGGGTAAGGGTTTCTGTGTGTTCTTTACTGCTAAAGACTAAGTGCCTAGAACAGTACCCGGCATGTAGTAGACACTCAATGAATGTTTGTTGAATGGTTATCAGAGCAGTAAATATGTGTGGATCCGGTGGGGGGAAAAGCCCAGGCTGCCCCTCAGGTCTGCTGGTAGCCGAAGCAAAAGGATCTCCTTCACTACCAATAGATTTCTACACTGGGGTTTGAAGCAAAAGCCTCACACCAATGGGGTCCCCTTTGCCTGATCTTGTCTCTACAGAAACTAAGGAGGTGACTATGGCGAGACGGGACCTGGGCACCATCCAAATATCATCAACCCTAACACAGCTCACAAAAGTCTTGTGTGTGTGTGTGTGTGTGTGTGTGTGATTGTCATTTTCTCTTTTTCTTTGTTTCTTTGTTTCTTTCTTCCTTCCTTCCTCCCTCCCTCCCTTCCTCCCAACTAAAACAAAATATAATATTAAATTCTTAGGTAAAATCAAAAGAAAGCAAAGAAATCCAAAGAGCATAAAACCAGTTACTGTAAGGCTTGGGCTGTGCTCTTAAAATAACTAGAGTCAAGTCACAGATGGATTAAATTTTCAAGAGCGAGGCCTGGCTTCCTCGGGCTTCGGCTTTCATCTGTCTCCAGGTCATCTGTGCTCTGGACGTTACCTCATTTCTCATTACCTAGCATTCTCCTCAACATTCTCGGCCATTCAAGGAGAAGCTGGAACGTCAGCTTTTCTTGCTGAGAAACCCTTGTTTTCTAGAGACCTCTAGATCACAGTTTAGTCACTCTATGCACAGTTAATCCCAGTCCTTCCATTCGGCCCCCCACTCTGGCCCCAGTGGCCTCGAGCGTCATCTCTGTGGGCTGTTCCCACCCCTCTGGACTCAAGGCAGCGCCCCCCTCCACACAGACCAGATTTAGCAGCTCGGTCCCAACTAACAGGGAAATGGGAGCCTCGAGGCTGCGGGGCTCCAGATGGTAAGCGGACCTCCTGGGCCAGCCTCACCGCCTGAGAGCAGCCGTCCGTGCCCCTTCCCCAGGGGAGGGCTGGGCTCCGCCCCGTGCGGGCTCACACAGGAGTACTGTCCCCGCCAGCACTCCTGAAGCCCCCCCACCACTCCATCCCCGCAGACTGCCCTGCACCCCTAATGGAGTGAAAATTCTGTCCCAGTCTTTGGGACTCACCTGTTGGGGATGTGATGACTTAGGCTGTGCTTGAAGAAAGGGAAGAATGACCTAAAAGCACGTTCTGTTTCCTCACACCCACCTGCACCCATGTCCAACCCTCTCACCCTCCGCCCTGCCAGCCAAAGCCTCCAGGAGCGTCCCCATCACTTCCCTCCCCTACTGAGCAAGCACAGGCTTGGGTGCTCCGGCTCCACCACTTAACCACTTCACAGTTCGGGGAATCACTTAATCCAGCTGAGTCTTATTTGTAAAACGAGGGTGAAATACAAAGCACCCAGCTCAGCGAGACCTTGGAGGTTCTCTGGAAAACGTGCCTGACGCCCACGCCCTCTCCTCCTCCCAGGGTGAGTACTGCGTCAAGCTGGGGCTGGGCCTGGCTTTGTCCCCATGCGAGCAAGGCCCCAGATGGAAGGAAAGTGTCGTGGGGCAAAGCTCACATGACAGCTGGATAAAGAAAGATGCGGCAAGTCATGATGAGCCCACCTGGGCCCCTGGATATGGCTGAGCCCACACCAGATGCACCTCAAAGCTTTCAAGTTATGTGAATCAATACATTCTCCTTTTTTGTTCTTTTCTGCTGGTTGGTTGTCTTCTCCTTACCTGAAGTTGCAAAAGCCCAAACTGAAATACTACATTTCTAGTCCCTGGCTCTTAACTTAAGCAGCTTTGTATAAGATTTTCATGAACCTCTGGCTCCCCTGGGTGGCAAAGAGAATAAATTCACATTTCTAGGATTCCTCCTCTCTGCATAAGCATCCTCATTTCTACAATCAATTTACACTTCGACTCCTCTGGTCTCAGATACACTCGGGTTTGCTCTTAACCCACAAGTGTTTGAACAGAGATTTTTCCCCATGGCTGACCTGCTCTCCTGGCTGTGGTCACGCTGTGTCTGCTGTAAGCCCACTGAATCCCCTCACTGGTCCTGTTTGGGGTGGCCATTGGGTTTGCGGCAGGGGTATAGTGAGTGGCTCGAGCCAGGAGGGCAGCGGGTCACCCTCCTCCAGTCAGGACACGAAGCACCATCTTGATATTATTAGAAGGTTTCACCAACCACGTGACTCCATCATGCTTTTTTAAAGCCCCAGTCAGGTGAACTGGGTTCATCCAGATGACTCCAAATGAGAAAAGTGCAGAATTGAAAAAAAAAAAAAAAAAAAGGTCAAGCAGATAGGTATTTCCATTATGTAATTTGTGAGGACATATTAAAAACACAAACGGAATTCCCTGCAAGTCCATGCTTCCACTGCAGGGGGTGCAGGTTCCATCCCCGGCCGGGGAACTAAGATCCCACATGCCATGCGGTGTGGCCAAAAAATTAATTAATTAATTAAAAAGTTAAAAATCAAAACACAAAGATTTGGGCATATGGGTTTTACTTGTGTAGATCAATTTCCTGGAGAGCCAGTGCTATGACTTGGAACGCTTACAGTTTCATACTCAGAGGCAGTCTGGAAACACACAGTATGTGTTCACTCTGATGTGCTTACGTTTTTACATCATTGTTGTCCGTTCCTTATTTCAGAAACCTGCTTGTCCTCACAGCTCTCAGCACCTCCTGTGCATTTGCACATTTGGACCTGAGATGGGGGACCCTTCCTCCAGCTGCTCATCTCAGCTCAGGGGTCAACAACTTATTCCCCCTCCCACACCCTTGCCCCAGGCTGGGCTAGGCTCTCACTTCTTTTCCAATTATTGTTCCAACAATAATGTTCCAATAATGTTCCATGCACAGCGCTGTCATTACAATGATTCCTGGATAATTATCTGTTTAGGGGTTGTGTCCGCAACTCGATTGGGAAGCTTGAGGTGTGGTCTTTATCTCTTTTTGCTTCCTAGCACTGGGCTTGGTTCAAAATTTACTTATTTATTCATTTACTTTTAAAAATATTTATTTATTTGGCTGTGCTTGGTCTTAGTTGCGGCACGCAAGATTTTTTTAGTTGCAGCATGAGAACTCTTAATTGCGGCATGTGGGATCTAGTACCCTGACCAGGGATTGAACCCGGGCCCCCTGCATTGGGAGCCCGGAGTCTTAGTCCCTGGACCACCAGGGAAGTCCCCAAAGTTTATTAAATGAATACATAAGTTAGAAGGACAGGAGAACATAAAATAGCATTTGTTGAGGATCTACTGGCTAGATGTCTTAGAGCACTGTGGTATTTAACAGGAGAGCATACGTAAATGAATTTAATAAGGAGAGGTACCTAGCACACAGTGGACATGTTTGTTGAATGAATGATGGTGGATCCACATTCTGAAAATGAAGATGCTGAGGCTCAGAGAGCTTAAGCTGCTTCCTAGAGTCACACAGTTAGAGACTGAGGTTTGGGCATAGCTCTCTCAGGTCCCTAAGTCCTTGGTTTCACCTACACCTCCCTGTAGCCTTTCACTTATATCTCCCTGCATCCCTCACTCCAGCAGGTAGGCAAACCTTTTTTGTTGATAATGAATCTTTGAATCAACTGTAACACTCTTACATAATGGCTTTTTATGGAAGGAATTCCACAAATATTTGTTGGATGAATGGATGAATGGCTAGACTCGGGGAAACTTCCCGTGCTGAACAAGGGTGGCTGACTAGTCCATGCAGTGCACGGTATTGTAACATTCCTTTAGAAAATGTACTAGTATCACTATAGTGATCTGTTAAGCAGAAATGTGATGTGTTATAAAATAACACTGGGGAAAGGGCTTTAAGAACCATGTAATAAAGGTTTAAAAAATAAATAAAGTTAATCTTTCCAGGACCCTGACAGAGTTAAAATCTATGGCAGTCAGAATATTCTCAAGACTCTCTCACAGTAGAAGGGAGGCATTTAAATCTCCCTGCTAAAATTTGATTCTCAGATTTTGAATTATCAGCTAAGATGTTAACACAGATCTACCGAACTTTTTGAAATCTGTGACTGTCGATTGTCTGGGCACCGATGCCACAGGAGCAGCACCCTGCGAAGGACGAGGAAGGGTGGGCAGTTGCATGTTGTCGTGCTGGGAGAGGATTATGGGGGGAAGGAAGTGTGGAGGTGTCTCTGGTGAGCAGGAGGTCGTCATCACGCAACAACAACTGCAGCTGCTGCTCATCGTGCTCCCTTTTTGTGGTAGGCACCTTGCTTATGTTGTATTATTTAATTGGTCTCCACAAAGCCACTGTGTGGTAGGTTTCCTATCCACATTACAGGTACGATTTCACAGAGGTTAAGAAGCATGCCCACGAGAGGTTGTACATGCCAGAACGTACACCCAGAGGTTGTGGGCCAGGACTTACACACAGAGGTTGTGGGCCAGGACTTACACCCAGATCCATCTGACTCCAGACACAGAGCTCAGTGTGCCGTCTTGAAACTCTCACCGTAACACCGAATCCACAGCCCAGACAGCCAGGCCCTGAGCCTTGTCCTAAGAGCTGCTTCCCCTTCAGCTTCCTGAGGGCAGGGCCTCGGGCCGTTCCTCACCACATCTCCAGTCAAAGCGAAGGCCTTGCACGCGGAAGGTGCTCATCCATTGTAGGTGAAGCCAATCGTGCAGAGTTGACTAATTAGGAAAAAACACGTCAAGCTGAAGGCTAACAGGCATTTTCATTTTGTAATCTGTAAGGACATAGGTAAAAGCACAAAGGTCTGGCCGTATTGGTTTTATTGTATCATGCATGATTAATTTCCTGGAGCCCCACTGCTATTGAAAAAAGTCAACGAGGTACTTGGAACCGTTCCTGGAAGGGTTCAGTACTGGGGTCCCCCCTCCCCGCTTCCTGCCAAGCACCCCATCATTCCCTTGCAAACAGACACACTTTGCTCAGGGAAGAGTTCTGAATCTGTTCAAGGACAAATGCCATCCTGAAGGACATGTCATAGGTCACAGTAGTGAAAGTGGGGCTTCCGTACTCTCAGGAAACAAAAAAGTCCTTTTTCATCGCTGCCCCAGTGGTAATAAGCCTAGATTGGTTCTGCTCTTCCTTAGGACGTTTCCTCACCATTGGAAGACCAAGCAAGGCCAGTGCAGCGACAGAGGGGAAAATGGTTTGTTGTGGTTTGTTCCAGGAGAGAAGGGCACTTTTTTATAGTTGATGATGTAAGACAGGACTGGGGTTGCCTTTTGCTCGTTAGGCCCCTCAGCCCTGGAAGGCCAAAAAGAAAGTGGACAGGAACAGAACACGCATGCTTAAGAACCTTGGCAGTGGGTGATCTGGGATCTACATTCCGGGACAGTTAGGAGACACAACTAATAGTAAATGAGGAGGCTGGAGACAGGTATAGAGAGGCAGGTGTCAGGAGCTAAAGACAGACTTTCCTGAGTTTTTGTCTTGGGCTGACCGTGTTCCCTCCCTTCAGAGACAAAGGAGTCAACTGAAATAAAACTGCACAACCTGACAGCTGTGAGTTTCAGTTTTATTTGGGGACTTGCTGAGGACAATAGCCGGGGAGACAGTCTTTCAGAGAGCTCTGAGGAATGGCTCCCAAGAGGTAAGGGAGGAGGTCAGCATGCGGTTCTGGCTGACTGCTGCTCAAAAGCCAATAAAGAGGCAAGGTTGGGGCTTCCCTGGGCGCAGTGGTTGAGAGTCCGCCTGCCGATGCAGGCGACGCGGGTTCGTGCCCCGGTCCAGGAAGATCCCACATGCCGCGGAGCGGCTGGGCCCGTGAACCATGGCCGCTGAGCCTGCGCGTCCGGAGTTTGCTTTGTTTTGGAGGTCAGCAACCCCGACTGGGGTGAGGAAGGAGGGAGGGCAAAGGCCAATTCCCCTCACAGACAATCAGGGGGCAAGAGCTTTATACGTGGAGGGAGGGGGCTACCTGCAGAAACAGCACAGTCACAGTCAGCTCTGACAGGCATCTTGAAATCAGTCATGCAGTGGTCTGACCAGCGTCATCTCGATTGCTTTAAATGCAGTTAGTCTTTAGTTCCAGGGTCAGTTTGTTCCCATTTCTTTGAGGCCAGTCCTCAGAATTGTGGCAGCTTATGTCATGGCTACAGCCTGGTCATCAGGGACACAGATCTATAAGACAGATCACAGGATATGGCTCAGATCTATAGCCCTTGAAGAGGAACTAAAGGTCCTAGACTAGGCTTAATGACTAAACAATTATTATTTAGTCTTGTTGGACTGTTTTCCTTTGTTTCTGCACTTTCTCACTTCTCTGATTAAACTTATTCTTTGGCTAAAGATTTTCCACAGACAAAAGGCAGGCAGAGGATATGGGGGGAGGTGGGGAGGACCATGGGGTCCTGCTCCTGTGATTTTGGAAAGGGACAGGTACAATCAAGCACACATCTTGGTACAAGTTACTGCTGGTCACAAGGCACAAAAATCTTAATGCTTTTAGTGTTTTCTAAGTATGGGAAGATGTAAGAAATTGGGTTCATAAAATTTTCTCCTGGAAATATCTTTCTAAAGGCCTGTCTGCCAGTTCTCCCAGAGCACAGAGGGCCTCGTCCTGATCTCTGTCCTCAACTCCTTTCAAGGTGTGTTGAAGGTCAGTGACAGCAGCGGCTAGTGACTTAATCCTTGTAGAGCTGGATGGCGAGTGACATTCTTTAGTTGGTGAAGGGGAAGAATTTATATAGTCAAAAAGTGAAAAGAGTTGATAAATTGTGAACTCCTCAGAAGAGAGGCTTTGCAAGCATAAAATAAAGTGCAATAACATATTTGTGGAGTGTACTTTCTTTAAAATGAAAAATAACAATTTACAGGGAGCTCCCTGGCGGTCCAGTGGTTAGGACTCAGTGCTTTCACTGCTGAGGGCAGGGGTTCAATCCCTGGTCAGGGAACTGAAATCCCTCAAGCCATACAGCATGACCAAAAAAAGAAAAAAGAAAAAAAAAAAAAGAAAGAAAGAAAGAAAGAAAGAAAAATAACAGTTTACAAACTTCCTCAGGAAAAAGACTTAACATTTCAGAATTTAAATATTGGGTTGCAGGGTTGTTAGTCAGCAATATCAGCTTCCCCACAGTAACTGTGTTTTCCCCCCTCTAGGAGGTTAGAGGGATACATCTTCTTCAATGCTTTACTCATTCCTTCGAACATACCTTACGCCTTATGCTTGCTGATGTAGAAAGCAGTCGGAAGTCATGTGCAATTATTTCGGAGTGCCTTGTCTTTCAGCATTGGCAAGAAATACCCTTTTTGCTGTTTCTCCTTTGTGTTGGGAAATTAAAGTAACTTTAATTTGCATGACTCTCAGTTCTCACGTCTCTCTCTTTTCCACATTATTCTAGTTGTCCACCACAAGACAACTGATTCTTTGTGATTCTATCCATCCTTGCCAAGATGTCACTTTGCAATCAGGTAGCCAGCTCTCCCCAAGTGTCGAAGAAGGGATTTCATTTCACTTGGTGCACATGACCTAAGAACAGTCCCACTTGTCCAATAAAAACACAGCCTGAAAATGTTATTCATTCTACCACTCCCACCCTCCTGAGCGGATTATTAATTTGTTGGAGGAACTGAATACACCCTCAGTTCCAAGAACTTGATGTGCCACCCACCAATGGCATCCATCATAAATGCTAACATCTCTGGAGCTCAGACACATCCTGCTTTCAGAGTCTATCTGGTTCAAAAAAAAAAAAAACCAACACTTTGGTGGTTATTTCCTCTCTGAAAGGAAGATGCTTCCTTTCAACAGGGCAAATCCAAATAGTCTGTACTGAAATGACTCATCTTTGAGTGTAAGAACTTTAAATTTACCCCATTATAGTTCAGAATAGAGAAGACACAGGATCCTCTTTCCCCCTTTGCTTTTTCTCCCAAGTGCTGAAGAAACAAAGAGAAGAGGAAAAGAGGGATCTATTTATAGCATGTGACTGTAGTTTTCAGGGTGAAAAATCAGAATGGTATGTAAGGCAGCAATGATCCTGGTTATCCAAACACTAAATTTCTTCCTTTTTTCTACTAAAACAGAATGGTGAAGGTAACCATAAATGTAAGAATTATTTAATAACTTTCAGTAACTGTGCAGGCATTCAAATGATTATTTCACAAGCAAGGAAACTAAGCCAAAGAAAAGTGGTGAGTTATGCATGCTTGTCTGAGGGAAATAGTTTATGATCACAAAAATACTTCTCAACCACAGTCAGAATGAACTCCTTGGAATGGGTAGGGCACATTTTCACAACAAGCATATCCTGTAGCTAAATGGGAGGCATCCTACCCCTCCACACCTATTGGACCAAATGCAGGCTGGCATTGCCTGACTCGTTCGTGATGAGGCCATCGTCCTTCCCATCTTAGTCTCTGTGGTTCAGAAATCAAACATACTTTTTCTCTCAAAAACATGCCCTAAGACTATACCTTTTTTTGTGCCAGTGAAGCTTAAATAAAACCTTCCAGCTATGGTTCTCAATCGGGGACAACTTTGGGGGTGAGGGGTGCTGCTAAACATCCTACAATGCACAGGACAGTCCCCACACAACCAAGAATTACCTGCCCCAGGGCTTCCCTGGTGGCGCAGTGGTTGGGAGTCCGCCTGCCGATGCAGGGGACACGGGTTCATGCCCCGGTCCGGGAAGATCCCACATGCTGCGGAGCGGCTGGGCCTGTGAGCCATGGCCATTGAGCCTGTGCGTCTGGAGCCTGCGCTCCGCAACGGGAGAGGCCACAACAGTGAGAGACCCACATACCGCAAAAAAAAAGAAAAAAGAATTACCTGCCCTAATATGTCAACGGTTGAAAAACCCTGTATTAGAGGAAAGCTGATACATGTCCGTTTTTCCTAATAAGTTTATAAGAGAAACAAGGTCACTGCCTTCCTGAACCATACAACTGAAAGAGAAAAAATAAGTTTACGCATACATAAATAAATAAATAATTGCAGTTTGTGGTATATATTGGAAACGAAATAAACGCATTAACAATACAGGGTAACTGGGTAACCAGGAGATGCTTCAGATAATAGAGCCAAGGAAGACCGACCTTGCAGAGGAAATTAGGCTGTTTTTGTCAGCACCTAACAAACTCCCAGCTCAAGCTGGCCTAAGCAGTAAGGAAATGTATGGTTCACACAACTTAAATCCAGAGGTAGGGTGGGATTCAGGGTTGGCTTATGCCACTGGCTCCCACTTCTATCCAACTCTGTATGCCAGCTTCCTTTTCAGGTCTGTAGTAAGGGCGTTGTAATAGTCATAACCTCACAAGACCTTGCCTGGAGGAAACAGGAGGAGGTGGAGGGCATGGAGATGGAGAGGGGTAGAGAGGTAAGGCTCCCATCCCTGCTTTCTACGTGATGGTACTCAGAGTCCTCTGGTTGGGCTGAGTAGGTCACGGGCCCACCCCTGAACCAATGACTGTGGTCAAGGGAAATGAATGTGCTGATTGGCTCAAGCCAATCAGTGACCACCCTTGGCACCAGGTTCACCTTAATAACTAAACAAACACTGGGTATTCCTTCGGGAAGGGTGATGTGCTTATTGGTTGGCATTCACAAACTTCCTCTGTGGGAGATGAGATTTACACTGAGCCTTGAAGGATGAGAAGGAGCTGCCCTAGCCAAGAGGCTGAGGAAGAGCTTTCTAGACAGGCCAGACAAGCACAGAAGCCTTGAGGTAGGATAAAAGGCCATGGTGCTCCAGGGGGAAAGTAGTTCTCAGTGAGCTTGGAGGGGCAGATATGAACATTAATCCTATAATTTGAGTTTTTGTTAACCACATTTGGTGTAAAATATTATGACCCTTTGTAGGTTAGAAGAAAAAAACATATAGTCTTTGTTTCCTTCAGGATTTTTCCATGTATTACTGTTTTTAGGTGATCATTCTTTCTAATATAACTTAAAAACAAGACAAAATAGATTTTATGGGTACCAATTAAATTTTTTTTAAAAATATTGATTGATTGTTTGATTGATTTTGGCTGCACTGGGTCTTAGTTGAGGCATGCAGAGTTCTTAGTTGCGGCATGCATGCAGGATCTAGTTCCCTGACCAGGGATCGAATGCAGAGCCCCTGCACTGGGAGCTCAGAGTCTTACCCACTGGACCACCAGGGAGGTCCCAGTACCAATTAATTTTTAAAGAATAAATTTCAAGTTAATATATGAGAAGGAAAAAAAAACCTTTAGAAAGAAAACACTGAAAGAGGCTGCAATGGACAAGATTTCAGATATCTGGGCATTCAGATGTACTGGCATCACAGACAAGCTGTACAAAAGGCACCCTGACTTAGAACAAGTTTGAACTCCTTCTATAACCTCCAGCACCCGGCACCATGCTGAATACAGAGGAGACCACAAGAATACTGACTCACACCAGAAGTTGAAGGTAATAAGCACTTTCATGTATATTAGTCTATCTATATATCCACTCTTTGCCCATCTCTTCCTCCTTTCGAGGAAGCGCCTGTCACAGCTCTTCACATCTACTGCACATTCTCTCTTTAAGAGGCATTTTTATTTGAGCTTTTTTCTTTTACATTTGCATGTTTTGTCTTTTTGTTGTTGTTCTTTGGGCGCTGTCTCTGCTTCCAGGTTTGAGAACCCTCTTTGTTCTCTAAGACATATATGGGAAAAAAACCCAATAACTGCAATGGTAGCTGCTAGCAGACTTAGGATAGTCACCTTAATTCCCTGTTTACTTCTGGATCTACAACAAGATAGCAATTTGTTGTGACTACTTTTATCTGGTTTTATTCTAAAATTTCTGACACTATGGTAGAAATAGTATGAGAAATTGTGTATATATTAAAAACATAATAAATCAAAATAAATAAAATGTAATAAAGTAATAAAAGTGACAAGGATTCTAAGAACATCATAAATGCATTATTAGATAATAAATGTGGTAGTTCATATGGTCCCTACTCATTCACCTGTTCGAGTAAATAAATAGTTAAAGTGGACTGATTCAATATAAAAGGCGGCTACACAAAATCGGCATCCACAACAGTACAAGTTGAGCTAGAAGTTCTGGTACTGGCTTTTCTTGGATAGTATTACTACTACTATTACTACAACTTACTGACTATCTATTACCAAACTAGATGTTTTATTTATGTCTAATCCTTCCAAACTTCCAACAAGATAGGTATATGTCCATTTTACCCATGTTGAAACTGAAGCCCCAGGAAGAATTCAAAGAATATTAAACGGATATCAGATAATAATGACGCATGTTTAGTGCTTTACATAGCCTTTCAGTCATTACACATATCCTGTGAGGTGGCGCACAGGAAGGCTTGGTAATTATCTCAAGGTCACAGAGCTGGCCAATTCATAAGAAGTATACATAGCCAAGATTCAAGCCCATTAAGTCTAACTCCAGGGGCTCTCACAAGCTGTACTATAAAGCATATCAGTATTGCCCCAGGATTTGAATCTGATCCAAATCTGTCTGGCTCCAAAGACCTAGAACTGTTCCTTTCTCCTTTCTGCACAAGCTTCCTATAAAAATGTGGGAAGCAGACCAAAAAATCTCAAAGTTCTATTTCTGTTCAAAAATGCTATGATTCCATGGATTTTAATATAAGGTTTTCATATACCAAAAAAAAAAAAAAAAAAAAAAATGAGGGCGGGGGAGTCAAGAAGTTTTCGTAAAGCAAACCAAAAATAATTATAGCTAACTATATTTTCAAATTTATGAATACAGTCACCTTTAGAGGTTATTTTATTAAATTCTCTCCACCTTAAAGGTGAGTTAACTGAAGCACGTAAGGATTAAGTACATTTTGTCTAACTGCCGGTCAAACATACAATTGATTTTGTATGCAACATAAACCTGGCCTTTTAGCCTTGTCTCTGATTTAATCTTCTAAAGACTGCCATACTCTTAATTTTTCTAACTTCAGGTCGAAATTCCTACGGATTTCATATGTATTCCTACGTCCGCGTCAGCAAGGAGCAAACTTAAAAGGACACTGAAGGGTAGAAAAGACCTGACAATACCAGCAGAGTTACCCCCCCACTTTTTTTTTTTTTTTTTCTTTTTATGCTCGTCTCATGACTGAAAAGACGTTAATAGGGAGCCCGCTTTTCAGGGAAAGAAACAAAAGCTGATTGTGATCAAGCAAGAAGCAAAACTTATAATTTATGACTCGGGAGTGGCAGAGCAGAACAAGGTCCGTTCAAGTCAGCTGTTTAAAAAAAACCAGAAAGAGATACCACAGAGAGCTTTCCAAATTACGCCACACCTAAAATTCGCTTCAAAAACCCAAAACCCACAGAACCCTGACATTTTTTTCCACAAAAGAATATCCTGCCGCTGATGAATACAAGAATATTTAACACAAACCCTTATGCTTGTTACTAGAAGTTGAAACGTAAATTCCTTTTTCTAATTCATAATTCACCAGCTGTGGGGTAATCTAGACAATAATAGAAGCGAATACCGAACAAGCAGGTAAACAAAATAACGCTGTGGCTGGAAAACGAGCGAAAAGCGATGAAGGGAAGCGCCCCCTCTCCCGCGAGTCCCCCAAGACAAAGCCGGCTCCCAGCCCGCACTGCGACCGGGACTACACGTCCCAGCATGCAAGGCGACACGGTCTCCCAGTCGAACTACGGTTCCCGACACGCTCTCCAGACGGCGGGCCGACCTCTCTGGCGTCCGGGGGAGTCTCGCGTTTCTGCAGGAGTGGGGTGTTTCTCCGCCCGTCCAGCTTCTTCGAGTCTAAGGGTCAGATACCATCGCCCACTAGTAAATAACGAAGATTACGATTTTTCGAGTCATTCTTCGTTGCCCGTTTTATTAAGACAGCAAAGAGCCTCAGGCTAGGGCGGGCGGGGAGTAGGCGGGTCAGCTTGGCCAGCTCGAGCCAATAGCGTCGGAAGGGCTGTCCTGTTGCCATGGCAACGGCGGCCGTCCCCAGAGGGTCCAGCCACCCATTGGGTGGAATCTTTCGAGAAGGCTCGAGAAGAAGGAAGCGGAAGTGGCACGTGGAGGGGCCGGTGGAGGCGCCGGTGAGTAAATGCCGCAGATTCTGGAAAGTTCCGATCAGTACGATACATAAGGCTGAGACGCTGGGACCTTTGCTTGCGGGTCGGTAGTTCAGCGGCGCGCTGGTGAGCGAGCGGGTGAAGATCCAGGCAGGCAGCCCGAACTGCGGAACGACCTGCGGAGACCGAGCGCAGCTTTCTCCCGTGGTTACTCCTCTGCGAGCCGTCACTGTCTCCAGGAATCCGGCGGCGCCAGACCGGCAGACCGTCCGTGTGTCCGTCCGCGTGACAGGACCGGACCCCCGGGAGCCGCGCGCGGCCGGGGCAGGAAGCAGCGGCCGGAGGACACAGACCGACCCGAAGCGGAGGCGGACCGAGAGCCGGCCATGTCGGTGGTGGGGCTGGACGTGGGCTCGCAGAGCTGCTACATCGCGGTGGCCCGGGCCGGGGGCATCGAGACCATCGCCAATGAGTTCAGCGACCGGTGCACCCCGTAAGTGGGAGCCTGCGGGGGCGCTGGGGGGAGGTTCTGGGGCGAGGGCAGCAAGCCGGCGGGGACTGCGGATCCCGGGGACCCCAGGCTTGCGGCTGGCCGCGGAGCGCCGGGGCGAAGGAGGGGCGATGTGGGGAGCGGTGCGCCCTCCGTGGGGTCGGGATGCCGGCGGCCCAGCCGCCGGGTAGGGGTGGGGGCTTGCGGCCACGAATCGGATAGAGGGGTCTTTGGGATTCGAGGGGCCAAGAGAAGCCCGGGAGTCGAGTCCCCCGGGGTCGTCCCTTCTGGCGGGCTCCCTCCTGGGGGCCGGTCTGCGGCCAAGACCGAGACTTCGCTCCCTTTTCTTGGCAAGAAGCTTCAGCCAGCTCTTTGCGCGGCCGCCCCCGTGTCCCCACCCGGCTTCTCTGAGCTGGCCGAGCCGCCCCCAGCTCGTCCCCCTCCCTCCGAGCATGTCTTTGCGCACCGCAGAGCTGGGGCTGCCGAGCTTTTTCTTCCGCATTGTGAATCTCGAAATGAGCTGGAAGCTTCCAGAGCTCGTATGCTGCTTCTTGTGCAGGGAGCGGGCGGATTGTAGTTAGCGACCACAGAATCACTCCTTTGATGATGAATCTACCTTTTTTTGCTCACTGTTGGATCATTTGTGAAAGATGTAAACGGCCTTTTTTCTCGTTTTATGAAAGCCGTTAAAGAGGAATCCTAAATCGTGTTCTAATTTCTTTAATTTTGAACGGCTTAAATAAGGAGAGAAAAGAAAAATTGCACACTTGTGCTAGAACTCCTCTAGAGGATGGATGTTGTCACTGAATTAAATGGTATACTCTACAGCAGCATGGGGTGGGCAAAGGGTAACATTTTAATAAGCAACTTTTTTGGAGGGGAGTCTTAATTTCTCAATATATTGTACGCAAACATGCCTGCATGTACATTGATAAAAACAACTGCTTACTTCTCAGGGAAAATGGTGTAGGTATTTATTTTTAAGTGCCTTAATCCCAAGATAAAAATCATAGAATGAAACATCGAGCCCAAAGGTGAAATGACTGGGCTTATATCACTATTTGAGTGCAGATGAACATTTATGAAAGTGAACGGAAGTGAGAAAATAACCAAACATTGACAGTATCAGTAGCATTGGGAAGACTGCTATTCACTGAGCATCTCGTGCATCAACCTCTTTATAAAGCTACAGTCTTTTAGTTTAGCTGTGTAAAGGGCTCTGATCGGAGTATAGTAAGAAAGATGATAGTATCTCAGGTTTTCATGCTTAGGTGCAGTTTACATCTTTGTTCTCTTTGGTCCAGTAAAAGGAAGAAGAGTTGTTGAAGGGAGAGTAGAGAGAGATTATGTATGTGGCTATAGTGACCACTGTGAAACTAAACTAAAGATGACAGGTGTGTCTCAAAAATGTAAACCAAGGGCAGTACTGGAGTTTCCCTTAATATTTTTTATATAATAGATGTTTGACTTAACTGCATTGGCTACTATTAATTTCTGTTTAGTATAATTAATTTGATTCTCTTCTTGGAAAATGAGTAAATTCGTTCTGCAACTATATGTTTACTCAGAGCTCGGAGTGATATTCTGTTTTTGGAAGGTATTTTAAAGCTCTAGCCTTTGCTCCAACAGTTCTCTGGCTGTTAAGATGCTATTTAGCACCTGCTCAGATAATCTAGGTCTAAGATGTCTCTGTTATAGCAAGTTTAAATTTGATTCAGCTTGATATTTAATGCCTTCAGTGTATTCCCGTTTTGCTCATATCACACCATTATTCCTACCTGCCCTGTAATCTAAAACCTAATTCACTTTCATCCTTCTGACAAGACTTTATTGTGCTTCTCTCTGCTCTGTGCTACCATTCTATTTCCATTGCTCAGAAGGCTGTTTAACAGTTACAAGTCACTTCATCTCTTCAGAGCTGACTTAAAATGTAACTGATTATTCAGTCCTTTTGCTCAGCATTTATACTTGGTTCTGTTGTGGTACTTGCTCGGCATCATTTTTACTTGGCTTCCTCAAGTAGAGTCTTCTGTATAGGACCCTCTTTTGTGCTTTTAAACTCCGGAAGCATAACTTAGGCCCACTTGTTTCCGTTTATCTAAAAACCTTTGATCATAAAGAGTCAGATGGTGTATCAGGGCAGCAGTAGGTATGATAGTGACGTTTAGATTTGTATGGAGTTGGTAACTGCGAAGTAGTTACACCATATTTTGTTAACCGTGGCTAGGACCAAGTTAATAATACTCTAACTATGCAAAGCATTTTCAGAGTTAATGTCCACTGGCTAATAATTGGGGCCTGGAGAGTTATGCTGGTGCTTGCAGTACTGGAAAATGTCCTCTGAGCCTTGAGCAGACGGGAGTGGGGGCCAGGGTGGGGTGCAGCTGCCACCTAGACTGGATTCTCAGAGGAGCAATTAAGCAGCTGACCAAAGCTTTGGAGTCCAAAATTGTGCTGTATTGTGCCCCCTTTACCCAGAATGGGTAGGATATTTTTTTTCCTTTTTGGGGGTAGGAAATTTATGTTAGAATTTTCCTCTTGTCAGTTAAAAACCTCCACATTTATGCTTTTTAACATTTGTAAAACATGTTTTTTAAAATTTCTTCTAGATCAGTCATATCATTTGGATCAAAAAACAGAACAATTGGAGTTGCAGCCAAAAATCAGGTATGTTCTTTAAGAGGATTCTGATCGTTTTTTAAGAGAGAAGTTTTAAAAGCAAAATCTCAGAGACATACAAAAATACGAAATACCTAAGCCTATCTATTTTTGAGTTTTAGAATTGTAATGCAGATATTCCTTATGAGCCCTTAGATACTTATTTTTTTCTGTTCTCTTCCTTTTGTTTTATTGAATAAGATCTTTAACTTTCTAATTTTCCAACTTTAATTTTTAATAACTTTCCTACCTTCTAATGTATCTAATTTTTAAAACTTAAAAACGAGACACATGAAGTTCTTTCATGTGAAGTTTCTCATGATACTCATTTAAGAGTTAAAGCTTCCTTTTATAGAAGGAACTTCTAGGAAGCTCTGTGTTTAAAAGTGTTTTCAGGTTACTTAATAATTAAGGTAGTACGAGGAGAACTTGTTGTCTAGGTAGGCCTGTGCTGTCCTGTAGAGTAGCTATTACATGTGGCTCTTGAGCACTTGAAATGTGCCTAATCTGAATTAAAATGTGAAGTATAAAATATATGTGATTTTGAAGGCTTAAAATGAAATAAACAATCTCATCAATTTTTTACATCAAGTACATGTTGAAATGACAATATTTTAGATGAATTAGGCTAAATAAGTTATTGGAATTTTACGTATTAATGGGACTCGAAAATTTACCTACGTGGCTCCCTTTAGGACTCACATTATAACTTGAACTTTGGGGACTGAGGAGAAAAAAAATAAATATGAAATACGAAAATCCCTTTTGTGAGAGGCTTTTAAGAAAGGGACTGAAAGCAGGCCTGTTACAATATGTAAACGTATCAAAGTAACATACACTGTACACCTTCAGCTTACACAATGTTACATGTTGATTTATTTAGTTTAAAAAAAAGTTGAAAAAATTCTCTTAATACAGAAAATAGTATTGCTAACAAAAGAAAACTCTAAACCTTGGAGTACTATATTATGGCTAGTTGGAAGAGAGGAACAAAGGAGCAAAAAAACAAAGCAGGGAGGAGAAATGGGCATGCCCACTCAAAGTACCCTACCCAAAGGGGAGAGACACTAGTGAAGTAACAACCTCCCCAGATGTGGCCGTTGAGAAGACTGATGTCCCGGACCTGGGATCCCACTGCATTTTTGTGGTTATGTGAGGAAAATCTGTTGAGGCTTAGATCTAGCCTGTAGATTACTAGACATATGTCATCTCGGTTTTAGAATCGCAAGGAATTTTAGTACTTAAACATTGTTTGAAATATTCCATATTATTTGAAAACTAGTGTTGCCAAGCTATATTTTTCTCTTTAAAAGAAGTAGATCAGAGAAAGAAGTACACAGTAAACTGTTTTGGTATTTTCAAACTAATAACTTTAGAAGTCTTTGTTTTTCATCTTTTAATTATTTTTGTGTTTTAAATAAGGTTCCCACTGCTGACATCTTTGAGTGAAATATGCTATGAAGTGGGACTTGTATATCCAGAGCCTAATCATCAAAAATATGTACGTGCAGTTGAAAGCATTACCTCATATAGAAACTTTTTGAATTACCCTTGCGTTTTCTGCTTTTTGGTATAGATAATTAACATTCCATGCTATTGATAGGAAAAGTAGCAATCAGTATATTTTGTGGCACAAAGTACTTATCCTGGCCACTTAGCGACTCAACAAATAGACTACTGTAACAATTACTCCTTTTTAAAAAAAATGTGACCAGACTATAGTGCTTCTAGATATCCTTTTTCATTTTTTCATTAGGTATAAAACAACTGTAGTGGGAGAAAAGGAATGAAATAAAGTGATATATACAGTTCTTGGGGTTTGTTCAGAGCTCCAGGGATAGTTTCACTATCTGAGTTTATCTTGCAGACTTTGAAGCCTGTGTGTATCACTCTCACTGCCTCCCTCCTGGCGTTTCTGTAGGAAAAGGAGAAAGAATAAAGTCCATTCATTGATGGAGAAAGTCAGGGCTCTGGGGAAGGTTACTTATATCCCTCTGATTTGAGTTGTACAAGTGACTTTCTTTTTAATTGCTGTAAGTACTAATAGGTGTTGAAATTAGAAAAAAATTTAAATCTCAGTTTTTTTTTTTTTTTTTTTGCAGCAAATCACTCATGCAAACAATACAGTGTCTAATTTCAAGAGGTTTCATGGCCGAGCATTCAATGACCCCTTCATTCAAAAGGAGAAAGAAAACTTAAGTTATGATCTGGTTCCAATGAAAAATGGTGGAGTTGGAATAAAGGTAATATAATCGAGCAATCTTAGATTCCTTACTAGGAAACTGTTTAATTCATCTACAGAGAAAAGTACTTAATTCTTAATAAATATGTAACTCAGTTTCCTTATTTGGACAAGGTGGTCTTTTATTTTTTATCTCGTCTCTCTTAAACTATAGGTTTATGTTTAAATCATCCTTGAAAATTATTCAAATGGTATATACTGCTGTAACTTAATTTGTGTTTCTCATAACGTCTTGACAATTAAAAGATTTAGAATTCATGGTGTTTAAAGAAATCTAAATTGTGTTGTCATATCAAACAAGAGTCTGTTCCAATACAGCTCATTTGCAGTTGTTTGGAGAGCTACAGTGTAATACAACCAGAAATCTTTTTTTAAACTACAGAGGCATTCCTGTCTTATGATCTACACAAAATAATATTTATCCCAGTGATTCATCTCTTCAGTTAGAGTGGAAATTTACTATCTTCTATAATACTTTGACTAGTACTTTGGATAGGGGAAAAATCTGCCCCAGCTTTTTTTTCTCGTCATCTCTGGGGAAGAATCTTTCTTCCTTTTTTTCTTTGCTTTGCTTTCCTTTCCCTTTTTCTCTTCCTTTTACCTTTCCTTTCCTTCTTTTCTAAACAGTTATAACAGTAAAGGTTTTCTGGAAGAGAATGTGTAATAATGTTTGTAAGTTAATATTATTAGCATGTAACTTCTAGGACTACAGTATTTAAAGCATTTTCTTTCCTCAATACAGGTAATGTACATGGATGAAGAACATCTGTTTAGTGTGGAACAGATAACAGCCATGCTGTTGACGAAGTTAAAGGAAACTGCTGAAAACAACCTCAAGAAGCCAGTAACAGATTGTGTTATTTCAGTAAGTAGAGTTCAGCAAGGCAGTGTGTTTTATTTTAATTTGCCTTTTTCGTGTTACTTTTTAGTATTGAATGTGTGAAAGCTGTCCTACTACTAGAGATCAGAATCCTGCTGCACTCTATACCATAGCGTTCAGCAGCATTGCGTAGTAGGTTTGAGTGGTAGTTTTAGCCAGAAGTTGCAAAGGTTTTTGAGTGGTGTTACATGTCAATATCTCCTGTCAGGCTTTTTGAAAATACAGACTGATTGGTCGAATTGGAGGATATTCTGAAGTTAGTTGATGTATTGAGAGACAATTGTATACTTACACGAGAGCTTTTCAGAATTTTATCCACACATGAGAACCAGTGAGTTGGTTCTTGGTGATAAGTAGTTTTAAAATGTAACCAACCAGTAGTGACAAAACCTAGGTTTTTTTTTTAGCATTGGCAAGCCCGCTACTTTCAATGGACAGTTGATAATTAGGTTATTAAGGAGTATTTGCAATGGACAAAAGTCATTTTTTTTTTACATTAAGGTTTATTAACACTCCCTCGTTTATGTAAGGGATTAGGAAATATGATGTTAGTTGATTTATAGGTAAAGATTTGATCTGGAGGAAAGTGTATACATTAAAATGAGATTAGGTGTTAGTTATTGAGGTTAGAGAAACAAGGAAAAAGAGAGGCCTTTCTTCTTCTTTTGAAGACTTAGTTCTCTTTTTTCTCTTCTAAGTAGTTAAAGTTAATTAAGAGAGCTACTCTAATCTCTCCCTCTATCTCTTTTCTACCTAGCCCGTGTCTCAGAACAGCTGTTACCGTGAGCTGGAGATTGCAGCCAGGCTATACTGCCTGTATAGGACAGGGTATCACTTCCCCTGCCCCAAGGATCCTTTATGTACATTTTATACCTAATCACCTCTCCCACATGAAAGTTTAGTAGTACAGATTTAGTGTATATCCGTTTCTGTACTGTGGCCCTTTAGACAGCCACAAGCCATTGTAAGTAGCTAAATATTTTTTTGTCCTTATGTACCAATTTTCACCCTCTACAACGTTATTATTCTCTGGAGAATTTGTGCTATGGGGAAAAGTCATCTTTTGTTTGGCAGGGTGGCCTGTCCAGACCTGTCAGAAGCCTTTATGGCAGTGCATCCTGGGATATTGCAAGAAGAGAGGCAGAAAGGCTGAAATTTCTCTTGCAAGACAGAAGGTGTTCTCCTAAAGGAATGTCTGGGTATTGCTTGGAGAAATGCTGTTAATCTCTGGTAAAGTTAAAGAGTTAAGTTACACGTCAGTGGTCCTTCCTTCCTCTCCACCCCCTCTTTAAATAACCTAATACGGAAAACCAAAAGCATTCTGATCTGAAAGGTGAGCAGAGACCCACCTTTGCTCTTGTCCCTCTCTCGGAAGCATTTATAGGTAACTTGGGGAGAAAATGCGAAAGCCACTGTAGCAAGTTTTCTCTTAGGTACCTTCCAGTTAACTGATGATATGAATGTATTGTTAGACGCTCCTCTGGAAGAATGTGCCAGTTAAGGTGCTGTCCTAGAAAGCAATCAAAAGAATTCATCTAGCTAGCAGACAACACCGTAAGAAACTTTATCCCTTGAGCTGGTTTTGTTCTTCTTCCTCTTAGAAAAATCAACAGGCTTTGACAAAAAAGTTTCGTTTTTGTGATCTTAACAGGTTTACTGAGTTAGAAGGTATCCCAACGATTAATGCTTAAAACCAGCGAACAGCAAACTAAAGGGCAGAGGCTAGAAATAGCTGTATTATCTTTAAGTTCCTGTAGTCTTTATAGTTTAATTACATTTAATGTTGACATAGCAGAGTAATTTCCAAATGTCAGTAGAAGTTTAAGACTCGTTTGGAAATAGTATTTCATCCTCTTAAATTTAAAGCTTTTTGTTAGATTTAAGTAACTGTTGATGTCTTATGAATACTCCTGATTAGTTTTTATTTCAGGTTAACGTTTGGTTATAATAAATTTGATACTTATAATTTTAGGGCAATCTCTTCAAAAGTAGTTACTGTTTCCGAAAATTAAAGAACTTGCCATTCTTTTTGTGTTTTGTGACTTGGCTAGGCACTTATTTAGCTGGACTGTTGTGAATTGGTTACAGATGGTTGTGAGGGATTCGTGTGTTTTATTTCGTGTGTTCTAGGTAAGTTAAAATTCTTTCCCTTGTTTGCAGGTCCCTTCTTTCTTCACAGATGCTGAGAGGCGATCTGTCTTAGATGCTGCACAAATTGTTGGCTTAAACTGCTTGAGACTCATGAATGACATGACAGCTGGTAAGAAAAAAACTGTTTTTGTGTAGCAGTTAACATACTTTCGAAACTAAAGTTAAGACACACCAGGTCCTGTTATTAAACACTTTCATGTAGGTGTAGAAATACAGCCTATTAAAAAACGTGTTAGGTTTGAAAGCAAAAATTCTAGCCTTTCAGATGCTTGTTTTAATGAGAAGTTGGCACTTTGTCAAATATATGAATCTGTTTTCATTAGGAAATTCTTATATGTAAATTTTTTAATCCTTTAAATTAGTTGTATTGGATTTAGTTTTTTATTTCCTTACCTTGTTTTTATAGTTAAGAAACAAGTTTTCCCAAAACCTCATGATTTTGGCTTTTAGAACTACCTTGACTGTCGATTTAGCTTAAGTTTTTTTTTCCCTCATATGCTTCCCGATTGTATGTGGTTAGGAGTTGATCATTCATCTTACATCAGATACTGATTTAAGCTGTACGGTTTGCCGGGCACCTTGGTAGGAATGGATATAGTGGGAAGCAGGGCAGTCACTTATCTCCTCTTAGACCTTGTATCAGTTTCTTGTGATACAGATGCACTCAAAGTCGTTTACAACATAGTGTATTCAGGCAAAGCAAATAAGACTTTGTTTAGTATGTCTTTAATAGATGCTTTAAGAACTCTTAAAGGTGATATTGAAGGTGGTATTGATAAAGGTGTGTTCTTAAGTATACATATTTAGAAATACAGTGGTTTCAAAATTCAGAAAAAGCTAACACAGACTACTTAAGATAGATCAGTTATTTGCCTTGAATCTAATTGGCAGGAAATGCAGTTGCTGTAGTTATATATTAAATTCTTAATTTTTTTGGATAAGCAGTCTCCTAGCAGGTTGTGGTTAAAATGTAAGTATTGTGTAATGAGTCTGATGTTGTTTGTGTGTGGTTACATGTGGTTTACATGCCATTGTTTTTGCATTACGTATGTCTTCTCCGTCACATCTCTCCGTATATTTAAAAGTGATAGAACATTGTTCTAAAATCAGAAAGGGACAAAGTATGAAGTCAGATATAAAAGAAATATGTTCACCTTTAATTAATGGAAGTACAGTCAGGTTTCCTGCATGTGTGATTATATTGGTAACAATGAAATTCCTAAGAAAATGTGAACCAAAGAATTGAAACATACTAATTTTTTTTTAGTTGCTTTGAATTATGGAATTTATAAGCAGGATCTCCCAGGCCTGGATGAGAAACCTCGAGTAGTGGTTTTTGTTGATATGGGACATTCAGCTTTTCAAGTGTCTGCCTGTGCCTTTAACAAGGGAAAATTGAAGGTAAAGTCATAAATCAGAAATAAGTGACCCAAATATTAAATGTGTGACAATTGTCATTACTTTAGGCTACTGAGCTTCTTGATTGTGCTCTTCTAGGTAATGAAGAGTTTTGGGTAAAGATACTAACTAAGAGTTGTTGCTAAGGTTGGTCCTCCATAAAGACGATGTAATTGTTTTAGGTACTCTTTAATTGTTCTTGCTCAGGAAAGAAAAGCTTTTTAAGGTTATCTTCTATGTAATCATTAAAATTAAAGATATCTTAGAGACTTAACATTTCATTTGGATTTTGTAGTTACATGTCTCCTGACTGACTTGGATTTCATGTTGTAGTTTAAACAGAAATTTTGAGCCTATGAGTCTTTGGTTGTTTGAATAGCGATATTTAAGATTCTAGTTGCAAATATGATTGAAATAACCAGATTATTTGTTGTTTTAACTAAATTAGGTACTGGGAACAGCTTTTGATCCTTTCTTAGGAGGAAAAAACTTTGATGCAAAGTTAGTGGAACATTTTTGTGCAGAATTTAAAACTAAGTACAAGTTGGACGCAAAATCCAAAATTCGAACACTCCTTCGTCTGTATCAGGAGTGTGAAAAATTGAAGAAGCTAATGAGCTCTAACAGCACGGACCTACCACTGAATATCGAGTGCTTTATGAATGACAAAGATGTTTCGGGAAAGATGAACAGGTGTGTCTTGAATTCTGACAGATTAAAGAAGGAACTTCTTGCTGAAACTGTAGTCCACCTGTCAGTTCTAGCTGTGGTGTTGTGAGTCTTGGCCCACATTTCAGGATTGTACCGTATCTGCTGGAAAGACTGTCAACGTCATTAGAACTAGGGTTCCTTCTGCAAAGAGGGTTTTTAGGAAGATCTGTGCTCAATGCCCTCGTAGTGAAGTCTTTTGGGTATTTTTCACTTTTTAGTATTTCTGGGCCAGTAATTCAGTAATGGTTTCACAGAATATTTTGCAGAAATATTTTGAAGAGAATGGAAATATTCAAAGTAATGAAAATGGGATCACCTCAAACATTAAGGAATAAAATGGAAATCTTAATATAAAAGTGATTTCTTCTAGTAATACCTGTCAAATTGATTTTCTCCTCATGCCCTTTCTGCATCTGTTTTGTATATTTTTTGAAAAAGAAAAGTTACAAATTACAGTATGGTTGAACTTGGCCCATGTGGAATTCAGGGTGTCTGAGGGAAAAAAAATGTTGGGTTGATAAGACTTATTTTTTTAAAAATAGGACAGGATATTGGCCTTAAGATAAGTTTTCTAAAGATTTCTAAAGTTTTCCTCTTAATTGCCAAGGGCACAGTTTGAAGAACTCTGTGCTGAGCTCCTGCAAAAGATAGAAGTTCCCCTTTATTCATTGCTGGAACAAACTCAGCTCAAAGTAGAAGATGTGAGTGCTGTGGAGGTAGTTGGAGGCACTACACGAATCCCAGCCGTGAAAGAAAAAATTGCCAAATTCTTTGGAAAAGATACGAGCACGACGCTCAACGCAGATGAAGCAGTGGCCAGAGGGTGTGCACTACAGGTACTGCCTTCTCAGCCCTTCTCCCTCTGGGGGCTCATTCCTTGAACCATTTCTGCTTTACTTCATTGAGGTGGGGTCACAGAGAAAGCAGAGCCCAGTGCCCAGTTAGACACCACAAGGGGGTTACTTACATTTCCATAAATCGGTGAGGCCTTGGGGACACAGGATCTGCTTCAAGTATTGGAAGGTTTAGGAAGTTTAAGATTAAAAGAACTACAGAGCTAGTGTTTCGCAAGCTGGGGATTAGGAACAGGCATGATTCTGAGGGGATCATAGATAACACAGCTGTGGAGCGCAAAGTAGCTGTGAGGTGGTGACGGTTGTCACAGAGCACCGAGGAGGTCAGGGGAACGGCAGCCTGGTGCAGTAAGGAACTGACGTGGGGAAAGTCTGCAGGGTTAAGAGTATTAGCTAACAGGTGGTTTGATGAAATAGCTGTTCCCCCTCCAAACTGACTGTAGCTTATCCAATAAGGAGGCAGCTCAGAGGCATGAAGTTTGGCAAAGTAAAAGCACAAAATCTAGAAGTTACTGATAAAAAAAAATTAGTATTGGTTTATACTCAGGATATTATAGTCAAATCTGAGTAGTTTTAACTGAAGTTTAAAGTTAATTTGTTTAAATTTGATCTAGTTAGCACAGTTTTTTTAATACAAAGCAGTAGATTCTTTACAGAAAAGTATTTAGACTGACTACTGTGTAAAACTTTTAAAAAAGAACATGTAGATGCTGACTATTGCCTGTAATCCATTGCATCATCAAGATTCGTCATGTTTTGTGGGGTTTTTGTTTTTGCTTCTTCCTTGACAATGGAGTGTGCCTCCTTCACTAACTCTAATTCCCCAGAACTTCGGAAGTTTATAGTTTCTTTAGAAGTAGAGCTTATTTTGGCTTCTCTTTTGAAGAATCTTGTGCTATTGACATAGTCAGAGATTTATTGACTTTTAGTTTAGTCATCTATTTAGTCATTTTTATGTGACAAGTCTAAATCCGCTGGTTGGTCTGTTGGGTGTTGTCTACCCTAAATTTGAATTGACCGTCGCTTCCTTCATTCCTAAAATTACTTGAAAATAGGAACATTTTGGTTTTACCCTTTTTCAGTCTTAGACATTTGAAAGGCAATGTGGACAGAGCTGTTTGGATGTATATACACATTCCAAAGTGATACAGCTTGTAATTAAAATTGCTATCAGCAGGGCATTTCTGGAAAGACCAGTGTTTTTTCCTCAGCCCCTGTGAAACTTGTTACTAATTAACAGTTGCTAGCCTAAGATTCATTGTACTGTTTATCTTTATATCTAGTGATTGCCATAGTATTTAGATGGTAAATCACTTATGCTTAAGACACATACACTGTAAGCAATTTCGAATTTGAATTTAAACTTACCCGTTCTATTTGAATTGATTTTTTTCTTTTTTAATATTTATTTATTTGGTTGTGCCGGGTGTTAGTTGCAGCAGGTGGGCTCCTTAGTTGTGCCTCACCAGCTCCTTAGTTGTGGCAGGTGGGCTTGAATTGACTTTTATATTAAAAACTGAGTGAAAATTTTCATGTGCTCATGATAATTTTTTTTTTTTTTTTTTTGAAGTGTGCAATCCTTTCCCCAGCATTTAAAGTTAGAGAATTTTCCGTCACTGATGCAGTTCCTTTTCCAATATCTCTGGTCTGGAGTCACGATTCAGAAGATGCTGAAGGGTATGTAGGAGAAAATAACTTTCAGATACTTTATTTTAATGTAAAGAAAAATTAGCAAATGAGTTTCATGGTAGAGTGTTTGATTAACTGGGATCTTTCAACAACCAGACTTACCAAAATATTTCTCTTATTTTGAGTTATAAATGGTGAGATGGGATTGATACAGCTCTTATAACGTGTTTATTCTGTTTGCATAGCACAGTGAGCTTGAACACCTGAGCTGAATGCCTTTGTTTCCTCTTAGCATCCATGAAGTGTTCAGTAGAAACCATGCTGCTCCTTTCTCCAAAGTTCTCACCTTCTTGAGAAGTGGGCCTTTTGAGCTGGAAGCTTTCTATTCTGATCCTCAAGGAGTACCATATCCAGAAGCAAAAATAGGTAAGCAATTCATTGTAATTACTCTTTTGAAGACTTGACTTAGTCAGTGTGCAAACTTAAACATTTTTTCTGTTCTTAGCAATGTTGAGTGGGACGATGCCATGTGAAGACATTTTCATTTTGGGATAATGGTGATGGGGAAATCTCTTTGTTTTATTGGTGAATAAACTGGCTTATAGAGATGCAATGACTTGCTGGTGCTGCTGTTGCTTTCAAGTGTATATATATAGGAGCACTTGAGTATTTTTCCTTTTCTGATACAGTCTATACTTAAAGGATTATCACCTACTTTTAATATTAACCTTTTCTCTGGGTGAAATGTTACTTTCAGAATATTGCTTAAAACCTGGCTTGGAAACCATTGAAGCTACTTCTCAAATGTACCTTTGTACTGTCATCTTTTTTAAAAAAAAATACATCTTTATTGCTACATTTTTCCTGGGGAGGTTTGACATTATCCATCTATTTTGACCCATAGTTAACTCTGAAAATCTGGGAGAGCTACAGGCATCTTCTTCAATGGCCTTGTCTCTTTCCCGGATACTGGTAAAATTTGCCAGTATTGCTAGATCGCTTCAGGGCTCACCTTTGCCCCCCACCATTTCATAATGAAATTGTTTGAAGGAGTCTAACCTGGCCAGTTGTGTTTTCTTTCTTACTACTTAAAACTAAAAGTGGGGCTTCCCTGGTGGCGCAGTGGTTGAGAGTCAGCCTGCCGATGCAGGGGACACGGGTTCGTGCCCCGGTCCGGGAGGATCCCACATGCCGCGGAGCGGCTGGGCCCGTGAGCCATGGCCGCTGAGCCTGCGCGTCCGGAGCCTGTGCTCCGCAACGGGAGAGGCCACAGCAGTGAGAGGCCCGCGTACCGCAAAAAAAAAAAAAAAAAAAAAAAAAAACTAAAAGTGTTCTGACACAGGGGAGTTTTTATTTTTTAAAACAGCTTTTATGAATTTATTTATAGATAATTTAAGAAAATCATTGAATATAGACTAAAAGTTTGACAGGCTGCATTCTAGTCCCCATTGTGCAGAGGATAAAATCTAAGCTCTTTAGCATGGCATCAGATTTTTCATTTTATCACCAAAACTGAGAAGCTTGCACAGACTTAAAGAGCCATCTTACATGTCTCTCCTGTGAGCCTTCTTGGATACCCTTTAGTCAATGCTGTTTCTTTAACTGGATCTTATGGCAATTATTTCCGGAACCTAGTGATTTGATAATTAATGAAGCTCTATTCCAACATATTTCACCGACCTACTTAATAAATCTACCTTTCTGTATGTCTGTGTAGACAGCACTTTAACTCCAAGGCTAGTAAATCCCATAGAGTGCCCTGCACATAACAGGTTCAAACTACTGAATTTTGTTTACCGGTTTCTGTAGTAATGGTATTATTGGTGGAGGTGATAACTAACACTTAGCCCTTGGTTCCATAGTTTTAAGTGCTCAGTGTAAAACACTTGTCACCTCAAACCACAAAGGTACAGATAAAGTAACTTAGAGCAGGTCACACGGCCAGGATTCAAGCCCAGAGAGTCTGGGTCAGGGTCAGCACTCTGAACTCCTACTCAGGACTGCTCTGGAACTGCTCTATAATGCATGATAATTTCAGGCTTTGATACAGGTCTTAGCTCACCTCTCCTATTTGAAACATAGGAAAATGTTTAGATCATTCAGTCAGAAAAACAGTATTCCCAGGAAAGGCCCTACAGAATCAAAATGCAGGAAGCGCTTGATATCATCTGCCTTACACTTGAGATTTCCATGTCGAGGTTGTGCTCACCTGGAGAAACAGGGTAGGAGGCAGCGGGGACAGCTTGTCATCAGCCTTCACACAGTGTTTGTGTCGGAGTGTTCAACAGAAAGTCACAAGAGTGCCCTTGCCTTTGAAGGTTTTATGACATATTCAGACTAATCCCAAGTATGATAAGTAGACTGTGTACTTATGAGTCTATTTTAAGAGGTTATGTTTATAGTATACATTAAAAGGCTTAAATGTAACTCAGTTGGTAGAGAAAACGGGGAGATTTTGGAATAGCAATATTTCTTAGCCTTTGCTTGATAGATTTAGATTCAGTTCTGAAATTGTCAGTTTCTTTTTGTTCTAGGCCGCTTCATAGTTCAGAATGTTTCGGCACAGAAGGATGGAGAAAAATCTAGAGTGAAAGTCAAAGTGCGAGTCAATACGCACGGCATTTTCACCATATCTACAGCGTCTATGGTGGAGAAAATCCCAGCCGAGGAGAACGAAGTGTCTTCTGTCGAAGCAGACATGGAGTGTCAGAATCAGAGGCCATCAGAAAACCCAGATGCCGAGGTAAGTTTGTGGGTAAGCCTTTGAGTTTGAGTATATAGTTGACTTAATTCTAAGCCCTAAGAGACGGGTAGGGAAGGGTTAAAATATATTTTTCTTAATTGTGATTAAAATTTTGGTTAATGATGACAAGCAGTTGCTAGATGACAGTATATACAGCATGGAGTTTGGTGAACTGTGACTAAATTCTGTGTAGCTTTATTTGAACTGGCATGTGATAATTTAGAATGGGTAAAGTTTCTTTGAATTGTTTTTTTAAAGACAAAGGCCATTTGAGAAATCAAATGCCGACTGATGATTAAGAAAAAAAAGACTAAATACAAGAACTGTTTAGGGAAATACATAGCAAATATTAATGCTGTGGTTTTTGGGGGGTTTTGGTTTTATTTTTTGGTCGTATGGCAAAATTTGGCTTGGGCGTTTTAGAACCTACTTGCTTTCATGTACACGGTTTGCTGTGTTAGGGAGGGAGGAGGTGAAGTGTCCGCCTGGAGTACAGAAGTTGTTACTGTCCACGACGTTAATGTAGACTGCGCTAGCATGAGTGCTGGTTTTACATGGTCTACAGAAGAATTCTAGGAAGCTTTCAAATAGATGAGCTGTTACAGTTCACTTCTGGGTAATAATCAGAAATAGTTTAAATGAAGAGGTGTAGGCAGTTACAGTGTTTCAGTTCAGATGTGAAGAAGGTATTATAACTATGATCGTTCCTAGAACATTTAAAGAACATTAGCATTTGAGCCTTCGTTTTGTTCTCATCAAGAAGAACTTCAGTGTAATGAATTAAATGACCGGGGCCACATACTTTCTCATTAGGCTACAGACACCATTATTCTAATGCCTGTTGTATCCAATCTCTTAGTACCTTTTGGATATATATACACCAGGAGTGCCTTGCTTCTGGATACTTCAGTGTCTGCCTTAGGATCTCGAAGCTCTGAAAGAAAAACATGAGAGACTTCCAGGTGGGCAGCAAGTAGTTAAATTCGAATGTTTCAGGCTTCTCCCAAAGATGGGAAAAGATCATAGCAAGCACTGATTTACTGGGGATTGAGGTGTCTATTAACATGTAGCATTTGTTCTTTATGCTGGGAGTTTTTGCGGTGTAAATAGTTGGATCATGAAAAGAAAGTGGGGACAGAGAGGGTCTTGCGTCTCTCTAAACTGAGGTGGTGAACCCCCAGATAACTGATCGTTGGCTGTTTTATGTAATTGTTCGGTTCACTGAAATGGAGATGTGTCGAGATGTGTGATGGCCGCTGTGAAATTAGGTTTTGGGGAGCTTGTTTCTGGGAGAGAGGCCTAGAGTAAATCTGCTTCCTATGCTTTTGAGAGTTAATATCTGTACAAGGCTAGATGGAAGCTTCTTGAAGGAGAGTTCTTGATTGTCATCATCAGTCAAAACGCTTACTACTTGTGTTGTTTAACTACATTAACTGTTATCATTCAAAGAATTTCTTAACAGGTTTACAGTATCTAAGAGGTTTTCAAATACTCTGTGTTTGTATGCTTGTATCAGTATCTCTCCCCCCTGCCTGTGAAGGTTTCAGGAATTGAGTGTGTACGGCCTCCGGTGCCCTGTAACCTGTTACGTTTATACAAGTGCACCTGCTTTCTACACCCTTTGTGCCTGGGCTTTCATTTCAGAAAAATATCCAGCAAGACAGCAGTGAAGCTGGAACACAGCCCCAGGTACAAACTGATGGCCGTCAATCCTCACAGGCTCCCCCTTCACCTGAACTTCCCTCAGAAGAAAACAAAACCCCAGATGCTGACAAAGTGAGTGACTCTTCCAGTTCATTCCATTAGACAGTGTTGCAGCATGTGATCACTAATGATACCATTCAATCCGCAGTTTCAAGAGCAAGCACCAGGTTATCGTATTCCATGTAGGGTTTTTTTTTTCTGATAATTTTCTATCTTTTCCAACTAAAACCAGTTAGAGGTACTCCAGCTCAACTGAGGGAACTGAGTATCCTGCTTTTTAGACCTGAAAGCTTCTCTTCAGTAACCGCCACTCCAAGCAACAGGAGGCGAATGCATACCTTTTGTTGTCTTCTCTAGTGCTAGAGGTATCCGCGATTGCGAGCACCTGAAACAGATACATCCTGGTGCTGTGTGATTAGTTTTCACTTGAATTCATCCGATGATAAATAACGCGGGCTATAGTAGTCTAGTAAACTTTTTTTCTCCTCTCAAATTACCTGTCAAATTTATATGAATTAATTATGATGACCTGGTAATAAGTTTCCATGGCTATCCCAGATCGGCACTTTGCAGATCTCCATTCTTTGTGCGGGTTGGATGTAAATCGTTAACTTTCATTAGTAGTCTGGTTTTCTCTCATTCTGAGGACAGAGTTCTTTACCCTCACATGAATTACAGAATTGTCCCTTGGGGTCCAAATGCACATTGCACTTGGTAAAAGGTTCTGGTTTTTAATCTCCCATGCCCTGATTGATCCTTTGGGGGCCCTGACATGAGCTGCAGGTCCTGATTCTGATTTCTGGAAACCTGCTTTTTCTCCTGGTAAAGAGGTATGTGTTGATGGTGTAGCAGCGTTGCTTTCTCTGCAGTGATTGGCTCCTTAACTTCAGCATCCCTCCCCTTCACCACTTAGTGTTGAGCATTAACTGACTCAGGCCAGTGGCCTCAGTAACTGTCTAGAGCATGACACTGGCTAGCATCTTATGTCCTTAGTTGTCAGTGGGACCACTAGCGTCAAACCCTTTGGAACATTACCACAGACCCCCTTGGAGGATTCCTCGTCCGTGCCACGTCGGATGCCGTTTTGTGATATGTTGGTTTTGTCAGTAGTTGGTTTAATTTTGTTCGGCTAGATAGTCTTATCGTGACTTAACCTGCATACGTGTGACTGTCATCCATTTGGTTCCCAAATATCTGTTGCACTCCTGTGTTTTGCCAGGTGTAGGTGTCATTTTTCTTTCTGTGTTTCATGCCCCCAGAGCATGCACAAAATATTGGGGGGTTCTTGTGCACTAGAGGGAGGAAGAAGACATGGACCTTGCAGGCTGACCGACCAGATCATTGCTAGGGTTGCAGCTCACAGCACTTCACAGACGTGTGATTTCTAAGGAACGCTGAAACAGAAGTCTGGGAAACATGCGGTCTAGCCCCGTCTCTGTCTTTATAATTTTAGCCAAGCCACTGAACCTCTTTCAAGTCCCAGTTTCTTATATAAAGAGCCTAGAATTTTAACATCCTTCCTAACTCCCCGAAATTCCCCAGTGTCAGTGCTTGTTGTGCCTCGTGGGCTTGTCCCTGTTTTACCATCTCAGCCAATCAGGGTACATGTTACATAACCCTCGGTTATCTTCTAATCTGTCCTACAGCTGAGTTTCCTAAATTGCGTTCTTTGTCATTTGTACTTATAGGAACCTGCAGAAATGAAAATACTGTGAAAGGCTTGGAAAATTAAAGGCCACAGGAGATACTTCTTTAGCCCTGTATTTACGTATTTTGGAAAAACTTACAATAAACTTAGCATTTGCTACATCGTTCCATTGGCTTCCATTTTAAGACTTTTTAAAATCTTTTGACCTTGCAGGGTTGCTAATGAGAAGTGGTATGACTCAAAGGCAGATAGTAGAAATAAGGATGTATATATGTAGACATATACATGTGTGTATGTAATTTCCAAATTCAGGAAATTTTAAAAGGCATTCATCAGTGTAGTGATAATTGTAATTAAAGCACATTTAATGCTGGGATATAGGGCCTCAAATATATATATTACAGGAATAGAGTTGATCCTAACATGCTTAGCAGTTGGTCAAAATCCATCTGGTGTTACCATTAGATTGTAGACTATAATTTAAAGATGTGGTAATTTAATAATAATGTTTTTGCCTTTTTGGAGTCGCAAACATTGCTTAAAGGGATTAGAAAGCAAGGACTGATGAAGAAAAGCTTTAGCAGGAGAGATTAAATTTAAGTTCAATATGAAAGGAAAAATATCCTGGTGAATTCTTGAAGGGAAGTGTGGCATGTTTAAGTGCAATTGCAGCCCTGATTTAAAATGCGCGGGTGGAAAATTAGATGATCTCTTATACATTCTTCCAATTTTATGATTTTAGGGATTTTAATTTTTCCTGAGTCCTCAGTAAGTATGATAGGGAGATTTTTGTTATTCAAGGATTAGTTAAGAATTTCTCCTTTTTTTTTTCTTTTTTTAACCCCTCTTCCCAAGGCTAATGAAAAGAAAGTTGACCAGCCTCCAGAAGCTAAAAAACCCAAAATAAAGGTGGTGAATGTTGAGCTGCCAATTGAAGCCAACTTGGTCTGGCAGTTAGGGAAAGACCTTCTTAACATGTATATTGAAACAGAAGTAAGTACTTCATTTACATATTTTTATTTTGGAATGTGTTTAGTTTGGCCCTTTTATGCATATTTCTAATAGATAAATGGCTATAATTCTTTCTCATATCTCATAAGTTTATACAATTTTTAGGGATAGGATGAAGCCAAAACTAATGGTTTTTTCAGTTAAATTTTTTTAAGCAAGTTTTGTTTATATTTTTGTAACCTTATTAAAGAAATCTATACCATAGATCATTCTGCTTGGTATAAAATTGATTGCCCAAGTTCTTATGAAGAAATCGGGTGCTAATATCTTCTAGCCCAGGGAGCAATACAATTGGTATCTCAGGCCACACTAAATATTTCTGTTAAAATACATTATGCTTCTTTGTAGTCTACATATATGAAATAATTGAGATTCATTTTTCCTTTACTGAGATGGGAACATTGTATTTAGAAATTTAATAATAAACTCTATTCCGTTTATATTATATTTGGTAAATAAATAGACTCTAAGTACATTTATTTATCCTTGATTTTAAAATGTGGTGGCAGAATTGTGTGGCTGTTATACATTGGTCAGTATTAATCCCAGTAGGAGACAACCAAGTAACTACATAAAAGAAAACAAAATTGTATAAAAGCAATAGATTGGTTTTTTCCTTAGTATTAAATCTGAAATGTGAAAGCTATGTAATTTATTATATAATGTTTTAAAAAAAAACTCATTCTGTATATTTAGAAAATGAAGAACTTTGTAAGAATTGTTGGAAGAATTTTATAAGGTATAAATTATAACTGTTAAGACTGATTTTTTTTTTAATATATAATCCTTGATTTTGTTAACTCCAGAATCTAAATAGTTAAAATATAGTTACAGGTAGCAGAAGACTGGAATTAACCTTTTCTGTTTCCTGACAGGGTAAGATGATAATGCAGGATAAACTGGAAAAGGAGAGAAATGATGCTAAAAATGCAGTGGAGGAATATGTGTACGAGTTCAGGGACAAGCTGTGTGGACCATATGAAAAATTTATATGTGAGCAGGTATGTTTAGGGCTCTGTTTTTATCCAGATAATCTCATTATGAAGTGTTTAATATGAAATTTGACATTTAAACCTCTACTAGATTATGTAAGTTTAGCTCTTTGAAAACAAAACAGCTTGAAATAGAAGTTGTATAAACAAAGTCATGGAGGGAGAGGCTCACTAGTGATGTGCCATTTTATTCTAGTTTATCCCAATGAGTTTCGTTTTTACCCTCAAAGAAAGAACCAGTCGGCACTCTTATTCATAGTCTGTGACATCACAGTTACTGTGGCCTAGAAACATAAATAAGAGAAAATCCTTGCTTTCAAAGGCCGCAGACTTTTTTTTATGACTCTGGTGCCTTGGTTGCTCTGTCATTGCATTATCCCATAAAGCTTGTTCATCCAGTCATTCCAGAGTTTATCAGGCACCAGTATTCCCCTTAGGCTTTTGTCAGCTCCCAGAAGCAGTATGGCTCTAAGCAAATCCCTGAAGCTCATTTGTGAAAGATGGGCCTTGGAGAAAAATTGGCTAGTTAGAAATCTAGAGTGGTTTCGGAATTAATTCTGAACTTAAGAGAATTTAAACTCGGGAGTCTATTTTAGTCCTGAGATCCTGAGGCTACTTTGTAATATATTTCTTTCTCAGCTCTGAAGCTGGATTTCTTATGGTTGGGATTCTGAAGTAGAGATGACCCAAACCAGCTAGACCTCCTAAAGCTAGAGTATAACTGCATACTTTATGTGAGTTTGTTAGGAATGGCTTTTTTGTGTGTTCAGTGATTGAATTGTCAACTTGTTTAGTTTTCCTTTCAGTATTTGGTAGTTGTGGAAGTGAGTAGAAAGTTACTAATTGAGACCTAATTTATTTATTTGTTTGTTTGTTTGTTTTACTTTTTGGCTGCACTGCGAGGCACGTGGGATCTTAGTTCCCTGACCAGGGATGGAACCCACGCCCCCTGCAGTGGAGGCGTGGAGTCTTAACCGCTGGACCACCAGGGAAGTCCCTGTGATTCTATAACCACATTTCAGTGTACAAATTGTCCAAAATCGGACTACTGAAATACAATATTATAAGTCAATAAGAGCATTCTACCACAAATTTTCAAATATCCCCGTGTAAAAGAGAGAATAGCCTAAGAATAACTGTCAGTCCCTCTTGTAAAATATTGTATGGCGCTAATAGTGGAGTGTTTATTGCTCCCTGATATTTTTCAGTGAAGAGAATCCAGCTAATGAGTGCCTGCCTAGAAATGAAATGAGCTACTTGATGTTTAACACTTCTGAGGACGACTATTTTGACTATTTTAAAGTAAGATTGCCACTAATACTGATTCTTGCGTTCTGTATGTAGGATCATCAAAATTTTTTGAGGCTGCTCACAGAGACTGAGAACTGGCTCTATGAGGAAGGAGAGGACCAGGCTAAGCAGGCGTATGTCGACAAGTTGGAGGAATTAATGGTAGGCCCTTCTCTCCCCCTAGAAAGCAGTACGTGTGTTTTAGATGATAGACTTCTAAAATATAATTATGACAAATACTAATTTATTACACTCGGTTTTAGAAAATTGGCACTCCAATTAAAGTCCGGTTTCAAGAAGCTGAAGAACGGCCAAAACTGTTTGAAGACCTAGGACAGAGGCTGCAGCACTATGCCAAGATAGCAGCTGACTTTAGGAACAATGTAAGTCTCTGTAGAGAGTGAGGAAGCTACCCTAGATTTATAAGCTCGTGTTCAAGTTGAGGAACCTTCATTGTGAACAAATGTTCATTCCTAAATGAGAAATTGGGTTTTGGTGTGTGAGACCAGAGGTACATGTGAACTTCATGGAAAACTGGGTCAAGTTAGATGTTACTGTTCAATACACTTAATTCTACAGAATGACCAAGGTTTTCCATTTAGGATGAGAAATATAACCATATCGATGAGTCAGAAATGAAAAAGGTTGAGAAGTCTGTTAATGAAGTGATGGAGTGGATGAATAATATTATGAATGCTCAGGCTAAAAAGAGTCTCGATCAGGATCCCGTCATACGGGCTCAGGAAATTAGAGCAAAAATAAAGGTGAGTGTCATTGTCTAGTGTATACTGCTGTGTTTTCTTAGGGATTCTGGTTGCAATCCTTTGAACCTTGAACATAGCCATTTTTGCTTAAATCTTTTTCCCTCATCCCAAGACCAGGTTTCTCAGTTTGTTATTGACATTACAAAATGTGGAATACCTTGTGAGTTTCTGTTAAATTTCTATTTCTTCATTTGTTCATTTAGTTCAACAAATATATTTGTTGAGCCCCTACCATGTGCCAGTTACTGTTCTAGGAGTTAAACTGTCAGTGTACAAAGAAAGTCACTGCCCCTGTGGAAGTCATCTGCCGGTGCGAGGAGGACTTGACAATAAACAAGCATGGAAGGATATCAGATTGTGTTAAGTGCCGAGGGGAAAAGAGTCAAAAGGGATTAGGAAACTTGGGGCGGTGGAGAGGGACCCAGGTCAGTTTTTATCAGGGAAGGCCTTGCTGAGTGCATGAGGCTTGAAGGAAGTTGGGAAGAAAACCAAGGAACTGCTTTCTGCCTGGAAGAATATTCAAACACAGTGAAGGTTAACATGAGCCTTTGAGGTCATGGGCTGTAAGCTTGAATTCCAGCTCTTTGCTCACTACTTTTTCTGTTCCTGAGGTTAAGTTACTTAACCTCTCCTCCATAGGTGGGGATGATAATTCCTACCTTTTAATAATTGCTGTGAGATTAAATGGGTTAATAATATGTGAGTAGTTAGTGAGTCCCTGACATACCGTAGAAGAATATTCACGTCTCTTGATCAGGCTTCAAGCTATAGTTTTGGGCAAATGTGTTGAGCACATGGAGTTTTTTGAGATGTGTATAATTGGAGTTGGTAGAAAAATACCGGCTCAGGTATGTAGGAAAGGAATTGAAAATGAACTGGAGTTAGTGTGATTATTAGTTTTGTTTTCCTTTCTTAGGAGTTGAATAACACTTGTGAACCTGTTGTAACACAACCCAAACCAAAAATTGAATCACCCAAACTGGAAAGAACTCCAAATGGCCCGAGTGCTGACAAAAAGGAAGAGGACTTAGAAGGCAAAAGCAATTTCAGTGCTGAGCCTCCACATCAGAATGGAGAATGTCACCCTAACGAGAAGAGTTCCATTAATATGGACTTGGACTAGATGACATTAAGCTGACTTAGTCCTTCAATTAATAAAATATTTTTGCCATAGTATGTGATTCTACATGACATACTGAGACTATTTATATTTTCTTTTTTAAGGATGTTTAGAAATTTTGTGTATTATATGGAAAAAGAAAAAGCTTAAGTCTGTAGTCTTCATGATCCTAAAAGGGAAAATTGCCTTGGTAACTTCAGATTCCTGTGGAATTGTGAATTCATACTAAGCTTCTGTGCAGTATTACCATTTGCATCACTGAGGATGAAATTGACTTTTGTCTTTGGAGAAAACAAAGTGTATCCAAGAGGGCTGTGATGAAACTCTTTAAGCATTTGTTCCTGCCAAGGTAGTTTTCTTGCATTTTGCTCTCCGTTTCAGCATGCGTGTGGGTGTGGATGTTTATAAACAAGACTAAGTCTGATTTCATAAGGGCTTTCTACAATTAATTCTGTCCAATAGAATATCACTTTTTGCTTTGATATTATTAAAAATCCAGTGACTAAAAGCAAAAGCTAGTGAAATGTGTTAGCGGCATGCAGAACAAAACCTTTAAAATTTATCTCTCCTTATGCAGTGCATTGTCATGTGAAGGTGTAACATGGAAGAAACGTTGGTTCTGTTTGTAACTGATATTGTGAAGCCTCTTATGAGCTTTAAAATAAAGTTCATCTTATGGTGTCATTTCTAAACAGTTTTGTCACTAATTTAAAAATGGGATTGGAGCAGCATGGTGTAAACTGAAAATCCAACTTCCCTTCTTTGCTGTTTATTATATATGGTATCACTGTTCTAAATGAGAATGACTTTCTCCTGATAGAAAAGTAGCATATGTTGATTACATTACAATTTTTTAAAACTACAAAGTTAAATGTAACTTATCTACCACCCAGAAAAAAACAACTCTTCCAGCCTTTCTCTCCTGAAGGTGGTGTGTGTGTGTCAGCACGGGGGTGTGTGTTAGTGTAGTATAGGCTGTTTTTTAAAGCTCTGTGTACAATCAGGGAAATCAGTAAATATGATCAGGTTTTATAACTTCACTGCTGTACTGAGTCTCATTATAAAGACATACATATTAATACATAAAAATACTTTAGCCCGTCCCAATGTTGGTGGGCTTTAGGTGTTTCTCATATTCTAAATAATGCTGCAATGAATCTTGTCTCAGGACAAAACTGAAGCAGTGTCGGGGAGAAGGCCTGCATACTTAGGGCGGATAATGAGTAACAGTTACTACCCACCAGTGTGCAGCAGTTGCCTCCCTCACCAGTTTGGGGTGTTCATCTTTTAACTGTTGCCAGTCTATTATAATAACTACTGTTGAGCTACTCTGTACCAGGTACTTCACATAGTTTGATTCTCAAAACCACCCACGAGGTTAAGTAATTTACAAGATCGCACAGGAATTTATCAGAGTTGGGAACAAACCCGGGCACTCAAGTTACTCTGCGTGTAGTAAAGCCCACGGTCCAGACAACCGTTCTGCATTGAGTAACGTGTCTCCATTTGTGTGGTACGTGCTTCAGCACTTTAAATTTGCCTATTAGCGTTTCACGAATTGAGTATTTTATTCATTCTTGTTTGTAATGTTTGAATATTGGTTTTTGTGTAGAACGTTCTTATAAGGATCTTAACCATTTGCCAGGTGGTCAACATTTTCCCACTTTGTAATATCTTTGACCTTTTGCCATCTGGAAGCCTTACATTTAAGTATAATCTGTCTCTGGGTTTTTATAGTTTATGTTCTCTTAATGCACACTAATATATATTCAATGGGTATACATTTACCCATAGAGAGGAGAAGACAGTGTTCTGTGTACAATCCGGAAGCTCATAAAACCCAAAGATTTTTAAAAGTATGAATGGGAAAACATTTCTTTTTCTTCTATCCCAAAATAGCACCTGATGATAATGGGGGAAGTATCAATCTGGCCTAAATCAGTTTGTTTCCTATTCAGGGTTAGAAATTTTCTATAGCATCACTTTTCTGTAAAGGTGAAGCAGAATTTCAAAAAATGGCTCAACTGACTATAGTTTGCAGCCCTCAGAATTGCATTTTGGATATGGGAGAACACATTGTC
This sequence comes from Hyperoodon ampullatus, assembly GCF_949752795.1. NCBI lineage: Eukaryota > Metazoa > Chordata > Mammalia > Artiodactyla > Ziphiidae > Hyperoodon > Hyperoodon ampullatus. The sequence goes on from NC_136929.1 coordinate 70,760,315, forward strand.
ATGTTGACTTTTATAATGCATTTTAATATCATACCTAGTAATCACCTAGAATCCTCAGGACATGGACCAGTTTGGATAAATGCTGTTTCACAAAAGACTGAAGTTTGTATTTAATTTTCCCTTAGGTTGTCACGTTATGACAATACTTCCAAAAATGCCTAGTCATTTTAGTAATTGAACTTTGAAAATTAAACCTTTAGACCATCATGAACACTGGTAAAGCCTGAGCAACAATTAACTTAATTTCTTAGGTAAAATCCCCAAAGTTGACTTGATTTCTATTTGTCCTTGATTCCTCATCAGAAAGAAGTATAATATGCCCGCCTCCAAAATAGCCTATGGAGAGCTCCTTTCTGAAAGGCCAAAAAGTAAATTTCACATCCAGTTAATGTGATCAGTGACCACACACATTTATCAGCAGCTTTCAGGGCATTTTCCCCTGTTACTACTTGTCAATGTATGTATACCCAGACTTCTGTCTTGCCTGTGGTACTTGCTGTGGAGGAATGTCTCACTATATGTAATCATAGCACAAAACAGTTGTGTCTACTTTTACGGGAAGACTGAGTCTTAATATTTGGAGAAAGATTCCTTTTCTCAAAGTATTGAGTAGGTTTGGTTTGGTTAAGCTCTCCTGGTGGGCAGGATGACGAGGAAGTTTCCCTATGCTGTTGCTACTTGGCTGCGGCAGATGTGCGATGGTTTTGTGGTGGTGGTCTAACTTTGCTAGCTCTGGGTACTTCCTAAAAAGACAACCAGTCAAACTTAGTTACTTTTGAGTCTATTTGCGTATAGTTTTTAAACAATATAAGCATGTGTAGCATAACTGAAAACTTTAGGATAAATTTAGCTTTTCTAGTAACTAGTGGTTTTACTTTCCCAGAATTGCTCTGCTTAAGGACCGGTGGCAGTACGGTATAGTGGAAAGAGCACATGTCGGGGGAGGAAAAGATCTTCTTTCTTATCCAAGGGTCCAAACTGTGCGCCCCGCCACTCCGCCCCAGCACTGTGGTTTTTAGGCTGATCACCTAATTTTTCTAATCTCCATTTCCTTATCCAAATCTATAGACCATAACTGACCGAGTCTGTCTGTGATGTTGTGGATTCCTCTAAGGCAGGGTTTCTCAACCTTAGTTCTATTGACATTTTGAGCTGGATAATTTTTTTTTTAATTTAACAGATTGTTTCTATGTAAAAATCGGATATTTTGTTCATCATGGATTTTTTACTTGAATTTTTTTTTTTTTTTATCTGTGTGGCATGCCGATCTTAGTTCCCCATCCAGGGATCAAACCTGTGCCCCCTGCAGTGGAAGTGCAGAGTCCCAACCACTGGACCACCAGGGAAGTCCCTACTTGAATTTTTTAATTATAGTTGATTTACAATATTATATTAGTTTCAGGTGTACAACATAGTGATTCAAAAATTTTATAGATTATACTCCATTTAAAGTTATAACATTTTGACTGTATTCCCTGTGCTGTACAAGGTATCCTTGTGGCTTATTTATTTTATACATAGTAGTTTGTATGGGCTGGGTAATTGTGATGGGCCACCCTATACACTGAAGAATGTTTACCAGCATCCCTGACCTCTACCCACTGGAAGGCCTTGTTGTAACAACCAGAAATGACCTCTGCCCCTTGAGGACTTCTGCTGTAGGAAGAGTGACTTTGAACTTCAAAGAGAAAGAAGTAAACCGGCACTTAACTGAATGCCTTCTAGTGAGCTTGGCTGTGCTCTGTGCTCTTAGGTTCACAATAACCCTGTCACTGTTTTATAGATGGCAAAATGAGGCGAAAGACCCTCTGACCAAGTTAAAAGGTTAATCGGAACTTCGATCTGACTCCGAAGCCCGTGTTCTCCCTGTGGTAGTAAAGTGACCACAGCATGCACTTAGCCAGGTGTAGAAGTTGATCAGCACTGTCAAAATACACTTTCATCCTCACTGAAAACTCTTAATGGGAGGGCTCAAAATCTGTTCTCTGAAATTATCCATAAAGTTCAATCACGGTAGGATTTGCGGTGTTTTTCACCAGGCTGTATCCAGTTTTCTAACCCCATGCTTTCACGAAACACCAAAGCTTTTGTTTACCAAGTACAGATTCTTAATCCAGTGTTTTCAAACCTGGTCAAGACCACTATTTTTCTTTAAAAACAGAGTAAAACAAAATAGTGCATCAGAAGCAGGTGAGGTATTATTTCTTGATGCTTTTATTAGACAGTTGCAATGGTTCATTTAAAAAACAAGAAACAAGCTTGGCTTTTCTTTGAGCGCTGGATTAGAAACAATGATTCACAACACTGGCGGCATTTTAGCATTTCTCTGGGGCTTTTAAAAAAATACCACCGCCCCCAGGTCCTGATGGGCATCAGGGAAAGCTTCCCAGGTGAGTGTAATGTATAAACTGAAGAACCACTGGACTGTTGACTATGTGAACTGTCCTATGTGATAACTTTGTTATCTCAGCCTTAAGAACTTGCAGTTTCACTTTCTGAGCAACGATGCTGTATTCTGTAGATAAACTGATACATGCTCACCCATTTACATTTTTCTGTACTTAGCCTTTTCTCACTGGCTATAGATGTTCACCACCCCTCACCTCAACAACCTCTGCACAAACACATGCTCCATCCCAGAGGTTTCCACAAATGTGCTTTTGTCTTTTATTATTAAAAATAAGTAAAGTACAGAGAAATGGGGAACAACCCTCTCTGTACTGAGTCCTGGCTTCAGCTGAGTTGGGGGCTTTACTGATAGTAAAGTAAGTGCTTGCGTGGCTTTTCCATCAAACATACGTGGGTTTACATTCCGGCTCCACGTTTTACAATCAGCATGGCTTTGGCATTGACCTCCCGTGGCCAGTTTCCTCTGTTGAGATGGGTTTGTCCCTCCACAAAGTAGTTGTGAGGATTAAAGGACTATGTACCATGTACCCAAGAAGTGTTGTTTGGTGATGCTGGCGCAGAGCAGACACCCAGTGAAGGCCACCGTTAACGATGGCTGAAGGGCTCCGTCGTCTGTCTCCTTCTCGCTAGTTTTCTTCTCTGCCGTCAGCGTATGCTGTTTAATCCTCACCTCCCAACACTACACACACAAACACACTGATTTTAAAAAAAAATTTCTTCCCTTTCATGTTTTCTGTGGGAAGTGTGGCTTTTTAAATAGACACAGGAAGTCAGATCATGCCTTTCTTCCAGCTCAGTGAATGAACCAGCCACTATGGGTTTACTGGAAACTCAGCGTCTGCTTTTATTGCCCAGGGCTACCTCTTTGCTAACCACTTCCAGGCCGGGGAATGTTCTGAAAGCCAGATGGGGCCAGAAACATCTCTGGAGGATCTCGACTTGACAGTCCATAAGCAGAGAACACTACCTTCCCAGTTCCAAAAATGTGGTGATTGTCAGAATTGGTGAATTGTCTTGTTTACTAACGTAGAAAGCCTCTCTGTAAGAGTCATTTTAATAATATCCTTTTCCCTTCAAACGACAACAATCCCAGAGTAGCATTCTTTTTTTTTTTTTTTAATGCCCCACCTGTTAATTTAGAAGAGTTGAAAGCATAGTGCAATGAACACAGGACCAGTCGCTGCAACACTCACCCCTACATCTTCCCCACGACGCTTCTCAGCACAGGGACCTCCTCTTCCCAGCGGCAAGTCTGTCATCACATCCAAGAACCCTCCTGTGGGCACGATAGTATTATCAGGTCCAATGTCCCCAAAATGTCCTTTACAGCTATATTTCGGATTCAAGATACAATCAAGGATTATATGCTTCATTTGGTTGTCATAATCTGCCCAACACTTTTTAAAAGGTATAAGTTTTGTTTCAGAATTTGGGGTATTTTACAGCAATACTATACATAAGTGTTTTGCCTAAAGGATAGCTTTTTTAGAGGAATTGGAAGATGGCTCCTTATCAGTCAAGTAATTTTTGTTAGACAGTACTTGTATCCACTTACATAAAAAAAAAAGCAACATTAAATGTGGCTCGTCAACCAAAAGGTTTATATAAATTTTGTAAAATGTACTTATTAAATTACATCTTTATAAAAGCTTCTGGGGTGATCTAGTGATAGGGTCATAAACTTTCTTCCATTAGTACGCAATACACGTCCAGGCATAAGCAGTCCCAATGCTTAACAGCCACAAAAATAAAATCTAGACCAACAAGGACTTACTGTATAGCACAGGGAACTCTGCTCAATTTTCTGTAATAACCTACATGGGTAAAGAATTTGAAAAAGAATAGATACGTGCATACATATAACTGAATCACTTGCTGTACACCTGAAACTAACACAACATTGTTAATCAACTATACTCCAATATAAAATGAAAATTTTAAAAAATTATTTTAAAAAAACTAGATTAGGAGATCTCTACTTTACAGTTGCTATGTTTTAATGGAACGTAAGTGTGTGTCCTGCACATAATTGGTCTACACACTTTCCACACACAGCTGATGAGTTCTGGTCACGCTCACCGGAAGTGGTTGTCTGGCTGGAATTCCTGTGCCCAGCAGCCCTGGGTCCTCAGGAGGAAGCATCGTCTTCACAGCACTAACCAGGCCTCCCAGTTGATGGCATGTGATTTAAGAGTTTGCAGGACACAGAACACAAAGCCCCGTGCCCTTCCCCACCGTCCTTGCTGAAGTCTTGCTTCCTGGGCAGGGTGGGAAGCCCCCAGCAGATGTGCTGACACACATCTCCCTGTGTCAAAGAGTCCGGAGAAAACTTGTGATGGGTGCCCTCCTGGGGACAAAAATATGCCCAGGAGTGAGCTCTGTAAGAGCTTGGCCACTTCCATTCAAGCCATGGGTGGAGTGGAGGGAGAAACATTTCTCAGAACAGGGGGCTGCAGCTCCCAGAAGAGTACACACACACACACACACACACACACACACACACACACACCCCACCACCACCACCACCACCACCACCACCACCACCGCCCGCCGCACCTCCATGGCCCTGCCCTGTATTTTCCCTGCCCAGGCCTCCCCAGGAATCTTGGCCAAACTTCCTGACAACATCCATTAGCTCCCCCTGGGGAGCTCCCTTTATGTCTCTCCTGTTGTATTTAAAGCATTTATAGTGATCTCTTTATATTTCTTTCTCCCACTAGACTGTGTATTCCTTGAGGACAGTAACAATTTCTTAATCCCATCTGTGTCCCCAGAGCTTAGCATAGAGTCTGATACATAGATGAAATGTTAACTAAACGAATAAATGAAATAATTAATGGACAGTTGCTGGCCAGATCCCACTTTCTTTTCTTTTTAATTAAAAGCATTTATTTATTTATTTATTTAGGCTGCCCCGGTCTTAGTTGTGGCACATGGGATCTTTAGTTGTGCCATGCGGGTTCTAGTTCCCTGACCAGGGATCAAACCCGGGCCCCAACCCAGGCCCTCTGCATTGGGAGACCGGAGTCTTACCCACTGGACCACCAGGGAAGTCCCAGATCCCACATTCTTGAGAAGGAAAACCGTGCCCCATTCTAGAAACCATAGTGTCTGTATTCATTTCCTGAGGCTGGTGTAACTAGTAAACATAAACTGCGTGGTTTAAAACAACAGAAATTTATTCTCTTATAGATCTGGAGGCCAAAAGTCTGAAATCAAGTTGTTGGCAGGGCCGGGCTCCCTCTGAGGGCTCTCAGGGAGAATCCTTCCTTGCCTCTTCCAGCTTCTGGTAGCTCCAGGCATTCCTGGGCTTGTGGTCGCATCTTCCTCTGTTTCTCCCTCACCCTTTCCCTTATGTGCCCCTGTCATCTCCTTTTGCATCTCATAAAGACCATTGTGATGGCATTTAGGACCCACCCCAAGAAAATCCATGGATATCTCCTTATGTCATGATGCTCAACTTAATCACATCTGCAAAGACCCACTTCCCAGTAGGGTCACGTTCAGAGCTTCTGGGGGTTAGAACTTGCTGTCTGTGGCTGACTGTGATTCAGCCCATACAGCACTCCACAGTGAATGCAAAAAGTATTGCCTACATCTTTCTTGCAATTTTTTCCTGTCTGTGCTTCACCAGAGAGAAATCTCCCAGATAAAATATACTTGCTTTGTTTTGGTCTAGGAAAATTAAACGAGTCAGTTGAAACGTTAAGCCTTTAGTATCACCTCTGATGGTGATAAAGTTGCACACAAATGACATCATTCTTTGTGAGAGTCCCCGCGAACAGGAGGTAGAAGGAAGAGGAGGGGCTGATAGGTGCGTTTCAGGATGGGAGGTCAGGGAAGGTGTGACATGTCAAAGCACCCAAATTATTTCAGACTAGCAGATAAACTACAAAATATTCTCTTGGGGATTTTTAAAATTTTTTTGGCGGTACGCGGGCCTCTCACTGCTGTGGCCTCTCCCGTTGCGGAGCACAAGCTCCGGACGCGCAGGCTCAGTGGCCATGGCTCACGGGTCCAGCCGCTCCGCGGCATGTGGGATCTTCCCGGACCGGGGCACGAAACTGTGTCCCCTGCATCGGCAGGCGGACCCCCAACCACTGCGCCACCAGGGAAGCCCTCTCTTGGGGAGGGGGAGGCCCAGGTTTCACCTGAGCTCAGCAAGGGCAGGGGCTGGTGTGAGGGATGGCGGGTAGAGGATGGCCTCAGGGAGGGACCCCGAGTAGTCAGGATTCAAGAAGCACAGAGTGGCCTCCAGGGTCTAGAAGAATGATCCTGGCTCCACCCTGAATCTCAGAGGGACCTGACCAAGCTTCCAGGAGCTGTAGCCAGCCTCCCCCTGAGCACCTGGAGTGGAGAAAAGACCACAGTCCCTCCTTGATGGGCCCCTATTTTCTACCAAAGCATCCTCAGAAAACAAACAACTTGGGTTCTGAGGCTTAGCCAAGCCGTGCTCCTGTGGGTTGTCCAGGCAAGAGGAGAGAAGAGAGCCTCATCCTCTAATCCACTGATTAGAGACCAGGGTCCTGACTAGACTTCTTTAGTGATGGCAGGTCACTCACACCAGGGTCGTCAGGCTCACAGACCCTGTTGGTCAGATCTGGGTAGGAGGAGGGAAGAGAGGGCTCAGGAACCAGGTCAGAGAAAAGCCAGATGTTTCACTCCTTTGTTTCATGACTTTGCCCCGTTTTCTTCTAACCAGGCCAGACCAATTGGAAGGTGGCACCTGGAAGTATCTGGAACCCTGCTTGACTTGATTTATAAGATGGGTTTTGTTCCCAACACTGCTGACTTCCTATAATGGCATCATTTCCTCAAGGGATTAGTTAATAGAGAGAACACTGCCCTCAGCAACACAATGCTAATGCAGAGCTCCCAGTTTAAAACAGTACCAAGCAGGCAGGCTGGGACCCCAAGGATTAAACTCTAAATGTTTGGTCCAAAAATCAAGGATTAAAAATGAATACTTAATTAAAATAGAGAGAAATCCACTGTTGAAAGGTTTATAGAAAGCAGGGTGGAAAAAGAGGTCTGGACAAGTTAGGCTGACTGCTCAAATGTCTAGAAACAGAGGTGGGGAAGCCTGTTTGGGGAGCAAAGGGCTCCCCACTCCCTTTTTAACAGCTGAGGAAATAAAGGCCCAGAGAAGAAAGCAATAATATGCTCTGGCCCGTCAGCAAGTTGGCGGCAGAGCTGGGACCGGGTTCCCTCTCTGCCACTGGAGCCTGGATTCAGTGGGAAGGAGAAAACTCAGGAATCAAACCCAGGTCAGGAAGGAAGGAAGGAAAAGTGGGAGGGAAGGAGGTGGTGGGGGAAGGCGAAGGCAGGCAGACAGCCAGGCACAGTCTGATAGTTTGAGGCAATGGGACTCGATCGTAGACCTTATGGGACATGCAGAGCATTGTCTGTGTGCCTAGCGCCCTCCTCTTCTCCCGGTGACAGTGACCACAGGGCCTTTGCAACTCTGTGGCTCTAGGAGAACAGCCATTTTTGAAGGACTCAGCCCCAGACTTCAGTTGGTTGGGCCGAGGTAAGTGGTGACCCAAGATTTGTCAGCAAGTCCCTTTGCTAGGGATTTGGGACTTGAAACCCAAGAGAACTCGAAGTCCATCTCCCTCTGGAGCTAAAGCTGCAGATTAAACCTGAAGACTGTTGTGGCCATGCTTCCTGCAACACAGAGGAAACTGGTCTGCAGAGAGAGAACAGGTAGCACTACAGGGGCAAGAGCTGGAAGGACAGTCCTGATGGGGTTTTTAGGTTCCTGGTCATAGTTTTCCCCACAGTTCTAGGAGCCAATAAACTTTTTTTGCCTAAGCTTGTTTAACTTTGATTTCCTCATGGGTAAGTCCTCACTGATGTGAGCATTCTGCACAAGCACGAGCTGGAGGTGCCCAGGTCTGGGTTTCTGGCTGGCTGGGTCAGAGAAATCCTGGGGGGAAATCAGACAATTTAACTCGGTAGCAGAGCAGCCTCTCCCACGGAGCTGCTGGCAGTTCAGACACGTGTGGAATGTCAGTCATGGTGGAGGTGAGGGCAGGGCTCCTGAAAAGTGCCTAGTGAGGATCCGGCCGTCTTGGCAAGGATGGTCTGTGAAGAGGGATTGAGGACCCTGGGGCCTCGACGTGTGGGGTTAGAGGAGTCCGAGAAGTGAAAAGGAAGTCAGGGCAGGCTCACCCCTAATATTTGGGGGGTCCAGGGCAAGAGTGCAAATGGAGGCCCAGTTTTTAAAAGTTAAGTATCAAGTTAACAAACTGTGAAATACAATATTTAACACATGGTGAGTGTTTGTCTTCCTACCTTGGCCATTCCACAAGGCCCTGGAAGGCCGGTTTGGATGTAGAATTCTTGGCGTCCTCGTAGATCTGTGGTGAACATGGCAATGTGGGCAGAGCCGGCCCCTGGTTCCCAGCCCCTGGCTCCCAGCCGCTGGCTCCCAGCCCCTGGCTTGCCCTCCTCCTCCCTGTACCCCAAGGTCCTCAACGTGCTTATGCATGCTGCCCCAGCCAGCATGTCCCATATCTGTCTGCGTCCAGCAAACACCGCCGCTCAGCCACCTTGAGGGGCTGGGACCATGTGGTCCCCGCTGTGGGTGAACAGATCCTAGGGAAGCTGCGCAGGCTCTGAAACTGGACCCGTGGCCACCTGGGCACAGGATCTCCAGGTCCTGGGACCTGCAGCGTGGTCTAGAAGGGGGTGCAGCCTTTGGGGGGACGCTTTCTCCTTGGTCCTGCAGACCCCCCAGCCCCGTGGGAGGAGCATGACCAGGACAGTGCCCTCTCACCCCTCTGGGAAGGATACTGGTCATGGGCTGACTCGAGAAGGGGTGAGCTGTTCTTAGAAAGTGCTGGACTGGGGGTGTCAGGAGACTTCCTAGCTTTGCAACGTGGGCTCTCTTTACCGCAAGGTCTTTGTAAAATGATGGCTCTGAGCCAGAGGCAGAGATTGATAACCCAGTGTTTGGGGCCAAAGTGAGGTTCGAATTTTGAGGGGGTTTTTCCCCTTTGCTGTATGACTTTGGGCAAAATATTTAATTTCTCTGAGAACCGGTTTTCTCATCTGTAAAGTAGGGATGCACCCTCTCTAGGCTGCTTTGAGGATTCAGTGATGTCCGTGAAGAGATTCGCATAGTACGTGCTCTGTAACCAGCAGCTGCATTGTTATTCTTTTTCTGCTATTGTTGGGACCTCGGAGATGGCCTACAGCTTTTAAATGACTGCTCTAGGGCCATGCTTGGAAGGGAGAGGCCCACTGGCCTTCTGATTTTATTCCCTCTTTTCTGAGAGTCACTGCTGTCGGTAGTTAAGAGTGTGGGCTCTGATTTCCTTGTGCCCTTACTTAACTGTGAACCATCAGCAAGTCACTTAGCTTCCTGGAGCCTCAGTGTCCTTGTTGGCTAAACGGGACTATAACAGCATCCATCCCTAGGGATGCAATTAGGAGTGAGTGAGATGATCCATCTAAGAGCTTAACCAAAGCTTGCCCGGCACAAAGCAAACTTTCAAAACTGTCCGCTATTTTTTACCAACACCTCCCTTCTCTCTCCTGCTGTCCTAGGCCCAGCCGTGGGCAGCCGCTGTTGTGAGATTTGCGCTTCTGTGGACCCGCTTTAGGACCCATCGGCCCTGTGCAATCTTCACTCAATGGAATAATGGCTTCCGAGGAAGAAAACCCTCAAATCCGATTTGTTTCCTTAAATCCAAGCTCTAACTGCTTTGGGAAGAAGCCCACGTTAGCTGAAATCATTTCTTGTTTCGTTCTTTTCTTGCCCCTGTGGAGCAAAGCTTAATCTCAGTCAGACTTTTTGATTAACCGGAGAAGAAGAATTTGCCAAGAAAAGAAAAGAGCAGCCTGATGTCTTCAGAACTCAAACAAGGAAACTGCTGTGTGATCAGTATTCCTGTCGCGCAGCTTCATGTCCCTCTTTTTCTTGTGTACGAAAATCTAAATGAAACCAACCTGTGCCAAGGATGGACAAACGCGGCTTCTCCCTGAGAGCTGACACGCGGGCAACCTTGTGGCACCAGAGGATCTGGTGATGCTGGGCACCCCCAGCGCAGGTGTCCCCCGGGCAGGCTTGCTGTGCTCCAAGGGCGGCCTGGAAGAAAAGAACCAGGGGAGTGTGGATTCCTCGGGCACCTGGTGGCTCACTGCTACCTCCTGTTTTCATGTAAGCCCCGGAGGGAGCCCTGTCATCCTAGCACGTGGTCCACTAGCAGAGACATGTATCCACTCATCCTTTCTACTTGACCCTCTATCACCACCTCGGCCCTCCTGTTCATTTCTGAACACCTTGGAAAGCCAGCTACTTCCATCCCTCACACGCCTTCCTTTCACGGCCGAGTCGTTGCCACTGTCACCTCCCCCCCAGCTCTGTGCTAACCAAACTCAACAGTTCCCAGAACCTCCCTTTTCTGCCTTGCCTGGGGCCTTACCTCATGCTCCTCCTTTATTTCCCTCTTTCTGTCTCTCTTTATTATTATTACTTATTATTATTATTATTTTTGCTGCGCTGTGCAGCTTGCGGGATCTTAGTTCCCCGACCAGGGATTGAACCCGTGCCCTTGGCAGTGAAAGCATGGAGTCCCAACCACCGGACCACCAGGGAATTCCCTCTCTTGCTCTCTTTAAGTTTTAATTGTGGTAAGACACACATAACATAAAATTGACCATCTTAGCCGCTTTAAGTGAACAGCTCTGTGACATTAAGTCCATTCACATCGTTGTGCAACCATCACCACTGTCCACCCCTGGAAGTCTTGTCATCTTGCAGAACTGAAACTCTGTACGCGACAAAAAAAGATGTCCTCCTTCCTCTCTCCCCCAGCCTCTGGCAACCACCGTTCTCCTTTCTGTGAATTTGACGACTCTAGGAACCTCATGTAAGTGGAATCACAACATTTGTCCTTTTACAATGAGCTTATTGCACTGAGCATAACATCCTCATGGCTCATCTGTGTTGCAGCAGCCTTTCCTCCTATCAACGTTCCCTTTGAAATGGCTGTGTCCTATCCATCTTCCAGGTCTGAGTATGAATTCCTGTCCTCCAGGAAGCCCTGCGTTGACCCCCGCTGCTGGTGCTTCCACAGGGCTCGGCACCCTTTCAGGGGAGAGCCAGGCAGAGAAAGGATGGAGCCCAGAGACCCCTCTGCCCCCACCGAGCATAGCTCCTTGGGGTACAGACCCCTCCTCATTCCCAGCTGTATCCCAGTGTTGCATCACAGCCCCATGCCCAGCAGAGAGGACTCAACAAACAGTGCAGTGTAAATGTTGAACAAACGTTTGCTGACAATTTCCAGCACAAACCTTGAGTCCAAATCTGCACGTACTTGATCTATCAGGGGTACGAGGAATCTTAACCTTTGCTGGAGCGTGGGGTTTGTCTCTAAGGTGCGGCTCTCCAGCCGATTGCTGACCCTCTGGCTTCTCCTGCAACCCCACTCCGTCAGGTCAGCACCCGCTGTCTCTTGGGGAGCCCAGCGGTGTCTCCAGCCCCTGTGCTCCATGCACAGACCCCGCCATCCTCTGGCCTCCTGGCGCCACGTCTCTGGACGTGGTTTCCCAGTCTGCCTGTCCCGGCCTCACTTTACCTTGCACAGCCTGAGAAGTGCCTACTCCTGGACACCTCTCCACCCCTTTCCACTTAAGGAACCTCAGCCATTGTGTGTCTCAGCAAGTAACACCGGCGCCATCCCTCAGGCCTGTGTTCTGGGGAGGATTCCTGATTCCACTATGATCTGCCCATTGCCAATAGCTTCTACTTCTTTCCTTCCGATGCTCAAACAAAAGCCCTTCTCCAAGGCCCGGTCCTTTCACTGTTGGGGAACGGACAGAGAGTGGGACCATGTTCCTGCCTTACCACTGACCAGTGGCTTCACTTTGGGCAAATCACAAATCCCCCTAAGCCTCATTTTCCCCATCTGTACGTGGAGATAACAAGGAGTGCATCCCCAGGAGGCCGTGAGAACGAACAAAGTAACGTAGCAATTCCCTACCTCAGTGTCAGCAGTGGCCCTCGGTGGAAGACCCTCGAGAGTGGTTGACATTGAATGAGGCCTGTGCTATTGTAGGGGGATGGGCCCCACTGAGGTGATGCAGGTGAGGTAACATTAACCTGGGTAGACTAATGCCAAGAGCATCACCTTCCTCCTTCGCACTTTCTCCCTCCCCATCCTCGGTGCTACAGCCAAGCTGCCAGGGAAAGCACCGATCTGACTTCCAGGGAATCTGTGTTGCTCAAAGAGTCACATGTGATAGACACCCTTAACTGAACTGATGGATTGACTGACTGTCTGTAAACACCCTGCCAAATGCCCACAGAATGTTCTAGACGTTCATGTCTGGTAGATGGCACGTCTGCTCCCAGTGGCTGAGGGGTTGAGTCGTATAATTAACAAGAATCAGCTGTATTTGTTCCCAAACTTGTGTGCGCCAATTGTACATTTTATTGTGATTATAAATGTATTTAAACAAAATGAAAATTGATAAAATTAGTGTGAAAGAACTTTGTGAAAACTAAGATGAGTACTTGGAAAAGACTAGATTAAGGGTCATATTGAATTGAGGATACATGAGACAACTGTTAAAGCTTGGGGGAAATTATAAAAAAAACTGAAAGTATAGTACTCTCTCATTGCTTTGCAAATATCTTTAAGTTCTTGCTCTACTTTAAAAAAGAAACTGAATATGATGAATAATGCATTTATGGCAGACTGTGCTGAACTTGCTTCTGACTTGAAGAAAAAGCCTTGGCCCGACATCAAAAGATTGGGGATGAATTCTACTCTTGAGAATTGAACTAAAATGTTTATAGGGTGTACATATAATTTTTTAATGGTTCCTTGCCTTCAAAAGTACATTTTTAAATTAACCCAACGACCACTGGTATTGATCCACCTGGATGAGAAGGCTTCTGCTGTTCAACCTCCTGTTTGGGACCCTCTAAGCAGCCCCATTCTGGTCTCGTTCACTGCTCACATCTTCTACTTTCCGTTCCACTCATTTAGCCACTCACCAAAAAGTGAATAAGAATCAGAACCAGCTCTGAGTTCAGAGCTGACTTCCTGTGCTGCCTCTACTTGGAGCGGATGAAAGCAAGAGAGTACGAGCATCTGCTGTGGCCGCCTCCTGCTGTGTGGGAGCTGTGTGTTTATGTTGTTGGGAAGCCTTTTCCCACCTTACATCCCATAGCAGTTTCAGTGCTTTGGATCGAATTGTGTCCCCTGCACCCCGACCCCCCCGCCAAATTCATATGTTGAAGCCCTACCCCCCAGTGTGATGGTCTTTAGAGATGGGGCCTTTGGAAGGTAATTAGGGTTGGTGAGGTCATGAGGGTGGGGCCCTTTGGATAGGATTAGTGGCTTTATAGGAAGAGGAGGGGATAGAGTTTGCTCTCTACCCCATGAGGACACAGAGAGAAAGTGCCGGACTGCAAGCCAGGATGAAGGTCCACCTGTGCTTGGAACTGAATTGGTGGAGACCTTGATCTTGGGCTTCCAGCCTCCAGGACTGTGAGAAATAAATGTCTGTTGCTTGAGTCATCTAGTCTATGGTATTCTGTCACAGCAGCCTGGGCAGACTCACACTCTGAGGCAACTAAAGAGAGGCAACTAAGACCACAGCAGGTCCTGGGAAGGTGTATAGAGGATGGCGCTCATTCTGCTGCCACCAACCAGGAAGATGCCGATGATGTCAAACCCTCAGACCCCGACACCAGCCGGGGTGGACAGAGGAGCCCCCTCCATTCCCAGTCTCAGACTCTAACACACTGACACATTCAGCATCTCATGAGATTGCAGACCCACCTGGGAGATCTCCAGGTGTACACACAGGGAGTTTACATGACTTGCCTGAGGTCACACTGCTTTCTTTTTATTTTGGCCGCACCATGCAGTGTGCGGGATCTTAGTTCCCCGACCAGGGATCAAACCCGCGCCCCCTGCAGTGGAAGCGCGGGGTCTTAACCTCTGGACCGCCAGGGAAGTCCCCCACACTGTTTTCAAAGACAGACCTCTGACCGTAACCAAAGCCCATGACACGTTCTAATAAGCCTAGTGCTCTCCCAAACCAAACTTTAGATGCATGGCTCTCTGCCACTTTCTTGCATGAAATGCATGATGCATGGTGTTTCTATGTGTGATACCCTCTGACTTTGATGGCATCTGAAGCATTTTACTATCCGACCTCCCGGAACAGAGATTGCTAGCTGTCCACCCCCAATCCATTCCTACTTTCCTCCTTAGTTACAGAACTCCCAGCCTCTCTTGCAGGGAGGTGGGGCCGTGTGACTAAGTTCTGGTCACCAAGATGTGAGCAGAAGTGGGCAGGACCTCCTGGAAAAGTCCGTGAAGGGAGATGATCTGGCTGGAAGGTGCACACCCTTTGTCCTGGACCCCTGTTCTGCAGGCCCCTGTTTATCTGCACTGCCTGGGGTGCGGGTGGAAGCAGGAGGCTCCAGCAGCCGTCTGTACCTCCAGGCACCGTGAAGACAGAAGCCAGAGCTGAGATGGGATAGAAGTGTGCACAAGCAGCCTGGGCTTATGGCCATGGAGCTGCTGCACCGAGAAACTGGGGAAGTTGGGGTGGGGGAGCGTCATTGCTCATGCAGCCCCATGACCTAGATCTAAGTCCCGTGATGAGAGGAGACACTGAAGGGGCCGTGTCTATAGTTGTCTTGGTGACCAGGACTCAGGAAGGCTGGTGTCAGTGTCTGGGGGACAAAACTCACAGAACTGGAGCGAGAGGCAGTATTCACTCACCCTACTTCTCTGTAGAACCCAAGCCCCAGTGCAGGGAGATGGCGGTACCCCGGACGCCCCCAGCTTTGGGAGCCCCAGGCCCTGGCCCCCAGCCCAGCTCCTCAGGAGGTCACAGGGGTTGCACTGGACTCCTGTGGGAGGAATAGCGTGGTGGTCCTGCCTCAAACAGCTTGGTGGGCAGTAATGACAGCCACGGAGCTCAAGGGAAAGGACCTGAGAGGTAGCCCTTGACCACATGGGATGGCCAGACAAAACGGGGGCTCCTCGGAGTGTCCTGAGCCAAGCAGGCAGGACATTAAACTGGTGAGATCTGAGCTGTGACCTCCCCATAGTCACAGGCTGTGGGGCTTAGGGACAAGCGACTCATGCTGATGGCAGGGTGGCCTGGGATACCTTGGCCAGGAAATTCTGCCTTTTATTTCAGGAGGGCCCTCGCTTCAACCTGGTTGTTTCTTTTAGGCTGACCTGTCACTGCAAAATGCATCCCATCCATGTGTGTCTTCTTTCACTTCAAGGATGGCATCTTCTGGAGAGCGGGTGAGAGGTCTCTTCAGGCTGGAGGCAGAAGGAGCAGGTATGGGAAGAGGAACCCAGGATGACACTGGTGACAGGGAGCAAGGATAACTCATCAGTTACATGGATTTTCTGTGTTAGAACAAGACCCAGGCTGGCTGAATCTGTTAGATAACAAGAACATTTTCCCCTGAGCTTTCACTCAACTCTCAAACTACCAACTCATCTGTGATGTTTTCCAGGTGAATGGCTTTCTGCATTCAGTCAGCTTATGTTAGTTGTGGTTGTGTTTGATAGGCTGGCATCCTGGAAGAATCACTCCTGACATCCAGAATCCCATCAACACGTTCAGTTGTGCAAAACTGATGTGCAGAGAAAGATAACATTTTTAGGGCTGAGATGAAACTGAAAGATCAGCCAGTCCCACCCCTCATTTTATAAATCAGTGGCAGCCATTGCTGGAGGTCACACAGCTAATGAAGGCAAACGTCCGAGGAGACCTCAGGTAACCCTAACTCGTAAACAGTGCTGCAAACACATTGTTTTTTAGGTTTTGTTTGTCTGTTTGTTTTGTTTTTTTTGTTTGGCTGCGCCTCGCGTCATGTGGGATGTTAGTGCCCTGACCAGGGATCAAACCCATGCTCCCTGCAGTGGAAGCACAGAGTCCTAACCACTGGACCACCAGGGAAGTCCCGTCCAGATACACTGTATAAGGGCTCCTCAGTTTCTTTGTGTGTGTGTGTATTTTTCTTGGAAAGAATTTACAGACTGCTTCCTGGGGTCTTTGGAGTCAAGTTGGACAGAATTACAAACAGGGAAGCACCTAATGGTTTCCCTACACAGGATCAAGGTCACTCATGAAGTCTATTGCATCACCCTCTTTTACCTGTGGAGAGCGAACATCACATGAGTTAGGTGTTTGGATTGTGTTGAAGTGAGTATCCTTCCTCCCCTCCCCCTCCCCCTCCCCCTCCCCCTCCCTCCATCCCACCCTCCCTCTGCTCCCTCCTTCCTGCATCTGAGTCACAGTCTGATTTTTCTCCAGGTCTGGTGTGGAGCCTAGCATTGGACCTGGGCTTTGGGGCAGATCAGCACCTTTCCCCCATTTGCTCCTTCCTTCCTCTCTTCTCACCTCCCCCTGTGCTTTTGTTTTCCAAATTGTGGGTCTATCAAAATTAATGAACTCATTTATTTTCTGTCTATTGAATGCACACCAAAAACGATTATATTTCTAAATAGGCCGATGGCGCCACGTGGATGCATCTGAGCCTCCTGGGAGCTACCAAAGCACCGTGTTACAACCTTGGGAACCCTTGTGAGAACAAGATGGGGAAATGTGAGAGACCCCTGACAAGACAGAAGGTTTTCTTGCCTGATGCTTGCCTGGTCCCTTTATTCCCCATTCTGAGCATGTCTGGGGCTCCACGAGGATGTCAGTGATGATACACTGTGTGGTCAGTATTCCAAGGGGCTGCCAAGCCAAAATCGAAGACACATGATTTTGCTGGCAAAGCAGGTGTCCTGCTTTGAGTTGTAACATAACCAGTGAGCAATAGCTCATGAAATGACCTTCTTTTCAATTTATTAAAGGGCAAGCCTTTCTTGGCAATCCATCTATTTCACTGAACTCTAAATCAAGACTGCCTCTACCAGGGTCCTTTCAACATCTCTTGCCCCGACATTGACTTTCACAGACTCAGGCACTAAACTGACCATTCCTTCTTTTCGCTCGCCAGGAAGCCCAGCGTTCAAATGTATTTCCTAACGGTGAGCGTGTGCCGCGCGCTGGATTTTCAAGTCTGTCTCTCTGATGTGACAGTGGGTCGAGCATGATGCCAAGTCTCTCTGTGTTCCAAGGCCACAGACAACAGCCTTTTTGCTGATGAAAAGGAGGACAAAGTCCAGTGATGCTTGGAGATCAGCTCCCACTACCCCCCCAGCCCCGAGGGACCAAGAAGCCCCCTGGCTCTGGTCAGTAGCACGATCTTGGGACATGTCTTTATTCCTGTGTTGACTTGGTTCTCTGGGTCATGTCTTGATCCTTTCAGGGTGCACTTTATAACCCGTGCTGATCTGCTTGGAAGCTACAAAGTAAGCCCAGGAGAACTGGATGTGCCAGAACCGACCTTAGCACTGGCCTTGCCCTCCACCACTTTGTTTTGCTTCTCTTCTCCTGTGTGCGTGACAGGAGAATCTCCTTCCAGCACTGGGTGAGCAGGCATGCTCTGGGGATCTGTCAGAACTTCACAGGGCACTCCAGGGTATCTCCAGGAGACAGGAGTGAAAATATCCCAGGGGCTACCCTGCCCAAAGGTCCCTGGAAGAACAGAGATAAATTAATAGATAGTAAACATAGGATGGGAGGTAACCTGTCTTCTCATCAGAGTGAAGCTTGGCTAGGTCTCCTTAACCCTTGCTAGGTCCACTTAATCAAATTCAGTTCTGCTCCTGTAGTTTCATAAGAAACGATTCCATGGCCATTGGCCCCGGAGACTCAAGCCAGAACGCCTCCTACAAAATGTATCACATCGGGGCTCAAGCAACTCGGCATGTACTAAGAACTTGCAGGATAAATCCAAAATCATTCTGGCACCTTCTTCAAGAAATATCAGCTAGGGGGACGAGAACCTGCTGAAACAGGTACAGAGTCTCTCTGAGCAGTAAATCGGATTCATTTCATCACCCCAGCTCACTCAGGCCAGGCCTTTCCCATCACACAGCTCCCCCAGTCCTGAATCTTTCCTAGCAAAACGTGATCACATGCTTCCGTACCAAATTCACAGCCTCCAGTCTCGCCGAGTTCCGTAAATTTAAACGTCTCTGATTTTGATAGTCTCTGTGAAAGTAAACTGACTTTAAGGTATACACTGGAGTTTGTCCCCCTCCTCCAAATTCTTATGTGGAAACCCTACACCCTAGTGTGACTGTATTTGAAGATCGGGCTTTTATGGAAGTAATTAAGGTTAAATGAGATCATAAGAGAAGGACCTTGATCCAATAAGATCAGTGTTCTTAGAAGGAGGGACACCAGAGTATTTGCATTTTCCCTCTCTCTTTCTCTCTCTCTCTCTCTCTTTTTCTCCACCCCTACCCTTACTCCCTGGGCCATATAAGGACTCAACAATTGGTGTCCATAAAAGGAGTCCTTCTGCAAGATCACATGAGAAACACACACGTGAGAACACACGTGAGAAATACAGTTCTGTGGCTTAAGCTGCCCAGTCTATGAGAGGTATTTTGTTATGTCAGCCTGAGGTGACTAATACATCTGACCTCAGAGAATCCATCACCCGATGGAGGCTCCACCTGAGGCCCTGAACCGGGACTGAGCAGCTGGCCAGGTAGGACAGTCCTTACCGACGTGCTCCCCGTCTGTGCTCCACAGGTGCACAGTACGGTCAGGGAGGATGACAGCAGAACCTTTTCTTCCATCAGCTCCAAACTAATGAGATAAAGGAGAGGAGACATGCCCCAAGGCTGCTCCAGCATGAAAGGGACATCAGCTCAGTATGTCAATACTCCATTAATTAAAGTTGGAATATAGAAAGAAGCCAGGTTAATCTCCTGAATTATCCTTGGCAGCATCTTCTCCCTGTCTCCTACCATGCCACTCCCCCTCCAAATTCCCCAACTCCAGACCCAAGACATCAGACAAGATATACTGGAAACATCTTATGGACGATGCGGGGAAGATCAAGAGGTTGGAAAGGAACTTCCGGCCAGGGTTCAGGTCCCACTCCAGCACTGACTCCTTTTAACTCCAGTGAAAAAAATCTAAAACTTACTAAGTTTCGAAACTTACCCTAAAATACCAGATCAATTCAAGAACAATCATCTATTGACAAGAAAAATGAAGACTTCAGTCTCTTCCTTTACTCTGTGTAGGTAGCATACACATCCTGTTCTCATCAAGAGCAGAATTATAACACTGCTCTCCTCCTTTGACTAATTCGGAGGGCTTCTGAGAGAATCCATTTGATCCAAGCTGTGAGAAGTATTTGAACTCTTTTACACATTCTTGAACTCTAAAACGGATGGCACTCACAACGTCACCATGCTGATATGGACCCACCAGAACATCACATCTAAATCAGAGGAAAGAGCACCCCTGAGCATGGTAGGAGAGGTACCACCCTCATGCTAGATGCCGTATAACAGTCCCTACAGGATGGGGTTGGATCTGGATGAGCGTCCAGCAGGGAGAGAGGTCCTGGTGTAGCAAGTCATTGGTCTTGCTACATGAATTTGATACATGTTTGTCAAGCACCTACTATGTGCAAGACCCCATGCCAGCTCCAAAGACATATGAAATGGGGCCTGTGCAAGGTCCTTACCCTATGGTTTCCTTTAGCACTTAGGGTTTGGTAAGCATGCAGGAGTATGTAAGTAATCAAATATGATTTTTAAAATAGCTTGGTGAAAGCTACGTTCCCAGTACTTAGAGTAAAGACCAACGTAAGGCTGATCACTCTTACTTCTAAATTCGCATTTCTCATACTTTAGCATTTAAACTTCTCCTGTGGTGGAACAGGAAAAACTGAATAAAGGGAGGTATGTGAGGGAATTCCCTGGTGGTCCAGTGGTTAGGACTCCGTGCTTTCACTGCCGAGGGCCCAGGTTCCATCACTGGTTTGGGGAACTAAAACCCCACAAGCTGTGCGGTGTGGCCAAAAAAGAAAAAAAAAGGGCGGGGGATGTATGTGAATATTTACTTCTAAATTGGCTTCACAGAAATGTAATGAAATATTACATAGTCATTTAAATATGTTAAATGTTAAATATGCTAAATAGACCTAAATATGCTTATATGGAAAGCTGGCCAAGAGATACAAAGAAAAAACAAGTCCTGAAAATGATGTATTGTAGGTGTGTGTGTATGTGTTCCCGTATATGCATATATACATGCATAGAAACTTTCTGGAAGGAAGTTGAAATTCATTCACAGTGTTGCTAGGATGTAGAAAAGGCAGGTTAGGGCGGTAGAGGAGGTCAGAGAAACAACTACTGCTTTTCACTTTACATTCTTTCATGCTGTTAGATTTTTTCTAAACATGAACACTTCTATAATTGTATGAAAGGGTTTTAACATTTTAAACGTATTTTTGTTATTACCAAAGTACTATATATCGAGAAAAATTAGAAAAGACAGATTTCTAAAAAGAAGAAAATAAAACATATCTATAACCTCATGTATAAAGAGATAACATTTGTTAAATCCTTGATGTATATCTTTCCAGGGTTTCAATCTTCCATATACTTCTTCATTTTAACAAGGGTAGAATTGTATTACAATATTGTTTTGTGATCTGATTTTTTTTCATTTAACAATTTTATCATGAATATCTTCCCTGTGAATACATTTTCATATACAGCTTCCGTATTTAATGACTAAATGATATTCCAGTGTATTATACCATCATATATTTAATCAATTCCCCTTATGTGGGACATCAAGGTTTCTCTATTATTTTCCTCTCTCTCATAAACAATATGTTGATTCACAACCTTACAACTAAATCTTTGTGCACGTTTCCTATTCTTTCTTTAGGCCAAATCCTTAGAAGTAGAATTGCTGGTTCAAAGCTTTAATGCACATGGGCAACTTGCCCTTCAGATAGTATACACCAATTTACCCTCCACCCAAGAGTGTATGAGTGCCATTTTCCTGTTGCCTTGCCAACACTGAATACTTTCATGAAAATATTCTTCTCTGATCTGTTCTTAAAGGGTTTTAAGAGACCCCTTCCTCACTGGTACAAGTTAATTTTATCAACCAGAATATTTAACTAAAACTGAAGCTGTGCTCATCATAGCGTCTCACGTGGAGAGCTCATCACCTACTCTTGGGAGGCTGCGGCTCCGGTCCCTGCAGACCATACTCCTCAATGTCGTAGACGGGTACAAAGCCGTCCTGGTCAGCCACGTAGGCACAGGCATCCCCTGTTGTCACCGCCATGCTGCTGACCCAGGCTTTGTCTCTGGACTGAAAGACACATGTACAGGGATCATTACACACACACAGAGGGCCCATTACATACACACACACCGGGTCCATCACACACACACACACACACACACACACACAGGGTCCATCACAGACACTCATAGGGCCCATCACAGACAGACAGGAGCGCGCACACACACACACACACACACACACACACACACACACACACACACACGGCCCATCACAGGTAAAGCTTATGTGTCAGACAACGGCAAGTGAAATGCTGTCTTCCGTTTATAGTTCTATTTATAGTAGAACTATAAATGGGAGACAGAACCAGTCTCCGTGCCTGTATTAAACTTCCAGCGAGGTGGAAATACAGACAATAAAGCTAAGGGCTTAGAGCCCAGCCCAGCTGCTGTGTCACATAGGCTAGTGTCAAAAAATAAAACAAAACCCCGAACCTGAAGCATGGAACTTATTTCCAATCCACAGCCCAACTTCCAGGAGTGAAGTTTGCAAAGGGACAGGCCCTGCCGAATAGCCTCCAGAAGGTGACAGAACCTGGAAGGAGGGAAGCAGGAGGAAGGGTCCCTGGGCGTTTGTGTTTTGTGGTTCTTGAGCTCCCTGGGGTTGAGCCCGGGAGCCTCCGCTCAGAGGCCCTGCAGCCTCAGAACTCCAGGGCTGCTGCTGTGTCCCTTGGCTTAATCTGACCAGTTAGAACCATCAATTGGTGTATATTGGGGAAGGGGGTCCTCTTGGTGGGTTTTGGATTAAATGGCTCGATAGCTTTTCCCTTCTCCACTATTCTGGGCAGCCTTCCTGACGGAGGAGGCTTCCTTGGGCTGTAGAGGGAAGGTATGGAAGTTTGTGCTATGGTGATACTTAATGTGTGTGTGTGTGTGTGTGTGCGTGTATGTGTGTAAGCACTTCCTTTAAACCCACTGTGGAATTTGCCTAGTCAAAGGAATTCTCTGGGACTTCCTTTTGGCCTGTCAGTCACAGTTCTTGACTGGTTGGCATGTGGGTGTTCACAGCAGGCCTGTGAATTAGGGGCCCCATGCGTACCTCTTCCTCTGGGGAGCTCCCTGAATCTCCAGACTGTGGGATCCTCCTCTTCTCCCAGGGGAGGCGGCCCTGTGCTCCCACCAGGGAAAGCAGAGGCGAGGAACGCCCAGGGTGGAGGGTGGACAGAGGCGTCCGAGGGCACCCAGTGCCGACAGGCCTGAGGCTTCAGGGCTGGGCGGGGCCGGGCTGCGGGAGGAGGTGTCCCCCTTGGGGGTGTGAACAGACAGAGGAGGACGGCCCCCTCTCTAGCCAGGAGAATGCAGACGACCGAACGCCCTGGGCTCCGTGCTCACGGCTCCAGCCTGCTCTTACAACCAGAACTACACGGGGGGCTGTTTTTACATTGCCATTTAAGATAAAACCCTAGCGCTTTGCAGCAGGGCGCTGGCCCACCCGTTACATTTCACCGAAGCCGGGAGGTCCTGTCATCTGTGTGACGTCACCGAGCTAGCTAGTGGCGGAGGTGGACCCAGAAGCCGTCTTCTAGCTCTCAGCGGCCTGGCTTCCACGCTGACCCACGTTACATCATTCTCGGCTTTTCTCTCAGCCGCCTGCAGGGGCTGTGACGGTCTGTCCCTCACAGGCTATGCTTGATGTTTATCTAACCCCACTAATGACATCCTGTGAGCCCCATGCCCTTCCAGGACTGGAGGTGAAAGGCAAGGTCTCATGTAAACAAAGAGGTCGGTGCCAGAGTTAAATACAAGAGGTGCTGCTCCCTTGTCTCAGCACCGGGGGGACACCCACGATTCAAGCCATTAGCCACTGACAGCATTTATTTGGGCCTGGCTCTGAGCTCGGTGGTGTGCTATGCACTTGGGAAGCCACAGAGGATGTGGCAGACTCAGGCCCTGCCCTCAAGTGGATGATGACCACAGTGAGGATTATCCATCTAGTGGACACTTGCTGTGCCAGACGCTGAGCTAAGTGCTTCTCAACGCCGGCATATTCAATGATCACAGCAATCCTAGTTAGACATTGAGCTCTTGATTTTATCAGCAGTGAGAGCGCGGTTTAGAAAGAACTGCACTGCCTGAGGTCACACAACTAACACATGGAGGGGCTGAGATTCAAACCCAGAAGTGTTTGCATCCAAAGCCTATGCCCCTGACATTGGGCTTTGTGGTTGTCTTTGGGGGGCTGAGGCTTCTCAGGGGCAGATGGAGGGTCACCTACATGGTGTCCTCCCTGACGTCTGGGATGCATGGTCAGTGACTGGGCTAAGTGTCACCTTACTCTCAGGTTATCCGGCTCTTGGGGTATTGACTTAGGGGGCGGCGGAAGGGAAGGTGAAGATAAGGGGGGAGAGGCAGGAAAGATAAACCCCCTCCACTTGCCCACTTCATCCTGGGGGAGGCGCTGTGGAGTCCTGGAAACTGGGTGTGTGTGCTGCTTCTCCTCTTACCCATGTGTGGTCTGGGGGAGCATTTCACTTCCCTAAACCTCAGGTTTCTTCATCAGTAATAGCGAGACAATATCTCCTGTTTCACAGTTTCAGTGAAGATCGGAGACTATATGGGACTCATGCTCCATGACCTTGCTGTGAAAGCTGAATGGAGATACTGAATCTAAGGTACTCAGAGCACAGAGACACTCAACCAATGGTAACCGTTATAATTACTTTTAGTTAAGTCTCTAGCCTCAGTTTCCTCATCTATGAAAATGGGTCCAATAGCACCTATCTCTCCGGGTGGATGTGAGCACTAAGTGAGATAAAACATTAAAAGCACTCAGGAAAATGACATATAAGATTAAATATGTTATTTAAACAATTATTAACATATTGTTATTTTGTTCATTGTAATTATATTATTAAATACTATTAAATATTATTTTCTTAAAGTTATATTAAACATTAATTTGTTATAATAACTAAATATTATTATGTACAAATGAAGTAAACATTCTTATATTGTTTCCCTAGATAAAAAGGCTTAGTCTCTTAGAACCAATAAATGAATTCAGCAAAGAAGCAGGATACAAAGTCAACACACAAAAATCAGTTGCATTTCTATACATGACCAAGAAACAATCTGAAAAGTAAATAAATAAAGAAAAAAACGCCATTTACAATAGCATTAAAAATAATAACATACTTAGGAATTAACCAAGGAGGTGAAATACCTGTACAATGAAAACTACAAAATATTGTTGAAAGAAATTAAGACATAAATAAATGGAAACACATCCCATGTTCATGGATTGGAAGACAGTATCGTTAAAATGTCAAAACTACCCAAAGTGATCTACAGATTCAATGCAATCTCTATCAAAATCCCAAGGACATTTTTGGCAGAAATAGAAAAACCCATTTTTAACTTCATATGGAATTTCAAGGGACCCCAAATAGCCAAAACAATCTTCAAAAAGAAGAATAAAGCTGGGAGACTCACACTTCCTCATTTCAAAACTGACTGTACAAAGGTACAGTCATCAAAACAGTGTGGTACCTGGTATAAAGACAGATAGGTAGAACAATGGAATAGAATAGAGAGTCCAAAAATAAACCCTCCCGCTTAAGGTCAAATGATTTTTGACAAGGGGGCCAAGACCCTTTTCAATGGGGAAAGGACAGTCTTTTCAACAAATGGTGCTAAGAATACTGGATATCTCTCCACAAAGAAAGAAGTTGGACTCTTATCTAATACCATGTACGAAAATTAACTCAGAATGGATGAAAGACCTAAATGTAAGACATAAAACAATGTAACTCTTAGAAGAAAACATAGGAAAAAAGCTTCATGACATTGGATTTGGCAATGATTTTTTGGATATGACACCAAAAGTACAGGTAACAAAAGAAAAAATAGACAATTGGACTTCATGAAAACTAAATTTTTTTGTGCATCAAAAGACACCATCCATAGAGTAAAAAGGCAACCTACAGAATGGGGAAAATATTTGCAAATCATTTATCTGATAATGAATTAATATCCAGAGTAAGTAGAAAACTTCTAAGATGCAACAACAAGAAAACCAGATTCAAAAATGGGCAAAAGACTTGAACAGACATCTTTCCAAAGAAGATATACAAAATGGCCATAAGCAGATGAAAATTTGCTCAACATCACTAATCATTAGGGAAATGCAAATCAAAACCACCATGAGATATCACCTCACACCCATTAGGATAACTATTATCAAAAAAACAGAAAATAACAAGTGTTGGTCAGGATATGGAGAAATTGGAACCCTGTGCACTGTTGATGAAAATGTAGAATGGCAGAGCCACTGTGGAAAACAGTATGGTGGTTCCTCAAAAAATTAAAAATAGAATTACCATATGATCCAACAATTCTACTTCTGGGTATATACCCAAAATAATTGAAAGCAGGGTCTTGAAGAGATATTTCTACAACCATGTTCATAGCAACACTATTCACAATAGTTAAAAGGTAGAAGCAACCCAACTACCCATCAATGGACAAATGGATAAGCAAACTGTGGTATATATATATGGTGGAATATTATTCGGCCTTAAAAAGGAAGGAAATTCTGCAATATGCTACAACATGGATGAACTTTGAGGATGTTATGCTAAGTGAAATAAGCCAGTCACAAAAAGACAAATACTGTATGATTCCATTTCCATGAGTAATCAAAATCATAAAGACAAAGTGTAATGGTGGTTGCCAGGGGCTGGGGGGAGGGGAGAATGGGGAGGTATTGTTTAATAGGTACAGAGTTTCAGTTTCAAGAAAAGTTATGGAGATGGATGATGGTGATAGTTGTACAACAATGTGAATGTATTTAATACCACTGAACTGTACAGTTAAAAATAATTAAGACGGTAAATTTCACATTATGTGTATTTTACCACAATTGAAAAAAAAGAAGAGGGCTTCCCTGGTGGCACAGTGGTTAAGAATCTGCCTGACAATGCAGGGAACATGGGTTTGAACCCTGGTCCGGGAAGATCCCACATGCCGCAGAGCAGCTAAGCCCATGCGCCACAACTACTGAGCCTGCACTCTAGAGCCCGCGAGCCACAACTACTGAAGCCCGTGCGCCTAGAGCCCGTGCTCTGCAACAAGAGAAGCCACCGCAATGAGAAGCCCACGCACCACAACGAAGAGTAGCCCCCCGCTTGCCGCAACTAGAGAAAGCCTGCACGCAGCAACGAAGACCCAACGCAGCCAAAAAAATAAATAAAATAAATAAATAAATAAATAATTGTTTTAAAAAAGAAGAAGAAGGAAAGAAAAAGCCTCCCAGTGAGCTGACTAATTTCCTGGATTTTAGCCTGGTTGACATCTCTTGGTCTCTCTCTTTCACTCTCAGATTCTTTCTTTTTGATATGAGGGAAGACATCATAATTCTCAATATGTATAAGGAAGAATGAAGCTAAAGTATTGAAAAGTTGGCAGAAGGAATATGTTTTCAGCTCATTCAGTTTTGCTCACACAATTGCCTTTCTCTCTTAGTTCCTCTCTACTGAGAATGACTTCAGAAGAATTGTCCACATGGTTTTCCAAATAAGATGGCAGCCTCCCAGCCAAATCCCTTGTGAGAAAGACCCGTATTTTGTCTTGACCTTCAAGATGAGCCAGTACTGCTCTTCCCGGAAGGCTAGGGGAACTTTCACATCTTTCCACCTAATTTGTACAACTTTTGCAATGTTGAAATGTGCATAATTGGGAACTAGGGCTGGCTTTGCATGTTTGGAGTAAAGAAGAGTTTTTCAAAACCCAACGGTCACATAACTTTAAGCAATAAATGCTGCGGCAAACAGGGTTTTAAATTAGAACTGCTGGCTGAAAGGTCAACATTGCATTCTTGGCCAGTGACTTAATTTTCACTTTAATGCAATGAAAATAAACCTTTAGAAGGAAATGCCACCACTTTTCCCCCAAAGATTCTTAAATCTCTTAGGCACATTCAGAAAGTGCTTCCCAGAAGCGTCTTTTTTATATGCAGTAAAGGGGATGGGAATAGACTGGATAGTAAATCTACAGGTAATAATTTCTTTTTAATCTCGTGGTGTCCAGAGGTTTCAGTTTCTAACCACTGCCCTCCAGAGCGTCTTTTGAGCACAGCGAGGCTGACTGTGCTGCTTTATCTTTATTTTACCTGTTGGGCAGGAACATCTTGTCTCTGGATTTAGACCCTGAGCCCCTTGGGGGCAGCACCAGGCCTCACGTCTCTCTCTAGCCTTCTCTATGCATCTCCCATGGGGTTATGCCCTTGGGAGCGGCTCAAAGATATTTTCTGACCCAATGAGTCATGGGAGATTTTCCTTGGCTACTAAGTCATCAAATGCCTAAAGCAGGGATTGTCGTCCGGGGCTCATGGCTCCCTAAGGGCTGGCTGTTGAGCTTCAGGAGAGGCAGGAGCTCCCTGGTTTTATGCAAAAACGCTCAGCGCTCTGTGTCTACACTGTTGGGGCCCCGTGGATATGAGGAGTGGGTCCTCTGGCTGTCGGCAGAATGGCCGCTTGGGAAGGATGAGGCTTGACTCTGCACGTGGGGAGAGCAGTGGTAGGAAGTCCATTTGGCTGTGCATCCCCGCCTGTTTTCCAATCCAGCACCACCAGTAATGAAACTGACAGATAAGTGGACCCTCTCCTGTGTGTTTTCCACATGGCTCAGGACTTGCAGGGAGAGGGATGTGATTACCAGCCCCAAGACCTAGCCCTGGGCCTGGCACACAGCAGGAGCTCATTAATATTCTTTGAATGAATCAGGGAAGGAATGGACCCATGGTCACACCAGCAGAGAGAGAGGGCCATGAAGAACTGGGACCAGGGCAGAAGAACTGGGAAGAGTGCAGTGGGACGGTGGGGTAAAGTTTTGCAATACAGTGTTCAAGTTAATAAGGACAGGCCTCAGCGGAGGCGGGGCGGCCATGGGCAATGTGAGCACCTGGGAGCCTGAGGCCACCAGAGGGGGCTGGTGGTGAGTGGGGCGTAAAGCCTGAGGCCACACAGATGAGTGACCATCAGGAGATGATGTCTGAGCCAGGCGGGGGAGCCAGCTTGCTAGCTGGGTGAAAGAAGCACGGGGAGGATGGTCTTGAAGGTAGAGGAGTAAAATCAGTGCTGGAAGAGCTGTACCAACAAAGCCCAAGGGGCTCAGCAGGGGAGAGAGTCTTCTAGGGGGGCAGTGGGTGAGAAAAGTGGTCCTGGAGGTGATGGGCTGGCCTGTGAGATGCGCTTTTTTTTGCTCAGCATTTTATTTCTTTATTTTTATTTTAAAAATTTTTATTGGAGTATGGTTTTTTTAAATATCTTTATTGGAGTATAATTGTTTTGCAATGGTGTGTTAGTTTCTGCTGTACAACAGAGTGAATCAGCTATACATATACATATATCCCCGTGTCCCCTCCCTGTGGAGCCTCCCTCCCACCCTCCCTATCCCACCCCGCTAAGTCATCACAAAGCACCAAGCTGATCTCCCTGTGCTATGCGGCTGCTTCCCACTAGCTATCTGTTTTACATTTGGTAGTGTATATATGTCCATGCCACTCTCTCACTTCGTCCCAGCTTACCCTTCCCCCTCCACGTGTCCTCAAGTCCATTCTCTACGTCTGCATCTTTATTCCTGTCCTGCCCCTAGGTTCTTCAGAACCTTTTTTTTCCCTTAGATTCCATATATATGCATTAGCATATGGTATTTGTTTTTCTCTTTCTGACTTACCTCACTGTATGACAGACTCTAGGTCCATCCACCTCACTACAGATAACTCAATTTCAGTTCTTTTTATGGCTGAGTAATATTCCATTATATATATGTGCCACATCTTTATCTATTCATCTGTCGATGGACACTTAGGTTGCTTCCACGTCCTGGCTATCGCAAATAGTGTTGCAATGAACATTGCGGTACATGACTCTTTTTGAATTACGGTTTTCTCAGGGTATATACCCAGTAGTGGGATTGCTGGGTCATACGGTAGTTCTATTTTTAGTTTTTTAAGGAACCTCCATACTGTTCTCCATAGTGTATTGGAGTATAGTTGATTTACAGTGTTGTGTTAGTTTCAGGTGAATGTGAGATGGGCTTTGATGGACGGGTGCCTGGAGATGTGGACTGAGCTAGTTGAATTCTCAAGCTCCCCCGCACCCAGCTCTGGGAATCTCCATCTGAGAAGTTAAGCCTGAAACTAGGCCAATCCCTTATAACCGGGAAGCAGTCCAGAGCTGAGGTTCCTTTAGACAACAGCCTGCGTGCCTGGGCAGAGTGGCTGTGGAGGCCGCCCTGCCCCTACGTTCTCTATCTTCTGCGCCATCAGAGGGGCTGGGGGTATTCAGCTTGCAGTGCATGTGCCCTGAGATGACATTCCAAATGATAATCTCCCCGTCGTAGCTGGAGGTGGCAAGGAGACTAGGCGGGCACTGAGCCACACAGAGGACGTCCTCCTTTTGCCCGTGGTTCTGGGAAAGAGAGAGAGAGAGAGACAGCGGGGGACAGAGTAAGACATCCAGTCCCCAGTCACCCACAGCTCGCGCCCCTTCATTGGATGCCTGAGACAGAGGCGACAGAGGGGCCCCTCCTGTGGCTGCCCCCCAGCCCAGGGGGTCAGGGGCATCCCTCCAGGTAGGAGTCTGCTTGCAGGTCAGCCAGAGAGGTGCTGCATCTCCTTGGGTCAGTTTTACCACCTTCCCCAGGGAGGTGTTACTCCTAGCAGCTTCCTTACCTCCCCATAATGCTGGCAAGGAGCTTATTCACAAGGAACCCTCTTTGGGGCTGAAATCTTGATGGTAATGTGACAGTGGAACCCAAGCACTGGCCAAGGGGGTCTGGCCTCCCGAGAGCCCCAGGTCTAAATTCCGGGGTGTGGAGTCCCTCAACTCAATTCCTCCAGGGCTCCCACCTGCCCCACACTGTGGCTTACAAGTACTGTTAGGAATTGGAATTACCTAGTCTCCTTGAAAGGAGGATTTAGGTATATGGATCCTTAAGAAAGATAAGAAACGAAATGAAAATGTTTTTGGTTTTGAGACCAGTGCTGCAGAGTTCAAAGAGTCCCTGGCCATTATCCTTTCAGCTTTCTCACCGGGGTACAGTTTCCTTGTGAAAAGAATTGGCTTCTCCCGGGGTTGTAAAGATCTTTCTCCCTTGCCCTCAGGTACTTCCCACAGAGAGTCCCTTGAGGACCTACCCGTGATCACCTAAGAAGCCCCTTCTGCTTGAAAGCAGCTGGGGAGACGGTGGGTAGGCCAGTTGGAAAAGAGCAGGTCCATGGCCCCCTCCTCCCCACAATCTTCTGTCTCCAAATCTTGCCTCCTTCTGAAATTGGTGAGCGCTCGTGTCTGGGCTTCTCCTTCCCTGGTCCCACTGCCTGCGGAACGAAGTTTCCACGCCTTGGCACGGCTTTCAGGTTCTGATTAGCTTTCCAAGCTCACTTCCCTCCTGTACCTGGTGCTCCAGCCCTTCACAATATTCATAGTCCGTCCAAACAACATGCTTCTCAGGCTTCCAAACGTGGCTCACGCCCTCCTCCTTTCCCCTCATCTAGACTGCCTTTCCCTACCTTGGCCTCCCAGAAAAATCCTAGTCATCTTTTTTTTTTTTTGCGGTATGCAGGCCTCTCACTGTTGTGACCTCTCCCGTTGCGGAGCACGGGCTCCGGACGCGCGGGCTCAGCGGCCATGGCTCACGGGCCCAGCCGCTCCGCGGCATGTGGGATCCTCCCGGACCGGGGCACGAACCCGTGTCCCCTGCATCGGCAGGCAGACTCTCAACCACTGCGCCACCAGGGAAGCCCCCTAGTAATCTTTTAATATCCTGTACAATGTTAGAGCAAAAGTTAGTAGTTCCCACCTCTGGGTTTCTCCAGCATTTTATATTATTATTAAAACATTATTACATTA
This sequence comes from Hyperoodon ampullatus, assembly GCF_949752795.1. Taxonomy (NCBI): domain Eukaryota; kingdom Metazoa; phylum Chordata; class Mammalia; order Artiodactyla; family Ziphiidae; genus Hyperoodon; species Hyperoodon ampullatus. The sequence continues at coordinate 70,791,819 of NC_136929.1, forward strand.
ATGAATACATTATTATATCATCTGTCGCATCGTATGATGATTACTTCCTTAGTTTATCTCCTTGCCGGTCTGTGAGATTCTGGGCCGGGAATCACATTTTATTCATGTTTGTCTTTTCTGTGCCTACCCGCTAAGGATGGCGCTATGTCAGTGCTTGATAAATAGGGGGTTGAAAGAATTGATAAGTGACTGAAAAAACATTTGAAGGAACTAACACTTCACTGACTCTTGCATGATTTCTGCCCTTGCGATGGCCACGGCTTTCCTGGGGACATTTTCTGCAAACTCTGTTCTTTCACTCAACAGTCACTCACCTGCAGACTCCAAGAAGGCAGGGATCGTGTGATGTGACCACTTTGCTCGTCACTGCATGTTCAGTGAATAGCACAGGCTGGGCCCACATTCGACACATGCTGGTTGAATGGAAGCATGTTAGTTGGGCAGCTACTATAAACCAGGCCCTGAGCTACACATCCTGGGAATACAATGGAGAAAACAGACAAGGTCTGTCTTCATTGAGTTTGTATTCTAGTGACTTGTGGCTTTTGGAATATTTACAGAGGCATAAGGTACGGTTGGGTGGTGGGAAATGGTTGTGCACAATGACCTTCCTTTCTTACTGCTTGTCTTCGTGGCTTGACATCCAGACAGTCTTGAGGGAGATCATTCAACCCTGGGAAGCTGTAGAAAGTTGGGGGCTAAGAAGAATCATAAGAAGTCCCCTGGTTATGAGCCCCTAACAAGCCACAGGGCAGCAGGAATGTCATCTGCTAGGTTCGCTGGCCACCCAAGTATGGCAGAGTGAATGCATGCAGTTTTGCTTGCCAAGCAGAAGCAGGAAGTGAATGCTTCTTTGAAGAAAGTCACACGCGTCACATCCTGGGCTGCCGTTCCTGCACTACAGGACTCCAGGCTGAGCTCAAGGAGAACTGTGTGGATTTCCTCCTGGGCCTCCCCTGCCCCAAGCTGAACAAAGGCCATCACTCTTCCTGGAGCAGAAGCAGCTGCCTGGAGCTCAGTGCTCCTTTCTCTACCTGGACCCCAATCATGAATCCCCCCACAGCAGAGGCTCTTGAGATGCTGTGACCACCCTAGGCAGGCCCAGAAGACTCGGGGTGAGCCCCAGGAGTGAAGGACATCCCCATCAAGTGTCACTGTTTGGGTGGAGAGTCGGACAGTGGACCAGGGCTCACCAAGTCATCCTGCCAGTGTGGCTATGGCTTCCGGAAGTGGTGAAAGTCACATGGTGTGTCCTGTATCCAAAGCCAAAGAGGAGATGTTGTACAAGCAGTAAAATGAGCTGCCAACACACTCACAATTTCAGAGAGAGGTATTGGCACATTTTACAGCCCTACCCCTCACCCCATCAGTGATGTAGATTTTTGAAATGTCAAAGCAAATTCCCCTAGTGCCAGTCGGAATAAAAAGCAATCCACTCCTGACGTTTGGGTGATTGCATTTCAGCAAATCATATGCCAACTGACAAGCTCTTCTCGGATGGTCTGCATAGTTTCGCCTCTGTAATAAGACCCATAGCTGATGCATGAGCTAAAACAAAAGCCATCAGCCCAGGAACCTGTAATACCAAAGGACAAATTCAATGCCAAGACCTCTCAGGCAGTCATGTCTCAAATCATCTGAGGATGCTAGGCTTAGGCTCTGACATACAGCATACTTTCAAATGAATAAAGGACTTACAATGTTTAAAAACTTCGGAAATCCAGGACCATCCAGCAGAGCAAGCAGGGGACATAAAATGCCACAGGTAGATTTAAAATGTAGTTTTAGTCAGCATTTTCATCTTCCCCTGTCTCTTAATCCCTTTGCCCATCTCTAACCCATAAAAAAAGATTTTTTTTCCACAGAGATGCTTATGGATGGCATTTCATCTCCTCTTCCCATTTAGAGAGGGACTACGGCATAAAGACAAGGTGGGAGGAAGAAGGAAAAAAAATTAAAGGTCTGGACAGCTGACCATCTGGTTAATCTTCAACTAGGGGTGAGAATATTCGAGACCCAGCTGGAAGCCCCTGCATGCTGGGGAGGAGGGAACATGGCCAGCCTGCATGAAAGGTAAGAAGAAGACCAGACAAGGTATGGAGAGCTACCACTGTCAAGGCACAGTCTGGTTTGGATCCCCAAAGATGACCTCTCTGCCCCTGATAGCTTTTATACCCTGTACTTTGTGAGATTGTGATCTATAAGAAATATCTACTTGGTCTTTGTCCACATTCTGGCACAGAGGACCTAAAACCTTGCAATTTCCTGAGTGATGAGACCATGGAAGCTCTTCGCTCTTTTCCCACGCCTTGCCTTCTGCCTCTCTGCCATCTGGCTATTCCCGAGTTATATCCTTTTATAATACACTGATAATCCAGTAAGCGAAATATTTCTCTAAGTTCTGTGAGATGCTCTAGAAAATTAATATAACCCAAGGAGGGCATTGTTGGAACCTCTGATCTATAGCCAGTTGGACAGGACTTGCAAATAGTGTCTGCGGGGCAGGGCGGAGGGGCGGGCAGGAGTCTTGTGTCTTGTAGGACTGAACCCTGACCCTGTGGAACCTGATGCTCTCTCCAGGTAGATAGAGTCAGAATTGAGTGGAATTGTAGGGTACCAGCTGGTGTCGGAGAATTGCTTGTTGGTGTGGGGAAAACCTCCACATGTCGGAATTGGGTACAGAGTCATTGCACTTCTTCCCATAGAAAAGAATTTAAAAAACGGAAACAGAAAAACTAAAAAGGTTTTTTAAAGGGAGGGAGGACAGAAAGATGGGGGGGGAAGGGGAAGAGAGGGAGGGAGGAAACTCTTTTGCCCGTATCACTGCTTAGCTTATACCAGATAGAGGTAGAAAGAATTTCTCCAAAATCTGTTTTTAGAGAGAAAGGAATCAACAGGGCATGGGGGTGGGGAGAAGCATATCAGTCTGAAGCAGGGTTTTGAAACATCATAATGTTGTACATTTCACTTACAAAGTACACATTTATTCTCCTAGCCCATCCAACAGCTATGATACACCTAGAACAATAACAGACTATTACATTGTGATACTTAAGCTTATCATGTTTAATTTTTGCATAGAATCAGTACTGTGGCCTCATTTTGCTGTGTCCCTGTGATAAATGAAGACAGCAAGAAAATCACCGCTTCTGTTTTTTATGAAGAGCAAGATAAAATGTGATTTGATAAACTAGGGTCAGTTTTTTAACTGGTTCTTAAAGGATTAGGGAACAGAAACAGGATACCCTGGTTCGTTTTCATGGTCTCCTCCATGAGCAGCTTGCCTTCCGGAGGATTATTTGATCCTGAGAACATGGCTGAACCGCGGAGGCAAGGGCACAAACAGAAATTGATCAAGGGTTGTTTTTCACATTTTAATGTTCAGGAGAGAATTTATTGGATTTTTATTCTTTGATTTAGGGCTGCTGAATTTAACTACCCTAGCTTGTGATTTATTCCTTAATAAAGCATTTGGTGGAGAGATACACTGTTTCCTATCTCTACCTCTAAACCATTATCAAAACGTGCAGAGAATTGTTTCCAATATTCTGGAAGAGCCTAGTTGCCTAAACTACCATCAGGGAGCAACCACAGTTTGGGGAATTCTTTGACACATTTGCTTCCGGAAAATTCCCTTTACTATCTTGGTGTCCTCCTCCAGGACAAAGTTTGTATCAAAAAATATGTCCCACTAAATATCCAAGATGACCCTCATATTCAAGCTGACTAGAACTCACTTATTTTGGCTTACCTCCAAGTAGGTATAATCACAGACTTCACTTTGCTTTTCGTCTAGAAAGATAATATTACCAACTTAGAGTAGGCATTTTTCTTTATTAGTTCTTGAGTCAGTTTACATATATTGACTTAACCCAACTGATGACTGGGGAAACTTCAGCACTTACTTTTTAGTTTTCAGACCACAGTTAGGTGTCTTTCAAGCCATCAAAACACAGCTGATGCCACTCTCACTGCCCTAAAAGGCTGATGCAGCCCTCGCTCAGCTATGAGAAGAGGCTCACCTTCTTCCTGACAGGACCCTGCACAGTGCCTGGCACTTACTGACTGAGTGAATGAGCAAAAGAACGCATGAGGTCAAAGGCAGAGCTAGGAATCACGCACTCATTACCCTGCGTAATTTTTTTTTTTGGCAGAGCCGTGAGGCGTGCGGGATCTTAGTTACCAGACCAGGGATCCAACCCGTGTCCCCTGCAGTGGAAGCGCGGAGTCTTAACCACTGGACCACCAGGGAAGTCCCTACTCTGAGTAATTATTATTATTTTTTTTTTGCGGTACGCGGGCCTCTCACTGTTGTGACCTCTCCCGTTGCGGAGCACAGGCTCCAGACGCGCAGGCCCAGCGGCCACAGCTCACGGGCCCAGCTGCTCTGCGGCACGTGGGATCTTCCCGGACCGGGGCACGAACCGTGTCCCCTGCATCGACAGGCGGACTCTCAACCACTGCACCACCAGGGAAGCCCCTGAGTAATTTTTATCTTATTTACTTGGACTTCATTTGTACTGATAGTTGAAGAAAGTTTGCCTCTGATCTTCCCCATAGTTTCACAGGCCAGAACTGTGGAAATTTTACCAAGAACAAACACAGCACATGAACAAATGGAATAAGCAGCCTTGAAAAGAATCACAATGACACACAAAAGAGAGTAGCTTTTAGTTCATCTAGACTTTGTGATGTTTGACTTATGTGATTTTTAGAAAGCTTTAAAAAGCTAAACTCTTTTAAGAAATGAGGCCTATACCAGGCAGTGAGGGAACAAATGCATGGGCTATAGATGGGAGAACAAACATGTATATAATGTATGTCCTTCCTACATAGAAGTTTAGAGTCACTGGCAATGAAATGCCAGAGAAAAAGGATGTAGGATTGTTACATGCATCCTAGATTTTATCTCATTTGATTTCTTCTACATTTACTACAAATGCCTAATCTTGCATCATTATTTTATGGGGACCTTTGGTAGGAGGTGACTCACCTTGTTTCAAGGTGTGAAGACAATGTCCGTTGTTGTAGCTCCATATTTTCAGACAGCCATCTCTGCCCCCAGTAACTAGCCTAGGAAACAGAGACCCCCGTCAGGACTGCATGTCAGAGGTCACCCTGCCTAATGGTAAAAGATTCTGGCGGGACTTCCATGGTGGCACAGTGGTTAAGAATCCGCCTGCCAATGCAGGGGACACGGGTTCGAGCCCTGATCGAGGAAGATTCCACATGCCGCGGAGCAACTAAGCCCGGGCGCCACAACTACTGAGCCCGCGTACCACAACTACTGAAGCCCGCACACCTAGAGCCCATGCTCCGCAACAAGAGAAGCCACCACAATGAGAAGCCCATGCACCACAACGAGAAGCTCTCGCTGGCCACAACTAGAGAAAGCCCGCGCACAGCAACAAAGACCCAATGCAGCCAAAAATAAATTAAAAAAAAAAAAAAAGATTCTGGAGAAGGCACATACCCTCTTCCACTGGAGTCAAAGGTCAGACAATGGATTCCAGCATTGCCATGAGCCTCAATAAAATGAGACAACAGTATTCCTGTTTCAAAGGCCCATACTTTCACCACCTGTATCAGGAAGTTGGAAAAAGTAGCCTGGAGACACTGGCTATCAAATTAAAGAGAATTTGCATTTAGAGGTCTAGTGTCATAGATATGAAAGATGAAAGTTTACCCCAAAAGTTTCCGTACTTTCAATACAAGTTGGTTACCTGAGTGTATTCATTAGCTAGGGCTGCCATAAGAAAATACCATAGACTGGGGAGCTCAAACAACAGACATTTATTTTCTCACAGTTCTGGAGGCTGGAAGTCCACGATCAAGTTGCCAGCAGGGTTTGGTCTCTTCTGAGGCGTCTCTCCTTGGCTTGCGGATGGCCGCCTTCTCACCGTGTCCTCACAAGCTCTTTCCTCTGTGCCTGTGCAACCCATCATCTCTTTATGTGTCTACATTTCCTCTGGCTATAAGAAGACCAGTCAGACTGGATTAGGGTCCACCCTAACAGCTTCATTTTAAGTTGATGACCTCTTTAAAGACTCCATCTCCAAATACAGACACATTCTGAGGTACTGGGCGTTAGGACTTCAACACATGAATTTGGGGGGAACACAGTCTATAGCACTCTCTGAGAAGATTAGAAAATTTAGAAATGTTGGATGAAAATCTACTGGCCACCGAGACCCAGAGAAGATAGGTGTGGATTGAATGTTGAGCAGCAAAATTTATTCACCATCAAAGCAAAGCTGAATGGATGGATGACCCATTTTCTGGGGAGGATATTTAAACCCTCAGCTTTAAGATTTCACTCAGTCCAACTCATTCCAGTCTTGTAGTTACTTTCTTTTAGCTCCAAACTTTGAGCAGCTTTTGAATGAGAATCATCTTTAAAGGGAGGTGAGTAGCATCTGTCATGACTGGTTGGGGTAGGTGCCCCCCGCCCCCCCAGGAAGGACCTCCTCTGGGGCAGACTTTCTGGATCCTGCACCCAGAGGCAGTGACGATGTCAGAGGAGAAACACTTGAGGACAGGACTCTTTCTCAGGACTATTGAATGGTCCTTCTGGCCTGCCACTTTGTAAAAAAGGCTGCCCCATTGACATTAGAGAAACTTCTGGGTCTCCAAGCCAAAAACCAGACAACACTGTTGTTGATTGCAAGTTGCTGAGATTGGTAGGGTACACTTTGCTTCCTCTCCTCTGTCCTTCTTATAAGGCCAGGGTTCCCAGGCGTGTGTACAGCTCAGGGGCATTCATCTGTTCTCCTGAATATTTCAATAAACCCTTAGTGTTACTTTAGTGGTTTTAATCTTTACTTTACTTTACTTTAGTGGTTTCAATCTTTGCAAATATCCCAGAGTTCCATAACATGCAGTGATTTGTGATATGGTTGAGATCCAGAATTGATTTAAGTACCTGATGGCTTTTTTTTTTCTTTTTTTTTATTTCCCCGAGAAAGCCACTTGTTACTTCTGGTAATGGAAGTGAAAAGATTGAAGACTGAAGTGAGCAAGGGAAATCTCTCTGAAAATGACTTTAGGGTTCTATTTACAGAATCAAGAAAAGTCTAAAGGTGCTGTGTACACTTTTCAGGTATACCTACCACACTTACATTTTGTGGAGGGAATTTCATGCCATAGCAGGGCTCCTTTAAGAATTTCACTGTCCCAGGGACTTCCCTGGCGGTCCAGTGGGTAAGACTCCGCGCTCCCAATGCAGGGGGCCTGGGTTCTATCCCTGGTTAGGGAACTAGATCCCACATGCCGCAGCTAAGACCCGGTGCAGCCAAATAAATAAATAAATATTTAAAAAAAAGAATTTCACTGCCTCATGTTGTTCTTCCTTTTGGAGATCCCATCCATTCAAATATATTAAAATGCAACCATGTCCCCAATTAAATATAATAGAATTTTGCTAGTAAATTTTAAAATAATTTAAAGAATATAGTTTTAAGCTCAGTTGATAAAAAATTGTTATTCTTATAAACTTTGGTATTACATATAACTATGTGTGTGTTAAGTTGCAGCTCATAAGTAATGTGCCGTAAACATTTAATTGAGCATTCATTAATTTTCATTTTACAGTTTACAAGGATTTTCAGAGGCAAAGTCGGTGGTCCCTAGCACTCTGCTTATACAACTGAATGAACACAGTGTGGTATAGTGGTATTCGTAAATTCAGGCTTCATCAAGATCTTGGACTATATTCTCTCCTCCACACATATCAACTGTAATGTGGTTTAGATGTCATGAATTGTGACGGTGGGCATGATGATGGTTCAAAGATTTCACACAGCAACAGATTTGCAAGGTGAGCGAACACTCAAATCAATAATTTAATTCAGTAAGTATTGCAGAGTTTATTACCAGCATGTGCCTAATACAGTATAATAGCTGTGAGGGTGTTTACAGCTCAATTCAACACCTACCTACCACCCACCACTGGGGGAGACGTGCATATCAAAATAATGCTATTGAGGGAGACAGACTGTGTTACCATGGAATTAGGAGCCCAGATGCTAACGGAGCCATTCGTTCTGCCTGGGTGTGGGAGGGGATCTAGGATGCTTTCTTAGAGGAGCTGGTATCCAAGTTGTGCCTTAAAGAATAAGAACATTTTGAGAGACCAAGAAGGAAAGAAGAGGGAACCATAGATGCTCTGATCCCTGCTCTCAAGTGCCCGCAGAAACTGTTTAGAGGCGAGGCTCACACAGGTGAAACAGAGCAGGGCAGGTGAGAACACACCCCAGCAGCCATGGGAGGCACTAACTGTGGGGGATCAGGAAGTGGGAGGTGCCTACATGAGTCAGGGCAGCGAAGGCAAGTGTTTCCTGGCGGAGAGGGGACTTGAGCTGGACCTTGAAGGATTGCTCGGGTGTGTGTAGGAAAAGAGGAGGAAGCAGGAAATTCTGGGGTGGAGATGAGAAAAGCTTGCACAGAGCCAGGGGCAGGAATGTGCTGGATGCTGAGAAGGTGAAGAGGTTGGCTTCCTTGGACTCAGAGGTGACTCTGATAAATTTGGAGGATAAATGCTTCTTTACAGGTTTGAACACAAAGTATGCAGGAACCCGCCTTCTTTGAGATGAATTGAGACTGATTCATCATAAATTTTTTTTTTTTTTTTTTGCAGTACGCGGGCCTCTCACCGCTGTGGCCTCTCCCATTGCGGAGCACAGGCTCCGGACGCGCAGGCTCAGCGGCCATGGCTCACGGGCCCAGCCGCTGCGTGGCATGTGGGATCCTCCCGGACCGGGGCACGAACCCGTGTGCCCTGCATCGCCAGGCGGACTCTCAACCACTGTGCCACCAGGGAAGCCCAGAAACAGGGTTTTGATGAGGGGAGGACAGAGGGAATTCTGGAGCCTGGGAAGAGTGATCTCAGTTGGGTTGCTATAGAGGGACCCTGACAAGGTCAGTGAAAGGGAAAGGTAGGGAGAAGCGCTTCATAGTGATGTCCCCCAAATAAAAACAGCTACACTAAATTAAGCACCCCGGATGTAGCTACTGTCTGTCCAGCACACTCCTGTCTTCTGTTAAGAGAACTGCTTCTGCGACTGCAAGCACTGGACGAAGGGTCTGAGCCTGGTCAGGCTGTGTCCTTCCTTTAGGTTTTTCTGGCTGGAGCTGCTAAGAAGAGTAGAACTGGGCTGTGAGTTCAGGCTGTGGGCGTGGACAGGTCCTGGCCATTTGGAAGGAGAAAGCTATTCAGCAGAGGTGTTGATGAGACCAATGTGAACCAAGGAGCAGGCATACAGCATGGGAACAACAGTGCCATCTGTGAGCTCAGCTGCCCTTGAGTCCGTCTGTCCTAGGATCTGGTTTCAATAACCAATAATTTCTCCCCCCTTTCATTATATAAGTTTCAGGTATATAGTATTAGAATTTGACATCTGTGTACCCTACAGAGTGATCACCAGCACAAGCCCCTGCATTGGCAGGCGGATTCTCAACCACCGCACCACCAGGGAAGCCCCCCGTGCATGAGCGTTTTAAGAGTGGGGTTTTTGTTGCCTGCAGTTCTATAGTTTCCCTGGGTTTATTCTCCATTGGTTTTCAAAGCCGGGTGATTTGGGAGCTTATCTCTCCTAGGCAGGATCTGGGGGCTGGGGTGCCTGATGTGGAGCTCGAATCCCTCACTCCTCAGGGAAAAGCTCCACCTCTTTGGGGTCCCTCCCAATTGTGTAGCTGGGGTGTGGTTTTCCCTGGTGAGCCCGTATCTCTGTCTCTCCCACGCGTCTCAATGCTGTCCTTTTACCTTTTCTTGCAAGGCTCTGTTCATCCAGTTTTCAGATCTCTTTCTGAGGGAATTATTCCATTTGCAGTTGTAGGTTTGTGTCTGTGGGAGGATGTAAGTTCAGGATATTCCTGTGCTGCCGTCTTGAACCCTCTTGCTTGTGTTTGGGGCGATGGGTTCCTGTCTGTTTGCTGCTTGTTGGCCTCTCTCTCAGCTTCTTACACATGGACATCCCTCATCCTGTTGCCTCCTCTGTCTTTAAACCAGCAATAGTGCACTGAGTCCTTCAAATTCTCCCTTTTCAGCTTAAACTGTTTCAGTTAGATTTTTGTCCCTTTGACTCAAAAGAATCTTACCAGGTAAGGAACTTCCTTGGTGGCACAGTGGTTAAGAATCCACCTGCCAACGCAGGGGAACATGGGTTGGATCCCTGGTCTGGGAAGATCCCATATGCCAAGGAGCAGCTAAGCCTGTGCACCACAACTACTGAGCCCACGTGCCACAACTACTGAAGACCGTGCATTTAGAGCCCGTGCTCCATAACCAGAGAAGCCACCACAATGAGAAGCCTGTGCACCACAACGAAGAGTAGCCCTGGCTCGCCATAACTAGAAAAAGCCCATGCGCAGCAACGAAGACCCAACGCAGCCAAAAATAAATTAAAAAAAAAACAAAACAAAAATCTTACCAGGTGAAACTACTCTGCGGTGAGCACAGTTCATAAATTATCTTTTATGAACACAACTAACCTACAAGACGACCCTTTCTCCCATATTGCAGAAGAGTAAACCAACGTCTCAAAGAATTCAGTAACTTAGCTCAGAAGGATTGAGTACTTCACCCGAGGTCGTCCAGTTTGTGGTAGTTTCAGAATTTAAACTCAGATCTGTCTGTCTCCAAGGCATTCTGCCCCACCTCCTCCAAATCTCTGCTTCCCTGTCCACAGTGTAAAGTTACTGGGAAGCAGCTACTGGACTAAGGCATCTCCCAGCTTCCCATTCACCCAGAGTCATGAACTCAGCAATAGAATGTGAGAGAAAGTGATGTATCATTTATGGCTGGGATTTTTTAAGAGACAGATATGCCTTCTCTATTCTCATACCCATTGCACCTGGATTAAGAGGAATCTGAGAACCTAAGTAAGGTGGGACCCCCATATGGAGACAGCCCTGTTCTTGAAGGGAGAAAAAGTGCCTCTCACCAGGAGCACTGGCACTGGATTGTTCTGTTGTTTCAACCTATGGAAAATATGGAGTTTATTTGTTACAGTGGCAAGCCTTACCTTAACTAATACACCATGCTATCTTCCTTCCAAGAAATAACTTTCTTTCTGTCCTAATTCCTGTTGACACAAAACAGCTCTCTTTGTGGTGTGCAGTATTAAATTCACAGAAAATAACAAGTGAAAATGGAAATCTCAATCTGTCACTTTACTCTTCTTTAGAGAATGCCAGAAACCAACAGACTCCTGAAATGTTTCGTGTGTCCCCATGATTTAGAGGCATGAAATATTTGGGCTAAAAAAATCAATCAAAGAACGAAGACTATTTGATCAGGCATGCTGGAAATTTAGCTGTTTGGTTCCTAGTTGATTAGTTTTTATTTGATAGAAATAATATATTCTGAAATAAATTACACACCCTATTTCCAAGATAGGATTTCAATATATTTTAAACACACTTTGGGAAGTGATTCAATATGCCTGAATCATCACAGGCAAGATGCTAATCTTGTAATCATGAGTTTAGATTGGGAGAAAATGGAGAGGCACTAGGAAAAGAAAATAGGATAGAAAACATGTCCTCACATACAGAATTATGATTATCTGATGGTGGCAAATTTCAAAAAAAAAAAAAAAGTGAAATCTCCAACTTTGTGGCCTTGGTGGATGTCTTTGCATAAACTTGATTTTCAAAATAAATCAGAAACTAAAGTCCATAAATCTTACCATTTTAATCAAATGTTCTTGGAGAACTGAATTGAGTTTGGGTCCTGTTGTATCCCTGACTGTGATCTCAACACCTAGTTTTGTATAAAATAACCTCTTCATTGCCATGAGATAGACTCTAAGTTCACTACACAGAAGCCATGTTGGACCCTACAGACAGTAAAATCCCAGAGCATCACAGGGTCCCTGTGCTCCGTCTTGGGGGCTTTTCTCTCCTTTGCCCACTTTTGCTCCCTTTATGATCTCATCCACTTCATGGTTTAAAATTCCATCTAAATGCTGATTATTCCCACATTTATATCTCCAGCCCTGACATCTCCCCTCAACTCAGGATGACTCTCGCCAGCACATCCACAACTGGGCTTCTGACCTTATGATCCGCTCACCCACCATCTTCCTCACTGCGGTGTTTGGCTCAGGCCTAAACTCTTGGTGCCATCCTTGACTCCCTCTCCCTCTCTCTCCCCTCTCTCCTTTAAAAAAAAATAACAGCTTTATTGCTATTTAACCCACATACTACAAAATTTGTATTTTTAAGCGTACAATTCAGTGGCTTTTAGCATATTCACAGAGTTGAGCAACCTTTCCCACTATCTAATTTCAAAAAGTTTTCATTCCTCCAAAAAGAAACCCCATGCCCTTTAGCAGCCACTCCCCATTCCCACCTCACCCCATCCCCTGGCAAGTACTAAACTCATTTCTGTCTCTATGAATTTGCCTATTCTGGACACTTTATATAAATGGAATCATGCAATACATGGACTTTTGTGACTGGCTTTCACTTAACACTTGAAGCTTCTCAAGCTTTTCCATGTTGTAGCATGTGATAGTGCTTCATTTTTTTTTCTTGCTGAATAATATTTCATGGTATGGATGTACCTGATTTCATTTATCCATTCCTCAGTTCATGGACATTTGGTTTATTTCTACTTTTTGGCTATCATGAATAATGCTCCTATGAATATTCATATGCAAGTGTTTGTGTGAACAGATGTTTTCAATTCTCTTGGGTGTAAACCTAAGAGTGGCATTGCTAGGTCGTATGTTAACCCTGGTTAACATTTGAGGAACTGCCAGGTATTTTCCAAAGTGGCTGCATCATTTTAAATTCCCACCAGTGACGCATGAGGGCTCCAATTTCTCTACCTCCTTGCTAACACTTGCTATGGTCTCTCTTTTGATTTTAGCCACTCTGATGGGTGTGAAGTGGTATCTCACTGTGGTTTTTAGTTTGCATTTTCATAGGGACTAATGACGCTGAGCACCTTGGCCTGTGTTTATTGGCCATTTGAATATTTTCTTTGAAGAAACTTCTGTCCAAGTCCTTTGCCCATTTTATTTTTATTTTTTTTATTATTATTTTTTTTGCGGTACGCGGGCCTCTCACTGTTGTGGCCTCTCCCGTTGCAGAGCACAGGCTCCGGACGCGCAGGCTCAGCGGCCATGGCTCACAGGCCCAGCCGCTCCGCGGCATGTGGGATCCTCCCGGACCGGGGCACGAACCCGTGTCCCCTGCATCGGCAGGCGGACTCTCAACCACTGCGCCACCAGGGAAACCCCCTTTGCCCATTTTAAAATTAAGCTATTTGTGCTTTTATTGCTGAGTTTTGTAGGCTAAATGCAAGTCCATCATCAGAAATATGATTTGAAAATATTTTATCCCATTCTGTAAGTTGTCTAATCACTTTCTTAATAGTGTCCTTTGAAGCACAAGTTTTTATTTTTGAGAAAGTCCAACTAATTTTTTTTCCCCTTTAGTCTCCTGTGCTTTTGATATCATATCTAAGAAATCATTGCCTAGTTCAAGGGCATGAAGATTTACTCCTATGTTTTCTTCTAAGAGTTTTGTAGATGTAGCTCTTTTTACATTTAGGTCTATGATCCATTTTGAGTTAACCTTTTTATATAGTGTGAAGCAAGATATTCAAGTCCAAAATCAAGGTGTGGATAAGCTTGGTTCCTTCCGAGGCCTCTTTCCTTGGCTTGCAGATAACCACCTTCTTGCTGTGTCCTTGCATGGTTGCCTCTCAGTCTAAGTGTCCTGACTTCCTCTTCTTGTAAGGACACCGGTCATATTGGATTAGGGCCCACCAGTATGACCTCATTTAACCTTCAGTACTTCTTTATAGGCGCTATCTCTAAATAGAGTCACATTCTAAGGTACTGGGGGTTAAGACCTCAACATAGGAATTTTGAAGGGACACGATTCAGCCCTTAACATCTATCAATCCTTTCTTATGTGAGTGGTGAGTGAGCTGTTTTATGCATCTGTACAAAGCAGTGAATCTGATCTCCTTCCCAAGGTTCCAGCATTCCTTTGACTCATGCTGCTCTAAATCCCCACCCTCTGGCCCTGTGACAGTCCAGAAAAGAAGGTGGATGAGTCATGAAAACGTGTCATATTCACTGGAAAAGCATATGAGATGATGGATGAAATAAATCAGTGAGGTTTTTTCGTTTTTGTTTTTTTATATGAAAAAGAGTGTATTCCAAAGATAACAGAGTGACTGAGTTTTAGAGGTAGACAGGACCCTCGCTAGAAAAAGAGGTGTGAAGGCAAACAAAATGAAGGTGGTAATGTCGCTACCTCTGCCAGGGTCAGAAAGGTTTAAATTCTAAGCTTTAGAGACAACGTTTCAGAAAGGGTCCACTCGCCCTAGTGTGTTACCAGATAAGGTGATAACCTCTAGTGGCAAGGGACTGTGCCTCCCTATGTCCCCATTCTGTCCCCAGATCCCCTTCTCCATCCCCCAACCTGCACTCTCCAAAGACAAAGGGAGTCTTTGGACAGAACGCAAGCAGGGGCCTCAATGCAATAATGTTAACTCCTCCCAAACAAAACACCAGGTATAGGGCTTCCCTGGTGGCGCAGTGGTTGAGAGTCCACCTGCCGATGCAGGGGACACGGGTTCATGCCCTGGTCTGGGAAGATCCCACATGCCGCGGAGCGGCTGGGCCTGTGAGCCATGGCCGCTGAGCCTGCGCGTCCGGAGCCTGTGCTCCACAACGGGAGAGGCCACAACAGTGAGAGACCCACGTACCGCAAAAAAAAAAACAACCAAAAAAACCGCAAAAAAACACCAGGTATAGAAAGTTCTCTAAGAGGCTGCCCCTCCACTGCCTACATAGTCTCCTTTTCCAAAGCAAATCCACAAAAGTAAATAACACTTGAGTATCTGCTAATCCAGAGGCCCCAAAGGCTACAGAGAGGGGAATGAAAACGTGAAGGGAACACCTTCTCTGTCTGAAACCGCATTGGATAATATGCATCAAAACATAAGAGGGCAAAGACCTTAATGGTGTTGTCAGTGGGCATGGAAAATATTTTGTGATCCTCGGCAGACACATGGATGTAGATGACTGGAGCTGTGTGGCTTTTCAGCATACCTGTTGGTTTTCTAGAACGGAAAAAGAACAGATGAACACCAAGCAGTTCTATCTGCGATTTCTAAATAAAAATGCAAGACTAAACTTGTCCCGGATTTGGCAGCTCTATTCAGCCTGAGGAGGGTTATGTCTCCCTCCGAAACGACACAAGTATATATCTTGTGTGATAAAAGGTCTGAAGCAGACAGTACCCAGTTATAGCAACACAACTCCGTGTGAGATGAAGCCCTGAGCTCGGTTTCTCCCATGGCTGACAATATCACTATAAAAGGAATAAACACGGAAGAGCGCAGCGTGGGGTTGGAACAGATTCCACGCAGGTTGTTGCTTTATGCAGTATTCAGATCTGGCGTGAATGTCTTTTTAATAAGAGTTTATTTTAAGGAGCTCTGAGGGATCACAGTGCCCCGAGGGGCTCAGGGCTGGGTCTGTAGTGGGCGGGTGAGGAGGTAGGGAGAAGGCAAGCAGGCTGAGGTCGATGGGGAGAGAACAATGTCTTTTTATAACCAAGTCACTGGAAGTAAGCAAATTGTTCTCCGTCTCCAGACACATGGGAGTCTAAGGTAATAGAAGTGAGTAGAAAAATCATGTTTCTTTCTTTCTTATTAGGCATCCGACATTGTGCTGAGTGCCCTACATGGAAGATCTCATTTGCTATCTTTATATTACTCCAGGAGTGGGTATTCTTGTTATTGCCTTTATAGAGGAGGGCATGGAGGCTGCAGCCCTTGCGCAGGATCACTCAGCTAGAAAGGGACAGAGGTGGGACCAGAACCCACGTGCTTCACTGCCACGCAGCACTGCCCCAAGGCTGAGAGGGACAAGGGTCACCTTGCAGTTCCTAAGTGATGGCTGTACAGAGGCTCAGCAAGGAACCTTGGCTTTCCCTAGATGACTGGTTCTTATCCCAAATCCCACTATCCACTCCCCATTTCCCCCTCTCCTTCCTTCTCCAACGCTTATCAACAGAAATGACAAGGCTTTTAGAAGCCAGGTTGCGTTTGAAACCTGTCTGCCACTACTTCCAAAAAGTTACTTAACTCCTCTGAGCTTCAGGTTCTTCCTTGGTAAATGGAGTTGATGTGAGGATTAGAGAGAATGGATATGGTGCATAATGCCCGGTACAAAGTAGGTGCTCAATAAAAGGACAGTTACGGTTATTTCCAAGAAAGCGTTACTGAGACTTGCTCTGGAGGGGCACACGTGAGAGGTAGGCACCCAGTTCTAAGGAGGAGGATGATTACACATTGAGGGGGTGATGGCAACAGTTTGCTACCCTGCTACCTCAATTCCAGGCTTTCCAGAACAATCCCCATTTTCTTAGGTCACTTCTGCTACACCTCAGGGGTGGTAGAGCCCTTAATTCAGTTGGGGTTAAACAACTCCAGTGGAGAAGTGAGTGTAAGCTTAGGGCCATCTGAGTGAGGTGCACAGAAGGGACATTGATTATACGTCACAATCCCTAATCGCTCTCTACAACGGATCATCGTTCATTGTAGGGAAGGTAGCAGTCTGATCAAAGAAAATCCTTCCCATCATGAGGGAATGCTGGCTCCACACAATCTCTTTGTCCCTGCAAAGTATTTGCATTTTAAGTGAGTTCCTTATTAACCCCAAAGAATGACCCTTTAACAGCCACAAGCAGAAGTTTTCCAGGCTCTGTGTGTCTGGGAGATCAATTTTGGACAGGGGTTCTTAAGTTATTCTAAAGGGGAATTGGTGATCCCCAGTTCTGCTCTCCTGTACTTACTAGGTCAAGGGCACCGTTGGTTGGAGAAAGACTTACCCAGGCAGATAAGGATCCTAGACTCTAATTATTCGATCCATTCCACCCGTCAGCAGCAAGTTCCTTCCCTTACAGATGAAAATACCTTGACTCCTTTATAGATGAGAAAAACTGTTTGATCACATTCTGCTAGCCTTTGGGGCAAACCGAGGAATGCCTGGCCTTTTCTTGCTTTGACATCTTTTCTAACATCCTTTATCTCTTTCATCTTTTGCTTGGCAGTTTGTTGTTCCCACAGTGCACCCTAAAAATATTCACAGAAAAACAAAACACAGTTTCTTAACATGATCAGTCAATTTTCTGACAAGTTACTAATTTTTAAAGGTCTCAGGCTCACTTTCAGGGATGACTAGTGTTTTCTTTTTTTTCAACCCCAGGTGATAAACTATAGAGAGTCTGAAGAATGAAAATGATGTTGTAGGAAAAGCAAGGTTTTCCCAGACCTATACTGTGTGCCAGGCCCTGGGCCAGGGCCTCTCCACACACAGTCTTGTTTGAATCTCACAGAAACTCAGTGGGGCAAGCACCTTTACCGCTACCTTATAGGTAAGAAAACTTACACCTGGAGAGGTTAAAAACTTGACGTAAAGAAAACAGTAAGGCCAAGGAGCACCGTCTGACTCCTAAATCAGGGCCTATCGGTTTTCATCAGCCAACCAGCCAAGTTCATCCTACAATTATTTTGACATATATTTTTAGTCAAATGACTTTTGGGCTTATGAATCTACTGAACAGTAGAGTCAAAATAGTAGCATCATACAGAAATGATCAAGGGCCTTCCTGTAGGTTTTAGATGTTGGTCTTGAGACAGGCTGGGACCTGAGACCCTTTACTGGAGTGCTTGCACTTAGATAAAAGTCTCCTCCCGAAAAAAAATACAAAGTAACTCTAAGGGACTAAAAATAACTACATGGGTGCCCAGCTGGGGCAATCGTGAACAATAAGATACAAAAAGGCCATCAACTGCCATTTCTGAGGTGGGGAGAGCAAAGCAGGGTACGCGCATGCTCCCTGCACACAGCACCACCCACGGGGTGGGCAGACCACCTAAGCCACCACTGTGGGCCTGACCCACTGATCTCTGCCCCTATCCCACCCCCCCATTTAAGGAACCAACTCCCCCCACTTCGGGAAGCGAGCAAGGGCACCTGTTACTTGTTTTCGCTCCCTTCCTGCAGTCCCAATAAAGCCTTGCCTGAATTCCTCATTGGGCCTCTTATAAATATCTATTGATTAAAGAGTCCAGAGCTCCAGTCTCTTCGGGGGCGTGGGTTCGTATCCCACCGCTGCCACCAAAAAAAAAAAAAAAAAAGAGTCCAAGGACTCGAGCTGGTAACAGTGTCACCCAAAGATGACCATACCCTTTACCAGCGCATCACCCGTCCACTCGTCTGGCTTTCCCCCTCTTACCTCAGCCTTGAAGGTGCCTAAAGGACCTTGGAGGACGAAGGTGGAAGAACATTTGTCTTCACCCCCTCTCTGGCCCCCTAACCCCAAATAAGAATCCTCTTCTGTCATTTGTGACTTCGGCAATTGGCCGAAGGATCATTGGTTGGGTCTGTGTCTTGCGCCTGTTATCACAAATTATAAGCTCAGCTATTTTCCGGGACTCAGGGAGAAGAATGTGGGACTCAGAAAAGTTCAGTCAAAGTGGATGGAGGCTTCACCTCCCGAGGGTGGAGGTAGGACTGAAGTAGGCCTGCCGACTTTCCCGGAGAAGTGGGAAATCTGCAGCTTTCACTGAAAACCGCCAGAATTGTACATGTTGGTACCCAGCTTCAGAACATGCTTTACACCTGTCTGTGGCTGCTGGGCCCGTGACCGCCTCTCAGGGCCTCTGGTTTAGGGTGTGCTGGGAGGATTGGGCCGGTGTCTGGGGTGGGGGAACGAGCCCTCCTCTTTCCTCTTGTGAGCTTTTCTTCAGAGTCACGTGGCTGTTCTCCCTTCCATGAATTCCAACAGAGAAGCAGAATCATTTCCTAACGACTGGGGTCTGTGACTTCCACATTATTTGGGGCTGTCACCCGAGACCAGAGCCACCCCTGGCCGGTTTATGGACAGTGAGTTGAGGGGAGGACCCTGCTCTCCATGGCTCCTCCCCGCAGGGGCCAAGGGCTGGGTGGGGTAGTGGCTCTGGCCCTGTCCTTTAGCGTGCAGCGGGAAGGTAAACAGCCTTGAACCTGAAGCTCTTTCGTCTGCCAGGCAGAGGGGAGAACAGGGCAAGTGCTGAGCATAGATAATTACTTCAGATGGCAACATGAGCCTGTGTAGCTGGGTGGGCACTTGAAATGTCAAAGCAATGCAGCAAACCCTTCACAAACACCAGTTTGACACTTTCACCCCTCTTGTTATGAGCAGAGATCTGAAACGTCTAAGCAGGTGTGTCACTTTATTTTTATTTTTTTAAGCGAAGGGAGAGCAGCCAGTTCATTTGCATGATCTCTGGCAGTTCTTTACCAATGGAGCCAGACAGAGATACATGTTTAAGTGGTTGTCATGGAAACCAGAGCGCATTGCTCTCCCCCAAGGTCTGAAAGAGTGGATGATGAAAAGTTTAAGCAATCACCATGGAAACCTAGAGCAGATTCAAGGCAGGTTCAGATCCCAGAACACTAACTAGCAGCTAAGTCTTCAGGTTCTGGGGTCCCGGTGGAGGGTGAATTCTGACAAGCCACTGCAGCTTCAGGGCTGACCCAGAGGCCACATCCACAGTCACGGGCTCAGGGCATCCCAGGGGGTTAGCACTGAGGTGAGGGTGTCCCCCCAAAGCTCAGACCTTTACTCTTCCTGCTCTGAGACGACCTTGGGGCCTCTCCTGCTTACCTCTCCCTATATTCCATTCCCTCCACTCCATCCATTTCCTCAGTGTGGCAGGAGCCCACAGATCTGCTGTCACAAAATGGGACCCTGCTCAGGTTTGCAGGAGAGAGGACATTCGAGGCCCAGCCTGGTCTATGACCTTGACCAAGACATGTCCCTGTTCATGTTCATGAATAACCAAAGTAAGCAAGAAAGTCCTGCCTTCCATCACTGCAAGTAAACAAATGCACTTGAAAGCACTTCCTATGCCGCAGAGCCTCTATGCCATTCTTGGTCTCTTCTGTTATGGTTTTTCCCCACTTGCTGGAGATGATCCCGTTTGGGAATAGCTGGCTGATCTGAAGCTGAGTTTTGAAGTCCAGGAGTATGTAAAGGGGGGGTCCCTAAGGGGCTGTGGAAGGGGACCGACCAGAAGTGGAGACTGGAACTAATTTACGGGGTGCTGTGGGATGGGGTGAGCCATCTACCTTTCTCCTGACAGGATTATGGTCTCTAGTGACCACTCAGGGCTGGGGGTGCTGGGGCTATAGCATATGGTGGAGTGTATGAGTGTGTGGGGTGGCATGTGATGGAACAAAATACATACCCGACTGAGCATGACACAGGTGTAGGACGCTGTGGGGATGTGTCGGGGGGGCGGACGGGGAGACGGGAAGAGAAGGGCACAGGAGGAAACGCTTGGAGAGCTTGTCATTACAGAATCTCAGCTCTCCCGGTGTGAAATGCTTCAGAGCACTGCTTTGGGAGAGACATAGATTTGTTATGAATTATGACTTCATAAAGGAACCCACTCCATAAATGTTTATCGAGCACCTATTTACATGCCATGTGCTATTCTAAGTGTGTGGGACAAAACAGTGAACAAAACAGACAAAACCCCTGCTCTTGAGGGGCTTGCCTTCCGATGAGGGAAGGCAGATCACAAACAACAGAATAGACGAATTAGATATTATATTAGAAGGTGATTAGGTGCGTGGATTTAAACAAGGGCAGAGCAAAGTAAGAAAAATAGGGATTGCTAAGAGCAAGGGCTGGGCTGTTCCAATATATAATAAAGTGGACAAGGAAGCCCCACTGAGAAATGACATTTGAACAAAGACTTCAAGGGGCTGAGGGAGTGAGCGATGCAGACATTTGCAGAGAAAACCTTCCAGGAACAGGGACGAAGCAGTGAAAAGATCCTAAATATATTCAAGGAAATTGTGTGACTGGCACAGAGAGAAGGAAGGGAAGAAGTAGGGGACAAGTCAGAGACGTAAGGGTCGGGCTGACACAAAGGGCCCTGGAGGATTTGGACAGATATGACTTTTCGTTTTACAGCATATCTCTGGTTGATGCGTAGAGAATAGACTCTAGGGGCAGGATGGAAGCAGGGAGAGCAGCGAGGCTCTTGAGTGATCCAGGGAAGGGAAGATAGTTCTCACTCGATGGTAGCAGCGGGGCTGGGGAGAAGAGGCCAGATTCCGGGTGTAGTACGAAGGCGGGGCCAACAGGTCAGAATAGGTTGCAAGAAAGAGGAGTCTAGGGTGACTCCTGGATTCTGGGCAGGGCACCTGGAAGGCTGGACTTAGAGCCAGCTGAGACGGGCAAGACGGTGTGAGGGAGAAGATCTGGATTCAGGTTTGGGTTTCATTTTGATGTCTGTGAGATACCCAAGTTGGAGAAGTCCTTTAGAGATAGATCCAAGGCAGCTGGAAATACCAGACTGAAGTTCAGGGAGGGGGCCAGACTGGAGACGTGCATTTGGGAATTGACAACATCGTCAGGAGGGTGATGCAGATGTGGAAGAGAAGAGGACCAAGGCCTGAGCTCTGGGGGCTCCAGCATTACGTCATGGACATTACGTCATGGACATTACGTCATGGACATTACGTCATGGACATTACGTCATGGACATTGCGTCATGCAGAGGAGCAAGCGAGGGCCTCAGAGAAGGAGCAACAAGCGGGATGAAAGGGAAACCAAGAGTGGCTGGAGTCCTCAAGCCGAGTGAGAGAAGTACAGGAAGGAAGCCAAGTGACCTGCGGCTTCAAGTGTTAAGAGAGCAAGTGGGTGAGGATCAGTCACTGATTTAGCCACACGAGGGGCACTGGTGGCCCTTATAAGAGGGATGTTGGTGGCATGGCAGGGACAAAACCGGGTTCGAGTGTGTTTTAGACAGGCTGGGAGGGCAGGCGTAGGAAAGGGCAAGTAGAGGCAACTCTTCCAGGAGTTTTGCTCCAAAGTCTCCCCCATATTCTCACCTTGGTACGATGCCGGGCACATCATAAGCACCCAACACAGAGAAACTATCAATACAGTGATGATGACTGGGGGTTGGGGTGGGGTGATTCTTTCTACAGTAGCGTTATCTAGGTCTCCAGAGAAACTTCACAGTGGCTCAGAGCTGTCAGCAGCTGTCGTGTCCAGCGCTTTCCGTGATGTGAGAAGGGGGTGGACAGGGGCCTGACAGCAGCATGAGGATCTGTGAAGTTGAGCTGGACAGACCCTTGTGTCCAGCTTCCATATTGAACTGGAGGAAACTGAGGCCTGAGGTCACCGCTCTGAGAGTGGCAGAGCCAGTGCTGGAACCCAGAGACCCTCCTTCTGGATTCATTGATTTTTGTTCTGTTACAACAAACACTGAATTCTGAGCGTCTTCAGTCTCTGAATGCTGACTTTCGGTTTCTTAGGATTCCTATCCATTACCGTTCTAGAAAACCACAATTCCCTAGTTCCAGGAAAGTCTAATGAAAATTCCCAAGAAACTTCATACTCACAGCACATCTCTTTGTAACATTTTGGTGATTTAAATGTCAGTGAATCAGAAATTGATGAAGGAAGCTTTCCTTGAAAGATAAATGTGAGCTCCAAAGCTATGAATCAGAGGTGGACGGGGTCTCTGTCAGATTCCTGTCAAGAAAGAAGCAAGGTGGTGTTTCATAGGTGGCTGAGACCTTGGACACGACTCATTACTGATTTTCCATGATGTTCAGTGGCCACTGGAACAAGCTTCTAAAGGAAAGGAGGAAAAAAACCCTAAGATTTCAGCTTTCCCGAAGCTCAGAAATGCTCGGGCGCAGCTCAGCTGAAAGGCTTCATAAAAAAAATGGCTGTCACGACGTGGGTGGCTGACTTCTGAGTGGCTGAAGATGGTGTTAAATATCTTATTCATTACACATGTGCTGTTTGGTGAAATCAGGCCCTTAAAATCCAAGAGTGGGGCTGGGGATGGAGCTGGGAGGAAGATGAGAAAAGGTGAGGGCAGTGAGGAGGTCCAAGAGAAAAAGGTAAAGATCATCCCAGCAAATGAAATACCTGGAGAAGATCTCGAGTAGGAAGAGACCCAAGTCATAACTACCCTCTGGGTGATGAACACACAAGCCCTGTCTTCCCAGCCTTCCGCTCCTCCTGTCTGCTGGGCCGGGCTGGGTAGTGGCCATGCGTGTCTGTGTCTGGCCTCCTCACTTGTTCTTTTCTCAGGCTGCTGCTGCTACTGCTGCCACCCAGATGTGCAGGGACCCCACCCAGAGATCACAAAGAAGATCAAGGCAGACTCTACCGGCTACAACTTTCTCACCACCCTAGGGTGAATGATGATGGTTCAGAGATTTATTCTGCTCAAGGGTCAGAATCTCCTTTTGAAATGAGGCTGGCCCCAAACAAGCCCCAGGGCCTGGGGGATAGGGCTTTACCAACCCAAGTCTAGGGGATGGCAGGTAGAATACAGGCGTTGGGTCAGAAAAACTGGAGTCGAGTCCCAGTTCCACTTCTTCCAGCTAAGTGACCTGATGGGCCAACTTCTCTAGACTTAACACGTCCTCACCTGTAAAATGGGAGTGCACACATGCATACCTCACCTGCTACCATGAAGATCAAATAATAAATCTATGTGAGTGCTTCTCGACCGTGGCTGCAAATTAAAGTCACTGGGAAATGTCTAAAAAATACAAATACCTGGGCCACACCCCTTGAACAGTACTTTTAATCTTGGTCACATACTACAATCCCTGGGAGAGCTTTTAAAAGCCCTAATGCCCAGGCTTTATCCCAGACCAATTAAGTCAGAATCTCTGAGGGCAAGACCCAGGTAGTGATCAGATTTTATAAACTCCCCCAGAAGATCCGTAAGTGCAGCCATGACTCAGAATCACTGAAAAATGTGAAAATGCTTTATAAATTAGTACGTGCCAAACACATGTAAGGAATCATCACCAGTATCAACTTGAAAATTAAATATGATAGTGGTGATGTTGAATTATTGGATGGGGCTTTTCAACATGCTCTCAAGAGCTTCACAAAATAAGGATGAAGTTTAATAAAGTAAGTGTGAAGAATTAAGAAGAAGATCTTCAAGTGGCAAGTTATTACAAAACAATGATAAAAATAGACTATTAAAATGTCTACAAATAACAAATGCTGGAGAGGGTGTTGAGAAGAGGGAACCCTCCTACACTGTTGGTGGGAATGTAAGTTTGTGCAGCCACTGTGGAAAACAGTATGGAGCTTCCTCAGAAAACTAAAAATAGAGCTACCATATGATCCAGCAATCCCACTCCTGGGCACATACCTGGACAAAACTATAATTTGAAAAGATACAGGCACCCCTATGTTCATAACAGCACTATTAAAATAGCCAAGACATGGAAACAACCTAAATGTCCACTGACGAATGATTGGATAAAGAAGGTCTGGTGTGTGTATATATCTATATCTATATCTATATCTATATCTATATCTATATCTATATATACACATATACAATGGAATACTACTCAGCTGTAAAAAAGAATGAAATAATGCCATTTGCAGCAACATGCATGCAACTAGAGATTATCATACTAAGTGGAGTAAGTCAGAAAGAGAAAGACAAATACCATATGATATCACTTATATGTGAAATCTAAAATACGACACAAATGAACCTATCTACAAAACAGAAACAGACTCAGACAGAGAGAACAGACTTGTGGTTACCAAGTTGGAGGGGGTTGGGCAGGGATGGAGTGGGAGGTTGGGTTTAGCAGATGTAAGCTATTATATATAGAATGGATAAACAACAAGGTCCTAAACCATAATAGAAAAGAACATAAAAAATAATGTATATGTATGTACAACCGAATCACTTTGCTGTACAGCAGAAATGAACACAACTTTGTAAATCAACTATACTTCAATTAAAAATATTTAATTAAAAAAATAGACTAATATAGAAAAGATAGGGAAAAAATTAGCAAAAAAATAGTATTATCGTGATTAAAGAATGCCCCTCGGACTTGACATGGACACAAGTCACCCTCAGCTCTTTTCAAAGGCAGACAGATTCAGTAGTTCCAGGGGTGGCTGAGACTCTGCATTTCTGACACACTCCCGAGTGATGCCCTTGTTGTGGGTCTAGGGATTACAAGCACAGGCTTTGGAGGCAGACCTGGGTTCAAGCTCTTGGCTTTCCATTTCCAAGTTGCGTGGCTCAGGGCAGTAGCCATTCTGCACTTTTTGTAATCAGTAATCCCCCTCTTCCTGTTCCCACTTCGGGAAAGCACCCCGTCCCGTACACTAATCACGTGGTTTGAATGGGCACTGCCGGGGTTTTTTTGCCCCTGCTCTTCCTCGGTCAGGTGGATCATTATGGTCCCAAAGATGGGCCAAACTGGCCAATGAGAACCTTCCCAGGGGTGGTTGGACTGGGCCCCCGGAGTATTAGCCAGACTCTGTTGGTGGCGAGGCCATGTGAGGCTGGGTTTGTTGCCATCTTGGGGAACACCAAGCTGCTTTCCTGTCTTTCTCATGTTGTATAAGACATCCAAAATATTGTCCTTTTTGCTTTTGTCAATTTGAGTTTGGGTTTCTTTCAATACAGGAAAAAAAACAAAAAAGCCCTGAACAATACCTGAGGACAAGTTACTTACTCTGTGCTTTAGTTTACTCACCTGTGAGATGGGGCTAGTAGTGGGATCTAATCATAAGGCAATTATGGAGATTAAATAAAAGAATACATGGAAGGAGCTTCGTACAGTGCCTGGCATTAGGTGTTCTAGTTAGAATGCCCCTGGGTCAGTCAGAGGTTGCATCTGCTTCAGACCATGAGCTGGTAACCAGGGAATGATCCAATGTAAAGGGATTGGTTCCCGGTTCTAATCTGAATCACCGACCTCTTGGAGTTCATCCAGTGCCAGGACGTACAGCTTCTGTCTGGTCCAGACAAAATGACTCATGTGTGAAGAGCACAGACCTGTCACATTCCCTGCTCCAAAGACCCAAGACCTGCTTGGTCAAGTCCGCGTCCAGACTGCTGTGCATTTGGGGCTGTAAAAGGGCAGGCTGAACTGGGACCTGGGTTCTCCTTTCTCTGAACTCACTTGATCCAAGTCCAGCTTCCAGAAAATCCAAACGTCTTCAGTTTCTGGGTCTTCCTGCTGCCGTTGCTGACAGTTGTTACATCCAGCTTGCCTTTTGAAGTCTTAAAACTTCCCAAATCCCACTTTATACAAAGGCCCCAAGACCACTGTCTTATGTCGGTATCACTGTATATTTAATATCACGTGGCACATTAGAGCTGCTCAGATGGTACAGCCTGAGATCGCTTGAAGTGGACTTTGCTCTTATTTCAACTCAACAAATATTGATCGAGCTCTCGGCCTGTGCGAAGCCTGTGATAGGCCTGCCCTCCCTCCCTCCGCCTCCCCCTCAGCCTAAAGTGAAGCTTATAGAACTCAGCAGTGGGAGGATGTCCCATTTTGAGCTGCGCTGGGAATTATTACCAAAGTGTGGGATGCCTGTTGCAATGCAGAAATTCTAAAGGTGGGAGACAGCCAAGGACCTGACACACAAAGAGAGAACATGGCGAACTTAAGAGAAGCATAAGCAACACCTATGACTAGAGCAGGGGGCTCATGCATGGAGCTTGAAATGGCGGCTTTGATCGAATCGTAGTAGTTCAGCTAGAAATGAAGAAAAAAAAAGCTAATTAACACGAAGATCACACAGCAGGTCAAGTAAGGGTTTGTAACAATATCCAAGAAGATCTTTGGACACACATTTCAAGAGGGAGAAAGGAGACCCCTGTTCACAGGACAGGTGCGTCTTTACAAAACCACATTTGTGTGGGGCGGCGTGGTGGAAATGGAGCGCGGGGGGCTCACTTCCCTTTACACCAACTCCAGGCTGATACCAGAACAAGCAGCTCCTGGGTGTCCTGTCTGATAGACCGTGCGGAAGTTTCTACTACCTCGTTTGGATATTTCTGAGAAAATCAGAATGCTGCCTGCATAGCCACAGAGGTCTCACAGAGAAAACAGTGTATACTTCACTGTAAATCAGATTTCAGCTGGAAGCTATGCTGAGTGTGGTAATGGGAAGGGTAATGGCCTCTTTTCCCCTGGCTTTGGAAATGGTGTGCCGGGCTCTGAAGCAGATGTGCTGGGATTGGGGAAGCAGAGCTTTTGTCAGGACCCTGTGTGGGGTTCAGGGCCGGTCTTGGGGGCAAGGAAGCAGACCGGGTAGAATTTGAGGAGTTCTCTCAGGCCTCCTCCCCCTGCAGAAGCCCTTAGTAAGAATATGAGGATGGAGGAGAGTGGACGGAGGACTCCCCTGGCGGTCCAGTGGTGAAGACTCCGGTGCTTCCACTGCAGGGAGCGCGGGTTTGATCCCTGGTCGGAGAATTAAGATCCCCTAAGATCCCACATGCCCTGTGGTGAGGCCAAAAAAGAGGATGTAAAAATGGGATAAAGCCACAGCAGTGTTGAAAGAGCACCATGTTAGTTACAAAGGGTGATTCCTTCTCATTTAGACCTTCCAGGCATTATGCTTAGTTTAGAGGCGGAGACGAAGATAACCCTAACCCGCAGGGAGTGCAGAAACCACAGACCAGAGGCTCCAGAGGAGGAGGGAGGGTGGGTGCCTGGAGCTGGGTGTGGCACAGGGACCAAGAGTCCGTGGCCAGAGCAACCCACTGAGCCTAGAAGTGTCCTCTGCCTTTTCTCCATGGGAACAGGCTCCCCAGAGGCAGCTCACAAGGCTGACCTCTCCGGAAGGCCCTGAACATACCCTCTGAGGTGCAGGGCGAGAAAGAAGGACAGGAGCCCCTGGGGAATTCTACCCAACAGACGGCTCTTCTCTGCTGAGCGCCGTTTCTGTACGCCCTGCGCCGGCTTCGTTTTCTCCTCCCTCCACCCCTCCGTGTGTGGTCACCCCTTGGTCAGCACTGGCTCTGGATCTCAGTATTGTTCCTTCCACTTTCCAAGGCACAGAGGACTGCAAAAAGCAAGAGAAGATGGGCTGGCCGAGGAAGCAGTGTCTGGGGACTGGCAATTCAGTGGGAAATAATGTCCACACTCTACAAAAGCCTAGCTCCACTTTGCTAAGTGGGAGAAGCCAGGCACAAAGGGTCATATATCGTATGATTTTATTTACAGAAAATAGCCCAAAAAGGCAAATCTATAGGTACAGAGAGTGGATTAGTGGTTTCCTGAGGCTGGAAGTAGGAATTGGAAATAACTGTATATGGTTAAGGGGGATGTTATTGGGGGGATGGAAATGTTCTTAAACTAGATTATGGTGATAATTGCACAACTCAGTAAACTTATCAAAACTCATTAACTGTACACTTAAAATGGGTGAATTTTATGATAGGTAAATTGTACTTCAAACAAATTGAAGGAAAGAAACTGGTTCCAGCCACCTTCGAGAAACACATGGTATTACATGGCAATTTTATGTGTGCTCGTTCAGTCAGATTACCGTTTTCTTTTTGTATCTAGCTTTCTTAATTCACATTTCCTTTCTACTGTAGGAGTGGTATTCTTTTTAAACATTTTTAATTAATTAATTAATTAATTTTGCCACGTTGGGTCTTTGTTGCTGCACGCAGGCTTTCTCTAGTTGTGGCGAGAGGGGGCTACTCTTGGTTGCGGTGCGCGGGCTTCTCGTTGCGGTGGCTTTTCTTGTTGCGGAGCACAGGCTCTAGGCACGCAGGCTTCAGTAGTTGTGGCTCACGGGCTTAGTTGCTCCACGGCATGTGGGATCTTCCTGGACCAGGGATTGAATCCGTGTTTCCTGCATTGGCGGGTGGATTCTAAACCGCTGCGCCACCAGGGAAGTCCCCTTTGAAGCATTCTTAATGGATAACTGTACACAATAGTCAACAATTAATACTCTCACAGTTTAACAACTCACAGAATTATGGAACTATTTAAAGCTGGGAGGCATTCACTGAGATGACTTTGAAAATATTAGAGTAGGTGAACCTGGAATGGTGATCTATGTATCACTGAAGCCTGTAGGCAGGATGTTTCTGTACATACTGCCAGCAATTATAGAAGTGCATTGGCTTTCCCAAAGCAGTCCCAATACTGTTTGTTTTTCCCCTGGTAATGTTTTTAAATGATTAGTTATGTCATAATAAAATTCTCTCTGCACTTTTTAATTGCTAGCATGGCAGTATGTTTTTTTCATTACTTCTGACTACTTTTCAAGTATGAAGTTTGTAAATTTCCAAACACTCAAAAGTTATTTCTTGAGAATCTTTTGCAAAGAGTGGCCCTATCAGAACAATAAGAGACCCTCTACATTGTCAATCACTGAGCACTCCTCTCGGTTTGGTTATAACCCTCACTGGACTGTCACGCATTGTGGAGGGGTGAGGGAGAGTCTATGTGAGGACTCACTTTCTCTCCAGAGGAACTTCTGTCGGGGTACCCCATGTCTTGGACACACCTTTTCATCCATCTTTGCCTGAAGAAGCTCTTTACTACTGAGTTTTCTCCAACTTTCCGTCCAAGCCTCCTTATCCTCTACCCACCTAAGCCAAAGCGTCAGACAGCTATAGACTGAGTAGATTTCAATCCCCAAACTTCAGAACTCCCAAGACCTGTTACTCATTTTGTGTCTGTTTTCAGATTACAGGCACTTCGGAAACCAATCCTGACTACCAGACAATCTCCATTTTGCCTGCAGTATTGTCTTTTTAAGATTTATGTTATGGTTTAGATTCACTTGGCTTCCATAACAAAACCCCAGTGAATCTGATCTCACTGGTTATTGGAACTTCTCTCTTTAAAAAGCGGTTTTCGAGAAGCAGCTTAAAAGGTCTGCTATTGTTACTTTATGAAGTGTCTGTTCTCCAACAGCAAAGCAAATAACAAGTACTTCTCCTCAGCCTGCATATTTCTTGGTGGTACTTGGAGAATACTTCAACTCACTTTTTCTGTCAATTAATCTTCTCTTGTTTAAACTTCCCTCAGAGAAAAACTTTTCTGACCCACTCCCATTAACCTCTCCATAATACCATACATCGTCTATGTTACCTTTCTCGGGATACACTTAATCTCTGGGAAGGAATTTTCATGACAGAAAATGGGGCAGAAGAGAAAAACTGGCCAAGTTTACAGACTTAGATTAAGGAGATGGTGATGGTAATCAGTAATCAAAGTAACTGACTTGAAACATGCATTCATATCTCAAGAGATAAAACTTTAGGAAAAAAACCTTTAAACTCCTTGGAATTACTGCTTGGAAACATGGATCCAGTCTCTTGTGCATGAATTAACTGATGGAGACAAAGTCTTTAAAATAAGGACTTGATTGTAATTTATAGGTCATTCTGATAATAGTTTCTGTATTATCCACCCATATTTTCTTAATTCAGACAAGAATCATATTATGTTTTTTTAATCTCCGCCAAGCATAAAACAGAGAGATTTCCTGGGAAACTTACGACAAAAGCTGTTCTTTTTTGAAGGCGTCTACAGGGGAGATTTTAAATAGTCTTTCCTCTATCAGTTTTTCATCTACTCTGAAATTGGTTTGATTAGATCCAGGTAACAGCTCTGCATAGTGCTGGCTTGTTGAATTTGAGTACATTTGGGCCATCAACCAATTGTTCACCTTCAACTTCATCTTTCAGCTTGTTGAAAAGTAATCTAACACTTGTCCAAGCACCAGCATGAATCACCAAAGAAGCAGAGACTGGAGGAGGCTGTCATTGCAAATGGAACCTCAAATCTGCTGCCCCCATTCAGGGTCCCCTGAGAGGTGGTGAAGTATGGTACCTTTCCATACCTCACAAGGGCATGGCCTCCTGGCTCCATGGCTGTGGAAGGCTTATGCTACATGGCACTCTATCTTCTAGCAAATGCACAGAGAAATTGTTTCACTCAATTTTGTGTGTGTATGTGTGTGTGTGTGGCTTTCCATTATAGGGCAAAACTCCGAAAAATTCATTCTCTTTCACCCAGATGCAACTGAAGGGTACTGTGAATTGTCTTGCTGTGACTCTTTAGAAGGAATAATTCCTAGAATTATTACCAGTACCTTTTCTTTTCCATTCCTCTCCCAAAAGTGTCCTTGTATTACATCTTCGAGCAAATGAATGAATACCTCTACTCAGAGCAAAGTGCGTGACGCAAGGTGAATCCCACCCAGGGGAAAGTTTAGTGACTCAGGACTCTGTTCTCACTGTGACTGGTTCAATGATCTCCTCTAAGACTTGCATAAATACACAGAAATACTGTTAAATTTATTGACAACCCAAAGCTGAGAGAGAGACAGACCTAATCTACTGGATGGTATTATCAGCATTTAAAATTATTTTAACCAAATACGATAAGGATGAAAAAAATATCAATGAAATGAAGTTTAGTAAGAAGGAAAGCCCTGGATTTAGGTTCAGAACATCAATTTATAAGGAAAGGATGAGGAATACATGGCTTTAAAGTGGGAGGTATTGTAATATGCCAGTGGGTCAAGCATTGGTGGACTGTGTGAGACCTTGTGGTACTCAGTTCTGAGCACTTGGGACATTGTCCAGAAGAGATGCCAGGATGCCAAGGTATCTTGAAATAAGGTCGGATGAAGGACAGTTAAGAAAACCAGAACAGTTTACCTGGGAGAAGGGAAAACTTAATAGTCATCTTCAAACAGTTGAAAATCTGGAATCTTTTTTTGGAAGTTTTGCTTGTTTTTCTTTTCCTTTTTAAAAATTTTTATTTTTATTTTTATCTAAGTTATATGCAGTTGCTTGAAGAGTCAAACAGTTTTGCAAGAAGCTGGACCCCTTTCTTCATTTCTATCCCTGAAGGCCTCCACGTTTCCTTCTTTTAGATGATTATTTGGTATCTATTCCATGTCTCTAAATAGCATGTATGCACTGCTTCTTCTTGGTTTTTCAGTTGGAGGTAAGATCTTTTGACCCTGGGCTTTCATTTGCTTAGACTTCTGAGTACTTAGCATTCGTATGTACCAACCATGTCAATCTCCTCTCAAGATAGTCGGCTCCACCCGATATTCATTCCAATGGTTTTGCCTTCTGAAGGGCCCTGGCTGCCCTATGCCTGGGACACAGTTGCCATCTTGGGTCTGCAGGGGAGGAAACATAATTTTTCCTAGATCCATCTAGGTCCTTCGCTGAGACCCCACCCTCCCTACCACACTAAAAGGCAGATTAACCGAAGAAAACCAGACAAATTTAATAACATGTATACCTCCCGTATACATGGGAGATACCCAGAAAAACTGAGTAAATCCCCCAAATGGCCCAAGTCATCACCTTAGATACCATCTTCAGCTAAAGACAAAAGAAGATGTGGGTGGAGGAGCCAGTAATGGGAGATTATCAGGCAAAGAATAGTAAACAAGGGTAAGGTCATGACGTAGGTTTAAATCATTGCTTTCTCCTGATGAGTATTTCTAGGGTTTTAGAGTCATCCTCCTCTTCCCAGTACAGAGAAGGAGATACCCCTACAAATGAAGATTTCCCTTATAAATGTAAAATGCTCTTACAAAAGGGTAACTTCTACTTGGCTTTCAGAGCTTCTCCTGTGTCTGCTGTTTCTTAAAAATAATCAGCCTGATATAATCCTTATGGCAAAAAGGCATATTTGGGGGCGATATATTCTGCTGCCCTTTAGGTCCTCCCTTCACCATCATCCTGAGGGTGCCGTTCACTCCTCTGTTTCTCCTTCTGCCATTTGCATCTCCTGTTTTCTTGTATCCTGGTTCTTCTTTTTTTTCAGTTTCCCCCCTCATTTTATAGAGAAAATCCTACAGTGGTTTCCTGAGGATACATATATGGGAAGTACATTTTTGAAACTTTGCGTCTTTGAAAGTGACTTTATTCTACCCCCAACTTTCAATAATAGTTTATCTGGGTATAGAATTCAACACTGGAGACAATTTTCCTTTACATTTTTGAAGGGACTGCTCCATTGCTTTCTAGCTCCCAGTGCTGTCATGGTGGAGTCCAAATCTATTACTGAGTCCTGATCCTATGCATGGTGAACTGAGTTTTTCCTCGTCTGGACATTTCTAGAACCTTCTCTTTGCTCTCAATGTTTTGGAAACTGTTCTCAAACTATTTATTGGATTATTTTCTGCCTTCTCTTTTCTCTTTTTGTATGTTTAGTATTTGGATATTGTACTTCCCAGATTGGTCCTATGGTTTTCTTATCTTTTCTCTTTTATTTCACATTTTTTGGTCTTTTTATTCTACTTTCTGGGAGAATATTATCTTCCAACCATTCTATTAAGTTAAATTTTTAAAATCCCAATTTTAATATCCAAGAATTCTTTTTTTCTCTGGGTTTTCCTCTGTAGTGGCATCTTCGTATTTAATGGATTTCATCTCTTCTCTCCAAAGAGAATAAAGGTATTGTGTCGTTGTTTCCTGCCTAGAAGGGGAAAGTACAGCTGTCAGCAATCCAGGAGGCAGTGCTGTCAGGTCTTGGGCCTGGGTGGGTGAGGATGTGGGTTCTGCTTTATGAAATATATTGACTCAGCTTTTCCCACAGCTGATCCAAGGATTTAGGTTTTTTTGGGTTTCCTAAGTCTCTAAGTCTCTTACCATTTGTTTATCTGCTTTCCAACTTCCAAATTTTATTGCTGCTGTTTCCTCTCATTCACCCCACCCTTGTGGGGCTGTGCCTTCAAGGGAAAAAAAAATCCCTTTCCTGTTGTTTAGACGAGTGTTATTTAGGAGGGAATAAAAGTAGATGCAAGAATTCAGCCTGCTCTGTTTCCTGGAAGTGTGGAACGCCTCTTTGGAATCACCTAAGGGACTGCGTTCTAATATTTGGAAATAATCCACATCTTTAAGGGCTGCCTTGTGAGGTAGGGGCTCCCTTTTCCTGGAAGGGTTGAGCCAATTTAGAATGTCTGCTTCTCAGGGATGTGGCAGAGAGGCTTCTGCTTTACTGGGGTGGTCACAAGTTAGATAAGATGCCTACCTGGGACTTTCTCACTCATTTAAAACTCTGATTACATTATGCTTATTCTAGGCTTGAAGTAATGTTCATATTCAGATATCTCTGAGAAAATGTGCTTTTTTTTTTGTTTCATTTTCCGTACAGCTTACTCTGTACTTCGTGGAGGAATGGCCTTGGTGAAGAAGTGACACCTGGGGGAAAGTTTGCATCTTCTGGTTCTGTCATCAAAAGGTTATAGGTGGGGCTTCCCTGGTGGCGCAGTGGTTGAGAGTCTGCCTGCCGATGCAGGGGACACAGGTTCGTGCCCTGGTCCGGGAAGATCCCACATGCTGCGGAGTGGCTGGGCCCGTGAGCCATGGCCACTGAGCCTGCACGTCCGGAGCCTGTGCTCCGCAATGGGAGAGGCCACAACAGTGAGATGCCCGCGTACCGCAAAAAAAAAAAAAAAAAAAAGTTACAGGTGATAAGAAATCAGTCTTTAGTCATTGTCAGGGAACTGCCTCCTAGGCCTCCCTAAAACAACAGGAGGTGGGGATGAAATCCACTTCTGGTCAAACACATATGGTCTGCATGTTCCAGCATTTCTCAAGATAAAAAAAGGACACCCCAAAGCCAACCCAAACTGGACGGTGACAACACTAGAAAACAAGGGGCTCTGAGAGATGCTTGTGTGTTGTGCAAAGACTCTCATGTTCTGAAAGCGTTCTCCTCGGTATTCTGCCAAACAGAAATCAATCATTTGCAGCCAAATGACATATCTGACAGCAGCTGGCAGGGAAAGATGAGTCTTAAGGAACTTAAAGTTATAGCATGAGCTACTGCTAATTGAACAGCATGACAAGAAAATAAAGTATGTATGGAATTATATTTGGTCAATGAGCAAATTAGTGCCATTTATACAAATTTTTCTTATATTCAACTTTCCAGCCACACAGCCATCACGTGCAGTTGATATGTATTTGTGTTCACGAGTAGTTACCTGAGCACACTCCTTCAGCCATCTCCTCCATGATGGAGAAGTTAATGTCTTATAGACAGTTTTTAAGCATTTCTAATGCTTAACTAATTTTAAACTAAAAACAAAATCCCTAGAATTCAAGATCTGATGAAAGAGCCAGCATCCATCCATCCATCCATCCATCCATCCCTCATCCATGTCTACTAGGGACTCAGAAATAAGAGCTCTGTTTCAGCCCTCTAGGATTTCCCAGTCTGGTGACAGAGACAGATTGGGGACAGGACATTCTGATTGAGGACTATAACCTCAGTATTTGAACTACGCACGGACTGCTTTGGGGATGTGTGGCTCCAAGGAGAGAGAAAGGCTTCCCTGAGGAGAAGTGCTTAGTGAAGGCCCAGAAGGGCACTGTGTTCAGGCAGGGAAAACCACCTACACAAATGCATGGCACCATGAGAGATGAGGATGCCTGTTAGAAGCCCATCTGCTTCAGAACATGGCAGGGCTTGGGGGTGTGAAAGTGCCAGGAAGAGATAAATCTGGAAAAAGAAGCAGGGTCCTCATCCTGAAGTGTTTTGTGGGTCACACAGAAGAGTTCAGATTTTATCTGAAAGCAAAGGGGAGTCACTGCAGGATTCTGAGCCAGACAGACACATCACGGTCTCTCACAATCTCTGCTGCTACCTCTGGTCACCATCATCACCAAAGTGACTGTTCAATATGGAAGTCAGAGCAGGTCACCCACTGCTTAAAACCCTGCAGTGGGTCCACCTGCTACAAGGTCCATGTGACCAACCTCCCTTAGCTCTCTGACCTCACCCCCCTTCCATTCTCACCCTGTATCTATTCTGCTCCAGCCACATGGCCCTTGCTCTTCCTAGAGCCCTCCAGGTACATTCCACCTTAGGGCATGTCCCTGGCTATTGTGTCTACAGGGAATGTGCTTCCCCCAGATATTCATGGAGTTCACTCCATCCCCTGCTCTGAGCAAATGCCAGCCTCTCACTGTGGCCTATCCTGGCCACACTACTTAAAGACACACACACACACACACACACTGGGCACTCTTGATACTCTGTACCCTGCTTGTTTTTTCCCTCTTTCCACAGCATTTATCACCTTCCAAGATATCATACAAAACATTATGTTTATTGTCTTTCTCCTCCCATTAAACTCTAACTCTGTACAGGAAGATATCCTTGCTTTGTTCACCCATGTATCCCAGCACCTAGAGCAAATACTGAATGAAGAGAAATTAGATCTGCTTTTTTTTTTTTTTTTTTTTACAAAACCACCCTATGAAAATGTGGAGGTCGCTGTGCAGGGACTCGCTATTAGGGCCGGGGAGGCCGGTTAGGAGTTTGCTGTGATGATGATGACAGGTTGAATGGGGCAGTGGCCATGGGGAGAGAAAGGAGGGTCCAGGTGAGAGTTATTAAAGGGACAGAGTTGTCAGGACATGGTGACCAATTACTTGGATGTGGGAGCTAAGTGGTGCCATCACCACTTAGTGGAGTGCCTTCCACTCCGGAGGAAGAGAGAGGACATGCTAATTTTTGGTGGATGGCGAAGACACAAAGAGCTGAGTTTCAGACACACTGTCCTTCAGTTCTCTGTGGGGCGAGTCTTTCTATATCGCACAGTACATATTGGTTTTATAATTTATTTATTTCCCGTCTATAGACAGCCCCTATGCAAACACATTCAATTTACCTCAAATTTTTACCGAAATCAAAACAGTTGGTTACAATAATTTACTGCTTATCCTATAGTCATTGGCCTTCCTTATGGTCTGACTTGAGGTTTAAAAAAACATCTGTATGAGGTATATCCAGATATCTTTCCCTTTTCTCCACTGTCCATTTTTACATTGACATCCAGAGATGAAGTCTCTATATCACTACACCTCGGAAGCCTCCTAACCTCCTAACTTTCCCCCAAACGATAACGTCCTGAACTAGTTTACTTCAGACCGGAGCAAACTCACTGCAATCCAATCCTTAGGGAAACCACTCGATTTTTTTTTTTTTAACGGCCCTGGCTTCTTTTCACTTCCTCAAAGCAGTAATCTCCCCTCATGATAAACTGTACCGACTTGCTAGAAACTCAGCCACTTTGTTCTTCC
This sequence comes from Hyperoodon ampullatus, assembly GCF_949752795.1. Lineage (NCBI taxonomy): Eukaryota > Metazoa > Chordata > Mammalia > Artiodactyla > Ziphiidae > Hyperoodon > Hyperoodon ampullatus. Next base: position 70,828,759 of record NC_136929.1, read on the forward strand.
TTTTCTCTGCAGCTCCCAGATGGCCACCAGCTGGTCTGGGCTATTTCTTGCATTCTGGTCCCTTTCTCCATCCTCTTGGTTTTCTTTTTGATCTCCTTGTCTGTCCCCTCCTGCTTCTAACGGGCACAATTTACCTCTCTTTGGAAGCACCTATTTTCTAAGAGAATTGGAGGATTTTTTTAGAGCATCACCTCTTTTTTCTTCTACTTTTGTATTGTGTGGAGACCAGCTGCACGGCTGTATGGGAGGAAAAGCTGTCTCTGAGAGCAGGATGAAGCCTCCCGCGAGAAAGGGGTCAGCACAGACTGTTTCCTGACAAGGCCACTGGGGGACAAAGGGGCCAGCGTGTCCCAGAAGCCACCCCTGGGTCTGCGGGCCCTGCAGGCCACTCTTGGAGGGCAAGGTGGGAGGTGTCCCCTCGCTGACTTTCTCACGGGCACCATTTGATCTCCTTTCAGCGGATTTCTGTACCCCTCCCCAGGACCAGAGAGGGTTGCACCATATTCTCAGTTGTCTTTAAACAGCTTTTAAAGGACTGTGAGTGATTTACAAGATGACAGCCGGAAGAGTGCTTGAAATGACAAATCGAAGAAGCGAAGCTGAGGCGTCTGTGTCTTCGTCTGCGTTTGTTGGGCCTGTGAGCTTCCACGTTCACGTGTCTGACGGGGTGTTTCTGCGAGGTCTGTGAGGTCTGGCTGAGAGCCTGTCTGTGGGGATGGTGCCGTAGCGCAGGGAGGGGGCGGACGCGCTTGGGCGTCCGAGTTGCGTCTGGGTGTGGACACGGCTCTGTGTGTGCGCGTGCACGGGGCCTGGGTGTGTGGCTGCCCACGTGCGCGGGGTCGGGGGGCACTGTGTGTGCCCCTGGCGTGGGAGAGTGCTGGAGGTGACAGTGCTGGGCCTGCGCGGTGCGCAGCGAGGAGGGGAACGCTTTCTAGGGCGTCTGTGAGTGTCTGCATTGGGATACGGTGGGATGCAATTGGGAGACCGGTGTGGGAATCTGGGGGAGACCAGTGTGGGAATCTGGGGGAGACCGGCGTGGGAATCTGGGGCAGAGCTGTGGAGCGCTGTCGCGGGGGCCTTGGGGTATACTTTGAGGTGCCTGTGGAGGATGTGTGGGTGTCTGTAAAGCGCCTGTGTGGCGACAGTGGGGAAGGCATGGCGTGCGTGAGTGTGACAGACAGTACCTGTAGGGCGTCTACGGGGTGAGCGTGAAGATGTCTCTGCAGGCGTGGAGGACCGTGGCGCATTCACGAGTGTCTGCACATTTGCCCGTGGGAATCCTGGGGGGTGTCTCTAGGGCATCTGTGCCGGGTGTCGGTGGAGGGCTTGCCGGTGTCTGGGAGCCTCCGCGGATCTCTGTGCCTGCGCTGCAGCTCGTGTGTCAGGATTCACCACACCTGAAAGTGAGATGGCCTCTGAATGCTCCACCAGGACAGCCCTCAGCTCCGTGCTTCTGTGTCCCCAGTGTCGCTGTGACAGGCCGAAGACAGCCATCTACTGAGGGCCCACAGTCACAAAGAGTGACAGTACGGTGACCCGGAGTGACGTCTCCCCTGAGTGACGTCTCCCCTGAGTGACTGAGGGTGAGGTGTGTGACCTCCCCCGAGAGGTACCTGGGCTGTGACATCATTCCTGAGAGGGAACTGGGGTGTGACCTCACTCCTGAGAGGGACCTGAGTTGTGACCTGCCCCTGAGATGAACCCGGGATATGCCCTCCCCGAGCGGAACCTGGGGTGTGACCTCCCCTGAGAGGGATGCGGGGTGTGACCTCCCCTGAGAGGGACGTGGGCTGTGATCTCCCCTTGAGCGGGAACCCTGGTGTGACCTCCCCCTGAGAGAGACCTGGGGTGGGACCTTCCCCCTAAAGGGAACCAGGGTGTGACCTTCCCTCTGAGATGGACCTAGGGTGTCACCTCCCTCCTGAGAGGGAACCTGAGTGTGAGCTCCTCCTCAGAGGGACCTGGGCTGTGACATCCTCCTGAGTGGGAGTGGGCTGTGTGACCTCCCTTAAGAGGGACCGGCCAGGTCTTGCTGACTGCTGCCTGTGTGGACATGGCCGTGAGGTCTCACCCCATCCAGAGGTCTCAGCCACACACCTGGGATTCTCCGCTGATCACAGGGCACACTTGTCATCTCTAGGACTAACTGGGGGAGAGTGAAGAGGAGGCATGGCCAGCACCTCTCTTTCTGGCAGTTTCCAAAAATGAGCAAAAGAGCAAAGATGCTTGGATTTCCATCCACTTGGCTTCTGCTTAAGCAGAAATGAAATGTTCTGTGGAGACTGTGGTTTTCTCATTACCCCAGAAGTTTAAAATCAACCAGTGTTACATCCATTCAGAGGAATCCGTGTCTCCTCATCCTCAAGAGGCCATTGGGGGCAGGGTGGGATTTACATTTAAGCTGTGGTGTTGGGCTCAGCATTAACTTTAAGCCTTTTCTGGAAGTCTGGGCTGCCGCTTGTATTTGCTCCCGCGTTTTCAAGCGGGGGAAGGCCTCTCTCCTCCGCAGCTCCCTCCGCCCCACATCTCACAGAGGCTGGGTCAGCATGGGACTCAGCAGGCCCTTCCGTGCCCGAGCCTGGAGCCACCCTTTAGCTTGAGTGACATCCCAGAGGGGACCCAGAGGCTGGGGCAAAGGCAAAACTGGCAGGGGGCAGTGACCGGGTTTACTTAAGTCTGCGTCCTGGGCGCACCTGTGCTCGTCTTTAGGGCATCCGGTGCGGGTTCAAGCCGAGTCTGAATGCAGCCACAGGGCGATTTTACCAACTCTTTCTTTTGTTTGCAAAAGCTGCTCTTTTGCTAACTCAGGGGTGTTCCTTCCAGACTTACCCCTTCCCACTGACTTCAGAGTACACTTCCTATTTCCAAGAAGCCCCACAGACGGCCACCCCGTCACCTCCTTGTCTCACTCACACATGGGGGTTTGTTGCTCCCTGGCAGGTGCTGGGACCCACCTGAACCGCCCCCTTCCCCCAGGACACTTCACGTTTGCCTCTCGGTCAGATCACTTGGTGACTCACCTTCCTTGCCCTCCTTCTGGATACACCTGAATGACCTCATCCGAACCTCAAAGCCCCTCTGGGAGGAAAGGTGGTGCAGACATTACTGTCTTTGGGTTATGGATGAGGACACCGGGGCAGCCGTAGGATCTGGCTACGGCCAAGCCTCGGAGGACAGAGCTTGGACTGCTGTGTCCCATCACCTCACTCTCCTCTCTCGCAGCCATGTCTTGAGCTCCTGCTGGGTGGCAGGTGCTATCCTCTCTAGTGGCTTTAAGTCTGTTGGAAAGATGAGGTGTATCTCTAAAAGCTCCCAGTGAAGAGGTGAAGAAGAAAGGCCCAGGTCAGGGACAGATGATGATGTTGCAGAGGGAGGGCTTTGTGCGGCAATCAGGGAGGCCTTGTGGAAGAGGCGGGGTTTGAGCTAAGCGCTGAAGGTGGGAGAGGAATTTGAAAAGCTGGGATGGAGGGAAGGACGCATTCCCAATGTGACGCTTGTAGCCAGGCAAATATGACCTCTACCAGAGGCTGGGAGGAGATGGACTCAGCGGGCCCGCCAGTGGCAAAGAGGAGCAGAAAGAGGGGCAAAGGGAGAGGTGATGGGAAGAGAGAAATCCCTGGTGACAGGGGATTCGCTGCCAGCAGCAGAAATGCCCCAGGAGACATACGGTGTGTTGATTTCTTGGTACCTCCTTCTCAGGCTACTTGGCAATGACAGGCTGATGACTCACCAAACCCATCTCCCTCTGTGCTTGTTCACCCTTCCTGACCTCCGTGGCAATCGGGGTGGCATGTGCCTGATTTTGGGAATCTGGGCAGAAGTGATCCACAGCACGTCCGGGCATAGCCCAAACCATCCCCCACAGGACCCAATCTCTTCCTCAAATGCTGCCTGGATGCAGAGGATCCAAGGCCCAAGGGGAGCCTGGGTCCCTGCATCACCATATGGAAGCCACCCAACAAGTACAGGCAGTGAGCTGTTACATGAGCAGGAAATACATTTCTAATGTGAGGAGCCACTGAATGTAGGGGCTTGTTTGTTACAGCAGCGTGTCCACCCTGACTGACACAGGCGGATGATGTTTCATCCGATACTCTGAAGGTTTTACGTTTAGTTGCAATGTCCATCCTGACTTTCTGTGACTAGTTTTGGTTTCACTGCTCTATCCTCTGAACACAGCAGAATGATCTGATCCATCCTCAGAAAACATTTCTTGAATGAATGAATAAATGTACCAACTTTGGAGGTCCGTAGTGGTCTCCAGGAGAGGGGAACATCAGAGCAGAGCAGGCAAATGAGTACAGCAGGGGGTGGGAATGGGAAAATTAGAAAGAAGAAGACAAAGCAAAGCCAACCCCTAAGCTATCGTAAGAGCATTTTCTGGGTTTATTCTTTTACCCCATGGCAACAGTTACATAAAGAGATTATGTCCTTGCTTTAAAAAAAAAAGTGCTATTCTCCTTCATTTAGAAATTAGACTTAAACTTCAATATTTACCTTAATAGTTCACCGACAGAAGCCAAAAACAGAATGTTCACACATCCCTGCAACACAGTTTAAAAAAGAAAAGAAAAATAAATTCCCTTCAGAAGTAAAAAGCCAACACATTCCATTTATTTCCTGCACACTAAACGCGTGTGTTCCCTCGGCAGAAACAACAAGCAATCTTTTTCCATTTAAAAGGGAGTGGATAGTTTTCAGGTGTCTCTGTTTCTCACCAAACAGCTGGGCCTTCATATCCAGCAAGTGGAGCTGCCATAACCTTGAGTGGAACATGAGCTTGGACAGGCCGCCCTGTCCAGATGCTCAGACTGGGGTCACAGGGAGCTCCGTATTGCATGTGACCAGGCACTTGGAGGACCTTGATCACTCCAGGACATTTCTCCCAGTGACCTGCACTTGGAACAGCATTTGACATAGAGAAAAACACTTGCATAACAGCAGGACGTGTAGAATAGCAAAGCTTGCTGTCTCTCATATGAAATCAACACTGCTAGTTTGTTGATGTGTCCCATGAAGAAATATCTCCTTGAATAAGTGCCAGGCACTGCTCTAATGAGCTGCTTTGCATGCCTTATCTCATTAAATCTTCACAATAATCCTCTGGGGTAGGCGATTTTATTATTTCCATTTTATAGATGAGAAGACTGAGGCAGAAAGAGCTTGAATGGCATGCCCAAGGTAACGGAAGTCTTAAGTGGCATAAGCTCTGGGCTTGCTACGTTTCACGTGGTCTCTGAGCTCAGGTGGATCAGCGCTGGATCGAGCTATGGTCTTAGCTGAGTTCACAGTCTGTGGAGTTCACAGTGGGTCATGTCATTTTCTTGCTCAGGCTGGATACAAAAGGCATCTCAGTGTGTTGTTTTTTTTGTTTTTTTTTTTTAACCTCAGTATGACATACACCCAAAATTCTGCGTCATGTGTCTTTTGTAATATTTTTCCAGTGCATAGTCTATTAATGAGAATTACATTAGTGTCACTGGGTTCTGTCACTTTTTCCTGCGATTACAGTACCATTTAGAAACTCATTTTATTTCAAGAAATCACGGTATACTCTTGCCCTCTTTCCACATCTCTCCTAGTCAATGTGTCATTTTCTTCCCCCACGTTCCCTCCTCAGAGCCCTGCAATCTGGCCTGTCTCCCTGTTCCTCCACTGACATTTTTCTCGCTACAGGCTCCATTTCTAATACATCAGATGCAATTGTCTCAGTCTCTCATCTTCCCCGAGTTCCCTGGGTGTTCAGCTACTAATGCGCTCTTTCCTCCCGGACACCTCTCCTCCCACGGCTTCTTCTGGTTCCTTGCGCCTCTCAGCTCTTTCCTGGTGCCTCTAAGGTTGGCGTCTTAGCCCTCTGCTTTTTTCTTCCAAAACACAATCTCTCTTTCTCTCATGCTCCTGTAGTATCATAGCTAAGCTGTCTTCCCTAGGCTAGGGGCGCCCATGTCTGCAGCTCTACCCTGCATCCCGAGCTGGGATTGCAGTTTCCCACACGACCCTGCGCGCGTAGGACGTCACATTCTCCACATGTATAAGCCACACCGATTAGCCCATCGGGCTGGAACGCAGCTTCCCTTCTGAGAGGCTCCGTAGCCCCTGGGGCCTGCTAGTCTCTTGGCGTCTTGAGGACCTACGGTTGGATCTGGATAAAATGAGAAGGGCTGGGCTTCCCTGGTGGCGCAGTGGTTGAGAGTCCGCCTGCCGATGTAGGGGACACGGGTTTGTGCCCCGGTCTGGGAAGATCCCACATGCCGCGGAGTGGCTGGGCCCGTGAGCCATGGCCGCTGAGCCTGCGTGTCCGGAGCCTGTGCTCCGCAACGGGAGAGGCCACAACAGTGAGAGGTCCGCGTACCGCAAAAAAAAAAAAAGAGAGAGAAGGGCTGAGGAAGGCCGACTCGGAAAGGCTGCTCCATAAAAACGGTTTTCTTGCCCTTTCTTTCCCCCTCACTCCCTCCCTCCCTCCCTCCCGGTGTTTACCTGGGCATCAGGCTGTCTTGTGGGGAAGGGAGCACCAGCCTTATTCTACCCCATCCACCCTGGGGCCACCTCCACTTAACCCCTCATCCATCGGGCCTGGAACAGTGCGGGGCTTGGACCCTGCCTCCCAGCCCCGGTTTCTCCAGTTAACCCCCCTATTCCCTGGCACCAGGTAAGTCTTTCTAACCCACGGCTCTCCCTCTGCCACTTTCCTGCTAAAGAAATCACGATGGTTCCCTGTTACCAATTAGATGAGGTAAAAACCCTTTAGCTTGATTTCAAGATTCTCCATCAGTGGGGCTCCTCGTTGCTTCAACATTTCCACCCCTACACCCCAAAGTGGGAGCTCTTCCCTCCCGTCCACCTAGGTGCCCCGCCTCCTAATCTGCCCCCTGTCTCTATGTCTTGCTCATATCAGATCTCTTCCTCTACCCAGAGTTTATATTTCCTTCAGGATCTAGCCAGTCCATTGATTGCCTTGTTTCTCCCGGTCCAAAATGTTCTTCATTCCCTCTGAATTCCTCTAGCATTTATAGTAAAGACTGTGCATCCTTTAACTACCATTAGTAGGGTTTGTTGAATTCTTACAATGTACAAAATTGATTCAATCTCTACTAAAAATAACTCCAATAGATAAATAAATGTCCACCCAGTTTTGCAGATGAGAAAACTGAGGTGCAGAAGATGAATTTGCCCCAAACTGCATCTGGGATTTGAACCCAGGAAATCTGACTCCCAAACCCACATACCTCCCAACTGACCTGTGCTAAATACTCTGTATTTGTTTCTTTTTGTCTCCTAAAGGATTCAATGGCAAAGATCATTTACTGTACTTTTTTTTTCTTTCTTTTCCACTGGGCCTAGCTAAGGGTGGAGCACATGGTATTTATTTAATAAACACTCACTTTTTTGGCTTCTGACTTCTAGACTTAAAGATACTGTGACCCCAAATGAGTTAAGCAGTTGGTGAAACCAGTGGTCACAGCAGGATTATTTGCTTGATAAACAGCAGATGATAATCAAGACCAGGCCACGGTGACCAGTGACATCCTGACAATAAAGTGCTTAGCCATGGTGGTTCCCCTTTTTCCTTTTCCTTTGGAAAAAAGAAAACCAACATAAAAGAAAACAAAACACAGAAACTAACACACCATTGTAAAGCAATTATACTCCAATAAAGATGTAAAAAAAAAACAAAACCTGACACCACCTGTGCCTTTGTCAGCTTACCAACTATTAAAAGTCAAGTACCTTTAACTGTAAGCAAATAACATCTATTTCAATACATTGTCTTTGGATTATATCTAAATGAAATGAAGAGGGAGGAATAATATCCTAGAGAGTAAACACGGTATTTTTGAGGGGAAATAAAGTACTATGTTCTTTAATTAAAAAAAAAAAAGAAAACAAAACAAAACCTGAGCTCTCATTGCTAGACTGAAATCATTTTGCTTCCAACTCTTATTCAAACCATCTCAGGGGCTTTGTTGACATTATCTGCTAATGACTGTAATCCCTCTTTCCAAAAGGAGAGAGGCACCAAGCTGTCAAGCAACACCTTTCTGTCCACAGAGGTCTGAGGTCACCTCCCTACTTGCTGCCAGGCCAGCTGCTTGTGCCAGGCCTCTGGATGCATTTCTAAAGGGTAATATTTACAGTGTTGGATAGCTGGGCATGGTGGAGCTTAATGGGATTCTTAATAAAGGAGGCTTTCATTAAGACACGGAGCACAGGCAAGGTGCCCTTGCTTTTGAGGAAAGGACGGCCCAGCACAAGACGAATGCTCCTTCCGGGCTTGAAATCATGCAGGTCAAGTGCCTTGTCATGCATTAACAGGCTTTTTAAGTTCCCAGGCAGATTGAGAGGAACGGCTTAGATAAATGAAGGCAGAGGAATCATGCGATCTGTCTTGGTAGCAGAAAACACTGAGACACAGCAGCTGCATTTAAACAGAGCAATTTGCTAAATGAGTGGTCGGCTACGTTCCAGATGGCCAACGTGACACGGGGCTTGGAGGAAGCCTTTATTCCACCCTGCATCTGTCTAGACTGAGACATGAAAGGCCAGGTTATAGTTGCTGCAGCAGCAGCAGCAGCAGCAGCTTTGAAACTCTTACATAAAAACTGCTCAGTATCACCAATGAGGCAGCTTGGCCGGAGACCAGCTGGAGAGGATTCTGCAGCATGGCGTGCGTGCAGCCTCATGGAAAGCCAGCTTCTCTGCTGAATGACGGCCAGATCGGGACAGGGGCTCCTTTCTGTGCACCTCCGCCTGCTGTACCACTGCGCCCACCTCCCACGTGCAGGGAGGCCGGTGACCTTAACAGGAGGAAGCACCAGGATAAGGTCAGAAAGCAGCAATATTGGTTGTGTTCTACGTGCCTTCTTTATGTGTACTTTTAAATCATTTCCCATGTATTTTGCCTTGGTTCTTCTGGTTAGGTTGTCAAATTCCCAACGTGGCTGAAAGAATATTCTTAGCTTTGCCTATGACCCCAATTTGTTTTCCCTTCTCCTTGCCTCTAGCACCTAATTCAGCCCCACTCCAGCACCTCCTTAGAGATGATACCTCAAAGATATTGGCTGAGGAGGCCGGGGGTAGACCAGATGACCACTCAATTCTGGGGCTTCTGGGTCCATGAGATATGTTTGACTGACTGATTTAAACTAGGTCAGGCAAAATGGAGCCATCTGATGGGCGTGTTGCCCAACTTTAAAAAGTAGGCAGCCACAGAGCTTCATTGGGCTGGTATGAGGACCTACAGGAAGGCAGCTCTACTGACCTATTTCTCTCTGATAAGTTATACTCCGCGCCTATTTAATTTTTATGACTGGATTGAAAATTTCCATGGGTTGAGGCTTTCACTATGTTCCTCAGCAGCCATTCAAGTCTCACGGCTGGAATGTTTTGACCGGTCAGTAAACAAGCCTGCTTCCCGCTCCCCCTGCACCCCACCCCATCCCCAGGGCCCAGAACCCACTGGGCCTTCACACTGGACAGCAGCTTCGTTTTTTTCTGACTAAGGAGGAAAAGTTTAACCTGATGAATCACCAGTAGCACTTCCTGTGACATTCTGGGGGAAAACTACAGTTTGCTTAGGAAGAACTCCGAAGCGCTTCACTTACTGCGGTTTCTGATCTACACAGACGTGGAAAAATTTGAGTTCTGCTCTATGCTGATACACCAAAGCTCTCTCACCAACATTTTTCTCTCTTAGAAGTTTCCTATCATCAGGACTATGTCTACCCTATAGTCAGCCCAAAATAAAGGAATTAAATGAACAGGGCTGTCCTAGGGGGAATATAGCACTACCCCCATGCTAATCTTACCCAGATACCACTTCTTATGTAACCATCTCTGCCCGGTTTCCTCATCTGTACCACTAAGCACAGAAAATAATTCGAGGGACTTTTTTTTTTCAGTTCTCCCAAGAATGGCACATAACTAGCATCATTCTAGATGCATAGGTGAAAAGCTAATCCATACATACAAGGGATGCTCTGGACATGATTGGCCTAGACCTTATTAATTGAGGTCTTTGTGGCAAGAGTCCAGGCTATGGAAAGGGAGTTATTCTAATATCTACAGTATTCTAGTGGTAGATATGCCAAAAGATCAGAACAATGATGTCACTTAACTCTGAAATACTTACAACTCTGTTCAGGTTCTTGCAATGTGCAAATAGCTTAGAAAGGGTATACAAGTAGATTATTAACCTTCTTAAGAAACAGGTTTCTTCAGACTCATGGACATAGAGAACAGACATGTGGTTGTGAAGTGGGGGATGGAAAGGAGTGACTGGGAGTTTGGGATTAGCAGATGTAAACTATTATACACAGGATGGATAAACAACAAGGTCCTACTGTATAGCACAGGGAACTCTATTCAATATCCTGTGATAAACAATAATGGAAAAGAATGTGAAAAAAGAATGTCTATATGTGTATATAACTGAGTCACTTTGCTGTACAGCAGAGATTGGTACAACGTTGTAAATCAACTATACTTCAATTTTTAAAAATTAAAAAAAAACCAGATTTCTTAGTATGCTGAATGCAACACTGATGAGTATTATCAAATGATCTTTAAGTGCGTAATCCTGGGCCAGATGCAATAAAGAAAGAAGCCCAAGGATAGTCACTCATCGAGACAGCCTTTTGTGGTACGACGATGATGAATCAAGTTTCCCTTGTCTTTGCCAGCAGGTCGCCGGTGTAGCTTCCCTTATGCTGAGCGTGTCCCCGATTCCAGGGATATGTACCCATCAAGAAATATGCAAATTGTGAAGGCCTTGAAAGCTGCCGAAGGGTGGTTAGGTGACCTTAGGTGATAAAACAGGCAGAGCCAGTGCTTCTGCTTCATAAATAAACTTACTTCTCTCTCAGGCACAACGCATAACTTTGCTAGATGGCAACATGAACTCTGGAACGCTACCTTCACTGTAAGCTTTTTTTCAACCTAAAGAATATTTGATTTTTAAAATGAGCATCATATGAAGGCTCAATACTGTTTGAAAATGTCGAGACTTTTTAACATTCAAATATAGCTCCACAAAAGAGCGACCCATGATTGACATTTTATCTTATTAAAGTGCTGTTAATTAAGAACCACAGCCACGAGCAAAAGCGATGAAAGCAGCAGACCCCGCAAACTATTCCTGAAACAAAAACACAACTCTGATTTGCTTAGAACCTCTATCAAAGGAACAGGGTGTACGGGCTCATTCACTTCCTGGCCACTAGGGGGCAGTGAATGATCGAGTTTCCCCCAGGCGGCTTTCACGACGGTTGCTATATATCCACCTGAAGTGTGGCAGGCCTTCTACGCAAAGAGAGCAGTGCGGCAGCGATGACAGGTGCAGGGAGCATCCAGTTAGTGCTACCAGCACAGTCTGTCAGAAAGATGAAGGAAATGAATCATTTGCATTTTTTGCCAATGAACTTGCATTATAATGAACAGGCAGTGTCGCCCGGATGGGCCCTGGCTTCGCCTCCCTGGCTTCTGCTGGACCGCTGCCAGTCACCAGGCTGGACGGCACCCAGGACTAGAGCGTGGGGGACAGACAGAGCCCGGGAGGCAGATTTAACAGTCGCCTGGGGCTGGTGACCACAGGGGCACGAATAACCCTGCGGGGATGGGGTGGGTTTCCCTCTCCCATCCCATCCCGGTGCCAGCGTCCACTGGGTGGGGGGGATTCCAGGCCTGGATGCTGCGCAACACACATCCAGGGACACCATTCATGTCGCAGCCTGTGTGAGTGGCGCCCCCTGGAGTTGGGCAGTGAGCCTGCGCTCCCACCGTGCAGGGCCCTGGAATGTAGGTCTCTGTAGGAGTGCCCGTCTGCCCTCTCACGGCTCCTCAGTTTAAAAAACCTGCCTTAAAGGGCTCTAGGGAAAATAGAAAGGTGACACCCGAGCAAAATCAGAACCTGGGACCAGTGCATTTCAGCGCCTGCCACGGTCCCTCTTGCTTCTTCTTCTGTCGCACTCTCTGATCCAAGAATCTGGCGCCCTCCTGATGGTTTGTCTTTGTCCTGTTCCAATGTGCTCTTCAAAAAGATGCTAGGACATCACACCGTCAACTTCAGTTGTGTTTACATCACCCTGTCTCCTCTTCCACCAGAATTTGCTTTTAAACCTTATTTCTAATTGTGAAGCAAGGTCCAGAGGACGATTCCTCCCTCCTGGCCCCTTTCCTCCTGGCCCTGATTAACAGGAGCCTCCCCTGCCCAGTGGGAGGCAAACCAAACGTGCGTTTCCCCCTGTGCTCCTGCTTTAAAGCTTTCCGAGTGATTCCTTCCTTCCCAGCCCCTTTTCTCCACACATGTACCTGGAACATCTCTTTCGTTTTACTTAAAAACCAGCAAAGCACAGTGCTTAAATGTAGGTTCAGATCAGACTGCTTGGGTTCAAATCCCAGCTCTGTCGCCTCCTAGCAGCATGTAAACTGGGGAGATTGCTGGACTGCTCTGTGCCCCACTGTCCCCGTTCTCACAGAGGGCAATTAGAATGTCGCCTGGTGACAGTGGTGTGAGGACTCAAGGCACCGAGCACAGCACCAGGCAGAGGCCTCCGTACGTGATACTTCTCAGTATTTCATATATTTACCATAATGCAGTATTTCCTCTTCTCTTTCCTCTTCTTGCACCTCAGCTTCAAGACACAGATGCTCCCACCCGCTTCCCTCCCCCTTGCTTCTCCCTGAAAGGACGGCAGATGGTCTTCTGGCCCCTGAATCAGGGCTGACTGCCCCCTCCTGCCCTCTCCTGCCCTCCACACACCTACCTGATCATCACCATAGAGAAGCAGGCACTTGTCAGGATCCTCGTAACTAAAGCAAAGAACGAAAAAAGAAATCATCCCCAGACATCAGGAAAAACAACAGCACAGGGGAGGGGGAGATCTGACGAGTGTCCTCTATGTCACGTCTGTGTTCTATTTGCAGAACCGTCTTGGAAATAGGCACTTGTTTACTTCGCCCAGATCAGAAGTGATTTCAGATTTCTCTTCGTTTAATCATCTCCTTCCACTGTGCAGGTTCCTAATTAAAATAAGAAATTTATTTATAAAACCAGTGCTGGAGCTGAGAGCTAACTATAAAGAGATGCTTAGGCTGATGAACCCTCTGTCACGTAGACCCCAAACCGCATCGGCCAGCCTGGAAGGAAAGGCAGGGACTTCCCTGACATGGTCAGCATCTCCCTCGCCAGACGGGAGATGGAGGGAGTGAGGAGGGAGCGACTGGCTTCCCGATCCTAGTGTACAAGATGGAGAGCGGCCAGATTTTCATGGGGAAATGCTACACCACCCCACTTTGGGTAAATGGCTGCCTCCAAGGGTAGGGTGCCCGCTGGCTGGTGCCAGGACCAGAGGGAGGGAAACAGCTGCCGATGGAAGAAGACTTGAGCATGGGTGGAGTTGGCTGAGAGAGGGGATGAAGGGGCCAAGAAAGAGTAGAAGGGGGCGGTGGGGACAGCGGGCAATGAAGTGGCAAGACCTTGACTGTGTGACCTTTCCCAGCGACCCCTCAAATCTCAGTATCTACAAAAATTATTAAATGCTTGGTGCGGTTGGATTTCTTGTCAAAGCCAGTAAAGTGGCCTGGTAGATACAAGAGGTGAAGGCCTGCCAATATCTGGGAAGTATCAACACTACAGCTACATGGCTTGTTTGACACTATGTGGCTACGTTACATTTTTTTGAGGAATATAGTTGATGTACAATATTATGTTAGTTTCAGGTGTACTACATAATGATTTGACACTTGCATACATTATGAAATGATCACCAGAAGTCTAATAACCATCTGTCCCCGTACATGGCTACATTAAATTTGACAAATAATTTGTCACTTTGTATTAGATTAATTTATTGCTCCTTTTATTTCCAAAGACAGAAGGGACCTACTAGACACATTTCTTTCCAGTGTCAGTATCAGAAATCTGTATGTGTCTTAAACACCTTAATTGTTATCTTATGGACACTATGAAGTGGCCAATGAATGCTGTTTTCCTCTTTTTTTCTGGCTTCTAGGAAACTCAAAGAAAAATATGCTCTTTGTTTAAAAAAATTGTTTAGGGTATTATGGAGTATATTTTGTTCATTGACTCTGTCTTCCTATATATATTTTTTCCCTTCACCTTCATTCATCTGCGTGCATGTGTATTATCTTTTATTCTATTCTCTATCCATTGCTGTAAGTGTCCCCAAATCCTCTTTTAGACAATGCAGTTATTAATAAGCAAAAACACAAATAAGTACATTTTTGCCTATCCCGGAAGTTCTTACACTTTAATCTTTTATTGCACAGAATATTCCTCAAGTTTTGCTGTCAAATCTGTTGGTTAATCTTTTCTGGACTTCTGTCCTTAGAGTTCTGCTTTTGCAAAAGACTTTGCTTCACCCCCATTTTATTAAGATATTCTCTTATATTTTCTTCTAGTATCTACTTTAAAAATATTTAGATTTTTATTCAGAATCTATTTTTATGTATACTGTAATTTAAGGACTTAATTTTTTTCCTTAACAAACAGCTAAAAATTGTTTGTTAGACTGTTCTCCCACTAATCTGAAATGTTTGTTTAATCAAATACTACCTTCCCTTTATACATAGGTCTGTCATCGATTTATTTGTCTCTCCTTTGTACCAGTATCTTTTCTCTTTCATTTACTTTAACTTAACAGCTTGCTTTGATACCCAGTAATTCCAGTCTTTCTCCTTATTCTTTTTCAACATTTTCTTGGCTATTTTCACATATTTACTCTTCCAGATGAACTTTAGAATCAACTTGTTGAACTTCAAAGCAATCTCTTACATATTTTGATTGCAATTCCACTGAAGTTGACATTTAATTTGGGGAGAGGTAAAATCTTCACAATATTAAAATTTCCCATTGAGGAACATAGTTGCTTCCCTTTTATTTGGGCTTTCTTTTACTCTTTTTAGAAAGGTTGTTATTGCTCTAGATATATCTCACACATTTCTTGTTAAGGTTATTTCTGGGAATAATCAATGGTCTACCAGTCAATTTCTTCCTTAGACAGAGAGGAAGTGAGAAATATAGTAAAGAGTCAAGTTCCTCACAGCCAAGATATTCCTGTTATGACGCCATATTCACCTGCAAAGGTTTGTCATACCTTTTCCCAGCAAAGACCAGTTCAGCCCATGTACAATGTTGGAAATACTATCTAAGAACTACTGGCAGTTGAATAAATTACAAAAAAACTTTACAAATAAATCCTACACGTCCCTCAAGAAGACAAAGATCAGAGGCTCTCCACTAAGCTATCCAAAGGACCTGTTTGGACCCCCAATTTTTCTCTATACCTTATATGTTTATAGAAGATTTAAAATATAAAATTCAACTCCTTACACACATCGCCATTCTCCCCAGCACAACACTTTTCATAATTCTTGGGATTTGAATATCATAAATAATCTGCCCTGTCTACTGGTTTCTCATTTCCCTGACCTACCTTTTAATAGTCTTGTCTTCTACCATATTTCAGCCGCTCACTGCCACGGTCGTACCCTTGATTTTGTTAGTAATACCTGGGACCCCTCCAGGATCTCCATTTCAAACATCCTACCTCCAGTCTTTCCAATTTATTCACACTATACTCCAGCTTTAACTTAGGACTTTCAATCCATTGATCCTAACACATTTTCACTGCCCCTGACCCTTCCATGCCTCATTTTCCTTCATATCTGGCTTAAATTCCATGGTCCGTTAGAACCACTTCCTCTATATACCCCCAACTCTCTCTTTTGTTGTTGCTGTTCTTTCTTGGCAAAGGTACACCCCTGATTCAAACTGACTTTCCACCCACCCCCTGCATGCATGCATGTGAAAATGTGGCTGGAGAAAAACCACACCACTGTGCTGAGTGGGCCGGCTTCAAATCCATGACCACAAACCACAAATAAGTTCTGAGTGCTTCCTGGTGGCCATCTCTCATCTCCCACTCTCCAAGACCATTTCACACTTCCTCTTTTCTCTGAAAATCTCCAACGCTTCTTCCCAATGTCCATTCTCAGATGAGGATCTTGCTTGCTGAGTCATACAGCCCCGCCTGCAACCCCTGTGGCTCACTGGTGTTTTTCCCTTCCCCAGCAGTGTCCAGTGAGCGTTGCCTATCCCCCCACCCATGTACTTTCTCGTACCTTCCATGCTATATTTGTTCTCCTTGGCCCTCACTCCCTAACTCACTCCTTATTGAGCTTGCACATTGCCTGTCTCCTTCCACTAGGATGGAAGTCCCCTGAGAGCAGAGCTTTTATCTGTTTCTTTTCCTGCTGGGTCCCCAGCACCCAAACAATGCCTGGCATGCATGTGTGGATGGGACTTCCTTAGAAGGCACCCTTTACAATGTTCCCCGTGATCAACTCCCACACTTGTCACCGTGAGCATGGACTAGAAGACTGCCCAGCACTAGCTGGATGCAGTGGGTTGGCCTGCACACTGCACCCACAGTCCTCAGGGCGGCCCTCATTCACCCTCGCCTGCTTGGTCTCCAAGCCTCAGCCAATATCACAGCCTCACCTGGAGGTCACAGGGCTCCCAACACACACTCCCCACTGCCCGTGGCCTCCTTGATTTCTGAGCCTCAGTCACCCAGTCAAACTCAGGGCAGCCTCTCGCCCGCTCTTGGCTCTGTCATCCTGTTGAATGAATGTTGGTGACTAGCCCAGTGTCTGTCACTGGCTAGGCACTCCCCCCAAGCCATTCATTCCTTCATCCTTCAAACAGTTATTGACTATATACCGTGTGCCCAGTGCTGTTCTAGGCTGATGGGATATAACAGAGAAAGGGCTTGCCATTGTGGAGCTCATATTCTAATGGGTAGGCAGATAATAAATAAATAGCCAAATAAATAGATCATGTGTCAGATAATGCTAATTGCTATGGAGATAAATAAAGCAGGGTAAAGGAATAAGGAAATTTGGGTCTGGGGGTGGGAGAGTGTATTTTCATGGCCAGAGAGGCCTCTCGGAGAAGTGGGTGACACTGGATTGAACCACGTGGATTTCAGAAAAGAAGGTCACTCCTGGGGATGATGACGGCAAATGCAAAGGCCCTGAGGTGCACGTGTGCTTGGGGTGTTCAAAGAGCAGTGAGGCATGCAGAGACCTGGAGCAGGGTGGGCAAGCAGGAGGGTCCTAGTGGGGACAGAGTGGCATGGAGGAAGAAGAAAGGGAGGAGGATTTCCCCCAGAACCGAAGGAGAGCCTCCTTGGGCTGGGGGAAGAGGAAGAGAGCAAAAGAGCCACAAGGGAGGGTCAGGAAGAGAGGGCTGAGGGTCTTAGTGGGCACGCAGCCCAGCTTCCCAGAGGGGCCGCCAGGCGAGCAGTGGTTCCCCAGGAACGTGAGAAAAGTGGCTGCGTGGAGCTCCAGGCAGACGTGCCACCTGGTGCCGTCTTGTGTACGAGACAGCCTCAGGCGTGAAGGGGCCTTGGTGATGGCTTCCCACCCATGGGCCCACGAACTCTGGCACCCTGTGGGTGGGGGAACCCCTGCAGTGACTGATATTATGGTGGGTGCTCAAAATAGAATTGAACTCGAGTTTTGGAAAATAAAGTAAGTTATACTTCTTGCACATCCAAGGTTACAGACTAAGATTCACACTTGCTCCGTTATTCTAAGTACATTAAAATCAGGGGAAGTAATGTGTCATGCACCGCTGGCTTATCTTTCACAAATCTTTGCCCCTGGATGTTGGCATATTTTTCTTACAACAAGACTTTAAAGAATGGAGAGAGTTGCCTGAAGTGGAGATCTCTGCTCTGCTGTGGCTTACCCTGAAAGGAGGCTCTGAGCCTGCCTCAAAGTGTGAAATCGCCGACTTCTCTAAGAGAGAGACTCCAGTGGTATTTCTGCCAAAAACAAAAAAATCCCAGAAATACATCCATCTTGAGTATCAGAGCCCAGAAATTATTCATATCACTCTGCAGCTCTGGCAAGAGACCAAATTCCTGGAATTCGAGGCATCCGAAACATTTCATTGTGCCTCAGTAACAGCAATAGACATGGGCAATAACAATCTAGAAGGACTGAGTTTTTCAAAGGGGCTATCTTTGATTTTTTTTAAGTTGCAAAAAGGTCCAATTTAGGACTGATCATTTCCTCCCTTCTTCAGAAATCTCTCTAGCTAATCTGCGTGTTTTAATCTCAGTAAGGGCAGCAAGGCTCTCATCTCATTTAAGAGTTAGGTTTAGAGGAATTTTATCCAACTAGCTGCAGCCCAGGGATTCAGGAGAGCATTTTGTCACTCTAATAACCTGAAGCTTTCATACAGTGCTTAGGACAGGGCCCCAGACCCAGGGCGTACTCAGCATATGCTGCTGGAAAGAACAGGGGGGGCCAGGAAATTGGAAGCACCGAGCAGGGTCTGGACTGGCTCCAGATTTCATTTCTTTGGACCTTTCTAAATTGCAAAGCATTATGATAAGTGAGTCAGTTGCTGACAAGTCTTAGTATTCTAAATCCTAATGATGTTACCATCTTCATATTTTTTCCATCCAGATCACAGTACGCTAAAGCATAGAATACATCTCCTGGTTTTCCCCTTCAAAATGGAGAGGATTGTGGAGTCCAGTTATGAAAGGTGACAGGAGACTGAGGCCAATGACAACTGTCCACAAGGGCTCATCAGTGTTTCTTTTTTTAGGTGGCAAAAGAGAGAAAGGCCAGTAAGATAAGAGATCACACTGAACGTGTCCCTAGTTATTGATGTTAGATTCTTCCTCTCTAGATATCAGCCTTCCAGGAATAAAATAAGTGGATCATCAATGCTCCCAATTCATAACTCAGCTCAGGAAAGAAGGCAGGCTGTTTTTACTCAGTGCATGCTTGACCTGGACCAATTGATGGTACTAAGGCACTGAGGGGTGGCTGGGATTCTGTCACTTATGTGAGAAGTCTCATCTGCAGCATCATGGGGATGCCGTTATGGGATGAACCATATCTTGAGAGAGCCAGGCCTGTCTTAACATCAACCTGGATGAAAACCAGAAAACAATGGTGATGATGATCACTTTTGTACTTCAAAGAAGCTGGGAGGGAGTGCAGATCATATGACAAGCATCAGCGTCCAAAAAGGCCTTGACCCACTGGGATACGGTCCAAATATCATTGATACTTGTTCAGGAGTGTAAGCAGAGCATAATCAAAGCTGTCTAGAGTTTGTGGGCCAAGTTGCAAAGAGGAGAGACTGGAGGCTGTGAGCCAATCAACTAGAACACTCAAGCAATTGCTCCCACCCACACTGGGGCAGTGACTACAGAAATGAGAGGAGAAAAGGGACAAGAATTGGTTAGTGATTGGAAGTAAAAGGTGAGGAAGCGAGGAAGCAACCACAGGGAATTCCAAGGTTCTCAATTTGAATGATGAGATGGAAGCTGTAATCAGGACAGAAAATATAGGAAACACTGCAGAATCTGGGCGGGGTGGGGGGAGGGCTGTTGTATTTTGACACTTCAGTTTTGAAAGGCCTGTAGGATATCCACTCAAAGATGAACCTAGGATTTAGAGGACAGGGGTCAAGAAGTAGATTTTAAATCATACCAAAGCCATAAAAAGGAAAGATAATACTTAAGGAGATAATGTGGTAAAGGAGAAGGCCAAGGCTAGGACCTGAGGGGCTCTCAGCCTGTGAGAGGGAAGAGGAGGACAAAGGCAGGAGGAGTTGGAGAACCAGAGAGGGCTTTACTGCAAAAGTCAAGGGAAGAAAAAGTGTATGTCACACAGTTTGGTATAATGAAGACTCAATATATGGAAAAGATTTGTCTCTTAGGATGTTATTGTATTAGGTTCAGTGAGAAATAGTGAAGGCTGGCAGTGATGGTGTCATGGGCACATGGCAGAGGATGAGGGACAGGATGCTGTGAGTCCCTGAACGTGCAGGGTGAGGGGGCATGTCCCTCTTCAGGCCTTTACTCCTGCTGTTCCTCTGTCTGCACTGCTCTCTCCCAGGTATCCCCTTGGCTTCCTCAGCTCACTCCTTTGCTTCCTTTGGGTCTTAGTTTGAATGTCACCTTCTCACTGAAGCCTACCCTAACTACCTTACTTATTACTTACTGCAACCAACAGCCCACCCCCTCAATTCTCACCAACACCCACACATACTTCCTTGGCGTTACTTTTCTTTTTGTCCATAGCACTTATCACCTTCTAACATACTGTATCATTTGTATATTTATAATACTTATTGTCAATTTATAACACTTATTGTCAAACTCCCCTGTTCAAGCGAAAATTCCTTGAGGGCAGAAAATCTTATTTGTATTGTACTTTGAAGGATTTCCAGTGCTCACGACAGTGTTTGGTTCATGGGAGTCCTTTTGTAGTATTTGTTGAGTGAATGAACATAGCTGACTATGATACAAGGCAGAGGGTGATAATGCCTGGAATAGAGATATAAATAAAATAATATGGAGTACAAGGGAGAAATAGATAGCAATAGGATAATAGTAGGAAACCTCAATACCTCACTTTCAATAATGGATAGAACATCCAAACAGAAGATTAGTAAGGAAACACAGGACTTGAATAACATTATAGACCAAATGGACCTAACAGACATATATAGGACATTTGACCCAACAGCAGCAGAATACACATTCTTCTGAAGCACACATGGATCTTTCTCTGGGATAGATCATATGTTAGGTCACATGTGTTAGGTTAACAAATTTAAGAAGATTGAAATCATACCAAGTATCTTTTCTGACAACAATGGAATGAAGTTAGAAATCAATAGCAGAAGGAAAATTGGGAAATTCATGAACATGTGTGGAAAAAACATTTTTGAACAGCCATTGGGTCAAAAAAGAAATAAAAAAGGAAATTAGAAAATACCTCAAGACAAATGAAAATGAAAACACAACATACCAAAACTTACAGGATTCAGTGAAAGAAGAACTAAGAGGGATGTTCATAGTGACAAATGCCTACATTAAAAAGAAGAAAGATCTCAAATCAACAACTTAACTTTACACCTGAAGGAACTAAAAAAAAGAACAAACTAAGCCCAAAGTTGGCAGAAGGAAGGAAATAACAAAGACTAGAAAAGAAATAAACAAAACAAAAAAACCCAATAAAACTGAGGGTTTTTTTAAAAAAGATTAACAATATTTACAAACCTTTAGCCAGATTAACTAAGACAAAAAGAGAGAAGACTGAAATAAATAACATTAAAAATGAAAGAAGAGACATCACAAATGATACAACAGAAATAAAAAGGGTCACAAGAGACTACTATGAACAATTATATACCAACAAGTGGATAACCTAAAAGAAATGGACAAATTCCTAGAAACATAAAATCTACCAAGACTAAATCATGAAGAAATACAAAGTCTGACCAGACATATAACTGGTATAGAAATTGAATTGAAAGCCCAGGACCAGATGACTTCACTGGAGAATTTTACCAAACATTTAAAAAAAGAAGACCAGTCTTTCTCGAAAACTTCCAAAAAATTGAAGAGCAGAGAACACTTCCAAACTCGTTTTGGCCAGCATTATCCTGATATCATAGCCAGACAGAGACACCACAAGAAAAGAATACAACAGGCCAATATCACCGATGAATCTAGACACAAAAATCCTCAACAAAATACTAGCAAACCAAATACAACAGCACACTGAAGTGAATGATGGTTCAAGATACAGAAATCAATTAATGTGACACATCACATTAACAGAATGAAGGATAAAAATCACATGACTGTCTCAATAGATGCAGAAGAAGTGTTTGACGAAATTCAAAATTCTTTCATGATAAAAACTCTCAACAAACTAGGAAGAGAAGGAAAGTATCTCAACATAATAAAGTTTTCTTCCAAGAAATCCTCTGGGGTAGTAATGAAGTATCCCTTAGTATAGTGGGGTTTTTTTCACCTTCTTCTATTGTTAGTTTACTTTATGTTCAAAGAGGGCCATGTCTTGCCCTAGGTTAGCAAATAAATTAGCAGTAAATCAAGCTGGGATTAAAAAAATACTTATTTTTTACATATTCATTTATTTAATCAAAAAATAGCTATTGAATGTCTTCTATGATCTAAGGGCTCTATTAGGCAGATACATTTATCACTCATCAAAAGTATTTCTCTTGCCTTCCTGTTTTGTTTTTATAGCTAAGAGTTTTAAGGCTGAGACCTACCTTAGAGTGTGTCTACAGGGGTGTAAAAGCAACAAAAAAGAAGTTGTATGTGAAATTGTATATTAAAGGTAATAATAGAGTAAGTTTTGCACATGGCAATTAGTTTACAATGTGCTCCCACAAATGCACTCAGACACCATGATTAATGCTCCCTGGAGCCTTCAGTCTCTGTAACTAGCTGTCATTGTACTTACCAGAACCCTATTCTCCCAGGATATTATGATAAATACCATGTTGGTTCTAATATTGCTGTAAGTGATTAGGTCTGGGTGTGAGAGGGGGTGGTGAGATGAAATGGAGATAAAATGCAAAGTTTATGTTCTGGCTGCTTAGCTGGAATTCAGTAAGAAACCAAGCCAGCAATCCTTAAATGAGGTTTTGGGGTGACACAGAGACATCCCACCCACCCCACAACACATACCCATGCCCGCTCTGTGGGGCTTTTAAGGGCTGTTTCAAATTCATTTTCTTTTGGGTGTGTCTGGAAGCTAAATATCAGAAGGCAAATGCCAAAACGAGAAAACTAGTCTTCACATCAGAGGAGCAGGGTATCCTGAACCTCACCCCTAGTCCAACAGAGAAGCTCTCAGAGAATGACATCATCAACAAACAGTCCCATTGGTTGATGGGATTGGTACATGGCCAATACCATTGGCTCCATCCCAATGAACCCCTCAATAAGGGAGGGGTGACTGGTTAGAGTATACAACTCAAGTCAGTAAATATTCACTGTTGTGTACAAAATGTTTGTGTCCCCTCAAAATTTGTGTTAAAACCCTAACCTCCAATGTGATAGTATTTGGAGATGGGGCCTTTGAGACGTAATTAGGGTTAGATGAGTTCATGGGGGTGGGGCTCTTGATAGGATTATGAAGAGACACTACAGAGCCCCTCCCCCATACATACACACCAAGGAAAGGCCATGTGAGGACACAGTGAGAAGGTGGCTGTCTGCAAGTCAGGAAGAGAGCCCTCAGCAGAAACAGAAGGGGATGGCACCTTGATCTTGGACTTCCCAGACCCCAGAACTGAGAGAAAATTAATTCCTATTGTTTAAGGCACCCAGTCTGTGACATTTTGATGGGGAAGCCCCAGCAGATTTATACATTCACATTCACTAGAATGTGCTCTCCTTGAGGCTGGGTGTCCTGTGTGTTCAATCCCTGAATCCCTAGCCTATAGAAAAAGACTCCTCCTCACCCCCCAGCTCCAAGCCCCAAGAATGGTGGGACAGGACAAGGTCTTCATGACATCCTGGGATCACAGTGTCCCTGGAACCTTTGTTAATTTGGGGTGCTCTCCACTCAGCCCTCCCCTGTCAAGAGTTCACCTAATCATGGTAATGGAAACCAGAATTTATAGTGTCCTTCCTGACTGCCAGACAAGTACCTGACAAGTGTTATCTCATGAAATCCTCCTAACAACCCAATGAGCTGGGTACTATTTTTATTTACCAGTTTTACAGACAAGGAAAACTGAGGCACAAAGAGTTCAGACCACCTGCCAGTAAATCCTAGTGATATTTGACATCAGAGTCTCAGGTTTTTTGTTTGTTTGTTTTGTTTTGTTTTGTTTTTTTGTGATACGTGGGCCTCTCACTGCTGTGGCCTTTCCCACTGCGGAGCACAGGCTCCAGACACGCAGGCTCCGCGCAGGCTCAGCAGCCATGGCTCATAGGCCCAGCCGCTCCGCAGCACGTGGGATCCTCCCGGACCGGGGCACAAACCCGTGTCCCCTGCATCGGCAGGTGGACTCTCAACCACTGCACCACCAGAGAAGCCCATATCCCACTTTTTAATTTTTGTTTTTATTTCCGTTACTCTAGGAGGTGGGACAAAAAAGTTCTTGCTGTGGTTTATGTCAAAGAGTGTTTTTTAAGAGTTTTATAGTGTCTGGCCTTACATTTAGGTCTTTAATCCATTTGGACTTTATTTTTGTGTATGGTGTTGGGTAATGTTCTAATTTCATTGTTTTACATGTAGCTGTCCAGTTTTCCCAGCACCACTTATTGAAGAGGCTGTCTTTACTCCATTGTGTGTTCTTACCTCCTTTGTCATAAATTAGGTGCTCATATGTCTGTGGGTTTATCTCTGGGTATTCTATCCCATACCATTGATCTATATTTCTGTTTTTGTGCTGGTACCATACTGTCTTGATTACTGTAGCTTTGTAGTATAATTTGAAGTCGGGGAGGCTGATTCCTCCAACTCCATTTTTCTTTCTCAAGGTTGCTTTGGCTATTCGGGGTCTTTTGTGTTTCCATACAAATTGTAACATTTTTTGTTCTAATTCTGTGAAGAATGCCACTGGTAGTTTGATAGGGATTGCATTGAATCTGTAGATTGCTTTGGGTAGTATAGTCATTTTCACAATATTTGTTCTTCCAATCCAAGAACATGGTATATTTTTCCATCTGTTTATGTCATCTTAGATTTCTTTCATCAGTGTTTTATAGCTTTCTGAGTACAAGTCTTTCACTTCCTTAGGCAGGTTTATCCCTAGGTATTTTATTCTTTTTGTTGCAATGGTAAATGGGAGTGTTTCCTTAATTTCTCTTTCTGATTTTTCATTGTTGCTGTATAGGAATGCCAGAGATTTCTGTGCATTAATTTTGTATCCTGCAACCTTATCAAATTCTTTGATTAGTTCTAGCAGTTTTCTGGTGGCATATTTAAGATTTTCTATATATAGTATCATGTCATCAGCAAACAGTGACAGTTTTATTACTTCTTTTCCAATTTGTATTCCTTTTATTTCTTTTTCTTCCCTCATTGATGTGTCTAGGACTTCCAAAACTGTGTTGAATAAGAGTGGTGACTGTGGACATCCTTGTCTTCTTCCTGATCTTAGTGGAAATGCTTTCAGTTATTCACCATTGAGTATGATGCTTGCTGTGGGTTTGTCATATATGACCTTTATTATGTTGAGGTAGGTTCCCTCTAGGCCCATTTTCTGGAGAGTTTTTATCATAAATTGGTGTTGAATTTTGTCAAAAGCTCTTCCTGCATCTATTGAGATGATCATATGGTTTTTATTCTTTAATTTGTTAATGTGGTGTATCACATTGATTGATTTGCATATATTGACAAATCCTTGCATCCCTGGGATAAATCCCCACTTGACCATGGTGTATGATGCTTTTAATGTATTGTTGGATTCTGTTTGCTAGTATTTTGTTCAGGATTTTTGCATCTACGTTCATCAGTGATAGTGGTCTATAATTTTCTTTTTTTATGATATGTTTTTCTGGTTTTGGAATCAGGGTGATGGTGGCTTTGTAGAACGAATTTGGGAGTGTTTCTCCCTCTGCAATTTTTTGGAAGAGTTTGAGAAGGATGGATGTTAGCTCTTCTCTCAATGTTTGATAGAATTCACCTGTAAAGCCATCTGGTCCTGGACTTTTGTTTCTTGGAAGATTTTTAATTACGGTTTCAATTTCATTACTTGTGATAGGTCTGTTTACATTTTCTAATTCTTCCTGGTTCAGCCTTGGAAAATTGTACCTTTCTGAGAATTTGTCCATTTCTTGATGGTTGTCCATTTTATTGGCATATAGTTGTTTGTAGTAGTCTCTTATAATCCTCTGTATTTCTGCAGTTTCAGTGGTGATTTCTCCTTTTCCATTTCTAATTTATTGATTTGTGTCCTCTCCCTTTTTTTTCTTGATGAGTCTGACTAAGGGTTTATCAATTTTGTTTATCTTTTCAAAGAAAAGATAAACTTTTAGTTTTATTGATCTTTGCTCTTGTTTTCCTCATTTCTCTTTCATTTATTTCTGCTCTGATCTTTATGATTTCTTTCCTTCTACTGACTTTGGGTTTTCTTTGTTCTTCTTTCTCTAGTTGTTTTAAGTGTAGGGTTAGATTGTTTATTTGACATCTTTCTAGTTTCTTGAGGTGAGATTGAATTGCTATAAACTTCCCTCTTAGAACTGCTTTTGCTGCGTCCCATAGGTGTTGGGTCGTCGTGTTTTTGTTGTCATTACCACAATAGTAAAACAGAGGAGGAAGGAAAAGAAACAAAAGAAAGAAAAAAAAAGGGGGGGAAGGCCTTGGCTGTGGAGGCGGGGCCTAAGCAAGGGTGAGGTTTGGGTGGTGGGCGGGGCCTATCCTCAGGACCCACAGGGCTGGAAAAGGTCCTGGGGCTGTGGGGGGTGGGGCTTAGGCTCAAGGAACAGAAGGGGCCCAGGCGTGACCCCCACCCCTGGTCTCAGAGGGCAGGGGATCTCACCTGGGAGCCCAGCAGGCTTCCTGGGCTCGAGTGGGTGGGGCAAACGCCCTCCACTCCTCTTCTGCTCCTCCCAGATGGCTCCTCCCACCTGTCTTTCATTATCTCCCTGACCTCAGGTGTACTGATCCTGTCTGGCCTCCACTTCTCCTCCCCCCTCAGCCCCCTCAACATCCTACCGGTTCGCTTGGGGGTTCCTCCCATCTCCTTGGGCGTCAGAGTCCCCCACCAGCGGCAGGCAGGCACCCTAGTTGTGGAGAGATGCTAACTCCGCATCTTCCCACACTGCCATCTTGACTCCTGAGCATGCTTTTTAAAATCAAACTGGGCTGAATTTAGAAATCCAAATTTGTTGCTTTTTAATAGTTAATATTACTTATAAGAATATATATTAATATGTTAATAAGTATATTTTAATAATTAAACTTAACATTAAACTTAATTGTATTTAATAGCCCAGAGGATGTGAGGTTGTATTAATTGTTCACTAAGGTGATTGAAGTTTAGGAAACCAGGGGCTTCTAAATGAGGCAAGTTTGGGCTTGGGTGGAGTCAGAGGAGGTGGGAGGAGTCAGACAGTGTGGTGGGAACCACATTCAAGCTCCGCCCCTTCACTTAGCCACGCCCCCAGCCCCATGCTAAACAGCCTAATTCCTCAGCCTGGACACCACCACCCCCATCACAGTTCACCCTCCTCCAGTGTTGAACTTTCTTTTGCTTCAACCTCGTTTTGGAGTTTTCCAAAATTCCTTCCCACCAAGCCGCACCCCCTTGCCTTGGCCCATTACTGAAGTTGCTTGGCACCTGGGATGCTGCACATTCATTTTCATTATGCTGCCATTAATGGAAACCTTCAGTATCTTCCTTAACAGCCGGAGACCCATTCTTTGAAGGCCCTCCAGCAGTGAGTATAGTTTTTTGTTTTGTTTTGTTTCATTTTTTCTTTGTTTGTTTTTTACTGTGGATTTTATTTTTTGAAAAATAAAATCACTTTGGACTGAATTTTGGTGGAAAATAAAGTGGCAATATTACTTTGAATCTAAAGTAAATGATGCTAAAAGGTAACATTTTCTCTCACTCTGGAAGTATTCCAGAAGAGGGCCCTGTCAGTTTGAGGCAAGGACAGTATCATTGCAATAGGCCAGAGTGATAGCTTTCTTTGTACAGCAGCTTTTTTTTAAGGGCTTCATACTTTACCCTATTACCACAGATGGGTATGTGTCTGTGTAAACCCACACATGGAAATGAATTTCATAGCCCAACGATTATTCACTTAGCCATTGAAGAGCTGCAGGCACTCACCCAGTCCCTAGGATCAGTTTGTTGTACTGTGGCATGCTGGTGACATCCATCACCCACCTGGGCTTCCAAATGATGGGCTTGTCCTAAAGGGTTGAAGGGTGGAAATAAACAAAAATATGCCCTTTTAATGATAAGACAATTTCCGTTCTCAAGCCACTCTGGTCCTTAATATGCATACTTAACATTATAGAGTTTTCTTTTTTTTTTTAACATCTTTATTGGAGTATAATTGCTTTACAATGGTGTGTTAGTTTCTGCTTTATAACAAAGTGAATCAGCTATACATATACATATATCCCCATATCTCCTCTCTCTTGCATCTCCCTCCCACCCTCCCTATCCCACCCCTCTAGGTGGTCACAAAGCACCGAGCTGATCTCCCTGTGCTATGCGACTGCTTCCCACTAGCTATCTATTTTACATTTGGTAGTGTATATATGTCCATGCCCCTCTATAGAGTTTTCTTTAGTTGACTTTCGCTCTCAACTACAGGCGTATCCTGGAAATATTGAGGGAGGGTTCCGTTCTAGACCACCGCAATAAAACAATTCACACAAATTTTGTGAATTCCCAGTGCATACAGAAGTTATGTTCACACTATACTGTAGTCTATTAAGTGTGCCATGTCTTTAAAAAAATCAATGTACATATCTCAATTTAAAAATGCTTTTTTGTTAAAAAATGCTAGCCACCATCTGAGCCTTCAGTGAGTAGCAATATTTTTGCAATAGTAACATCAAAGATCCCTGATCACAGATCGGCATGACAGATACAATAATAATGAAAAAGTTTGAACTATTGTGAGAATTACCAAAATGTGACACAGAGACACAACATGAGCAAATGCTGTTGGGAAAATGGTTCTTATAGACTTGCTCAATGCAGGGTTACCACAAACCTTCAATTTGTAAAAAAAAAATGCAGTATCTGTGAGATGCAATAAAACAGCGTCTGCCTATATAGAGAACTTGCTATATAGATTTGAAGAACCCCCTTTATTCCCTCTCTCTAGAGCGGGCTTATTTGGCAGCCTGAGGGTTATGGTTTAGCTGTAACTTCTAGGGTGGATGATAAGTTTCCTGAGGGCAGAAATGGGTGTCTGTACCCTCAGCACACAACACAGAACCTGAGCAGTGGCAAGGGCTCAACTGTTTGTTGAATGAGATAATAAAAGAAAGACTTTAAAGATAGAATATATTCCGGAATGGGGCAGGTATTGTTATTCCTATGCTAAGTGTAGTTCCCAAATGCTTCTTGCCTTCTGAATGTCTGATTCTGTGATTCTGTAAGTTCTCTAAGGAGAAACCCTCACAGAGCAACCTAAACTGAAATAACCATTAACAGGGAGAAAAATGGAAAATTCTTTTCCATTTGTCATTCATTAAGACATATGATAAGTTACATGATGGAATCACGTGTAATTCATCCATCTGACTTAGAAGCAAAATGAGGAATTATCTTGCACTACATATAGAGATCATATTTTATTTGCATTCCATAGACGGGCAAAATCCAACATGAATATATTATATTCAAGGACACAATTTCTGTAATCATGCCACTTGAGGAGCAGTTTAAAATAGCAAATAAAATCAAACTGGAGCACTCAGCATCCTTATCAAATGAGAATCACATACAAAAACCTGCTTTCTGCTTTTCAACTTCAGCTGCAGGGACCAGAAATAAACGGCCCCATCTTCTCTGATCATGATTAAGGTGTCATCAGGCGCAGAACGAATGCGCAGCACGGGACCCCCATACGACAGCCCCTGCAGCACAGCAGGCAGCTGGAAGGAAACCTCTTTCTGTCGAGCCAGAGCATCAGCTTGCTCTGAATACACTAGCTGCAGGTATGTGCAGAAGCCATCCTGGTGAAGAAAGGAAAATTCATTAAACGTCTACTGTCTTTCTGGCTTTCAAAAATTCTCTTTATCCTCAGGACATAGATAAGTCCTGACATAATTATTAGTTCATCGATGTGAACTTGGCTGCCAAAAACTCGGGGCTAATAACTGGGGTGCGCCTGTTTGGCTAGGGCTGGAAATCTGCTACCCAGTGTCTCACTTCCCTGCCTAGTCTCTCTGTCTAAAGATGATGATGATGGTTGAGCACATACCCTGTTTCATGCCATGCGGACCTTCACCTCCATTCTTGCCATAGCTGGATAAGCTAAGTACCGTTGCTCTCCTCATTTTACAAATTGGGAAACTCAAGCCTAGAAAAGGTTAAAGAATCTGCCTAAGATCAAACAACTAGTAAGTGGCTGGCCTGAGACTTGAGCCCCCATTGGTCTGATGGCACAGTTCCGACCCACCAGGACGTATGCCTCATTTCGAATCTCAGCAGTGCATGTAGGGAAAAGCAGACCTGTGGTCTGGGGAAGGGGTGGGCGTGCCTAGAGGGCCCGGGAACATCTCCATTTTCTCTCCACTTCCCCCAAAGCCCTAACTCACTAGAGTCTTCTCTTCTCTTTCCTGGAATCCCCACTGTCCCCTTTCAAATCAGATGACAGTGAAAACACTTGTATTTGCTTTGGTTGGGGCACTGACCCAAGGTCTGAATAGAGGTGAATGCTGCTCAGCTTGTCATTTTGGAACTTGATTCATCCTAGAACAATAGAAGGATACTGATGCACAATGGCAGAGAATGTTAAAAGCAGATGTCTCAGCTCCTCATTATACAGCCCAAACTGGGAAACATTAATAATGACAATGATGATAACATTTGTTGAGAAATTATTCTGTGGCTGCCCCTGTTCTAAACACTTTCCATGTGTCAGTGATCTGATTATCACCAGGTGTTGCTTGCTCACAGGATTTCTTGCTCACTGGGGTTTCACTTTTGTTTTTGGGGAAGGTGGCAGATATAGCCTTCATTCCCTAGTTTTAGGAACGCCTTCTTGGAACTTGCCTGAGCTACTGCAATTCCTAGTTAAGCTATTCCAAGCCTATCCTGACATTACAAGAACTTGAAAATTGTGAATAGGCATGTCCCCTTGGTTCAACTTCAACTTGGCAAGGGTACTGAGGGGCATAGGATACTACAGAAAGGCTCAGAACCAAACATTTTATACATTTTTCCTCACTAACTTCAAGTCTGATTCACAAAACACAACCCAACTTACCCACTGAATTCTGCCCACTGCTTCATAGTCTATTTTCATGAAAAGTTGTTCTATTTGTTCAATACTCTAGAGAGAAAAAATAAATCTGTTTTTAGGGTAAACTATTCACTAGATTGGTGGGTGAGAGGATACAGAAGGAGGGGGAAATATTCATTTTTCCAATTTTCATATTCAAAAATGCATACTACTCTAAGATCTCTGGAATGTTTGCTCCAAAACATTAATAGGACTGTTCATCTGAATTCAGTGCACTGACACCAAAACTCTTCCCCAGCAAGGGACTGAGCTCCTAGAATGTCTGTTTTTGAAATCAAGCCTTAATTAGTAGGAGGAGCTGTGGGTCTCCCAGGGCTTATGCTCCCAGGGGGTCCCACTCCATCCTGGTCAGTTCCAGCCAGAGGACTGAACTGAGTTTCAGTTTGAGATACTGAAACTCAAAGTGTATCAGTATCTTTGCGCCTATCCCCACTTTGAGATACACAGCAAAGCAAGTTCTGAGGACAATGGTTGGGATGGTGAGGATACTCACCTGGGCGTAGCCAGGACAAAACGATGCGCAAGTCATAAAAATTACTTTCAAGTGTTAGAGGATCATTCTGTGGGAGAGAGAGTAGATTTCTTCTGTGTGGCTGTAACAGGCAGACTATAAGATGGACCCCACGATCCCTGCCTCTTGGTATTCTGACCGATAAAACCCCCTCTCTTTGAGTAACTTGCTGGTAACCAATCATAACTTCTGGTAGGCTCTCTCTCTCCCTTGCTGGCTTTGAGGAAGCTGGCTGCCATGCCATGAGCTGCCCTACAGAGATGCCTACATGGAAGTGGCCAACAGCCAGCAAGGAACTGAGACCTTAGTCCAACAACCTGCAAGAAACTGAATCTTGGCAAAGACCATGTGTCCTTGGAAGTGCACTGTTCCCCAGTCAAGCTTTCAGATGAGACCCTAGCATAGCTACCACCTTGATATAGCCTCACGAGATACCCTGAAGCAAAGAATCCAGCTAAGCCAAGACTGGATGCCTAACTTTCAAAAACTGTGAGATAATAAATGTGTAGTTTTAAGCTACTGAGTTTGTGGTAATTTTGTTCTGGTGCAAAGGATAATTCAGAGAGTGGTGCAAAAGCTTAGAAATTGGGCTAATGGGTAGAATGTCAAGAAAGACCAATTTCAGCTCATAAAGGGAAAAAAAGGGAAAAAAAAAAGCTCTCCAACCTTGAAATGGGCTACCTTATAAAGTATCGAGTTCCCTTAAGCTGAAGGTATTCAAGCATATGCTGGCTCCTGGCTTAGCAGAGAATAGAATTTGTGCATTGAAATGGTTATATAGTAAGTGACCTCTAAGGTCCTTTCAGACCCCAGGATTCCATAATTCCAGCTTCAATAGAGATGGTCAGGTTTTATGTCTATTTTGGGGAGTGAGGTGTTGGCTTTTCTCTTATAAGTCTCAGGGGTGTTTGCCTTTACTCAGTAATAATACCAAATGGAAAAAATGAGATGATGCCTTATTTCAAGACACCAGGTCACTGCCACTTGGTGAGTCGATACCCAGTGCCAGTGTAGGGGTCGTGAGGAAAGACCCTGGCTGTGGGACTAAACTCAGCCCCAGTTCCCTCTACATCATGCTCCAAAGGAGACATCTCACACCCCTGGGTGTGGCTGCCAGCGCAGACATTACCATGGCAACTAGGCAATACCATGCACATAATAAGTAACAAATATTTTTGGAATGAAAGTCCAAACAGACCAAAACACCTAGAGGGATGGCTTCCAGAGAGACTAGGATCAGAGATGCAACAGGAAAGAAAAAAGCTCAGGAGGAGGGCAATCACTGCCTGGGCTCAGGCTGCCCACCCAGACCACCCCTGTCACCACAAAGCAGAGCCTGGGAAAGGTGTGGGTCCACCTGGGCAACTTGGAGCTCTGGACAAGGTGGCATGGGGCAAGGGCCGTGCAGTATTGTGGACCACAGTGGGAGTGGGCCCTCGGGCAGTATATGGGCCATCATACGGCCACTCCTTGGCCTTGTAGCACCGTGGCTCTGCCCAGAGAGATGCAGCCTCCCCCATCAGTCAGAGCGAAAGGGGCACTGGGGTCTGCACGAACAGCCTCTGGCCCTGCCCTGGGGAACTGCCTTCTCAGCATGATTATGTGAGAGACACTGGACCACTTCCTCCTCACATTGCTCACTCATTGAGCACCAATGGGATGCCAAGCCCTGTGTCAGATGCTGCAGCTTCAGAGCTGAAAGATGCCTTACTTGCCCTCACGGCATTCGCTGTCTAGCGGGGTCACAGCAAACCAGCAATGCAGTGCAAAAAACAAATTCTGTGTTACAGGAAACTGCGGACCAGTATCAGGTTAAAAGGAGGAACAGCTACTTCTTTCTAGGAAAGTTAGGACAGACTCGTCTGAGTCCATGATGACTGTACTGCATTAAAGTCAGTCATTCATTCAGCAGCATTTATTGGACATCTGTATGGGCCAGGCATGGTCCTAAATTCTGGGAACATAAGAAAAACCAGAATCCAGGGAGAATTATTACTCAGGCAACAAATGGGAGGAGAGCCTTCTAGGCAAGGCAACAGCACGTGGGAAGATATGGAAATAGGAAAATAGGGCATCACCTTCTCTGCTCCCCAAGGGAACCACAAGGTTTGGTGTAAGACCCCCATTCCTCTCTAGGTGGCACCCATATCTGAAACCCTCACCCCGTATATTGTGCCCCTGAAAACTCAGCCCATGGTTCATCTCCTCCAGGAGACCTTCCTGGCTCCCTGGTCTGCTTTAGATGCTCGCATAGCACCCAGGCTGACTTCTAGGCCAGCTCTGACCTCCCCGAGGGCAGAGCCCACTTGACTGACTCTGTGCCACTAGTAAATGTGGCCGTTTTTTTTTTTTTTTTTTGCGGTATGCGGGCCTCTCACTGTTGTGGCCTCTCCCGTTGCGGAGCACAGGCTCTGGACGCGCAGGCTCAGCGGCCATGGCTCACGGGCCCAGCCACTCCGCGGCATGTGGGATCCTCCCGGACCAGGGCACGAACCCGCGTCCCCTGCATCAGCAGGCGGACTCTCAACCACTGCGCCACCAGGGAAGCCCAGTAAATGTTTATTGAGTGAATAAATGAGTGAGTGAATGAATGAATGAGAGGAGAAGAGAATGACTAGATCACTGACTGGGGGGCAGGCGTGCTGAAAGGCAGATAATTAGACGGCTTTGGCTAAAAAGATCTGGGCTGTTGTTAAAACACCTGATAATTTATCCATTGAAAACACTCCTCTCTCTACCCCATAGTTTTTTGTTTAATATTATGCACACAGAGTAGATGTTTTTAAAAGACGGGTGTTTTTTAATGATCACTTCTCCACAGCAGATGAAACTCTAAACACACATAAACTTCCACTCGAGCCATGGAAGCCGAGGGCTTTGTAACTTAGAAGGGGCCTTGGGGACCTCATCAGCCCACAGTTTGACAAAGGTGGGATTTTATTTAAACTCCAGGGACAAGATCATCGTGCTTTACCTTGAATCATTTTTTTCTATAGTTTAAGATGTAATCATGAAACCTTAGCAAGTAGAGCTTAAACAGCCTCTCCTGTTATCATATGTATTTTATCTTATGAATACAGCCTTGTTCATTGCTATGTTTGGAGTTTTGTGTCCCCGCCTCCCTGCCAAATTCATATGTTGAAACCCTAATGCCCAATGTGATGGCATTAGTAGGTGAGGCTTTGGGAGGTGCTTAGGGCGTGAACGTGGAGCCCTCAAGAATAGGAACTGTGATCTTATGAAAGAGACTCCAGTGATC
Organism: Hyperoodon ampullatus; assembly: GCF_949752795.1. Taxonomy (NCBI): domain Eukaryota; kingdom Metazoa; phylum Chordata; class Mammalia; order Artiodactyla; family Ziphiidae; genus Hyperoodon; species Hyperoodon ampullatus. The sequence goes on from NC_136929.1 coordinate 70,863,356, forward strand.
TCCCTCTCCCTCACCCTTTCTGCCCTGCTAGGATACAACGAGAAGTTTGCAGCCTGGAAGAGGGCCCTCACCTGACCCTGAGGGCACCCTGACCTCAGTTCCAGCCTCTGGAACTGTAAGAAATAAATGCTTTTTGCTTATAAGCCTCTCATTTTATGTTTTTTTTTTTTTTTTTTTTACAGCAGCCTGAACAGGCTAAGATATTCAATAAGATTTCATATTCTAGGCTAAAAACTGGGCTAAACAAGACTGCAGAGAAAATATTTAAAATCCTTAATTCCAGCAGTTTGGGGGCGGGAGAAGTGTCCAAACTCTTTGGAAACAACCCACATGGAAATAACCAGTGATCTAATAAGAGCCTTTTTCTCCTTTTCCAGAAAAGTCTCTAAATATCTTGTTGGCCTAGTGTAGTGAGTAATTTAAAACTATTTTCCTATATGAACTGTTGTTCAGTAAGTCAACTGGGTGTTAGCAGAAATCACAGTTCAGAGCTGAGAGTGATTGTACAGATAGATCATCAAGCCTAATTGGTTCCTATGGTTGACATTTTAACTGTGGTTTCAATGATCCAACGTTTATAAAACCCATTTACTTTCTTCTGTGACCTCATGCTGTGCTTCTTTATGCATTTTTAAGTTTCCATATCCAGCAGCTGCCTTCCTCTCTTCTCATACTCCTAGGAGGGAAAAACAATAATTAGCTCTGAACATAGTTGCATTTTGTTTAGTCTGGGAGTAAGAGTCCAAAGAATGGAATGTCTAATTGGACCTACCTGAACTCTGTCAACTTCTAGCATGCTATCCCTTTTGTTCATTTCTCTGATGCATTCATACTTTGTTTCTAATTCCATTAAGAAGTGACAATTACAGAGAATTTATTCTTCCTTGCTATTTTATAGGAATTAAAAGGCATGTACTTTCCACTGAAAAATCAACCATCAAAAAGAGAATCAAATTAGAAAGCTCACCTGCTCAATTCCTACCTGAAAGAGTGCATTTAAGTGTTGTAGCTCTTCAAGGGTCACTTGATGTTCAATCTCATCCAAACAAAAAGAAAATAAATTAAAAACATATAATGCTAATAGTAATGCCCATAACATGCAATTTCTGGAAACCCATAATTCCTCTCTCTAGGGGAGGCCAATATGGGGTGGCTAAGCCTCTGAGTAACACTTAGGCTATTCCAACCATCATTGTTCCCAGTGTCTACTCCAATTCAGCTGATTCCTCAGCCCCAAGTTCTGGGGTAGGCTTGGCTCAACTGGGCTGGAAGGAAGGAAGGAAGGAAGGAAGAGGTGGTGAGGTGGTGGAAGGAAAGGAGAGGATAGACATTGACTTGGGAAAGAAAAGATCAGGAACGGGACTGATATGAGAAAAGGCAGAGTGAAAATATTTTGCCAGATCACATTCCAAAGACACTCTCTTCCCTGTCAGGAGTCCAGTGCATTAGAACTGCCTAGTGCCACATCCTCTGCTCTTTGGTCCGTCTCACCCCAGGCTGAAACAGGAGGAGGCCCTGGGGAAACTGATCTGTGGCCTCTTTTTCTGGGGTAAATTTTCTGAAGCTATGGTCAGAGGCTCTTGGTACCCTTGGTGTTAGGGAATTTGGTTACCTTTTAGTCCCCTGTCCTTAGCTCAATAAACAGATCCCCAGAGAATGCCTCTGCCTCACCTCCAGTCTCTTAGCTACTATCGCAACAATTTGGCTTTTTTTGTGTGTTTTTTTGCGGTACGCGGGCCTCTCACTGTTGTGGCCTCTCCCGTTGCGGAGCACAGGCTCCGGACGCGCAGGCCCAGCGGCCATGGCTCACGGGCCCAGCCGTTCCGCGGCATGTGGGATCCTCCCGGACCGGGGCACGAACCCGTGTCCCCTGCATCTGCAGGCGGACTCTCAACCACTGCGCCACCAGGGAAGGCCCAACAATTTGGCTTTTATAAACGAAAATCCTTAAACTTCTGGCTTAGAAAGATTGAATAAACTGTCACCAGTGGATAGAGTTGAGCTAAGCTCTGATGTTCTTGCACCATCTCCTGAGGCCCGAGGAAGATAGCAAAGGAGGAAATAGGCTACTTCCCCAATAGGATCATCTTCTGAAATCTCTGACCACCTCCAAGCTTCCAAGGTGGTGGCCTTTACCATAAAACTCAGACTGACACCAAAGCTCCTGGGAGAGCCACAATTTTGTAAAGTTGAAGCACCTTTCAAATTCTGTCCTAAATGACTCAATAATTACTTTTTAACTTGTTTTCACCAAGGAACAAAATTGGAAACCTAGCTCTAGAATGGGAAAACACTCCACCTGAAGTTTCCACTTAAAATTTCCCGGTAGGGCTCTTTTGGCAAGACCTGAGCCCAGGGGGTAATGTTTAAAAAGCTGACTGGGAGAGAGACCCCAACAATATTTGACTACATGTGAAAGATGATTCCATCACACTGAGGGGCCATTTCCCCTCCCCAGTAAGAGATATTACCACTGAATGAATTCAACATTTTCTTAGACTACGCCTTCTCCAGCAACCAAAAAAGCAGTGAGAGTATACCAAGCTCATATCAGGCTCACACACAACATGTATGAGAAAAATGTACTCGAATCTGAGACCTAACAAGAAGATGGTGCCTCTAAGAGCATGTGACTTCTTATCCTACATCCCAGGTGTGACTTCCAGAGGGTGAAACAAGTTTTTAAGGATTTGAAAATTATTCCCCTTAAGGTTGGAATATTCTGGGGAAAACATGGTATTATTTCAATTTTCACATTGTGTTTTTCTGAGCCTTTACAATTCTAAATACACAGTATACTTTATGAGTCTATACATTACATAAGACATTTATTCCTAAATTTATATTCCTAAAAACACTTATATCCCTAAAAAGTGGTGACTCTAGATTTGCACAAAGCAGTCAAAACATACTGCATATATGTTATCCTTACCACAGACTTCTATCCTTCCACTGCCCCTGAATATCTTTTTCCCTTAGCTTCAGAATTTCCTGAAATTTATATCATGATCCTTACTTGTCCACTAACCACCTTATTATGTGAAATGGGCCTTTCACCCTTCTCTACCTCCATTTCTGAAAAAGAACAAATAACAAAAAATTGCCTACCTCCCAGGAGGGGGCTCCCCAATCCAGAAAGAGACTAATTCATCTTCTCTCCTTAAATTTACTAGAAATGCTTCTGCGAGAGTGAAGCGAATGTCATCATTAATAATAGTGATGAAGGGCATGAAACCAAAGCCAGTGATTATATAATTTATGAAAGGTTTTACAGCAATTTTCAGTTAAGTATAAAATGTGACCAAAAAGCCTCACTCTCTCCCTTCACAACTTCTCCCCAGAGCCATCCTTCTATCTCCCCAAATATCCTACCCAGCCTGCTTCCTATTTGCTCATGACACACCTACAGCCTCTGGCACCTTCCAAGCTTTGCACTTTTTTATCCTGGTCTTTCTATTCCATCTTGGCCTCCTGTTACAAATACACGTGCTTCCAGCCTCCCCTTCCCCCACTGTCCACAAAAATAAGGAAGTGAATGAAAACCCCAACCTTAACCCTAACCCTAAGTACAGAAGACTTTTCAGGGCTGCAATACCGAATGATGTGAACTAAATTTCTGTTGCGCTTAAAAAATCAGTTCTTAAATCTTACAGCCCTAATCGAATTTTCATATGTCGTGACGGAATGCAAAATTCCAGTGATCATTAGCCAACTTCTTTTGAAAAGGCAGCAATAGAAATACATTTTGGAGAAACACAGCTATAAAACAGAGCCATTATTGTGCTCTTCCTTGAAAATATAAGTCAGGCCTTCACATAATTGCATGTTTTTAAGGCAAATTTGGAACACAAAGCAGAGAAAACATATGTCCCTTTCGGGTACTCCTGTGTTTGGCAGGGCTTGAAAATTTGTAACTGCCATCGACAGCCAGTCACATTGCATCACTAAAAAGCTTGAATGACTTGTTTTCCTACAAATAAAAACAGAGAAAAGCCTGACTATTTCCAAACTATCATAGCTATAGTGACAACCATAAATAATTGAGTCCACCGTTGTGGAGTCAAGTTTTAAACATACTGTCTACTGCCCAGCAATGCATTTTGTTGTATTCAAATGCATTTTCAAAGATATCTACCTGGATATTCTCTAATATCCTATTTTGCAGAGGGTTCATTGCTGTGATTCTGTTTGTCCTTACACTGCAGTCTCCCCGAAAGCAAGCAGTTTTTATGATTAGAGTGGTTTTCCCATAAGGGTTCATTTGCCTGCTGCTTGCTCATTTGCAATGCAAATGAGCTCTGCTATTGTTACATCCCAACACTTCTTTGCTTCTCACTGTAGAGTCTCCTCAGTCTGGATGGTTTAGGGGTAATTTCACATCTATGACAAGGGAATTGACTAATTAATTGAATAAAGTATCCTTTTGAAAATCTGTTCCTTGAGTGTCTGTCTCTATAGCGTCAGAAAACAGACAGTTACGATCCCGTGGTCTTAAGATTCTTAAAAGAGATAGTAACTCCAGAAGATTTGAGGGGTTCTCCGGGTTGAAATTTAGGGGCTCCCATGGTGGATCGTCCTGATGAAGAGGAAAAGGGGAGACTGCAGGGAGTTCTCCAGTGAACCTAGACTGTGAAAGTAATCTTTTTCTTGTGTGACACAAGATCATAACCACAGGAAGAAGAGTCAAAAAAAGGCCTGGGTGATTCTGCCAGGAACTTTCAAACTCATGATAAACTGAGGCTTAAAAAAAAAAAAAAGATTGTCTTTTTAGCCATCTTAGGAGCAGGAAGATTAGAAGGTGGCTTCCATTTTAAACGAATTAATGCAGCCTTAAACAGCACTGCCACTAACATCTAACCTTTATTTGAGCTTATTATGTACAAGCTGCTGGATACTTTACATGCATGTTTCCATAAATCTTCATAAAAACTCTGTGAGGGAGACAGTATTATGGTCCCCATTTTACAGATCAGGAAATTGAGGCACCGAGAGCTCAATTAACTTGCCCACTTTCCCACAACCAGTAAGTGCTGGCACCAGGACCTAATACCAGCTCTCTTTTCTGCTGCCGCGCCTCTGCCGGAGGTCTCCAGCCAGTTCCTGTTCCATCTCCCAAGAGAACACAGGCAGATGGGTAGACCGGAGGGGTGTGGACTTCCAGACCTCCAACGTCCACTATCACTCATGTCTCTCCTCTGGAGAGTCTAACAGTCAGAGTGGATTGTTTCAACCCAAGTGACTAGACCCCTAGAAGTGAACCTCAAAATTCCCCTTTACTTGGAGGCGTTTTTACCTTGCTGTTGCTGTTTTAGTTATGATTATATGTTATACGGTTAAAAGTATGGTGACAACTGAAGAGTCAAACCTCCTCCTTCATTCAGTGAGTATTAAAGACTTCCCACCAAGGGGACATTCTACAGCTTCTACAAACTTTTTTTTTTTTTTAAGATTTTTTTGATGTGGACCATTTTTAAAGTCTTTATTGAATTTGTTACAACATTGCTTCTGTTTTATGTTTTGGTTTTTTGGCCACGAGGCATGTGGGATCTTAGTTCCCCGACCTGGAATCGAACCCGCACCCCCTTCATTGGAAGGCGAAGTCTTAACCACTGGACCGCCAGGGAAGTCCCCTCTACAAGTTTTTTTTTTTTTTTTTTTTTTTTTTTTTGCGGTACGCGGGCCTCTCACTGCTGTGGCCTCTCCCGTTGCGGAGCACAGGCTGCGGACGCGCAGGCTCAGCGGCCATGGCTCACGGGCCCAGCCGCTCCGCGGCATATGGGATCTTCCCGGACCAAGGCACGAACCTGTGTCCCCTGCATCGGCAGGCGGACTCTCAACCGCTGTGCCACCAGGGAAGCCCCCCTTACAAGTCTTAAAGAGGATCCAAATGGGCTGCAAGGAGCACCCCAAGCATTTCCCAGCTTGCTTCTCTAAATTAATCTAAAGTGAATACTTTGCTGCTTTTCCAGCTGCTCGGGTAGATTCCATGGCCTCTCAGTGGTTAAAAAAAAAGAGAGAGAGAGAAATGCTTCTGCCAGCCTTAGCAAATAAGAATGGCAAAGCTGACCTTGCACGCGTGCACTGATTGGTTGTAGCAGTCGAATACTGTGTTGAGAAGGATTCTGAGGCTCTTGGCAGGGAAAAGCCAGGATGGATTCGCTCAATTTGCCACGAGCACTGGAGGGAGGAGAGAGAACAGAAGCAACACACCTATACCAAGAACAAGGCAATGGAGAAATAGACAGAGAAGAACTGAGCTGGAAGGGGTCTCAGAACCGTTATAGTCACGCCCCTTCCTTACAGCGGGGAAGCTGAGGATCGGAGAAGACAGGTCCCCAAGGAAGTGAGTGGCAGAATCAAAAAAGTCTCCATCTATGTCCAAAGCCAGTACTCCATGAGCTACTCTGGCTCTTGTAGTTCTAACACAAATAAAAAATAGCTGCTGTGTGCCCGTTTTCCCACAGCTCATTTAAATATGTGTCACTGAAGCCATGCCTCTTCCTTTGAAGTGGCATCATCGCACATCCTCTTGCACAGCCTTGATTCCACACCAGCCCACACAGACTTCGAGCTAGGAGCCGCAGATCCCGTCACCGTTCTGAGATGGCAACGGGGAGCCTCAGGCCTCAGAGGCACCCTGTCAAACACAGCCCAGCTACAGGCAATACGGCCTGGGTCACCGCAGGCTCCAAACTGGCTAACCCAATCAGCAAAGGAGCAAAACCTGGCATGGCCGCAGTCGGTGAAAAAGTCACCCTCAACCAGGAAATGCCCCCTAACCTCTGACAATGACTGAAAAGTTCTTATGGAAGCCTGGAAGACCAAAAAAGTGTTTGATGGGCAAAGTGAAGGTCGGAGTACGACCTACATGGTTGAACTCTCTATGCACTGACTTGAGAGGTGACCGGAAATAGATTGTTCATGAAGATCCTCAGTGGCTGAGATCACACGGGGGCAATTTGTTTCAAATTTTCTGACCCGTTTGACATCATGACTCAATGCACACTAGATAACAAAAGTTTCACAATACACGACTTGTGCTTATTCAGAAGATGCACTCTGATGTCAACTAATAGCTGTCATTATCTTAGATGCCAGTCATATTCCAGCAAATCAATCTTCCTGACCCATTAATTGATCTTGCCCTCACTATGAAGATCCCTGCCCTGAGGAAAGCTCCTTTTGATATATTATCTCATAGGTCACAATGGCAAAAAGACAAAAACCCCAATTTTTTTGTTCTTCCCTGCTGTGCGGCTTGTGGGATCTTAGTTCCCTGATCGGGGATCGAACCTGGGCCCTCGGCAGTGAACGCACGAAGTCTCAACCACTGGACTACCAGGGAATTCCCTATTTTTTAAGCTCCTCATCATCCATTTCCAACCTCACTGTCCAGCATTCATCCCATTTCTGCTCCTCGGGCCCCATTTACTTCAATCACTTGGGTAGCGTTGTGTGCTGTTTCCTCCATGTGGGGCGGCCTCCACTTTGTAATATCTTGGAAAAACTCCTAGAGATCCTTGAAGGCCCATCTCATATGCCACTTTCTCCCAGAAGCCTTCCTTGCCCTCCAAAGCCAGAGGTCATTTCCCCCTCCCTGTCTCCCCATCAGGGGCACATGTCTTTGGATATACATCTCTCTCTCTTACTGAGCTCCTGTTTTCCTAAAACTGAGTCATGAGTCCATTATCTGTACAGATTTTTCTCATTTATTTTATTTACTTAATATGTTTCTTTAAATAGACTCGCTGATTGTACATACTACCTTCTTTAGCCTCATCCAAAACAATAGTAAGCATGAAATCATGGTTGGGTTCGACGTGCTTGTTAGATTTCCAGGGAACATTAACATAAATATACTATCATTAAATTAAAAAAATCTCATTTTGGTACTCTAAAACATTTCCTTTGGGGAAAAACTGCTGGTTGTGTAAAGTCTTGAGGGGCTATATTTTGTTTAAATTTGAGTTTTTCTCCAGGGCTCGGTATATGATATTGCTCCATAAATGTTTGCCAAATTAAAATCAAATGAGATGGATTAATTGGAATTTATTCATACCCTTAACATATTAGCATGAAGCTGATTTATCCGGAGAGGCAATTGTGACCTTGGGAAGCAAAGAATGAGACTGGAAAGGAGGTGGACATAAGAAAGGAACATGTGGATAGGCGTGGAAAGGAGAGAGGAAGGACACCTGCAGAAGCTGCCCCAGCCGATTACAGGGGTGCTCCGCGAGGTGCGTGCCCGCTGGGCAGGTCAGTTACAGAGCAGCAAACAGCACCTGGGTCTGGATGGGTCTCCCGTGGGAAGAGGAGGCCACAGCACACCTGATATGGACCCCAGCTTTAAACAGCGTCACTGGCCACGGACCCTAGGGGGCTCCAGCGCAGACCTAAGCCCTGCGCGAGAGCCCGCAGGGCCCACAAAGGCCGTCCGCTCGCCGCTCCGTCACCCTTTCCGTCCGCAGGCTCCGCGCCGGGTCCGCGTGTGGAGGCGGCACCGTCCTCCGGGACACGTCCTCGGTTCCGACCGAGAGGCTGCGCATCTTCCCCGGGTGAGGCAGGCCCGCAGCAGCCAGGCTGGGGGGTCTGCTCTCCGCAGCCCCTGCTCCCCCGAAGGCCGAGGTCCGGCGGGGCAAGTCTGAGCTCGAAGCATTAGCGGCTCCCCCAGGATCGCCACTGCGTTCAGGGTGCTGCCCGGACCCCATCCCGAGACACAGTCCTGTCAGGGGTCTCCGTAAGGAGACTGGGTCCCCCTCCACCCCCACTGCCCATGACCCCACGTCTAATTCCCTTTTGAGAAGCCACCTTCTCAGAGGTGGCACCAAAAGCGGGACAGGACATTTGGGGGTGTGGAGGCAGGATCTCTGCCTTAATTGACCACGATGGAAGGCATCAAGCTGAGCCCCTCCCACTCTGCTTTAAGTAAAGGGGAGGAAAGAAAGAGACCCCTGATACGGCCCCAGAACTACTTGTTTCTTAAATGTTTTCAGTTCTGAACAGACAATGGAACAAGTAGGCAGTAAACTATTAAGACAAAGTCCATGGAAGTTAAGGATTGTAATTAAATAAAGCTTACAACAAAGTGAATCTGTCATGATAATTTCTATTGTAGTCTGTAGTAATTAGGTATAAATGACAAGTTGTTTAAGCAGCAATTCTAATTACTATTAATTTGACAACACGGTTATAGGGGCTGCTCAGGAAAGTCCCCGAAGGTGCCTGGGATTGCTGGTTTTTCCATGTGTTTCCATCTTAAGGAAACAGAAGCAATAATAGATTTGAGACTTTTTACTTAAGTACTGTGCCCTTTTGTATTTGTTCTCAGAGTAGTAGTACTCTTTCTTAAACTTCCTTGATTTAAAGATCTTGCTTATTGGATCTTTTTGAAACATAGAGGTTGGGGGGAAAACTCTTCTCTTTGGTTGCCCAATAAGGCAAAAGAAGTTTGTTATCTCATTCAGCTGACTGGGTCCATATTTAGGCTCTGGGAAAAGGAACAAAAAGGTAGACCAGTTATCCCGTCAGAGGCCCAGCTGTAGGCCTTAGGGCAGACTGTGTGTCCTCGTCAGGGTTCAGGATTATGGGATGATGAAGAGGGCCCCCTTTAGAGCATCCTGGATGTTGCATGTAGGAATTCAGCCTACAGAGCCTGTGAAACTCTTTGAAGAATTTCTCACTCTTGGTGCCTTGAAATTTTATTTCATTGTAACCAAAAGAACATAAAATCTGTCCTGGAGGAAAGACCACTCTAATAATGGCAGGCCTCACACGACGCATCAGGCTTGCTGGGGTCAGGTGAAGAGAGGGGCAGAGAGCTGGAAGTGAACTGAGTGGAAGAGGATTTGAATGAGTGGGGGAGGGGAGGAGTAGGGGTGGTTTGGGACATGGGGCATTTAACTGAAGCACTCGGGACAGCTAAAATGAGAGCACGAACCTCTGCAGCGTGGGGGGCTGAAGGAGAGAGAAGAGGTTAGGATATGGAAGTGCTGCAGACACGCAACCTTTTCTTCTGGAGTGACAGAATATAGACATACAGCTACATGGATCATAATATTAAATTTCCCCAAATGAAATGGTCGTAATCATAGTGCCCATCTCACAGGGTGAAAAGTGAAGGAAATGTTATAATGTATGTCAAGAAGTTAGAGCAGTTCAAGGCACATAGTAGGTGCTCCAGGCATGGTAGCTATTATGATTGTTGTTATTATATTATTAAGGCCAGCCTTGCTCCTTCTATCCTACCAAAGGCTGATCAGGTCCCCTTGATCCTCTTGCCCACAGCTGATTAGAGGAGTAAAAGATGTCCATCAGGCTGAGGACTACTGAAAAGATTAGCTGGGCCAGTGAGCGTCTCTCTCCGTCTCGGTGTCTAAACTAGGACATTTGAAAAGTGTTCAGGAAATGGTGGGAAAATGTTCAGGAAATGGAGACAGGACAGACAGAAGCAGACAAGTGGGGGGAGCTGAGTTACACGAACAAGGAGGCTCCAGAGCAGAGCTTTTGAGCTAGTGCACATTGGCTCCCAGAATCCTCTGAATCCAAAGCCACTCCCGGCTCTGCTTCATGAAAACCTGGTTCAGAGACAGCTTTCTGTTCTAAGATTTCCGTGAGATTCCCTGTCATTGCATGTGTGTCCTCACCACAAAGGCCCTTGACCTGAGCCACCTTGAGGGGATTTCTGTTTCTTCCAAAAAGCCAGATTGAAAGAACGAATTGTCTCTGGTGAGGGCTCCACACATGGTTCCTATTTCCTTTTCTTTGTTCTTCTCTGTATTCTATATTTTCTACAATGACCCTATACAATCAACTTATAATACTCTATAACGAAGACTTATTTTGTAACCAGAAAAAAAAAGTGCTCCTTAAGTAAAAGAATTGGCCCACACATTCGCAGCAACTAGAACATTTGCCTGGGAAAGATCAGTGAACTCTAAGTCAGATCTACGTCCAGTGGCTTTCTCCTTATCCAGTCCTGTGCCCTGGCCCCTAAAATGAGAAAGTGGGTGAAGGAGTCTCTAGGTTTCATTTTGGTTCTAAACGCTATGGCTGTCTCACTTATTACCCAGCTTGTCAGAATCTGTACTCCCACACCTGTAGCTGGTCTGAGGAGGGTGGCTTTCTCCTGAGTCAAACTCAGAGTTCTGGAAGCAGTGACCCTTCAGAATGGGAGTGTGTGCATGGTGGTATAGCGTTATGAAACTCTTTGTTCATTTCTTCATCCATTCTCTCACCTTGATCAGCATTTATTAAGTGCTTGACCTATACCAGATATTGGGCTAGACGCTGGGACTATGAAGACAAAACAGAGGACAGAAAGGTGAGCCAGTAATTTTAACACTCTGATCAGCACCAGGTCTGTTGGAGCCCTGGAACTACACAGAGAGGAAGCACTCAACGCTGGCTGGAGAGGTCAGGGTGGGGAGACACTTCTCAAGGGAGAAGCCACTGGAAAGATAAGTATTAGTTTTCCAGGCAGACTAGCGGGGCAGTGCCTTCCAGGAAGAGATGGAGCAAGTCAAACAGGGGGGTCAGACCTTGACCCCCGTGTATCTAGTGTATGTCATACTTAGGAGGCTGGATTTTGTCCTTAAGAAAATGAAAAGCCACCTTAACAAGACATCGTAGGACCATTCTCTCTGCAGTATGAAGGAGAGAGTTGGGGAGGGACGGAGACCGTTTGCAGGAGTCTCGGAGAGAATTGCAGAGGGCCTGAACCAAGATGGTAGTGGGAATGGAGATGCAGGATGCGTGTCGGTAACAGGGTCCCATGACTGTGGAGGCTGGGGAGATGGAAGATGGCACCAGGATTCTGGATGAGGTGAATGGGAAGAGGCTATTAGGAGAACATGGGGAGAGGAAAAAGACGTGCAATATAAGATAATTCATTCCACTGGGGGCATACTGAATTGAATCTCCTTTTGAGATATCCAGGTAGAGAGGTCCATCCAGCAATTGGAAATGGAGGTCTGGAGCACAGGAGAGGTCTGGACATGTCACCACAGGGGTCACTGTCGAGTGAGGTCACCACAGGGGTCATTGTAGGGTGAGGGGACCAGGGACGTCTTGGGTGGAGGGAGCCTTGTTCTCACTCAGAAATGTCAGTGTCACTGAAGTCCACATGCGCAGGGAGTGATTGTCAAGGTTAGTAATTCAGAGGCGATTGTGCACACAGCTTAATAAAGGATCAGAGCTTGGGGGTGATAACAGGAAATATAAAGCCAGAGGATTTAAGAATGAGGGAGAGATGAGCAAGAGGCCAACTCTGGAGCCAGGCCTCCGTGCTGGCCCTTGAATGAGGTTTGGGAGGCGGAGGTGGGGGTCCCTCTGTGCCTAAAGATCCAGGGCAGCCTTCACTGGCTGCAGAATCTCTCCTCTTGGCTGTCTTGCTGGCTCCTGGATCCCAGCCTGCCAAATGCTGCTCCAGCCTGATTTCCCCAGAATGACCCCCACTTTGAACCATCCTCAGAGCCTGAGTTCTTTTTGATTCTTTCTACTGCCCACCTTCCTGGAAGCAGAACCACCATTTGACCAGCTGCTCAGACTCAGAAGCTGAGTCATTATTTTCCTCTTTCTCACCTTCCATCCCCAGTCACCACGTCATTCAGTCCTCCTACCACCCTCTGTTACCACGACCCACAGCCTGCGTGGTTTCTGGGTCTCCCTGACTTTTGCTGCTCTCATCCCTGATCCTTCTTGACCCCAGATCCACTTTCCTGAAGCCCCCTTTCCTCACCCCATCCCTTTGCTTGGAGCCCAGGGGCTCCCTGCTGCTCCACGGTCTGTACACACATGCCCCTCTCTGGTTTTCTGACCTTGCACAAATTGTTTAACTTCTGTGACTTTAATTTTAGTGTCTGTGAAGTGAGGAGGTTGGACCAGGTGATCTCCCAGGTGCTTTTTATGATTTCTCTGCTGCACCTCGAAGACTCTCCTCATCTCACACCTGTTAGGGTGTCTATTATCCAAAAGACAAGAAGTAACAAGTACTGGCCAGGATGTGGAGAAAAGGGAACTCTTGTGCACTGTTGGTGGGAGTGTAAACTAGTGCAGTCACTAAGGAAAAGTGTATGGAGGTTCCTCAAGAAATTAAAAATAGAATGATCCAGCAATTCCACTTCTGGAATGCATATATATCCAAAGGAAATGAGATCATTGTCTCAAAGAGATATCCATACTCCCCAGCTGACAGTAGCGTTGCTCACCATAGCCAAGGTATTGAAACAACCTAAGTGTCTGTGGACGGATGAATAGATAAAGAAAATGTGATATATACACAGATATACATTATATCTTTAATGGAATATTATTCAGCCTTTAAAAAGGAGGAAATCTTGCCATTTGCAACAATATGAATAATGAAACTGAATGGTATTATGCTAGGTGAAATAAACCAGACAGAGAAAGACAAATACTGTATGATATTACTTATATGTGGAATCTAAAACAAGAGTCAAACTCATGGAAACAGACAGCTGAGTGGTGGTTGCCAGGGGCTGTGGGTGGGGAAATAAGGAGAGGTTGGTCAGAGGCTATGAACTTTCAGTTATAAAGCGAATAAGGTGTGAGGATCTAATGGATAACTTGGTGACTGTGGTTGATGACATTGTATTGTATTGATATAATTGAAATTTGCTAAGAGAGTAGAACTTAAATGTTCTCACCAAAGAAAAGTAGGAAAAAAGGACTTTCTTGATGGGTTCCCACCCCAGTTCACACAAACCCTGAGGCTTCTGGGTCTCCCCACGGTCCAGGAACACCCGGTGTTAGTTTCATCTGAGACCTCCTGCTCTCGTTGTTCCCACCTGAGGCACCTCCCTGTTGTAGCAGGTGTGCACACTGACATAGAAGCCTCAGCTTTAAGTCAAGGAGTGTGCTCTTCAGTGGCGGGTGTGGGATCTATTCTGGGTCTCTCAACCAGTCTGCTCTTCTTTGAATCTGACCAAGACCAGTCAGTGAGGTGGGGACAGATCATGTTATGGTATCATCAAAAATCACCTAATTCTTGGGCTTCCCCGGTGGCGCAGTGGTTGAGAGTCCGCCTGCCGATGCGGGGGACATGGGTTCGTGCCCCGGTCCGGGAAGATCCCACATGCCATGGAGCGTCTAGGCCCGTGAGCCATGGCCACTGAGCCTGCGCGTCCAGAGCCTGTGCTCCGCAACGGGAGAGGCCACAACAGTGAGAGGCCCGCGTACCGCAAAAAAAAAAAAAAAAAAAAAAATCACCTAATTCTTAACTAAATGTTTTCATGATTCTTATGAATATCAGTGGCGCTCTCACCAGGAACATCCTATAATTCATAGCTTGTGTCATCTCCCCTTAGATTCATATGTTGAAGCCCTCATCACCAATGTGATGATATTTGGAGATGGGACCTTTGGAAAGTAGTAAGGTCATGAGGGTAGAGCCTTCACGAACGGGATTAGCGCCTTTACAAAAAGAGACACGAGAGAGGTGATCTCTCTTCACAATGTGAGGAGACAAGGAGAAGTCAGCTATCTATAAACCAGGAAGAGAACCTCAGCAAGGACCCCACCACACTGCCACCATGATGCTTGGGCTTCTACCCTCCAGAACTGTGAGAAGTAATGTTTGTTGTTTAAGCCAGCTAGTGTATGGTATTTTGTTATAGCAGCCCAAGCTGACCGAGACAGGCTCTTTTGACAATGAATTTAGGTTTGTATTGACATATTTAAATGGAGTCACCACAGGTCATTCCTGTGTGCCATCCCCTCCCCCCAGCCCTTTTAATGGGACCTGTCTGCCCCTCACCCCACTCCCAGTGTTTGTATGTGCCCAAAACCACCTTCTCTTTCCTCTTCATGCCTTCCTGTTTCTTGCTCTTGTTTTTCCAACCAGCGTACATCAGCTCCCGACATCTGATCAGGACCTCTTCTGGGGAAGACCCATTGAGCCCACTTTCCAGTTGACCAACCAGCCTGCCTCCTGGCCTCTGACCTGAGCATCCCTTTTGCTGCTCTGACCTCAGACCGTCAGCAGCTATGGGTGGAGTTTCTCGTTGCCTGCTCTAGTCCACACGGCTCCATCACACTCTCCCCACTCCATTCCCCAGCCTGCTTCAACACAGACACAGAAGGGATACTGAAGAAGTCCTGTGTAAATAGGAGTTTTAAAAAGCTGCGCAGTTCAGACGAGAACTAATCCAAACCATCACAGGGGTGCATTTGTGTGGCGGCCAGATCAGAGCCAACACTAACATCCTCTCCTCCCTTGGAGTCTGTCTGCAGAATGTGCTTCCCAGGCTGGGAGACATCAGCCTGTTTCAGATCACAAGCTGGCATGCCCTGGTTGCCCATGGCAACCCAGCTGCACTGGAGTGTTCGCATTTGTAAATGTGTGTGGGCTTAAAATTATATTATTGATTCTGTCTGGAAGATGATAGTCTGATTTGTATATAGCTCTGAATAAATTACTCATTATCCTTTACAGCCATCAGAGTATGAGTCTCTTTCTCTTTCTCTCTCTCTTTTTTTTTTTTTTAACTTTAGAGAGACAGCAAATTGTGTCAGCAGATGTGAAATGAAAAGCTTCCCATAACAACCATACTAAGAAATCAACATCCAGGGCACCATCCCGGGAAGTAGTCTGGGTATTACTGAATAGATAAAAAATGGAATGAATTTGGGAGGGATGGAACCTATATTGGGTAGTCTATTTCAAAGGGACCATAAGGTATAGTTTGAGTTACAATGAGAAGCAGACAGAAGCAGAGGGAGATGCAGCCCCACCCTGGACTTGATCAGTTCAAGCTGAACTCAAGCTTTCTCTTCTGTTTTCTTTGATGTGTAGTATATACTCGGGCAGATTGAAGTATTGTTCCAATTCAACACTCCTCCCTGTATCCATGCTTTTTGCCCTGTAGCTCTGTAGATCATCCCAGAAAAGCCCTTGACTTTGAGCTTGATCTTACAGCTTGCTTTGACTAACTAGCTAAAGTGGCAGTGTGCCAGCTCTGAGTCTTGGCTTTAAGAAGCTTCAAGAATTTCCACTTGCCCTCCTGTGTTTTTTGTCATTAGTGTGAGAAGAACTTCCCTTGAGTGGGACCCACAATGAATACATGTGGAACATTCACCTCTTCACCATCAAACCCAGCCAGATCGATGTCTTGAAGCACTACCCCAGCAATACACAGCCCAGAGGAGCCACTTCAGCCAAGCTGCAGACGCATGGGAAATAAATTCTCATTGCCACCCAGATTTTATAGGTGCTTGTTTTGCAGCAGTAGCTGACTGTTAAAATCCTCCATCTTTTCAACATCACAGCCATCAGTGTCACTGATGCTGGAAAAGAAAAGAACAACATCCCTCAACTCTTCATTTCAGTAGTTGCTGATCACAAGCCTTATTGAGAGAAAATGCAGATCATGCATCACAATTTCAATTCACATTGGGCCCTCATTGTGCACTGTACCATTGAATGTGGCATTGCTACCAGGAGCCATAAGGAAGCCAATGTACCTGAGAGAAGCTCCAAGTAAATTGTAAGATTTCATCTCTACCCTTTTAGTGCTCATGGAAGTCCTGCCAAAAGATTGGTGGGCTTATGTTTGAATTGGGGAGGAAGAGTGGCATTCTCAGAAAGCATTGTCAATGTTTCTTTCAGTTCATCCCCCAATGAGCACCTTTATCAGAATGTCACATGTTATTACCCTCAAGCTCTTTCTAAACTTCCATGTTTCCACTCTCCAGTCAAGGGATGTACCATACAAGCATACTCAATCATTTTCAACAAATATTTGTTGAGCACCTACTGTGGGCTGGACACCTATTGTAGGAGCAGCGTGCTCGATGCCATGTTGAATAAAAGAAGAGTGGTTGTGATGGGCAGGTAGGGAGGGTAAGAGTCAAGGCTGGCTCCCATACATCTGTCATGAGACACCTGGCAGATGGAGGTGCCATTTACTAAGATGGAAAACCTGGGAAGGGGCCGGTTTGGGGGAAAATAAAAAGTTCGGTTTGGGGCGTATTATGTTTGAGATGCTTCTGAGACATGAAAGTAGAGCTGTCACGTGGGCAGTTAGATGTCCAAATATGGAGCTCAGAGGAGAGAGGTCTGGGCAGAAGATACCGATTTGGAGGGTTGCCAATGTGTAGATGGCATTTAAAACCACAGGACGGAGGGAGCACACACAGAGAAGAGAAGATGGCCCGGGCTGGGCGCTGAGGAATCCTAGTATTTCGAGGACAGGCAGACAGAAGAGGAGTAAGTAAGGGGGCTATAAAGGGGCAGCTAGGGAGACAGGAAGATGGACAGTGGAAAACACAGATGTCAGCCCATCATTCCCACCCAGCAGCCATCTCCCCCCAGCGCTCCCCTGCTAACGGAACTCTGTGTCGTGTAGGTCTTGGGGGTCATGCCCTTCATGAGAGTCAGAGCTCCTCCCCAGTCTCGGGGGGTGGATCGTGGGGTCTAAGACAGCCATGGTAATCTGCCCTCCTTGCTGGTTTGGGTTTAGTCATGAGCATGTGACACAACTTTGGCCAATCGGGTGTGAGTGGAAGTCCACTGGGTGGTTTTGGGAAAGGTTCCCACGCTTTTGAAAAGTGAAGGAAGGGAGAAAACTGAGTGCTTTTTCTGCCTCAGATGTGGCCTCTGGTGAAGATGCTGCAGCCATCTTGCAAACAGGACAAATGTGAGCCCCAAAGCCCAAACAACAAAGCTACAAAGGATATTTGTGTTAAATTACACCTTTGAATTGTTGAATTAACCAAGTGTGGAGCACTCTCTACCAAAAGATTAATTTTGTAAGGTAATCAATTTTCTAAATATTCGGGCATTGTGGGTCTTCTATGACCTGTGTGTAGCTCTAAGCATCCTAGGTGGTACCTGTGGTTTCACACGACAGAGATCAAGGTGACTCATGCCTGCCGGTAAGATGATTATGCCAAGGGCTTGAGGGTGACGTTTCATTCAGCACTTAATGGTTTCTTTTACCTTATTTGGGGTAATAGTAATTTCCCAAACTTTTAAGTGTATTGTTTCTCACTCTTAATACTGATTTAATATTATGCTTACAGTTTGTTTCTTTCAACAGTCAAAAACAAAATTCTTCTGCCAAGATAAAAGCATGTTTTATCTCAGCAATCTCAGAAGAAATGGGTCACTTTTAATTATGACATCTCATCCACACCTGGTCAGCAAGAAGAATGCTGAGAAAGACTGAGCTGGAAATATTCTAGGGTTTATTTTCCAGCTAACATGGAAAAGATTCAGGATAGGGCAATGCAGGAAGGAAAAATAGATATCAAAGGGTCACAACAACGAGAAAATGAGCTAGAAACTTAAATATAAAGAAAGTGTACTGAAGTCAAGATGTTTGATGACACTTGGTGCCTTAATTAACCAGATTTTAAGATAATGACTATATATCTTCAAATGGTTTGGGCCATCCTTACAGCTCTTTGAATAGTGTTCTTTTTATTCAATTAATGCTTCTGAAAGAGCTTTAATTTTACATTAATCAAAAGCCTTCATGATATTCTCAGGATTTACTCAAATTCAAGGGTTTTTTTTTTTAAAGTGCAATTAAGTTATCAAGGCAGAGGCTCTGATTGCAGGGACAAAATTCCATAGCAACAGCTAGCTGAGCACACTAAGCTCCGTGCACTGCTGCACCCCATGTTTGTGCCAGGCTGAGGGGGGCACGTGGTCAGTCTTTACAATGAATGGGACAAACTTCCCTTTACCTTCCTCTTGAGGAGCAAAACCTGCTTCCTTGACAATGTAAATAGTTACCTTATAATACCCGTTTTTACTGCAGACAGCTCTCTGCCTGTACCCCAAGCAGAATTCTAGAAAATTCTATGAGATTAAAAAGAAAAGAAAAGGACGAAGAGAATGTTTTCTTACCTGTTAGCATGAGATGTTTCTAACCTTCCCAAAGCAGAACCTGCTCTTCTTCCTCTCCAGTTCTTGGTATCAGACAGCAAAACCTGCCAGGGACTCCTGTACTGATTAGAATCATGTCTACTCTGTCCCCAGGGGCAATTACTGATGATCATAGAGATGCCAGGTGAAGAAAATCTTGCTACTTTCTTGCTGGGAGCAGCCAGTGCTGATGAGCTGCACCCACAGTGGTGGCTCGCCCCTCACCGTGCCAGGATTTGTAACTGGAGTACCTGGGGAGGTTCCTCCTCTCTCCCCTCCCCCCTCCTCCCCCACCCCGGGTGCATTAATCCCATCACATGTGAAGGTAATTGATGCTAACATGAAGCTGGGAGGTGGGGTGGGAGGAAATGCCAGGGACTGAACAAAGAGGAAAATAACTGGTATTAAAAATGCTCTCTTACCATCTTGTCCTGCCAGGGTGCAATTAATGGTAATTATATGTGGGTGCTATCCACTGTCCAGAATGGAACCCTTGATTACCCAATCCCACGCCTCCTCCACCTGCCCTGTCTCAGATAACAACTCCATTTTTCTAATTGCCTAGGGAAAAACCCTTGGAGTCATCTCCCTCCCCTCTTTT
This sequence comes from Hyperoodon ampullatus, assembly GCF_949752795.1. Classification (NCBI taxonomy): domain Eukaryota; kingdom Metazoa; phylum Chordata; class Mammalia; order Artiodactyla; family Ziphiidae; genus Hyperoodon; species Hyperoodon ampullatus. The sequence continues at coordinate 70,882,846 of NC_136929.1, forward strand.
TTCTCCCAAGCACACATTCAGTCCCCCAACAAATCCTATCTGTTCTACCTTTGAAGTGTCTTCAGAATCTAGCCACTCCTCACTTCTGCCACCAGTACCTCCTAGTCCAAGCCACTCATGTCTCTCAGCTGGACCTTGGCAGTACCTCCTGTCTCGTCTCCCCGTTTTCATTGTCACTCCCACTACACTATGTTCTATGTAGAGAGTGGTCTTTTAAAAACAGAAGTTGGACAATGTCAACCCTCTACTCAAATACCTGCCATGCTTCTCATATCATTCAAAGTAAAATTCAAAGTAAAATCCATAACCTTGGAGGCTTATCTGATCTGCCCTTCTACCTGTCTGACCTCATCTCCTACTGTTCTCCCCTCACTTCTCCAGGGCAACCTTGACCTTCTCTTAGAACTTGCAGGGCTTTTGCCCTTGTTCCCTCTACCTGGAGGTCCTACCTCCAAACATCCACAAGCTTCTCCCCTCCTCCCTCACCTCTGTCAGGAGTAAGTTCAGTGCCATGTTATAGACGCCTTCCCGGCCACCCCACTTAAAATAGCAACCCCCATGCCTCTCTATCTTTAGCCAGCGGCTGGGCCCGTGAGCCATGGCCGCTGAGCCTGCGCGTCTCCGCAACGGGAGAGGCCACAGCAGTGAGAGGCCTGCGTACCGGAAAAAAAAAAAAAAAAGAAAAAGGAGAAGTTACAACAGACACCGCAGAAATACAAAGCATCCTAAGCGACTACTACAAGCAACTCTATGCCAATAAAATGGACAACTTGGAAGATATGGACAAATACTTAGAAAGGTATAACCTTCCAAGACTGAACCAGGAAGAAATAGAAAATATAAGCCGACCAATCACAAGTAATGAAATTGAAACTGTGATTAAAAATCTTCCAACAAACAAATGTCCAGGACCAGATGGCTTCACAGGTGAATTCTATCAATCATTTAGAGAAGAGCTAAACACCCCTCCTTCTCAAACTCTTCCAAAAAACTGCGGAGGAAGGAACACTCCCAAACTCATTCTATGAGGCCACCATCACCCTGATACCAAAACCAGACAAAGATACTACAAAAAAAGAAAATTGCAGACCAATATCACTGATGAATATAGATGCAAATATCCTCAACAAAATACTAGCAAACAGAATCCAACAACACCTTAAAAGGATCATACACCATGATCAAGTGGGATTTATCCCAGGGTTGCAAGGATTCTTCAATATACGTACATCAATCAATGTGATAAACCATATTAACAAATTGAAGAATAAAAAACATATGATCATCTCAATAGATGCAGGAATAGCTTTTGACAAAATTCAACACCAATTTATGAAAAAAACTCTACAGAAAATGGGCATAGAGGGAACCTACCTCAACATAATAAAGGCCATATATGACAAACCCACAGCAAACATCATTCTCAATGGTGAAAAACTGAAAGCATTTCCTCTAAGATCAGGAACAAGACAAGGATGTCCACTCTCAGCACTATTATTCAACATAGTTTTGGAAGTCCTAGCCATGGCAATCAGAGAAAAAAAAGAAATAAAAGGAATACAAATTGGAAAAGAAGAAGTAAAACTGTCACTGTTTGCAGATGACATGATACTATACATAGAGAATCCTAAAGGTGCCACCAGAAAACTACGAGAGCTAATCAATGAATTCGGTAAAGTTGCAGGATACAAAATTAATACACAGAAACCTCTTGCATTCCTATACACTAATGATGAAAAATCTGAAAGAGAAATTAAGGAAACACTCCCATTTACCATTGCAACAAGAAGAATAAAATACCTAGGCATAAACCTACATAGGGAGACAAAAGACCTGTATGCAGAAAACTATAAGACACTGATGAAAGAAATTAAAGATGATACCAACAGATGGAGAGATGTTCTTGGATTGGAAGAATCAATATTGTGAAAATGACTATACTACCCAAAGCAATTTACAGATTCAATGCAATCCCTATCAAATTACCAATGGCGTTTTTTACAGAACTAGAACAAAAATCTTAAAATTTCTTTGGAGACACAAAAGACTCAGAATAGCCAAAGCAGTCTTGAGGGAAAAAAATGGAGCTGGAGGAATCAGACTCCCTGACTTCAGACTATACTACAAAGCTACAGTAATCAAGATAATACAGTACTGGTGCAAAAACAGAAACATAGATCAATGGAACAAGTTAGAAAGCCCAGAGGTAAGCCCACGCACCTATGGTCAACTAATCTATGACAAAGGAGGCAATGATATACAATGGAGAAAAGACAGTCTCTTCAATAAATGGTGCTGGGAAAACTGGACAGCTACATGTCAAAGAATGAAACTAGAACACTCCCTAACACCATACACAGAAATAAACCCCAAATGGATTAGAGACCTAAGTGTAAGACCAGACACTATAAAACTCTTACAGGAAAACATAGGAAGAACACTCTTTGACATAAATCACAGAAAAATCTTTTTTGATCCACCTCCTAGAGTAATGGAAATAAAAACAAAAATAAACAAATGGGACCTAATGAAACTTCAAAGCTTTTGCACAGCAAAGGAAACCATAAACAAGACGAAAAGACAGCCCTCAGAATGGGAGAAAATATTTGCAAAGTATCAACAGACAAAGGATTAATCTCCAAAATATATAAACAGCTCATGCAGCTCAATATTAAAAAAAAAACAACCCAATCCAAAAATCGGCAGAAGACCTAAATAGACATTTCTCCAAAGAAAACATAGAGATGGCCAAGAAGCACATGAAAAGCTGCTCAACATCACTAATTAGTAGAGAAATGCAAATCAAAACTACAATGAGGTATCACCTCACACCAGTTAGAATGGGTATCATCAGAAAATCCACAAACAAATGCTGGAGAGGATGTGGAGAAAAGGGAACCCTGTTGAACTGTTGATGGGAATGTAAATTGATACAGCCACTATGGAGAACAGTATGGAGGTTCCTTAAAAAACTAAAAATAGAATTACCATATGATCCAGCAATCCCACTACTGGGCATATACCCTGAGAAAACCATAATTCAAAAAGACACATGCGCACAAAAAGTGCCCAATGTTCATTGCAGCACTATTTACAATAGCCAGGTCATGGAAGCAACCTAAATGCCCATCAACAGACGAATGGATAAAGAAGTTGTGGTACATATATACAATGGAATATTACTCAGCCTTAAAAAGGAACGAAATTGGGTCATTTGTCGAGATGTGGATGGACCTAGAGACTGTCATACAGAGTGAAGTAAGTCAGAAAGAGAAAAACAAATATCATATATTAACACATATATGTGGAATCTAGATAAATGGTACAGATGAACTGGTTTGCAGGGCAGAAATTGAGACACAGATGTAGAGACCAAATGTATGGACGCCAAGGGGGGAAGTGGCGGGTAGGGGGGAGCTTAGTGGTGGTGGGATGAATTGGGAGATTGGGATTGACATGTATATACTGATGTGTATAAAATTGATGACTAATAAGGACCTGCTGTATAAAAGTATAAATAATATAAAATTCAAAAAAAAAGGAGACAACCAAGATTAGAGCTAGGCTGAATGATAAGGTTCAGACAACAGACTGGTGATAGTTGGGGGGTAGGGAAGGCTGAGGGGAGGGTAAATGAGGGAAGGTGGTCAAAAGGTACAAACTTCCAGTTATAAGATGAATAAGTTCTGGGGAATCTAATGTACAGCATGGTAACTATAGTTAACAATACTGTATTGTGTTTTTAAAAGTTGCTGAGAGTAAACCTTAAAAGTTCTCATCACAAGAAAAAAAAATGCAACTATGTGAGGTGATGGATGTCAACTAAACCTTTTTTTTTTTTTTTTTTTTTTGCAGTACACGGGCCTCTCACTGTTGTGGCCTCTCCCATTGCGGAGCACAGGCTCCAGACGCGCAGGCCCAGCAGCCACGGCTCACGGGCCCAGCCGCTCCACGGCATGTGGGATCCTCCCGGACCGGGGCACGAACCCACGTCCCCTGCATCGGCAGGCAGACTCTCAACCACTGCGCCACCAGGGAGGCCCCAACTAAACCTATTTTGATCATTTTGCAATATAAACATATATCAAATCATTATGTTATACACCTTAAACGAATACAATGTTATATGTCAGTTATATCTCAATAAAGCTAGAAAAAATGGGAAAAAAACCTATTTATAAAACAGTTTTTTTCGAGAGGTTAAAAACAAAAAACAGATGTTTCTGGAAAGCATAGAAACATGTACTTTTTGGGATAGGATGTGTGTGTGTCGGCAGGGGGCAGTGAGTTTTGCAGGAGGTTAGAAAGAGAATCAAAAGAGCCATCAGGGTATACCACAAGAGAAAGAATTTCAGAATCATTATCTGTGTTGAAACAGTGCTCTCTTTGAAATATAATAATGAAGGTACATAATTAACTCACATCAAGTACATTGATCTGGTCTTGACAATCTGCTCTGAAAAAAGGAACATATTAAAGCACTCATTTACATCCTTTGGCACATTAAAATAAGCAGTGGTCACTGGCCTCGTGAGAACCTTTGAAGTGTTCAACGTTTAAAATGCCTTCATTATTTGGCAGGTTTTAAAATACAAAAGGACCACAACCACACTCTCCCGTCTTAGAAGACAATCACTTTTTAAATGCATTTGTCAGTGGTGATCAGACTCAATATTTTTAAGAGGGAAAACGGATTCTACCAAGCCTTTCATTTCATTTTGAGGGTTCTAGAGACGTCTCATCTAAATAAATACCGTGCCTGTATCTATTAGCTCTTGCTGTATTAATCTCAGTGGCATGCAATGGGAAGCACTTATTTCTCACTCACACTTGTGGGTCCCTAGGGAGGGTCAGCTAGGGTAGCTGTATTAGTCCATTTGGGCTGCTAAAACAAAACATCATAAACTAGGTAGTTTATAAGCAACAAACATTTATTTCTCATATTTCTGGAGGCTGGAATTCCAAGATCACGGCACAAACAGATCTAGTGTCTGGTGAGGACTTTCTGGTTCAGATGGTCATCTTTTCTCTGTGTCCTTATATGCCAGAAGGGAGCTCTGTGGGGTCTCTTTTATAAGGGCACTGATCCCAATCATGAGGGCTCTGCCTCATGACCTAATCACCTCCAGAGGTCCCACCTCCTAATACCATCACCTTGGGGATTAGGATTTCAACAGATGAATTTTGGGGGTACGCAAACTGACCATAGCAGTAGCTCTCATCCACATGACTCTCATCCTTCTCCTGGGACCAGTGGGCAGCCCAGACTTATGTTTGCTAACATCCCATTGGCTAAAGCCAGTCACATGACCAAGCTCACAAAGGCTGGGGAAATACCTTCCCTTCCAAAGAGTGTGGAGACAGGGAGAGATGAAGAACTGGGGACAATAATTTAGTTTACCACAGTGCCCAGAGAAAAAGTCTGTCTAATAGTGCATGTTTATAAATGTAGCATTTCTGGCTCTAGAGTGGCAGTCACTTATCTGTTCTACAATTCTGTGTGTAGTATGTCTTTCTTTTTCCAGCGAGATAGGAGGCTACATTCATCCACAGGCTGTCTGCTGCAAGGCAGTGGGTGATAGTGGCTTTTCTTGGCTGTCCTGCCCTTAGATTACCAAAACTATCTCCAAAGAAGTAATGACAGGTTTGGGAGGAGAGTCAACTAGGTGAAGCAAGGGGATATTTTCGGTGGTGAAACTATTCTGTATGATACTGTAATGATGGATATGACACTATGCTTCTGTCAAAACCCATAGAACTTTACAGCACAAAGAGTGAACTTTAATGTATATAAATTTTTAAAAAATTCATTTAAGAGGTCAAGGATCCCATGTGGGATTCCCGGAGGACAGCGAAAGCTGAAGATGCAGCCACAACATGTCTGCAGGGATGAACACTCCAGCCCCAGACAAGGCTTTGTAAGAGGATTAACGTACAACCAAACCACGTTCATGAGGGATCCACAACTTAAACCAACAGAAATTTATTGAATATTCTGGAACACAGAAACTACAACAAGAGAGTCCATGCTATTAGAAGCCAATGGCACTCAGTCCACGCATGATCTGACCCCCGCCCCTTTGACCTCTTTTGTATGACTGACCCTCCGCCTTGTCCCTAGCCAATTCACAATGCTTCAGCCACTCTGCCTTCTGACTGTTCCTAGGACGTTTCAAGAAACACTTCAAGCTCTTTCCTACTTTGACGCCCTTGCCTTGCTGTTCTGCAAGGCTGGAAAGCTGTTGCTCATCTCTTCACATGGCTGGCTCTTTCCCCTCTAAATGGGTCAGCTTAAATGAGGCCTCCTCACAGGAGCCCCCCCATCATAGCACTGCTTACACTGTGTGTGGCACTTATATTTTGTAATTATACTGTTCATTTTGACTTGCTTTTGATCTGTCCTTTCTTCTAGAATGTAAGCTCCATGTATGTTTTTTCACTACAAACATATTCCCATGACCTACAACACTGCCACATAGCAGGTGTTCAATAAATATTTATTGAATGAAGGGCTACTCATTTTTTAATATTTGGTTTAAGATCCCGATGGAATATGGACCATGATTTGGAGAGTGTTGTGAGGATAGGAAGTCCCACCATATATACTAAACTAAGAGAGAATCCACATGAAATTACTGGTTGGCCACAGCTACAGTCCCCAGTGCTCCAAGAAAGACATAAACATCAAAAAAGAAAAATTGGGAATTAAGTAAATGCAAGTAAAATACAAACCCAGCATGAATGGCAATATGAATATCAATTAAAACGTAATTTAAGGTCAAAATCATTAACGGGGTCAAAGAGGAATAACATGTAATGGGAAAAAAGTTAATTAATGAAGAAGCTCTGTATAAGTCATAAGCATTGATAAACAACATAGTAGCCAAAAATATGTAGCAAAAATCCCAGAAATACAAGGAGACATAGATGAAAACATTTTTATTGTGGAATGTTTCAAATATTATTGCCTCAGAATTTGACAGGTCAAATATGCAATTAAGGCAAAGATAGAAGGGGCTTGAAAAATACAATAAACTACACATTTTTTCTTCTGATATTCATCTAATACACAAATTAATCTTGGCATAAAAATGTTTTTGGGCCTCCCATGATCAGTTTTTTCCCAAAGCAGAGATTTGTTTTTTAACTTTCAAATAAGAAATCAATAATAAAAAGGTTTTTTTAATCCCCTAATTATTGAAAAATTAAGAAACCTCTTCCACATAATTCTTGGTTTAAAGAGGAAATCAGAATTGAAGACACAAATTAAGTATCCAAAAGAGAATAGGAAAAAAACATTATATCAAAAGCTATTGGGGGGCTATTCGGGGCTTCCATGGTGGCACAGTGGTTAAGAATCCGCCTGCCAATGCAGGGGACATGGGTTCGAGCCCTGGTCCGGGAAGATTCCACATGCTGCGGAGCGACTAAGCCCGTGCGCCACAACTACCGAGCCTGCGCTCTAGAGCCCGTGAGCCACAACTACTGAAGCCCACGCGCCTAGAGCCCGTGCTCCGCAACAAGAGAAGCCTCGGCAGTGACAAGCCCGCACACCACAACGAAGAGTAGCCCCTGCTCGCCGCAACTAGAGAAAAGCCTGCACGCAGCAACAAAGACCCAATGCAGCCAAAATTAAATAAATTAATTAATTAAAACACACACACACACACACACACACACAAACAAAATAACACAAAGTCATGATGAAATTATATTTAGAACAATTTGGATATTATTTTTCCTTGATTATTGAGAAAATAACCTAGTTACGTTCAGATTTTCTTCATTTGAACTATTTTCCGTTTTTATCCATCCCTTTGTCAACGTCACAGTAAGAGTAAATAAATCGATCAAGAATCTGTCGGGGGTTTTCCCTGGTGGTGCAGTGGTTGAGAGTCTGCCTGCCGATGCAGGGCACACGGGTTTGTGCCCCGGTCCGGGAAGATCCCACATGCCGCGGAGTGGCTGGGCCTGTGAGCCATGGCCCCTGAGCCTGTGCATCCGGAACCTGTGCTCCGCAACAGGAGAGGCCACAACAGTGAGAGGCCCCCGTACTGCAAAAAAAAAAAAAAAAGAATTTGTCGGTCTGAAAATTATGAAGAAAAACAGGATGAAAATTTCCATTTAACTATTTAAGTGCTAAATAGAGAAATTCTAGGAAGGAGGCAAATATCTGATAATAGTACTCTAAATATAAATTCAATGAGACCAAAATAATCAAAGGATGGTATGTCTAAGAGCTAAAAAGACACAATTATGTTAATTATTGATTTAAAAGAGTAAACAGTATTCAAGGGAAGAGCAAGACTTCCTGGAAAGAGCATGGATTTCGGAATGAAATAAACTTAGGTTTCAGTTCTGTGCTGGCAAATACATCTGTCGTCTCCATTTATTCATTTCCTCATCTTTGAATACAGGTAATGATACTAGCGCAGTTGAATGGACAAGGAATGCTATGTGTGAAGCACCTAGACAGTGCTTGGTCTGGGTGATGTGATGATAAACAAAACAATAGAGACGATTGTTCCAAAAGTTTCATCCAAGCCAGGGTTGCTTTTCTGCCCACCAGTATTGGGAAGCTTTGCAATCTTTGAGTGATAACTGATCATGGGAGGCCCTTCAACTCTCTGGGCTCCATTTCCTCATCTAGAAATTGAAGGAGTCTTTTCTGGTTCTGAACATCTATGGTCCCCTAATCCTAATTACATATTTTTTAATCGTACTTTGTGGAGCTGTAAAGCTTTGTCACTCCTAGCAATTGCCATCTCTGCAGCCAAAACTAAGAGAAAGGAGGAATGTGAGTGATAACGTGTTTTCCTATTCAACGTCCATGTTGTCATGCCCAGTGTTACAGATGCCAGCTGAGGGCTGGAGATCAGGTGTGTGTGGGGGGCGTCAGGGGGTGTTCCTGGTTTACTCTCCAGTTATGTTTGCATTTGTTTGTGTTTGTGATTTCACATTTAATTTTCACCGCCACACTCATCCTTCTCCTTGTCTTTCCTGACCTCAGCGTTTTTCAGTTGAGGTAAACTTTCATAAAGTGAAATGCACTGTTCGTGCATGTACAGGTTAATGGGTTGACATTTGCATAGGTGCAACTCACACCCATGTAACGATAAAGATCATTTCCACCACACTGGAAAGTCCTGTCTTGCTCTTTCCCAGTCAGTCCCTCCTACCCCAAGACAGTCTCTGTTCCAATTTCCTTCATGGTAGATAAGTTTTGCCTGTGGTAGACTTTCAAATAAGTGAAACCATACAAAATATATTTTTGTGTGTCTGGCTTCTTTCACTTAGCATAATGTCTTTGAGGTTTATACATTTTGTTGAACACATCAACAATTCATTCTTTTTTTATTGCCTAGTAGTATTTCATTTTGTGAATATACCACAGTTTATTTATCCATTCTCCTGCTGATGGAAGTTTGAGTTGTATCCAGTTTGTGACTATTAAGAAAAAAAAGAAAATGGGCAGAAGACCTAGATAGACATTTCACCAAAGAAGACATACAGGTGGCCAGGAGGCACATGGAAAGATGCTCAACCTCACTAATTATTAGAGAAATGCAGATCAAAACTACAATGAGGTATCACCTCACACCGGTCAGAATGGCCATCATCAAAAAACCTACAAACGATAAATGCTGGAGAGGGTGGGAAGAAAAGGGAAGCCTTTTCCACTGTTTGTGGGAATGTAAATTGATACAGCCACTATGGAGAACAGTATGGAGGTTCCTTAAAAAACTAAAAATAGGGCTTCCCTGGTGGCACAGTGGTTGAGAGTCCGCCTGCCAGGGCAGGGGACGCCGGTTCGAGCCCTGGTCCTGGAGGATCCCACATGTTGCGGAGCAACTAAGCCCGTGCGCCACAACTACTGGGCCTGTGCTCTGGAGCCCGTGAGCCACAGCTACTGGGCCTGCGTCCTGCAACTGCTGGGGCCCGCGTGCCTGGAGCCTGTGCTCCGCAACTGGGGAGGTCACTGCAGTGAGAGGCCTGCACACAGTGGCAAAGACCCAGCACAGCCAAAAATAAATAAATAAATTTATTAAAATAAATGTTTCTTATTTAAGGGGATAAGGGAGTAGTAGTTGGAAATAAATGTGAGAAGGTGAGCAAAAAATAGTCTAAGAAGGTCCACAGCTGTAGATGATGAAGGGTCTTTGGGATATATCCGAACTCTCATTCTTATGGAGTATTGATAGAATATCACATTCAAAAGATATGTAGATATTATCTTACTTGACTGGGGTAATCAGATTTGTGGTTCTTGATTCCTCTTGAGGTTCCAATGTTGATCAAATCTTCTTTAGATATGATTTCCAAACATACTCATCATTGTACTGTGTCTGGTTGGGAATAGGATCTCTAAGTGAATATGTATATCCTAATTTTCTGGTACTTTTTTGACTGTAAGAAAAGGGTGGAAACTAGAGTAAGGGATTAAATACCAAATTTCACAACAGTACACATGTCAAATAAGTTTTGAAAGATTGGCTGCCTTAAGACTTGATGCCAGAAATAATTTAATTTCTAGGTTTCCCTGAAAAGAAACAATCCTGTATATTATGATGGCCCTTAACAAAAGTAAGAGTGTCCTAATGTGAAATTTAAAAGAAAAATCTGAAATTCATTAATTTTTTAATTAATTTTTTCAAAGAGCTGAGTACTCTTCTGTGTAAACTGTACTTCAGTATAACTAAATACTTGGTGAAGGAAAGTTTCTTTATGTAAAAAGTATTCCAGTTAATAAAAGGAAAAATATAAGAATTAGGATACCACTGGTTTGCAAGTCCCTAATGAAATAATGCATCTAGGCAATGATCAGCAGCTGCCACTCTGGATATACATACCCAACACCACCTATTAAATACTTTTGTCAGGGGCTTCCGTGGTGGCGCAGTGGTTGAGAGTCCGCCTGCCGATGTAGGGGACACGGGTTCGTGCCCCGGTCCGGGAAGATCCCACATGCAGTGGAGCGGCTGGGCCTGTGAGCCATGGCCGCTGGGCCTGTGCGTCTGGAGCCTGTGCTCTGCAACAGGAGAGGCCCGTGTACCGCAAAAAGAAAAAAAAAAAAAGTACTTTTGTGAAAATACCCAACCTGAATCAGATGAAGTCTTTGGAATATTAGATTACAGGAAATACATGAAAAGAAGGATAGTTTTAAATGACACGATGGGGATGGAGTCAGGAAAATCCAGAACAAATCATCTGTTTCTTCAACAAAGAAATTCTCAGAAAAAAAAAGTGGAGGAACCTGTAGATTAAATGAAGTAAGAGAATACAATGCAGAGACCTTGTCTGGATTCAATTTCTAACCAACTGTTTTTTTTTTTTTTTTTTAATTATGAGACAACTGGGGAAAATTTGATCGCTTATTGGCTATTTGATATTAAGGAATTGCTTTTTTAGGTGAGATAATGGTATTGTTACATATTTTTAAAGCATCCTTATCTTTCAGAGATACATAAAAATATATTTAGACTTATGATATAATGCCTGGAATTTGCTTCAACATTATCCAGTGGGAAGGCTAAGTGGAGGATATATATTAAAAATGTCCATGTGTTGTTGATTATTATAGCTGGATGATAGCTGGGGATTTATTGTATATTCCTTTGTGTGTGTCTAAAATATTTCATATTGACTTTTTTAAAAAAGAAGGCTGGGTAAGATTCAGGTTACGTCTGTAAGAAACCAAACATCTGGAAAGTGGGATACATCTGGATGCTGGACTATTTCACTTGTCATTCAGATGTATAGATTCAAGCATGACTGTGGTCCTAAATCACACTGAAGTCATCGAAGGTGCATGAAGACCTTTCCAAAGGGATCACAGCACAAATTGCTTTAAAGGAATAGATTTTCACATCCGCATTTCTCAGTATATTCTTTCTTAACATGTATCTGCCTGAGAACAAAGCTGCATATCTAGTGGGTCTTTTCCTTCCCGCATCCTTTTCTCCCTTCCTCACTTCACCATAGGATCTTACTAAGGTGCATTACACCTCAGGGTGTTAGCTGCCAATGGTGAGAGGGGCGCCAGGCAAAGGGAACTTCATTATGGTGATTTCAGGGAACTCCCTTGTAACCCAAATTCCATACACTTACCTAGGGCTTGCCATTCTAGGTCAAGAGTAAAGGGTGGGGCTAAAACCAGAGCATTATGGCCTGTGCAGGGATGTTCTGAATGTAGGTACACTGTAGATTGGTATGGCTGAGAGTAATGGCTAGTGTTCCCTGTCCTAAAAATTATCAAATGTTCATCCCTCTTTAAGGAGAAGATTCTAAGAGGAGAGCAGAGAATATAGATTGCTGAAAATGGCTCTTTCCCCTACATATTTAAAGGTAAGCATTTTTCCAGCTTTTAAAACATCCCTAGGATATGTCACTAGCTGGAAGGAAGAGCATCTCTGTTTAGATGAAGCAGCACAGGATGGCGATGCTGATTCTTTTCAATGTACCTGGAATCTTTTCTAAGACTATCAAATTTTTAAAGATTCACTGGATACAAATGGTACATAAAAATCTTGTGATCTTTTTTTCAGATTTTGTATTCATCATTCAATTAGGTATTTAAAGCTTATTTTTTAACCCAAACATATTATGAAATATTTACTTCAATATAGCCAGTCCTCATTTTATTTTATGATGTAAAATATTTAACAATACATGAAAGTATACACTAGCTTGTCAGACTAGTAATTTTCCATATATAACTATATACTTACCATATATAACTATATACTTACCATATATAACTTTCTCTTTCATTAAATACACAGTAAATGTTTGATTTGTTTTCTAAAGAAATCAATGAAATTGTTTCTGATTTTTATGCATGATATTATTTAATTATTTTCCAAAGTCAAGCACCAGAGCTCTGCACACATGAGAACATATTTAACTAAGGAAACTCATACTTTTTATCATACTCCACACTTCACAGATAACTTACATATTTAGCTACACATTTCATTGCATTATTTTTGTTACTTGGATGTAATTAATCATATTAGACCTGAATCTTTCTACACTTCTCCTGTCTACTTTTACTAATCTTCCCTACAATATGCATTCCATAATTTATCAGTAGTTTTCATAATATTGCTCAAAACATATATTAACATTTATTTAAACTAGAATTGTAGTCAGAGTTTTATTTTGACAAGAAGTAAACCTAATTTCACTTGTTGGTTGGACCACAAGGACTGATTTTACCAGCTAGGTAAACATGGTGTAAATTGTATGAGTTAACTCTTCAGCTCAAATATTTGGATAAAAATATATTTAGAGTATGTAATAACAAAAGCATTTTTATAAAAAAAAAGATTATATTGGAAAACCTTTATTGAAATTAATGTTCCTATTTTCCAAGTCCTTTTTGAGTATATAATATTAAATAAGTTTCTTCCAAATGAAGGAGTAACAGATGTAATTTAATAGTCATATGTTAAGACGTGCCTTTTCAGGCCATATATGACAAACCCACAGCAAACATCATTCTCAGTGGTGAAAAACTGAAAGAATTTCCTCTAAGATCAGAAACAAGACAAGGATGTCCACTCTTGCCACTATCATTCAACATAGTTTTGGAAGTCCTAGCCATGGCAATCAGAGAAGAAAAAGAAATAAAAGGAACCCAAATCAGAAAAGAAGAAGTAAAATTGTCACTGTTTGCAGATGACATGATACTATACATAAAAAATCCTAAAGATGCCACCAGAAAACTACTAGAGTTAATCAATGAATTTGGTAAAGTTGCAGGATACAAAATTAATGCACAAAAATCTCAAAATCAAAATTAATGCACAAAAAAACATAGGAAGAACACTCTTTGACATAAATCACAGCAAAATCTTTTAGACCCACCTCTTAGAGTAATGGAAATAAATACAAAAATAAACAAATGGGACCTAATGAAACTTAAAACTTTTGCACAGCAAAGGAAAATATAAATAAGATGAAAAGACAATCTTCAGAATGGGAGAAAATATTTGCAAACAAATCAATGGACAAAGGATTAATCTCCAAAATATATAAACAGTTCATGCAGCTCAATATTAAAAAAACAAACAACCCAATCAAAAAAATGGGCACAAGACCTGAACAGACACTTCTCCAAAGAAGACATACAGATGGTGGCCAAGAAGCACATGAAAAGCTGCTGAACATCACTAATTATTAGAGAAATGCAGATCAAAACTACAATGAGGTATCACCTCACACCAGTTAGAATGGGCATCATCAGAAAATCTACAAACAATAAATGCTGGAGAGGATGTGGAGAAAGGGGAACACTCTTGCATTGTTGGTGGGAATGTAAATTGATACAGCCACTATGGAGAACAGTATGGAGATTCCTTAAAAAACTAAAAATAGGATTACCCAGCAATGGTAATGACCCAGCAATCCCACTACTGGGCATATACCCTGAGAAAACCATAATTCAAAAAGACACATGCACTCCAATGTTCATTGCAGCACTATTTACAATAGCCAGGTCATGGAAGCAACCTAAATGCCCATCGACAGACGAATGGATAAAGAAGTTGTGGTACATATATACAATGGAATATTACTCAGCCATAAAAAGGAATGAAATTGGGTCATTTGTAGAGACATGGATGGACCTAGAGACTGTCATATAGAGTGAAGTAAGTCAGAAAGAGAAAAACAAATATCATATATTAACACATATATGTGGAATCTAGATAAATGGTACAGATGAACTGGTTTGCAGGGCAGAAATTGAGACACAGATGTAGAGACCAAATGTATGGACACCAAGAGGGGAAGTGGTGGGGAGGGGGGAGCTTGGTGGTGGTGGGATGAATCGGGAGATTGGGATTGACATGTATACACCAATATGTATAAAACTGATAACTAATAAGAACCTGTATAAAAAAATAAAATAAAATTTTTAAATAAAAATTTTATATAAAAATACAATAAAATAATAAAATAAAAAATAAAATAAAATTCAAATATAAATAAAAGACAGGTCTTTTCAGTATACTTCTCAGAAAAACGAGATAGGGAATAACTCAATAACTGGATGACAAATCATCTAATTATTTGCTTTCAATGAAACTGAAGGAGTACACAACCAAGCTGTCAGCCAATCAATCATTAAAAATCACCTTGTGATTTTTGGCCTATAACCATAAAGAGTTCAGAGTGTTGAATGGCAATGCTACACTAAAACTCCTTTCATTCACATCTACTTAATTATGAGAACAAGGTTTCTCAACACTAGCATTTATAAATTGAAAAAAAAAGCAGGAAAAATTGATGCTGAATGTGGTCTCATTCCCAACATAATAACACTCAAATCTGGAGACATAAAGTAATTGAAAACAAAACAGCCCCAATTATCTCATTAAGATGCAATTCCAAAAAATCTACTTTTTCTGTTTAGTAAGTATTAACATTTGTAATGTGTTTATTGCTTTGAGCAATTCTGTACTAAAAATAATTGTGATAACTCAATACTTAGGGTCATATAACATGTTTAAAAATTAATGTCAATTAATATACTGAAATAGTTGCAAAGAGGTATAATGGAGTGATCAATAAATTGCCTTCAAGCACAAAATATATTAGAGCAGGGTAAAATTCTACGGAGGAAGTAGACTGGGAGTAAGAGTTCAAGAAGGAAAGAGAATGAAATAAATGATCTGTTAAAGAAGAGCTTGTTTGTATATATTTTTTAAAAAGGGTCAGAGTGAGTATCAATTTGCTAAGGTGGTTAGAATACCCATTGGTTATATGTAAAGAAATGATTTAATGGTCTTGTTTTAAAATGTCAATATTTAGGGTGGGCTGGAAGTTTTATCTTTTACAGCTATTTAAATTTATAATAAGAACTTTTCTGTGGACTTTAAAAATATGTGAATTTGAAGACCACTGACCTAGACTCCATAAGTACCCATTTGGTTTTGGCTTTCATCCCACATGTTTCTTCTTCAGACAACTGTTACTGTTTGGGAAGCTGGCATAATCTTTACTGTCAGATGGTAAGCCTCCCAGTAGGGGATATAATGTGACTCAGTGGGATAGCCGGTAACTCGGAAATTAGGAGTCTTGCAGAGCTGCACTTTTTGGAAGTCTGTCGTATATTATGCTGGGGAAAAATGAATGAAAATTTGGGGGGGGTAACTTCTTCGTGCTAGTCACTGGACTAGTGCTTTCAGTTTGTCCTCAGAACATCCACCTTATGCAGAGTCATCATTCCCACTTTGCCATCCATAAAACTGAGCCGTAGCTGGCTGGTTACTTGCCTAAGGGAGCAGAGAAAATGAGGGGTAATTAGAGCAGGGGGCTGAGGCTGGAACCCATTTCTGCCTGACTGCACCACACAGTCTGGACAGTACTCCATTTGACTCCTCGACAATGTGAACTTTTAAGGTGAAAAGATCCTCTATATTGGAAGTAATTTAGGGAGTGAACACAGACAAGGGAAGGTCCTCCATGCTAATTTCCCACCTACCACTGATGCAATGAAAGATGGCCAGCCCCACCCTCTCTCACCCACCAATGAGCTTAGAGAGGCAGCTGATGGACAGAAATTCCCACCACCCTTGGTTCAGGTGGAACTGAGGGAGAAGTTGCAAGCAAGCATTGCTCTAGGAAGCAACAGTTGGAGGAGTGAAGGTAAGGGTAAGGGGACTGTGGCCTTGTTCCAGCTTCCAAGACTAGCGTTGGGTGGAAGTGCTAACAATTACTCACTTCTCCAGTCATTCAGTTGTCATTGCCTGCCTACTATATACTAGGTAATGAACTCAATTCATGCCCCATGTTTAGGTAGCACAGTTCTGTAAACTGTATACTGGCCCTGTTGTAAAGCATGATACACAGTGGCTTTATGAAGGATCCATGTGTTAATTTTCTCAATTTTCCTGTAGGAGCTTGGGATACTCTTTGAAGGGGAAACCCTCTCTGATGCTTGGAGGAGACCTGTGCGTGCAGTGGGTCTTATCTGAGTGAGTTTTCTATAAGCCTTCTCTGATTACTCTCTATTGGTTTTGGACTCTGCATAATAGAAGAAAGGTGAACAAATTCAAGTGAGTATATCAATCTGATTTGAAAAGGGATGTACCGAAGTAAAGCAGGTGCTGCTCCTGTCTTAGGTGTGAATGCAGTCTTCGTCGTGGTGGCATAGGAATCCCAATCGGTATCACCTGCTAAAAGCACACTAAAACCGTTTTAAATGTGGCAAGCCAGCATATTTGGATCAAATGTGGTTTTAATAATTAAAATAATTTTGCAAGAGACAAACATTTTGGGTGGTAATGCAGAGTGTAAAGGAATGAAGACCAGCTTGTGAGCTCCACTAGGGAAGAGGGGAAGCTCAATTATGAGTTTCCCCCCAGATAAAAATAGGTCTATTGTTTTTCTTGAGAATTCACATATGCTATTTTAAAGAATTCGAGGGGCTTCCCTGGTGGCGCAGTGGTTGAGAGTCCGCTTGCCGATGCAGGGGACGCGAGTTCGTGCCCCGGTCCGGGAAGATCCCACATGCCGTGGAGTGGCTGGGCCCGCGAGCCATGGCCGCTGAGCCTGCGCGTCCGGAGCCTGTGCTCCGCAACGGGAGAGGCCACAACAGTGAGAGGCCCGCGTACCGCAAAAAAAAAAAAAAAAAAAAAAAAAAAAAAAAAAAGAATTAGAGCAATACATAAAAATATAAGGAAAAGAGTTCATTTGAAATTCTATCATCTTAGGATGCTCACTATCGCTGTTTTATTGCCTGACTTTTCATGCATCATATTAGATATACCTGTAAATGCATGAACTGATTTTACACAAAGAGGGTCTTAGTTTCCAGGTCAGGTTCTCTCCTGGACCCCTTGTCCTTGCTCCTTCCTGGCCCTGCTTGTAATCACCCTCCTCCCAGGTAGCCCATGTTAACCATTGTGCCTGTTTCTTTCCAGACTTTTATAACTGTTACTATAATCATATACAGATTGATATATATACGTATATCAATACATTATCACATTGGATTTTAGTCCTATTTTGTTTTACAAAAACAGGCTCATCTTACACAAAGTGTCCTCTTCTACTTGTCACTTAACGGCGCCATATGGGAAGCCCCTCTGGCTCGTCTGGTGCAGCTCTAATTAATTCTTTGTAACGACTGTGCAAGATTCCGCGGCATAGCTGTTCTTTAAAGCTGGAGACTGAGTGAGCTCAGCAAGGGAGGGAGTGGCACTAGAGGAGGTGACGTCCAAAGGCTGAAGCCCGGGGCCCCCCAGTGTCAAGAGGCTGAGGAGATGAGGGGCAGCCAGTGAAGGAGGCTGAGAAGCGCAGTGAGCGAGGTGAGTGGAGACCCAGGAGGCTGTGGCGTCCTGATGGCCGAAGGAAGAACGTGATGCCAGGAGGAGGGAGGGACACCTACGACGGCAAATGCTGCTGGCGGGCCGGGAGGGTGAGGATGGAGAACTCACCGGTATGCAGACACGAGGATTGATCTGCTGCAACCTCCCCTTGTGAACGGAGGTACCACCAGATTACTTCGGAATATATTTTAAAAATTTAATTCGATCATTCTCTCTTTCTTCATATCTAGGCAGTTACCTGTGGCTTTTTAGATTTCACTAGCACCTGGGTGAAATGATCCCTTCCATGTTCGAAGCAAAGCTGTCTGGGGTCCGTCACCTCACCTCTCACACCGCACCCACCGCACTGCCTGCCTTTTCTCCCGTTCATGCATCCTGAATACAATTGCCGTAAAGCATCTTTCTCAAAGGTGTCTTCAATTTCCAAATAGTCTGAAAACCTATATGTCACGGCCTACATATAAAAAAGAAACATTTAGGGCTTCCCTGGTGGCGCAGTGGTTGAGAGTCCGCCTGCCGATGCAGGGGACACGGGTTCATGCCCCGGTTCGGGAAGATCCCACATGCCGCGGAGCGGCTGGGCCCGTGAGCCATGGCCGCTGAGCCTGCGCGTCCGGAGCCTGTGCTCCGCAACGGGAGAGGCCACGACAGTGAGAGGCCCGCGTACTGCAAAAAAAAAAAAAATAAAATAATAATAATAATAATAAAAAAGAAACATTTAGTTTTTGCCATCTGTGTACTTCTCCCCATCTCTCCCATAATCTCTCCCATCCAGGGCTTGTTTCTCATCGAACAGGTCCTTGAATCCAGCCAGGCAGCTGCATCTGCCCCTCTGTAACTATTCACCCGCAGCCTTCACACGGGGTGAGGTTCACCTCCACCTGAGGCTTCCCCAGGCTAACTAAAGCCTTAGCCCCTGGCTGTCACACTCTGTCCTTCTGTTCGCAGACTCTTGCCTGATGTCTATGCTCTGATCCCATTATACTAGAAATGACATTATCCTTTGATTCTTTGCTTCAGTGGGAACCACTTTATACTTTAAAGCATTTTATTCCAACCACAGAATTCATGTTCTTTGCTAAGAGAATTTCAAGCACGGACAAGTGGGTGGGGAGAAATTGTGAGGCTGTGTTGCTCTTAAAATAAACTATCACTTCACCTGATTTGAAGCTCTGAGTTTGACTCTTAGAAGGATCTGGAAGGATCTTCTGCACAGAGACCGTCTTTTTCCGAAGCAAGCAACACCAATCTAGGCCTGATCACTCTTTGCAGATGCAAGTAGGATTTGAGATGAAGAACATCCGAGGGCTTCCCTGGTGGCGCAGTGGTTGAGCGTCCGCCTGCCGATGTAGGGGACACGGGTTTGTGCCCCGGTCCGGGAGGATCCCACATGCCGCGGAGCGGCTGCGCCCGTGAGCCATGGCCGCTGAGCCTGCGCGTCCGGAGCCTGTGCTCCGCAACAGGAGAGGCCACAACAGTGAGAGGCCCGCGTACCGCAAAAAAAAAAAAAAAAAAAAAGAACATTCGAGATTATCCGGTGGGCCCTAAATGCAATTTCAGTGTCCTCATAAGAAAGGCAGAGGGAGGTTGGCCACGGAGGAGGAGGAGGTGGTGTGACCATGGAGGCCGAGACTGGAGTGATGGGCCACAGGTCAAGAATGCCGACAGCCACCAGAAGCTGGAAGACGCAAGGACGGATCCTCCCCAAGAGCCACCAGAGGGAGTGCAGCCGTGCCAATAGCTTGATTGCAGGCTTCTGGCCTCCAAAATGTGAAAAAAATAAATTTCTATTGTTTTCAGCCACCAGTTTGTGGAAATTTATGGCAGTCCTTGGAAGGAATACAGCACTTAAGAGCTCAGTCGATAGTAATAGTTCGATAGCAATTAGTCCATAGGCGTCATCAGCCTCATCCTATTTTGAGACCAGAGCTGGACAGTGACACATTAGGCCCACCTTTTAGAGGGTGACCCTTCCATCAGTGGAAGATGGAGTAGCACAGAGTGGCTGTTAGAGACTCAGGACTGGATGTGAAGGGGCAAAGTCCCCCGGGGGAAGGGACACCTTTGGAGGCAGAATCAGTGACACCTGGTGATGACATTGAGGTGTCCGTGAAGCTGCCCTCCCCCCTCCTTTAAGCAGCTGGGACCCTCCTTACTGAGCTTCCAAGTCTAGGAGGACAAGGAGTATACTTTTGTACATGTTGCGTTTGAGGCCCTTCTGTGACATCCAAATGCATCCGGTAGACAGATGGATATTTTGGTCTGAGATTTAGGAAGAGCATCTGAGGTACAGATAAAGATGAGAGAGCCATTGATTGGCACCTTTATGTAGACTAGAAGCCCTGTGGCAGGATATGGCCACTCACATAGGGGATGCAAACCAAGAAGGAGAAAACTTGGAGGACGCCAACATTCCCAGACAAGAGCGGGGAGAGCAGACAGTGAAAGAAACCAAGACAGGGTGGCTAGAAAGGGAGGATGAGGCTCAGGGGAGTGGGGCGGTGGGGGTGGGGTGGGGGGGTCCTGGGGAGGCTCCAGCTCCTCTGCCTCTTGTCTCTGCCTGGACCCCACAGAGAAGCTTGTGTTGTAAATATTTTTGTATTAATTACTTTCACTTGCTATTCGTAATTTACAAAGGGATGAATGGGATGAAAGTATGCATTTCATTCATTCTCCTGGGACTAAGATTCTAGGGAATTTGCCGTTGAACCATCCCCACTGCTCTGTAGCCACCAGGGAACCACAATTACCCAGCTAGAGGGCTGCGATGGGTTATTATTGCCATGAGAAAGGCCAGGATGGAGCTGACTACACAGTAATCATGCCAGTAGCACCGCAGCTAGAGTGGCTCTCCCTCCACTGACACAAAAAGCTGAGTTAGTAAACCAGCTGCATTCGCATGCAAAATTAGTATTAAAAGCACTGCCTCTGTTAAATACAAAATCCCTTTGAAAGAAAAATCAGCGAAGTTTAGAAGCGACAGCTGAATGCCATAGTTCCCAGCCTCTGCTACAGCCACGGGGTGCAGGCGGGGGGGATGCTGCAGATCCACTTGGGGGTCGCTTCTCTGCATTCTGCAGCCCCGCCCCCTTTCTGTGCTGTTTCCCAGATCCTGCCGGGGATCAGGGCCCCCGCTGGGTCTGCTTTCTTCAGAGCTCCCGACCTCTGTTGCTTCTTTGTCTTTGTTCTCCAGACACTAGGCCTTCCTTTTGCTTGTCCCCTCCTGGACATTTCCTGGGGTGTTTAGACTCCGAGCTGTTTAGGGAGGGCTTTGACAGAAGGTGTGGCGAAGGGCCGGAAAGGGGCGAGGTCGTGAACACCCTTTCATTTCCCCTGACTCCCAGCCTCTCCTTAAATTGAGTCCCACCCGTAAGGGGGAGGCACACACCCTTGAGGACCCGAGCAGCCTTCGCTCCAGGCACCGCGCGTCGCCAGGGGAGACCCCGTCCCCGCCCCCCGCCGGCTGGCAGGGTCCGCAGCCTCACTTGGCCGGATCTTGTGGCCGCACGGAGAAGGACACGGAGCCTCGGGCCCAGGCTCTGCCATTCTTGCTAGAAGAGGCCGTCGCTGGGCCTCTTGCACCAGCCGGGCTGGGTGCTGCGCGGCTGCTTTGCGACGCTTCGCCATGGAGACGCGGGGAGGTTCCCGGACGCTCAGCCCCTGGCAGACGAGGTGCAGGGCGCTTCACCGGGCCGGCTGGGGGACCCGGTGCTGAAAGTAAAAAGATGTGTTTCTAGGAATATGATGGATACCTTACTTTCGTGTATTTGTCTAGTTCATGCAATGAGCTTTCCCGAGCAGAGTAGCAAAAGGGGCCGAAGAGAAAGTCATATTGTCAGATTTTCAACCGCGAATTTCCAGCTATGCATAGTGTTCAGCTTACGCGAATGAAGGCGAAGTCGTCAGGGATCTTGCAGGATCCGAGCAAGAGGAATTAGGAATCGAGCAAGAGGACAAAACCACAAGTAATCTTGCGTTACATGGAACTAGAACCAAAGTTTCTGAGATAGTTTCATGCCGTCAAACTGGTCATCTCTGCACAGGAATTAGGAGCCGGCAAGGGAGGTGAAAGAAAAGTGTGCTTGGAAAGAGAAGTGAGTAGGCATGTGTGTGACACCTTTCTTCTCACCAGGCCATGTTCCTGGCACCGAAAATCGTTTCTTGTGACGGTCAATTTCATGGTTCTTCTGTCGCCACAGGTTCAACTGGGTCTCTCACCCCCATGTATGTTAGAGTTTTCTCAGTACGTGGAGGGTCTTTTATATTCATATTATTTGACAGCTGCCTGGTCATTTGGCACATAGTAGGTGCTTAGGGATATTGAATGTCTCCTGGCTAGGACACAGCGATTACCCACTTGGATGCGAAGAGAAAACAGTAAGTATGCATTGGAGACTGCTGGCACCGTGTTTAGAAAGCAATTTACAACCATCCCTCAACCTTTCAAGGGGTTATTCTAACATAGACCTGAAGTGAACAGTGAAGTAACGAAAGGGAATTTATCAAAGGAGACAGACCAGGCATCAAAGTAAGGATCCCATGTATAGATGCAAGGATTTCTCTAAACTGCAGAGCGCAACCAGAGGTTCCTGAGAGTGGAGTCCCATCCATGGAATGGAATGAATAGAACAGATTTAGGCTGTCAAATTTATAGCAATGAATGGTGGGACACACAGACTTCTGTCGAGTTATTAGAAGGATTGAGTCTAAATTAGGATTTAGTAGTGGAGTCTAAATTAAGAAGGTAACACCCAATAACAGATTACTGTCTGGAAATAGTAGAGCTAATTAGCATAGCATAATTTAAAAGAAATACACTTTAAAAATAGAGCAGTGAGTATATAGAATTTTTGCAGTGAATTTTTATTAATATCTTACGTTTGTCTCGTCTTAGGCAAGCTGTGAAATGGCGGGGAGGGATACGCGCTGAATCGAGAGCCAGAAGATCTGTCACTTTCTACCTGAGGGCCTTGGGAGTAAAGCAGGTACTGCTCCGAGCCTCAGCTTCCTTATCTGTAAAAGGAATATACGAGTACCCACCTCACTGGGCTGTAAAGATGAATAATTCTAACGATAATTTATAAATCGTAAAGCCACACACACCTAAGGTATTGCTCTTTTGTCTTATTACTCTTTGGATCTTCGTTCTTTTTTTTAATTTAATTTTATTTTTTAAAAATTTTTAATTAATTAATTATTTTTTTAATCTTTGGTTGCGTGGGGTCTTCATTCCGGCGTGCAGGCTTTCTCTAGTTGCAGCGAACTGGGGCTATTCTGCGTTGCCGTGCGCTGGCTTCTCATTGCGGTGGCTTCTCTTGTGGAGCACGGACTCCAGGCGCGCGGGCTTCAGTAGCTGTGGCACAGGGGCTCAGTAGTTGTGCCTCACAGGCTCTAGAGCGCAGGCTCAGTGGGTGTGGCTCACGAGCTTAGATGCTCCGCGGCATGTGGGATCTCCCCAGACCAGGGCTCGAACCCATGTCCCCTGCATTGGCAGGCGGATTCTTAACCACTGCACCACCAGGGAAGTCCTTCATTCTTTTTTATAGCCTTTCATTTCTGCTTCTGCTTCTGTAGACGGATGGACCTGTATCACAGGTCCATTTCATTATGAGCAGTACAGCACTCTTCCTGCCTTTGAATTTGGGTTCCTTGAGGCAACTCCGTTTAAGGATTAAGCAGATTTTTTTTCCTTTCTTCTTCCCCTCAACAAATACTGAGCACCTGATGTGAGCTGTATGGTGACATTAAGGGCGGTGCCGAGAGTATTATGGGACCTTGGGGGAGGGGGAGAGGAATTGCCTGAGCTCAGTTTTCCAAGATGCCCGAGAGGCAAGCAGGTGAAGAGGGAGAGGTGCCCCAAGGCCCAGGAAGGACCCAGGAGGGGGAAACAGCCTGTGTCCTCCAGAGGCCCTGCGAGCTTGGTCTTGCCATACTGTGAAAGGTGAGGGGGACAGCCAAGCAGCCCCACAGCCACGCTGAGGAGCTCCACCTAAACATGAGGAGTGTGCACCGAGTGGGTTAGGCAACAGCGTGAGGGCTCAGGTCAGTAGTTTAAGTAAATCCTCTTTTCCGGGAGTAAGAGAAGCCAGGTTCCGTTCACCTGCCAGAGTAGATCCATCACACAGACACGAAGACCTTGAGGTTACCAACGCGCCTGTGACAGAGTTTTGAATTGACCAAAACCAATTGAGAGTAGTTGCATCAAATGAGTTAAATGG
This sequence comes from Hyperoodon ampullatus, assembly GCF_949752795.1. Lineage (NCBI taxonomy): Eukaryota > Metazoa > Chordata > Mammalia > Artiodactyla > Ziphiidae > Hyperoodon > Hyperoodon ampullatus. The sequence continues at coordinate 70,907,402 of NC_136929.1, forward strand.
GAACTGGTTTCCAATTCACATTATGACAAGAAATTTCTTTCTGCCACACACACGTACAGAGGGAGCGTGATATGAAGAAGTCAAGGTGGGGGTGGGTGGTGGAGGGAAGAGACAGCAACGAAAGAACACTCAAATTTGTTTATTTTTCTTTCTTCCTTTTTTCCGGTACGCGGGCCTCTCACTGTTGTGGCCTCTCCCATTGCGCAGCACAGGCTCCGGACGCGCAGGCTCAGCGGCCATGGCTCACGGGCCCAGCCGCTCCGCGGCATGTGGGATCTTCCCGGACCGGGGCACGAACCCACGTCCCCTGCATCGGCAGGCGGACTCTCAACCACTGCGCCACCAGGGAAGCCCGAACACTCAAATTTTGCCTGTGAAGGAGAAGAAGGTCTAGCGGGGGAAGAGGGCGTGGGTCACCTGGAGAGTTATTACTTGAAAGCAGAGAAGAATAACCAAGTTCATAGGCCAAGGGTAAGAAGCAGGGAGAGAGAGAGAACTTGATGCTCCAGGAGAGAGTAGACAGGGTCCCAGCCGGGAGAAAGCAGATGTGCCAGCAAGCTATCCCCAAACTGAGCGTGTCCACACCACCTGGGCATTTGACGAGAACACGAGTTCTGAGTCAGTAAGTCAGGGGGGAACAAGATTCTGCTTTTCTAACAAGATCCCCAGGTGATTCGTAACGCTTGAGATGGACAGGTCTAGAGCCTTGTCCCAGGACCAGTGGCCTCGGCATCACCTGGGAACTGGTTAGAAAGGCAGAAACACAGCTCTCCCTCCCTCCCCCACTGAGCTCCTGAGTCAGGATCTGCAGCTAAACCTCCAAGAGATTCCAGGGCACATCCAAGTTTGAGGACCTCTGCTCCAGGTAACGAGAGGAAAGGTTGTCTCCGGAACGAGAGGAAGGATGCGGAAGAGTTGATGGGAGACTTGGCCGGTGACTGTTTCCGAAAGCCCAGAAGAGGTCACGGCCATTCTTCAGCAATGCCAAGTGCTCTGGATATGAATATACTGAGTGAAGTTTTTCTGGCTTGCTTGCTGTATTTTGGCAAGACTTCCTGTTATTATGTGGCATGCAATGCTTTTATTCAAGTGTCTTCATGTAAAAAAAAAAAAATACTGTCTTTTCTCTTTGTTTTAGCTGATGGATTAACTCGTAAAACATTTTCTCCATTTCTGTGATGGACTCTGTATTATTAAGGGTTCTCTAGAGAAACAGAACCAATAGTGTGTGTGTGTGGAGAGAGAGAGAAAGAAACTTAGTTTAAGGAACTGGATCACACAGTTGTGGGGACTGACAAGTCCTAAATCTGCAAAGTAGGCCAGCAGGCCAGAGGCCCAGGGCAGATCCTACATTGCAGTTCAAGTCTGAAGGTCATCTGTGCAAAATTTTGTCTTGCTCAGGGGAGGTCAGACTTTTGTTCTGTTCAGGCCTTCAGCTGATGGGAGAGGCCCATTCACATTGTGGAGGACAATCTGCTTTACTTAAAGTCCACTGATTTAAATGTTAGCCTCATCCAAAACACCCTCATAGAAACATCAAGAATAATGTTTGTCGACACATCTGGACACCGTGGCCCAGCCAAACTGACACTTAAAATTACCAGCAGAGATCCAGGTCTTCCTGAGGTCACCTGGTTCACATCTGCCACTAAGAAGGGCTGTGTTTAAGCCGTCCAAGAAGGATTGCTATGTTTTTATTGAAAAATCCAGAAAAGAAAAGTTTATATTGGTCTCTATTTTATTAGGACAGTCCAGTTTAACAGGGTAAGTTCTAAGCTCTGCTTCTAACCTGCCACTCACCAAACTCACATTTTATCCAAATAAAGCCATAACAGCAAGTTCAGACCTTTGATTCTATCAAAACCTCATCCATCGTATATAAATGTCACCTCCTTCCTGGGCCATCTCTGCTGTCTCCGATTCTTGTGTTTTTCTCTTCTCTGAACCCTTAAGAACAATTACTAATGCCTTGCATTATTGGTTCTCTCAAGTTTATTCAAGCCGTGAGTATCAAGTGTGAACACTCGTTTTAAATCTGTTAGACCAGCAGTTAGCCATCCAAATGAATGTTCTCTTCTTCAAAGTAATCATTTATTATAATGACACTGCCATTGCTTAAAGCATCTTTGAAATTCTTTAGAAACTCCCTTCAAACACTGATGCACATTCTTTTGAATTTCTTAAATCGGGGTATAACTTGGCTCTTTGAAGATAGACTGGGTATTTGAAACAGTAAGAAGACATTCGAGCTGATAATTAAGGTAGGCAATCAAGTTGGACAATGTTTTCCTTTGGCCAAAAATCAAACTCTAACCATGAGGTAATAAGAGAAAAACTCCCTTATTCTGGAGATAATGTCCGGATTGCATTCTTGTTGGAAAAAATTAATAGCTTCCAAGGTGACTCTTTCACTGAGAGCTTCAGTAAATCAGTTGTTTGGATAAATTGATCCTTACATGTTTCTTTTAAAACTGAATTTTACAGTTACACGTCATTAATTTTATCTCCAAAACTGGATCATAAGCGTTTTAGACACTTTCCTTTTTGAATCTCTCCCGTAGCACTGATTTTATTGTTCTTACTAGCTGTACACCCGTCTTTTACAAGACTGGATGTTTCTTGAGAGCAAGGGCCATGTTTTAGGCACCTTTATAAACCAGCTCCAGTGCACTGCGCACAGTAGGCACTCAATCATATGTGATAAATGAATGAATGAATGGAATGAATGATTGCTTAGGCCATTCTTGTCCTATACATTTCTACTGATCTTAAACTGTTTAAGATGTCTGAATTAGGGCAAATATACATCCAGACTGAGGTCACTTTTACCCAGGAAGATCTGTCCCAATAGGCTTTTCACCCATTTTATGGATTTCCCAGTATCAATTCTTTGTGACATTTGCTAATGAAATATACATTAGCACAGTGTATATTTCCTTGGAGGCAGTCATAAAACTTTGGTAAGTGAATATTGAATTGAGTAAATGCATTTGGCTCTGAGTTGACTGAAAACAATTTTTAATGATAAAAGAAACCTTCCAGGGCCGGACACGGGTTTCAGCCCTGGTCCAGGAAGATCCCACATGCCGCGGAGCAACTAAGCCCGTGTGCCACAACTATTGAGCCTGCGCTCTAGAGCCCATGAGCCACAACTACTGAAGCTCACGAGCCACAACTACTGAAGCCCGCGTGCCTAGAGCGCGTGCTCCATAACAAGAGAAGCCACTGCAATGAGAAGCCTGCGCACAGCAAGGAACAGTAGACCCCCGCTCGCCGCAACTAGAGAAAGCCCGCGGGCAGCAATGAAGACCCAACGCAGCCAAAAATAATAAATAAATAAAATAATAAATTAAAAAAGAAAACTTCCAGATATTTAGTCCATTTCTGGAGCGATTACCAATGGTTTTCCTGAATTCAACTATTTTCAAAAAATGGACTTTGTCAATTTTTGTGAATAGAGTTTCTATTTCCTTTGGGAAGCATATACTATTTGATATTCACCTAAGGTTTGTTTGTTCTGGTGTATAACTTATTTTTTTGTTAATACTCTTCATTTTGCACCGAGTTTGAATAACAAATGTTTATCATCTTCTGTTATTAAGGAACATTCCCTGTTTCTGAAACATCAGTATCAGCTTTTTCCTCCAAATACTTCATAGACCTATTCTTCAAAGAAGGCTCTTCTTGATAAAGTAGCTGTAAAACCACAATTCTTACTGTAAGTAAGTTACAAGGCCCACATACCACCTGCCGAGTGTGACAGAAAGATCACACATACTTGGTCACAAATTTACTCAATTCGATGCTGAATGTTAAGGAAAAATTTAATTGCACAAATATGGTACATACCATTTCAAATATAAATGAAAGGACAAGCAGTAGTGCTATCATAATGTATAATACAGGAGTATTTTTTAAAAGGACAGAAAAATTTTACTCAGGACCCAGAAATCTTTCTCATTATAAGCCTGTGTAGCAACTCATTCATGCAGGTTTTTAGGATGCAAATAGGATGATTTTTTTTTCTTTTTGAAGAACTCCACTGTAGCTATGAGATGAAAAATGTACGCTGGAACAATGTATTATGGTAATGGTATAGCTTTCTTCTATTTTGCTTTTAGTGTTAGGATGGCTAAAAGCTTATGAAATACCCAACTGACATAATGTGGTTTTAATAGAGAGGACAATGCCGCATACATTATCCTTCTCCTGTCATGTTTGGAATCACATCACCTGGCCTCTTTCTACACGGGCCACTTTGTTAAGAGGGAGGTCAAGGGAGTTCAAACTTCAGGCAGCGGGTGGCAGGGTTACCGCCGTATCAACCTGGCCAATCCTCCCGCGAGCCTCACCGTGAATGTTCTCCTAAGGTTTCATCCTATGGGCAGGATGAAAAACATACTTGCTTTCTGATGAAGGGTGTCCTGGGCTTTTTGCTCAGCAAGGTTTGCAAGAGAACGGCACTGCTAACCCCATGCTCGCTGGGTTTGGGTTCAGACAAGCAGAGGGCTAAACCCAGATTTAGGAAGCATCACAGGGCAAAAAACCCAGGTCAGATGGCTCCCACAAAGGCTGCCCAGGAAGCTCCCAGGACGCCAGGGTATAAGCGAAATATTCAGGGCGGCAGGACCCTGCCACCCCTTCTGCCTCTTTGGAGAAGTGTTCAAAGGAGAGGAACCGGTCAGGCCATGGGGCCAAAGCCCTCCCATCCTGAAGACAGCTGCATCAGCCCTGCCAAGGCATCACCCACAAACATGGAAAGGCGGGGTCTCTGTAGGAGCAGAGGGCAGAGGTACCTGCCTCCCATCTCTCTTGGATTCCCTCAGCCCTCGGTTCTGGCACAGGCCTGGGGTGCAGGAGGAGCCGCAAAATGTCCAATCCGATCAGATAAATGGGTTGGGTGTCTCTTCAGATTCCAGAACACATGGAAATGGTAATTCTGCCAAAAGAGGCTCCATCAGAGATGATCTGGGTGACAGACTGCAGTTAAAAACTTCATCTAGTGAACCTGAGAAAAGTAAACAGGGCTTGCATTATTACCATCTCTGGAAAACTAAAACCAAAATCCAACAGTACCTAAAGCCCATGCAGCATCCCACGTAACCATTTCAATAATGAATAGGGAATCCTGGCTTCCTCAGAAAAACTCAAAAAGCTGACAGAAACGTGTTGCTTTCTGTTCACCAGAAGGATGTGGATTGTCACTTGCTTCTCCACGGGCTGGAGTTACAGGTACCTTTTCTCACTTGATGACAAAAGGCCCACACGTGGGGAAAAGATGCCTAGGACAAAGGTCTGTTTTCGAGAAGGAGATGAAGCCGGGCTAAGTGATCACCAGGGCTGAGCCAGCGGAGCTGCCTGCCGAGTGGGTGATGCACGGTGGTTGGGTCATCTGCGGTGCCTAATGACGACTCAGGTGGGCCTTGAAGAATCCTTCCCCACGGGCTTCCCTGGTGGCACAGTGGTTGAGAGTCCGTCTGCTGATGCAGGGGGGATGGCCACAACCAGGCAAGGTAATCTTCCCCCAAAAGGATGAGCATATAACTTCCCCTCCCCCCCGCACCATGGCAGCAATGGAGCAAAGCACAAAGGCATCTTTGTAAGAAGCACCCAGACAGAGAAAGCAAAGCAACAAAGAGGGAGAGAGAAGGAGGAGGAGGTGGGAGAAAGGCAGGAGGGACGGAGGGAAGGAGGGAGAGACAGAGAGAGAGAGAGACAGAGGGAAGCTACCTTCCAGGATAAGAAATAGCTAGGAGTAAGCATTTTTGCTAGAAACATTGGAAGAAAGCAACTGTCATTAAATGCAACTAATGAAGCCTCTGTATTTTTTTTTTAACTTTTTGAAAATGACAGGTTCGTAGAGACTGGTGTTTTGTTGTTGTCTTTTGCTTGTTTTTCTTTGTTTGTTTGTTTGCAATGAGCAGCCAAAGTCCTGGTTCAAGGAAGTTGCCTTCCAGCACAGACTGGCCTGGGACAGACAGCAGGCTCAGCAGAAGACAGATCCAGATAACTTGACTGATATCACTGCCTTAGCCACATCAGACTGAAAAGTCTCCCCAAGTCCTGGGGAGGAGGCCCCGGATGTAAAATCTAGAACGCACCAGATGTGACCTGCAGTCTGTTAAGTGAAGCAGTCTCAAGAGATATTCTTTTGTGGTCTTAGAAACTCTGGAGAACCCTTCCAAATATTTATAAAGATGGATATCCCGACCATGTGTCTTCCCCCCTCAGCCAACACTTTTCCTTAACATTCTGTTGCCCTGAATATGCACATCAGGAAAGCATCATTCTTCTATAGTTAAATTATTGTTAATAATATTTCAATGAGTATTAACATGTATTTACATTAATAATATATTCTAAAATTATTTTCTGGGTATGCTGCACTATAAAACTGCTATGTCAGAAAACTTTAAGGAGCCTAAAAGGAAAAGTCACTATATTTCTTTTCTTTTTTTTCTTTTAAAATTTTTATGGAAGTGTAATTGACTTACAATGTTGTGTTAATTTACTATATTTCTTTTTGGTAGTAAATGTTTCTCACTTCCTAGTTTCTGAAATATGTGATATCATATTTCCCCTTTACCAAGAAGCCTTACCTTTTCCATTAATTGATTGTCCTCCCCCATGATATTATTCTACCCTTTAATTTAACTACGTTCCTCGGGTACTTGAGAATTTTTAACATACCTCTGGAAGTTACACTGAATTTTCGGTCCGAGAAACTGCTCCTTCGGATTAAAGGTTCACTCATCTTTTCCAGAAATAATTTGATGGTCTCCTTCTTTTCTGGACTTGTACTTGACAAATTCAGAACTTTTCCATTCACTTTGACAGTGGAATTGCTGAGCCCAAACCAATAGAAGAAATCAAATAACGCGTCAGCTTTGAATTCATACGCAAAGCTCAAATCTTCTCCATTAACCACTTTGTTTCCTGGAGGGAGAAAATTCTTTACTGCCTCTTGAAAATCAAACTGAAAGAGAGAGAAGCATTTAATTAATTTCATGGATATAATGATAATGTTGTATTACAGACTTATATCATAGAATTATATTATAGAATTAACTGTCCAAATGTCCAAAATATCACACCTCTTATTTCTCTTCCTTTCTGACATATTTTTTTTCCAAACAAGAAGGTATAGATTTTTTTTAATTGGGGTATAGTTGCTTTACAACGTTGCGTTAGTGTCTGCTGCACAACGAACGGAGTCAGCTATATGTATACATTTTCTGACGTATTTTTAAACAGTTGCCTTTATCTTTTACTTATTTATTTGACATCTTTATTGGAGTATAATTGCTTTACAATGGTGTGTTAGTTTCTGCTTTATAACAAAGTGAATCAGCTATACATATACATACATCCCCATATCTCCTCCGTCTTGCGTCTCCCTCCCACCCTCCCTATCCCACCCCTCTGATCCGAGCTGATCTCCCTGTGCTATGCGCCTACTTCCCACTAGCTAGCTATTTTACATTTGGTAGTGTGTATATAAGTCCATGCCACTCTCTCGCTTCATCCCAGCTTCCCCTTCCCACTCCCCGTGTCCTCAAGTCCATTCTCTACATCTGCGTCTTTATTCCTGTCCTTCAGAATCTTTTTTTTAGATTCCATATATATGTGTTAGCATACTGTATTTGTTTTTCTCTTTCTGACTTACTTCACTCTGTATGACAGACTCTGGGCCATCCACCTCACTACAAATAACTCAATTTCGTTGCTTTCTATGGCTGAGTAATATTCCATTGTATATATGTGCCACATCTTCTTTATCCATTCATCTGTTGATGGACACTTAGGTTGCTTCCATGTCCTGGCTATTGTAAATAGAGTGGCAATGAACATTGTGGTACATGACTCTTTTTGAATTAAGGTTTTCTAAGGGTATATGCCCAGTAGTGGGATTGCTGGGTCATATGGTAGTTCTATTTTTAGTTTTTTAAGGAACCTCCATACTGTTCTCCATAGTGACTGTATCAATTTACATTCTCACCAACAGTGCAGGAGGGTTTCCTTTTCTCCACACCCTCTCCAGCATTTATTCTTTGTACATTTTTTGATGATGGCCACTCTGACTGGTGTGAGGTGATATCTCATTGTAGTTTTGATTTGCACTTCTCTAATGATTAGTGGTGTTGAGCATCCTTTCATGTGTTTATTGGCAGTCTGTATATCTTCTTCGGAGAAATGTCTATTTAGGTCTTCTGCCCATTTTTGGATTGGGTTGTTTTTTTGATAGAGATGCATGAGCTGCTTGTAAATTTTGGAGATTAATCCTTTGTCAGTTGCTTCATTTGCAAATATTTTCTCCCATTCTGAGGGTTGTATTTTCGTCAGAACTTTTCCATTCACTTTTACAGTGGAATTGCTGAGCCCAAACCAATAGAAGAAATCAAATAACGCGTCAGCTTTGAATTCATACACAAAGCTCAAATAAAAATTAATGCACAGAAATCTCTTGCATTCCTAAACACTAATGATGAAAAAATCTGAAAGAGAAATTAAGGAAACACTCCCATTTACCATTGCAACAAAAAGACTAAAATACCTAGGAATAAGCCTACCTAAGGAGACAAAAGACCTGTATGCAGAAAACTATAAGACACTGATGAAAGAAATTAAAGGTGATATAAACAGATGGAGGGAAATACCATGTTCTTGGATTGGAAGAATCAACATTGTGAAAATGACTATATTACCCAAAGCAATCTACAGATTCAATGCAATCTGTATCAAACTACCAATGGCAGTTTTCACAGAACTAGAACAAAAAATTTCACAATGTGTATGGAAACATAAAAGACCCCAAATAGCCAGAGCAATCTTGAGAAAGAAAAACGGAGCTGAAGGAATCAGGCTCCCTGACTTCAGACTATACTACAAAGCTACAGTAATCAAGAAAGTATAGTACTGGCATAAAAACAGAAATATAGATCAATGGAACAGGATAGAAAGCCCAGAGATAAACCAACACACATATGGTCACCTTATTTTTTTTTTATAGCCCTGTTGCTCGCACATGCGAAAGCAACTTCATCGACTAGACTTTCTTTTTTTTTTTTTTTTTGCGGTACATGGGCCTCTCACTGTTGTGGCCTCTCCCGCTGCGGAGCACAGGCTCCGGACGCGCAGGCTCAGCAGCCATGGCTCACGGGCCCAGCCGCTCCGTGGCACGTGGGATCTTCCCGGACTGGGGCACGAACCCATGTCCCCTGCATCGGCAGGCGGACTCTCAACCACTGTGCCACCAGGGAAGCCCCTGGTCACCTTATTTTTGATAGAGGAGTCAAGAATATCCAATGGAGAAAAGACAGCCTCTTCAACAAGTGGTGCTGAGAAAACTGGACAGCGACATGTAAAAGAATGAAATTAGAACACTCCCTAACACCATACACAAAAGTAAACTCAAAATGGATTAAAGACCTAAATGTAAGGCCAGACACTATAAAACTCTAAGGGGAAAACATAAGCAGAACACTCTATGACATAAATCACAGCAAGATCCTTTATGACCCAGCTCCTTGAGAAATGGAAATAAAAACAAAAATAAACAAATGGGACCTAATGAAATTTAACAAACACAAGGCAACCTCACCTGAAGCCAGTAGCTTTCTCCAATCACTGAGGAGATGACCATGTCCATCCCCTGCTCTATCTGTCTTCTTATCTTGGGGTGCCTGGTGTTCACAAGAAACGCATACGTTCTTTCTAGAAATAAGGAAGTAGAAGTCAAGAAACAAGGGTGCATGTGTACTTCTTAGTATCTGACAAAGCAGTGATTCCCACCATATTTGGAGATTTTATTAATTTATAACCTCCCTCGCTCCTCCCTCACTGCAAAGCCTAACCAGGTTTCTAGAAATGTTTCCGAGAAATTTGCAGGCGTGCGGAAGCTCCAGGATACTGTCAATGCAGGTTAGAAAATCAGCTCCCCCCAGGCTGCACTTTGTCACTCTTGCCTCAGAAATCGAAAGTTCCAGTCCATAATTATCACAGATAAGCACTGAGTCTCCTCTGTGTGCAGCCAGCATGGGAGCCAAAGTGAAAACTGGAGATGGCTGGTTTTCGTGTCACTGCCTTGCTGGATAAACAGCAACTTGGCTCTCACCCACATTTCCTCACTTACAAAGCAGAAAATCAGTCCAGGGGAGGACGCTGCCCCTGCCTTCCCCCTCCCTTATCATTCCCTGTCCTCCCCCAGAGACCTGGCTTTCAGTCTGCAAAGAGCTAGTCTAGAGTTCTAAGGACCAAGGCAATCTGAGATTGGTTCTCCTCCACACCCCAGCCCAGCACAAGCCCAGCGGAAATGTCCCTCCCATTGTTTAAATAATGCCATGTCTGTGTCCTGGCAGTTGTTTTTTGTTCTTTATTTGATCGGTTTGGTTTGGTTTAAATCCAGTTCTGTCCAGTTCTATCTAATCTAAGCAAAGGGGTGGTTGTTTACTCCCTAGGAAATTTTAAATACTGCGAACCAACAACCTCTTAACTTTTCCAGCCCCCGGAATCAAGCGCCATGTCCTTCATTACTCAAGCACTTTTTCTAGGGAGACCCATAACATAGAATGCCACCCTTTGTTTAAAGGCCATGGACCAGCCATCATGTGATTTGGGGAACTGAACTTTCTACACGGGCTTTGAGCATCAAACCTGTGGTCCACCAATAGCAAGTGTTATGTCCTTGGGGAATACATTTTGAACTAACCTTTGCACTAACCTTATCCATCTTATTTTTCCTTCCCCTGTTTTCCTTTCTCCCAAATTATTTTTGGGGGCACTTTAGATAGAAACTACCTTATTTCCTCTTTGAGAAAAGATATAAATAAGCAAGTAAAGCAAACCAGCTATTTGATACCTTGAATTAACTTTCACATAAACTAAACCAAGACCTTTGGGCTCATTAGATACTTAAGGCCGCCACCCTCCATCTGCCGTTGTGCAGGCTGGGCAGGTTGTGCACTGCACAATTCTAGAGGATGCCAATCGCTTCCACATTGTCTACTTGTACATTTATTATGACAAACTTCTGGGAAGGATTAGTAAATTGTCTTGAGTTAATGGTGGCTTCTTCTAAATTTGCACAAAAGTACAAGTTTAGGATAGCAGCAGGGCTGGACATGTCGCCCTAATCACAATTTTCATAATTTAAACTTGACCATCTTAAGCTTTGTGTCACAGAATCTCTTCATTTCATGGCTTTCCTCACAGCCAATGAGGACTGGGTTTCTCTACCTCCTTCCACAAGCATTATATAACTGTGAATCTTTTCAAGGCCATCCACAAATATTTCCTTATACCATTCCCTGTATGTTCATTAAAATGTTAAAATGGAGAGGTCTCTTATTCTTTCTTAAGAATCCTCCTGAGCGATCAATGCGGGAGGTATACTGGATACATCTGTGCATTACATTCTTAGAGAATTCTGGGCTTTCTGGTCACCAGCAAGCCAAATAACATCAGGGGCTCAGATGCTCTAACGAGCATTGCTTGTTACAGTGTGATCTGTTCCCGGCCCCTCCTGCCAAGAAGGACATTATGACTTTGACTTATGAAGTGAGAAGGGAATCTGAATGACTCTGCATGAGACGAGCAGAGAATCAGGTCCAACGAATCTGAATGAGGAAAGGCATGTTTCAGGAAGTCTATTTGGAATTTGTAGATCAATTCTTACTCTCTTGGTCTCATTTTAAGAACGTTATTTAGAAGTAAGTGTAAGAAATGCTACCGCTATTACACAACTTATGCCCATGACTTTCCCCATGTATCACTGAGCAGGAGGAAGAAAGGAACATGGAGATATTTTCATATTGGAATTTGAGTCAATATAGTTGTTATCAGTCTGATTTCCTGGAAGAAACAATAAAGAGATATCTCTAAAATTGAAATTCGAAGGCCAGAGCATGAAACATAAAAGCATCTACATAAGCGTTTATTTTCTTTACCTTAGTTTTCTCATCTATAAAATGGGGATGGGATAAGTACCACATAGGCAGGCTGGCCAGGCATCCTAGTTATGCCTGAGTCAGTTCTAGTTTATACCTTTATCCCAGCATACTTATTACAGTTCCTGCTTTCATGCTCAAAAATGTTCTCCTTTGGGTGATATGCCCTACTGGGCTGTTGACCAATTATTCACATTAGCACATGCCTCACAGAAGTGCTTGGTACGTGGTAGGCAATATTATATATCATCATCTTCATCACTCTGGTCACTTTTGCAACGCTTGCAGGCTCAGAGATCACTTCCTGCATAGACAGGAAGTATGAAACAAGACTCAGAGACAGATGGCTTCTGCCGTAGGATCACTTAGAGGCTTGCTCTGCAGGCTTGTGCTGTGCTGATGGCCTCACACACCAGGCTTCCAGCCTTGCACAAGCTGACATCCACCCTGCTTTCTCCACTCCCAACTTCTACCTCATCAGCAGGGTACAGTCCACAGCCCACAGCCCAGCAAGGCAGAACCAAACCCAAACACTTACATACCTACCTTTCGAGGAGTCCTTTCTGGTCTGTACATTAATAAAGAACAGCATTGGTTTGCTCAATATAGTTTCCCGGTAGTTTTTATAATCGCAGTAGTTGGTCAGTTCCACATATCTATGAAAAAAGAAGAGATGATTACAAGTGCGATGTACCTTCCCATCGAGGTCAGGAAGGGGACGTACTGGACAGGTGTCTACTACATCCTCAGATCCTCTGAGGGAAGTCCCCTAAAGTGTCCTTCGGGAGGCAACCATATCTTGTACCAAATAAATAAATCCCCTCCCCTGATCAGCTGACAGATCAGCATGCAAACTAAAGGTGGCCCTGGTCCTGGGGGTGCCTGGCACCAATACCTGGCTCTCAAGGGCAGCCTGTACCAGATGATGACTAGTACCATCTATCTTTGGGCTGTAAGCGTTCATTTGAAGCTACCGGAGCCCTATGTCTGGGTTGAGAATGAATTATACTCAATAAGTGGAATTTTCTGGGGCTTCTCCAGTGTAGTCATCCTAACTGGTGGGTCTGAAATTTTCCTTTCCTTCTCTAATCCCAGGATAAACCCAGACGGCTCCACTGATTAGACAGTCAACCAATATTCATATGAACCAATTCACATCTCCCTGATCGTGAGCTTGTGCAATTTAAAAAAAAACAAAAAACAAAACGAATGTTGGATTTCTGCCCAGGGCCCTATTACATTTAGCCTCCTTGGTTTTAGTTCATTATTCCAGCCCAGGAAGAGCTTTTTGCTTTTTGACTCTGTCCTCCGTTATGTCAGCTTTCTCTCCCTACTCTGCACATTTTCCAAGCAGCCTTTCTGTGTCTCTACCTGCACTGTTGATTTTAAAAAAGACAGATGCAAGTGCAAATTGGCTTCCTTCAAGAAGACGGCTAATTTTCTAACCAAACTCAAGCTCAGAAGCGGCGTGGACACTGGCAGGCTGAGTGGCATCCAGCATGCTGGGGGATGCGGATACCCCAGCCCCTCTTCAAGACACAGCGGCTTCCCCACTGATGGGCACCACTGCAAGGTCTGCATGGACTGAATGGGCTGCTTTTGCTAAAGGGCCGCATGTTGGCTCCTGACATCTAGTCCCCGGCAGAGACGGCACCCCCATTTCTTTCTGGCTTCTTGTCCTTCCAGAGCCTGACATGAAAATAACAGCCCTGGGGAGCACCTGCAGCGGACAGCTCTGGCCGCAAAGTCCCCTCAGCCTCCTTCCCCATTGTCCTCTTCCCACAGCCCACTGAGAGGGGCCGGAGCGCGAGACGGGGACCCAGGCCTGGGTCAAGAGCAGTGGGAGAATATCCACCCCCCGAGTCAGGAAAACACAGCGTCCACTGTCTGCCTCCAGCTTGGTTTCTTAGAAATCTGTGTCATTATCCTTTTTTCTTGGATTGTCAGATCTGATTTTGAGAGCTTTTAAAACCTGACCCCCGACGGAGCATCTAAAATGCTTCCTGCCTTCTATTTCACCAGGCTTTTAATGTAGCGTCCATCTCCCAACCCGGGGCACGTGGGTAGTTAGGGGGCTGGTCCTGCGGTGGGGAGGGGGACACAGGCCGGTGCACCCAGGGAAGGAGAGCGGGTGCAGGTGTCGCTGTCCAGGGGTGTGGGCGCGAGGGGAGAGGAGGGTGGGAATGGAGAAGGGGGTTAGCAGTGGCATGGACTGGGTATGATAATGCAGACGCAGACCAGGGATTTCCTATGGTTCTCCCTCCGTGCCTCCTCCACCCCCATCCTCCTCTGGGCAGCACGGTGCACAGTGAGGATGGGGTAAAGGGGCACCTGGCGGGAGCGGCACTGTGTCCCACATCAGCAGAGGGAGAAGTTTCCTGTTCTTCTTTGTCCCAACTGACCAACTGCCGAAAGGTACTGGAGAAAGGAAGCGAAGGAGAAGGAAGGAGAAAGGGAACCGCGATTTGCTGGGTTCACTCACTCTCATTCATTCATTCATTCATTCAGCAGCATTCACTAAGCACCGGATGGCGTGCTGACACGTGCCTTGCACATCTGAGGCGCTCAGGGCCCAGGAAGTGGGGATGGGGTAGCAGCGGTACAGGCGCCCCTTGTGCACCCCACCCTTCCGCCATCCATCTATTCGGCTGCCAAGGACCTGGCCCAGGTGGGCAGAGAGACCTGGGCAGTGGTAGGGAGAGGCCGGCCCGTGAGGCCTGTGGTTGCAGGGGGGTGTGGGGAGAGGCAGGGGGAGAAAGCAGGAAGAAGAGCCTTTAGCAAAAGAAGAAAAGGGCAAGTCTGATTGGACTAAACATCAAAGAGATAGATGCATGATGCTGGCTGGGAGTGGGTACCACCTGTGATCCATCCAAAGCAATTTTCACATTCTCCCACCTTGTGTATCATGGAGTTAATTTAGAGCCATTTAAGCACTTAATATTTCCCTCAAAGCGATTTATCTGCTCTCTCCATATCCACGGTCTGACTGTCACTCTCTAGGGCATGGACATGGTGCACGTGTGTGTACAGGACACCCAGAAAATCTGCAGCTTTGAAGACTATCCTGATGACCCAAATGACAGTGCAATACCTGCCTCTGCCTACAAAATCGACTGACGTCTCATTGGAGGTATCACGGGCAGGAGAAAGGTAAAAATCTCAACTTGGAAATGATCACTGGTTGGAAGAATCATCAGTTTTCCACCAAATTCTGTGGAAGACTTTTTTGACTGCTATAGGGCTCAGAGAGCTGTGGTTTGGCCTGAGCAAAGAAGGGAGACTGGGCGGGGGAGGGGAACGGGGGCATCTTCTGGAGAGTTACATATTGAGTTTAATGCATAACCTATCCATGAGTCACCTCTCTTGGAGTCTGAATTTAATAAGATATCCTGAATCATAAGACTATACTCAACATAATTTAATCTTCCTTTGATGATTTAGAGGCACTTTTAGGATCTTAACGGGGCTGTAAACATCATCACAGAGCATCGCCAGTTATCACTGTACCACAGATGTGGGAAAAGGCTGCTCACAAGAGAGTTCTGATAACACAATTTACAGACAAGAGATTGTGGCAAGATCCCTACTTAACCCTGTTTAAACCAGGTCACAAATAAGAACTACTTCCTTAATTCATCCATCCCCAGCCTCCCAGTTACGGTCCAATCGTTAAACACCTCAAAATTGCAGTGGAATAAAATACATGTGAGCATCCCTTTGGAACTCACTGGTAAGAAATTTGGATATGTAAGTCACTAAAATACAAAGATTGAGGACCTAGTTGCTAAATCTCACAGGTCTTTAAGTACCTGACATTCAACCACCAGTTTTGTTTTAAGATGAGCCTGACTAGACGACCTTAGGGACCAGTTATCTCATCTTCAGTCATGCATATTTATGAATTACTCATGCAAATATTGCTTCTGCGTCCTGGATATTTATTCTATTCGCTGAAGTTTTCATTAGGGATGAGAAGCAAACAGTTTAAGGTAGTTCCTTTAAACTCTCATTTCTTCATTGCTTTTATCCTGGCCCCAAAATGCTGCTAGGCTGGAACTTTCTACGCCTGGCTTTAATCCAAAGATTGAAAGGCAGAACAACGTCATAGAAAGCATAGTGATTCGAAATAGGAAGATTTAATTCACGTTCTAATTGACTGGCTGTGTGAACTCCGTCCCAGAGCCTCAACTCATTATGACCTTCAGTGAGTTACTTAACCCACTGAATCCATTCCCTCATCTGTCAAAGGGACATAACAGTATTGCCTTCCATTTGATGATGTAATGCAGTGCCAGTAACATAGACATCCGTACTTGGGCCCATAGTAGATGCTCAACAAACATTATTAGTGTCTTTAATTCTGGCCAATTCCGCTGGCCTTGGGGTGAAGTTCTGTAGGCTTCTGACACACAGCCAGGGCTGTGTTCATTTGAGTTACCGGGAAAGGAGGACTATATGAAGATCTGAAAAGTAAGCAAGGGCTTCTCTTTCCTTGCTCCAATTTCTTTCCTCATCTTTTCAGTTTGGAAGGCCAGAGGGAGCAGCTTAACGAAGGCAACACCTGAAAGATGGGACCAAGATAGAACATTGAATTTTTGCTTCTAGCAAATCAGGAGTAGCTGAAAGATCACCCACCCTCTAAGATGCCAACCCTTCTCCAGAGTTTTCTTCAAATTGTACATCATCTTTAGCATGATTTGAAAAGCTGCTCCAAATTTCCCTGGCCCCTGATAATTGAATGCTCAAAGACAAATAGGAATTCAAACACATGGCTCCCATCTCTGTGTGTGTGTGTGTGTGTGTGTGTGTGTTCATTTTTTAAAGTATGGAGGAAGGAGCAGATAAAAAGAGAAATATATTGGAATAGTCCTTGTGTAAAAGGGCCAGAAATTGCTAACAGCTTCCACAGTCCTTTGCTGTGACTAAGCAAAAGCTTACAGGGACATTCTTTCCAGTGTTAACTTGTTAGTTTTATGCAAAGCCTTCCCTACACACTGAAACAATTCCTTCTGTTCACTCCCTCACATCCTTCTTCTGCCTCAACTCTAGTTAAATAAGCAAAAATTTCAGATTTATCACTCTAACATCTGTAACTCTAATCAACGATACACGTGTTCATTCATTCCTTCGTGCAAGAGACATTTACTGAGCACCTACTATGTGCTGGGCACTGGGGACACAAAATGAAGAAGGAAACAGTCCCACTTTCCAGAAGCATCTAGTCTATTGGGGAGACAGCTAAGAAAATGTATCATTTCAATATGAAATGATACACATCTAAGGCCCTGTTGTTTAAAGTCTGATCTTTGGACCAACGGTACTGGCATCACGGGGGAGCTTGCAAACCTGCAGAATCCTGGGTCCCTCTCCGAATGTATCTGATCGAAAATCTGTATTTTCACAAGATCCTCAGGAGACCTGCAAGCTTATTTAACGTTTGAGAAGCACTGGTCTAAGCCACGGTCCCTGTTTTTCAGAGGCTTACAAACGAGTTAATCATTCAAACACACACATGCCAGAGGAATGCACAGTTCTCTGCGCTCAGGCATCCACAGGGCTATGTCCTAGTAATGTAAATAAGAAGGAGCGAAGCCAAGGGGCTTGGAGCTAGAACCACTTACTGAGCTGGGACGGGAACAGAGGAGGGATTGTTCCGTCGGGCCAAACAGACTGCCAATGGGAGGGCAGAAGCAGGAGGGAGATGAGGACCCCGGGGGAGCCTTGGTTTAGCTAAGCCTTGCGGACTGCAAGTGGAGGCATCCAGGCCCACAGGCAGGCATTTGCAAGGACCGGAGTGTAGCTGGAAGGGCAAAGCAAGTCTCCCGAGGAAGAAGGCAGCAAAGGCTAGTGCCCCTTGTTTTGAATCACCCGATTTGGGTTTGATTCCTGTCTCTGTGACTTCAGCAAGTTTCTTAACCTTGTTGAGATGCATTTCCTCACCTGTAAAATCTGGCTGATAAGAGGTACCCCATGAGGTGGCTGAAAGACTAAATAGTGTGTGTGTGAAGCACTTGGCCTTGGGGTTGCTTGGTAGGTACATAAGCTGACATTTGTCCCATGATGAATAGGTACCAATGACTGTTTTGAGAACTTTATACATTTTAATTGTGAACAACAACCCTATAAGGTTGTCGGCATTATTATTCCCATTTTACAGCTGAGAAGACTGAGTCACAGAGATTAAGTAACTTTCCCAAGTCACTCAGCTAGTAAGCAGCAGAACTAGGATTCAAACCAAATTCAATCCAAGGCAATTTTCTCATCTGTAAAAAAGGGAAACAGACAATGGTCCTGGCACTCATGCTTGTCCACACTTACTCCGAACTGAATCCCGTAAAAATCATAGCTCGACACGTGAGAGATTATGACTTCATCAATATCACTGTGAGTCCTGTTTAGGGGCTGCAGTCCTGGGCAGGTCATCAAATCCAAGACTCAGACATGGGGACCAAAGCAGAGGACAGGTCGGGAGCTTGCTGAGGGCAACAGCAAGGGTGGCCGGGTTGCATACAGGGATGTTTCTGAGAGGTAGCCTGGGCCACAGACAGAGCCCAAACACCTCCCCCCAGTGAAAATCTAAGTATGATCCAACCCTGACTCTCCTCCCCTGTGTCCCCTGCCCCAGGCAGCTGATCTCGAGGTAGGTGTGACTGTCACTCAGCTAACAGCTGGTCAGATCTGGGCAGAAGCGGGTCACAGCACTGCTGTTAGTGGCTTCCTTCAAACCACTGGACTTACTTTCTCTTTTAGGCTGATTTTATAAGATGTGTACTGGCTGACGTCATTCCAGTTATTAATTTGATTTCCGGAAATCTATAAGAAAGCCACTGCGGTCTATAGGAAGCCAGAATTATTCCAGGTTCGAGGCAGTTTGCTGACAGGGTGGGCTGTATTGTTAGCTAACGCTGTGGAGAGGCCCCGGTCCCGCAGCTCACCAGCAGCTCACCCAGGGAAACTATTTAATCTCTCTGAGTCCTAATTTTCTCATCTGGAAAAAAGGGAAACAGACAATGGTGCTGACTTTGTCAGCTTTTGTGAGATAGCTGGGAAATACTTTGCACCCATTGCTGGTACTCAAGTGAGCATTAGTGGCCACCATTATTATTGGTCTTATTTTTATTACCCAAGCAGCTTCTTTTTAAGAAAATTTTATTTTCTTTTGTCCAAGCGGCCTCTTTCATGCTAGAGGACCACTGAAAACAGGGAATTAGAGCTCCTTTGTCAAATGTTTGCCATTACAGCCCACTAAAAGGCTGCGTTATAGGAAAAAAGATAAGGGTGTGTGTGTGTGTGTGTGTGTGTGTGTGTGTGGTAGTTAATGGTAATTTGCACCTGGAACCCTGAGCAAGTTTCGTTTGTAACATGGGTGGGAATCCTGAGCTTGAAAGAAAAAAATAGCCATAAAGATCTTGCCATAAATCCCCGACAGGAGGACAAAGAATTTGAAAGCAGGCTCTCAGGACTGGGTGCCATCACTGGACCTTCCCACCCCCCTAGTTTTCCTGAGGCTTATTTAGCAGGTACGTATTTAGGAAAACGTTCCAGTATTACAAAACAAACCAGAGTACGTAGAACCCCTGAAATCTCCTCTTACTCTCTGAGCAAGTGAATCATATGAATGTCAGGGTCAGTAGCTCTTAGCCTCTTGGGGTTCTCTGGGAAAGGACCTTGTGAAAGTCACAGCACACACTTCTGAGGCCATGAAAAGAAATCCTGCTTATCCCACACCAAAATATTTATTGAATGATTAAAAGAAAACCAAAAAATCTAAGTAAAGAGGAAGGATTCTTAACCTGGATCCAAGCATCTCATAAACTACCTGGTCAGCAACATCAGGTGTATCTCGACCTTTCTGGGAAGAAGGTCTACCTACGATTCTCAAAAGCTTGATGGTCCAAAATGATTAAGAATCATCACTCTGTGTTTCTTACTCTCCAGCCATCTCGGCGGCTGCTCTTGGTTGGGGACCATCCCACACGTAAGGCAGGAATATGGGCCACAAAGAAGACAAAAAAGCCACTGGAGTCCATCAACTCTAGGCCCTAAGGTGTCATAAAAAGTGGAAAGTACATGGTGGGGTACAAGGTGACTCTGAAGATGATAGACTAGGAAGGCGAAGCAAAACTGGCCATCCTCGCCGATAACTGCCTGACCTCGAGGAACTATGCCACGTCGGCCAAAACTGGTGTCCAGGACCACAGGGGCAATGACACTGAACTAGGCAAAGCCTGAAAGAAACACTACAGAGTATGCAAGGGGCTGTCACTGAGCCACGTGATTCTGGGATCTTTAGAAGTGTTCCAGAACTGACTGGTAAAAAGGAAACCGTGTACAATTCTTCTTCAGCTAAACGAGCTAGAGCTTATTGAAGGAAGGAAGGGAGGGAGAGAGAGAGAGAGAAGGAAGGATGGAAGAGAGAAAGAAAGAAATGAAGTGCTGCTTTTTGAGCACGATTTTGAGAGAGGAAGTTGTATGCTATCTCCAGACCAAAGACAACTGGGCAAATCTGTGTTAACTTCAGACATCTGTATTCGACTATGCACCCCACTCCTGATCCAAAACCTCTCACTGCTGTCCACAGCCGTCTTCCCCCTCTTTCTAGAAGGCTCTCTCCATTCAGACCAGGTTCCCTCCCAGTTGTCCTCCAGGACTGTACACCCAGGTATAAGAGGCTGCCGCATTTGCATAGTAGGTTCCCTGAGAGGAAGACAGGTTGTTCCTTCCACCTTCCCAGTTATCCCCAGGGGCGCCTTGGTACTCCCAGGGTACAAAAGCCTTCACACGATTGCTTAGACAACGAGAACCTTGTAGTTGCTGATTCCTGTTTGCACCCTGGTCTGTGTCACCTGGTCATTGTTTATTCTGGACTCTAAACTGCCAGGGGAACACTGCTGTTCCTTCGGGGAGGAGGTGTTCCAAGCAAGAGTTGAACAACCAGACTTCAAAACCATTTTAAGCTTTGCAGCATTGTTTGCTGAGACTGGGAGAGCTGACTCTGTCAAAGCCTAACCTGTAGCTTCAATTAATTCTGGACATTTTTTTCATACTCTGTTAATATAACGGTTATCTTCTTTTAAAATCTTTGCAAATCTTATTTCTAACTCGGTTCCTCCCACCGTCCCCTGCTTATGGCTTGGAATTTTCAATTCACTAAGAAAGGGAGAAATTCTTGCCGGGGAATGGTTTTTCAGGCCCTCAGAGCCCTCACTACCTTTGTGTGGAAAAGCAAGGCTTTCCCCAGCAGCTTTGAAGAAGGCATTTTAAACATCTCATTTTGTTTGGTTCCCCCTCTTGGCTCCATCCCACCCACAGGGTGACCCCGGCCCTTGTCTTTCCCCGGAGCAAAGGCTTTCTATCTTAATAGCTGGCCAGCTTCCCCACGTCTGAACCAACCTGGAGACTGCACTGCCCGCTTCCCAGCACTCAGCTCTGCAACACAAATATAAGCACCACCACCCCCCCCACCCCGTGACCTCTGGAGGCACAGGGTGACCTCTGGTAGCAAGAGTCACAGAATGCAGCGTGAAGCTCCCTCCTCCTTTACCCCATCAAAGCCTGCTTCCCATAGACTACATCCCTGCTGGCTTCCAGTCTGCTAGGAAGTGCTTCAGGCACTTTGGCCACCACAGTTAAGCATCCTGTGACCCTCCATCAGATTCGGTTTGGTCCAAGCTCTGTCCCCGGATCCTGGAAGCCACACTCATCCCTCTCATTTTCCCAGAACTGAGCTGCCCACTCGACAGCCCACACGGCCCTGGGTTGGACTTCACGGGTCTTTGGTCCCTTCTCAGCCACCGTTTATTGATTTATTTTTTGAAAACTCACTGAGGCCAAAGATGGGAAACGTTAAACTTCTGCACGCTTCTCCCCGGGTCTCGTCACTGGATAAAGCTCCCAGGGCACAGAACAGAACATCCTCTCCCCTTCCCTTCCCCCCAGTCTAAAGCCAGGGTGTGAGTCTCTGCTTAGCAAACATCCCCAAAGGGTGTGCCCCCAATTTGAGCTCATTTGATCCAGTTGAGGAGCCAGAAAGAAGAATCATCCGCCAGTCCACGCGCTCCCCACCCTACTCTCCCTAAGGCACCTGCCCTAATGCCCTCCCGGGGCAGCTTGGACAGCTGCAGAATGTCAGTGCCAAGGGCAGAGAAAGCCAGGGCGGGGGGCGGGGTGGGGGGGAGTGGGGGGAGCTTTGCACCTCCGAGTGACGTTAGCAATGAGAAAAATCTGAAAGTGTGATGAAGGAGGCGATCCAGGCTGGATCTCAGGAAGTGAGGCCAGAGGACTGGGATGGGCAGCGGGGTGAAGGCCTCGGCGGGGACCAGGCGGCGGGCCCACCCACCTCCTGATGTAGCTGCTGAGGCGGTAGAGCTGTCCGTCGAGGCGCACGAGGCCGTCGCTGAAGACGTTGAAGCCCCCGCGCGTGGCCGCGGGCTCCGCGGGGCCGGGGACCACCAGCTGGTCGCCGCGCAGCTGGAAGGCGCCGGGCTGCAGGCGCAGCAGCTGGGCCAGGGGCAGCAGGGCCAGCTCGCAGTCGCACGTCCACAGGCTGCGCAGCTCCCCCGACGAGATGGAGGTCAGGCTCGGCCTGGCCGCCGGCGCGCTCTCCAGCCCCGCCATGGCCCGGCCCGCGCTCCTGCCGTCGATAGACCCCGACAGGGGCCGGGCGCCCCGACTCGGTTGGCCCCGCGCCCGGGTCGCCGCTCAGGTGCTGCCCCGGCCGCCTGCCCGCCGGCCCGGCGAGGAGCGAAGCTCTGCAGGCACCGCGCGGAGAAAGCGGCCCCGGCCCCGCGCGGCCCTTTTATCCGCCTCGCGCCCCTCCCGGCCCTCGGGCACGACCCCAGACGCTCCGGGCGCGTTCCGGCATCTCAGGACTTGGCACGCTCCCGCCTGGCTGCGCCCGCTCGCAGCCAAGGGTTACTCATCCCCCTGGGGGGCGCTGCTCCACGCCTGGGGCTGGGCCCGCCCCTGCCTGGACACGGCGTGGGGTGGGGGAGACACGCTGCCGGTGGGGGACACTGCCGGGGGAGGGGACACTGCCGGGGGGCGACACTGCCGGAGGTGGGGGGACGCTGCCGGGAGAGGGAGTGGGGAGAGGCTGGGGCGGGTCGGGGAGAGTCCACCGCGGGTGCCGGGTCTGGCCCGCGGTGGGAGGGAGGGCGTGCAGCTCCCACCCTCCCCCGAGGCACCACACCTCCTCGCACTGGTCAGAGGGAGGCGCGCGTCCCTCTCCCCGCTCCCCACCTGGGCCCGGCTCGCCCGGGCAGTGCTGGACCTCCGGCTCCCACGCCCCGCCCCCAGGTTGGAGTCAGTTGCCAGCCACTGTCTGTCTCCTAATCTCAGTTTCGGCTTTTTCCCTTCCAGATCATTTCCTGCGTTTCCCCACCTCTCAGCCTTTCCCGGCACCATGTCTTCCCCTGATTTTGCTGCCAAAATCTCAGCCTCTGTACACCGGTGCCCAGTGGAATCTCGGAGATAGAGTTTTGGGTGAAGTAGAGAAGAATAGCTTTATTACTTTGCCAGGCAAAGGGGGACACAGCAGGCTCCTGCCCTCTGTGTCCCAACTTGATGAGGGGTTTTATAACAGTGGTTCAAGGGTGGGGCTGCTGAGAGGATTAGGGCGTGAGCAGGGCCTGCGCTCCCTTAAGCTCCTCCCAGGTGGTTGGCCTCCTCATCTTTTTTTTTTTTTTTTTTTTGCGGTACGAGGGCCTCTCACTGTTGTGGCCTCTCCCGTTGCGGAGCACAGGCTCCGGACGCGCAGGCTCAGCGGCCATGGCTCACGGGCCCAGCCGCTCCGCGGCATGTGGGATCTTCCCGGACCGGGGCACGAACCCGTGTCCCCTGCATCGGCAGATGGACTCTCAACCACTGTGCCACCAGGGAAGCCCGGCCTCCTAATCTTGATGAGCTTCTCTGGTCCCTTTAATCTCGCCTCAGGTGGCTTCTTGGCTGCTCCTCCCTGGATTAGCAACTGTTCCAATCTGCCCTTTGGAAATCCCAGAAGGTCATGGAAGCTGGAGTCTTGCCTACAAGAAATGTGGGGGGGAAGGCCTCCGTGCCTGAGAGCCCCCAGGGCCCCTCTCGGTTTCAGATTTCCTTCCTTGTAGAAATCCCACGATCATTCAGTCACTTTTCCATAATGGCTTCGTGAATCCCCCATGGATTTCACCACTTTCCTCTACTTGCTTCTCCTGCGTGGTGGACCACAGGCGCAGTGTGCCCAGTGGTGGGGACAGAAGGGACCCAGCGGTCCTCCCCATCCCCTGCCTCCACAGAGGCTGAGCCCCTCGAGTCCTGGAACGTGTTCAGGTGTTCAGTGGGTAGATATTTGAGAGCCAGCTGTGGCTCATTCTGGGCACAGACTGACCGCACCCGGTCTCCTGAGATGTGAATGGAGGACTTTTCCCACTCAATTTAATTGAACAACTATTTACAAAACTTCTGCCAGGAGACAGACAGTGAGCTAAATTCTGAGAAGAGTAGCACGAATAAACACAAGCCCTGCCCTTTGCTTAACTTACCATCCAATAGAGGGGTGAATAAGCCTTCCAGCGATTCTGATGCACTGAATGAAGATCTCTGCTGAGGATAAACCTGGATTTATGGGAGCAGAATCCAGCCCAGTGCTGGAGCTGGGGAGGCTTCTTCAAGTACTGTAGTTTAGCACTGACTTGAAGCCAGATCCGAAAGCTGGAGTAGAACTTAAAGAATATCTTTAACTTGTCTTTGTGTATCCCCACGAGGACCCTGCAGAGGTTGAATCGTGTGGAATGAAGAGTCTTTCTGTCACCTCTCATTAAATCTTAGACTATAAATGAGCTCCATTCGCTCCTTTCTCCAGACATGGGTCCCTTTGCCCCAAGATCCGTCCCCATGACTGAGTCTCTCTGAGCAAATCTAATTTGCCCAGCATGCACTGATACTCAATCAGTCTTTTGCGGGAGGAAGGAGGAGTCTGCCTGTGAAACAAGCACTCACGGGAATTCTTTCACAGAATGAAGTCTGGGGATCACTGCACTGAGGGTTTATGTAGAGGGGGCTGAGGCTGTAGGTAAGACCCAGAGGCTGGGCTGTTCACAGGGAGGGAGGTGGCACCAGGAGTAGTCCTGTCACACCCTACTCAGGTGTTCATTCTCATCCCAAACACTGACGTACCAAAAAACGCAACACAACAAAAACCAAAGGACTCGTTCAAGATGAGAGCTATACTAGATGTATGGACTAAGTACTATGAGAACTTAGTACTAAGTTCTGAGTACTAAGTACTAACTGAGTACTAAGGTCAAGGGAGTGGTTGGTTCTACCGGGCAGGTCCCAGGAAGGGTTCTCAGAGGAGGTAACAAATGGGCTGGACTCTGAATACAGGCCAGGAGCACCATCAATAAGAATCTAGGAGAGAAGATCCTGGACCAGCCTATGCAAAGAGAGCAATTATGGTCTATTTGGGGAAGAGTGGAAAATTGTGTGGCCAAAGCAGGCAATGCCTATTTAGGGTGAGAGGGTGAGTTTTGTAAGAGATGAGACCAGAAAGGGAAGCTGGAGCCAGATTGTGACAGGCCCTTTGAGTTGTCTAAGAATTCGGATTCTTAGGGCCCTGGGGAGCCTTTGAGTGCTTTGAAGGAAGGAAGTGGTATAATTATGCCTGAATTTAGATAGATACCTTCGGTTATGGCCACGTAGAAGAGGTTTTGAAACAGGAAGACTGGAGACAGAGACCAGGGAGGAGATTGATGCAATGGTCCAGGTAAGATTTAATGAAGGTCTGACATGGCAGCTGTGGGGATGGAGATGACAGGATGAATTGGGGACAGTTTTGAACTAGAGTCAGCAGGATTTCATGAGCTAATCACTGGAAGAGGAAAGAGCGAGGCAAAGGAGTAGAGAGACATTTAGTCTCTCGCTTGGGTACCTCCAGGGTGATGCCATTAATGAAGTCAGGGGTCATAGCCGAAGGAGCCGATTTGGGTGGGAATCTGATGAGTACAGGTGGAGACATACTGATTTTGAGCTACTTATGGACCACACAGCTGGACAAGCCCGGGAGGCAGCTAGTGAGCTGGGTCTGGAGTTTTGGAGAGAAGATAAGATTAAAGATTGAAATTTGAAAGCCATTAGCTCAAAGACAGAGATCAAAGCCAAAGAAGTGGATGGAAACACCTAGCTAACAGGTGAGGGGATAGGAGTTTGAACCCAAGCATTTAGTTTACTTTCACAAATGTTTGTTGAGCGCCTGCTATGTTCCCGGGCCAGTGGTTGCTGGAGATCCCAAGGTGAATGAATAGAGGACGGCCCTTTCCTCAAGTAACAGAAAAATGCAGGGATCAGCGCAGTTAGTCTTCTGGCACCAGGTCCAGACTTGTTGCTGTAGCCTAGTTATATTTTGCTTATAGCATCTCTCTGATGTACTGGTGGACTAAACCCCCAACAACAATGGCTCCAAAAGTTGCTTTCTCAATTGTAAGGTCAATGAGGGCAGGTCCACTGGGCTGCCCCACCCAACTCCACATGGACCAAGCTCAGTACTACTGATCACCCTGAAACCTGCACTGTCTATGGATGATTTGACTTTGTTGGGGGGTGAAGTGTAACATCAGAGTTTTATGTCAGAGTTATATGCACTTGGTTAAGATGAGCACAGTGGTCCCTCCCATCAAAATCTGTTTCCATTGCAGTAAAATATCAACATTTATTACCTGAATAGAAGAATTCAATGAGATTTTTCTTTGCTTTTCCATAGTTCTCTGATTTTCCAATTTTTCTGCATTTTCCAAATGAATGTGTATTGTTTTGAACAGAAAAATGATGTGGAACATAATAAAAACATTTTAAAGATGCTTTCCTGATGTGTTATCTAGAGGTTTCATTTTATGCATGTTCAGTAAAACACCTGCATTTCTTTATGGACAATTTATGCACTACCAGAATGTCAGAGAAAGATATGAAAAAGTGAACAGGAAAGAATAATGTTCATTGTAATGCCAGCTAATGCTAATCAGTGGAGAGCTATAGAGATCTTTTCATTTGTAGCTTCTTTTTCTTTATATATATATAGACAATTCAAAAATTGTCTTTGTAAGTAGTATTATTTTTTAATTTTATTTATTTATTTTTGGCTGTGTTGGGTCTTTGTTGTGGCATGTGGGCTTCTCGTTGCAGTGGCTTCTCTTGTTGTGGAGCATGGGCTCTAGGCGCACGGGCTTCAGTAGTTGTGGCATGTGGGCTCAGTAGTTGTGGCTCGTGGGCTCTAGAGCACAGGCTCAGTAGTTGTGGCATAAAGGCCTAGTTACTCTGCGGCATGTGGGATCTTCCCAGCCCAGGGCTTGAACCCAAGTCCCCTGCATTGGCAGGCGGATTCTAAACCACTGCACCACCAGGGAAGCCCTGTATTATTTTAAGCCACTATGTTATTTTCCATCAAGTGGATGTACTATTATTTGTCTAGACATTTCTTTGCTCTTGATCTCTTATATTGTTTTCAGTTTTTTCTTATTATAAACAATGCTGTGATGAACATCTTTGCACTTTAATTTTTCTTATCCAAACTCTCAGAAATGGAATTATTGAGATAAGTGATATGACAATATGTGAGGCCGTTGAAACATGTACCATTGTTTTCCAAAAGAATTGTATCAGATTGTCTTCTCACCAGCAGTGAATTCTCATGGTTTCAAATCTTTGGTACCTCATAGCTATTTACATTTGCAGTTCTTAGATTACAAGTGAAGAAAACAGCTTGGCTATGATGTTACCATTCAAATTTAGAGACTGTTCATAGCAGAACAATCACCCATGGGTGAGTCTGTGGTTGTGTTTGCAGTTAAAGCAAGACAATGAAGATCTTGCCATCCCCATATGCTCCATTTGGGGTGACTGTGCTTTGGTGACATCACTCGGTTACTCAGGTTTTGAGGTTCAAGTCAGCCAGACCCAGAGACCCTGATTCCAATTAACCAAACTCACAGCAGACTGAAAGCCAGTTCTCCACCACCACAACCCTCATCTTTGGATTTCCTGTCAGCATACAAATACCTACAAGTTTCTCCTTCTTAAACAAAAAAATAATTTTTTGAACATTTTTATATCCCACCTCTCTTTTTAGCTGCTCTCCCATCTCTTGCCATCTCTCTATACCGAACTCCCTGAAAGGATCCTCTAAATTCCAGCCTGCCATTCACTCTTCGAGGCTTTACCACCTGACTTACGCCCCATCCCATGACTGAAACTGACCTTCCTGAGTCCCCAGTGGCCTCCGTGTGGTCAAATCTAACAGATGCTCTCTGTCCTAATCTCACTAGATGACACTTGTCCCTACAATTCTCTCCTCCCTTAGCTTGTGAAGAAGTCGCACAGACAGTAGAAAGTGCAAAGATTTCAGTTTAAAACCTGACTCTGACACTTACTAGCCATGTTGCCTTCACCTCTCTGGTCCTTGACTTTCTCATCCCTAAAATCAGTGCGAGGCAGGTGGAGGCAGAATAGCAATGTGGCTCTGAGCTCAGCCCTGGTGCCGTATCCCCTGGAATCCAGGTCCGTGTCTAGCTCTGCAATCGTGCGCAATCACCCCCATGTGCTGCAGTTTCCTCATGTGTAAATGGTGAGGCTTGGTGAGAACTCGATGATCTACCACAAATTATTCTGAACAGTGCCTGGCATGCCGGAAGTGCTCTTTAAGTGTTTGCTTTACGCCTACAAGAGGGGACGGTAAGAGTCACGTGAGGTGCTGTCACCGCACCTAGCACGGTGCCTGGCACAGTGCAGGCCCGCATTTAGTCAGCACCAGCTCCCTCTCACCTCCTGGTCTTCCTCCCACTTCTCAGGCCACTCCTTTTCCTGAGTCCCAGGGGTCTGTCCTTGGTCACCTTCTCTTTCTCTGGGTGACCTTGTTCAAATCCTTGGCTGCAAATCTTTGGCCCCAAGCTAGCTGATGTTTCCCAAATCTCTAGCTCCAGGCCAGACCTGTTTTCAGATTCTTAGACCAACATCCCATCTCCCTGCTAAACTCTCCCCGTGGTTTTCCACTGGCGCTTTTCACTCACCATCTTCCTTCCACCTCCAGATGTTCTCCTCCTGCCCTGTTCCTCATGCCAGGAAGCATCGCCATACTTCGGTTCAGAACTTTCGAGTCACCCCACCCTCTGACTTCCTCCCTCCATCCATGTCCTCCCAGCCGACTGGCTGCCTCCATCTGCAGACTCTTCTACTGATAGAAATCTCAAGAATCTCCTGCTTTCTTTCCACGCCCAGTGCTGTTGTTCACTTAGCTTTCTTTCCATCTCTCTCCCCCTGGACTATTTCAGTAGCTGCCATACTGGCCTCACCCCCTCCATCCCTGTTCCTCCTCGTGGCATTCAGATGAATGGTGTCCCACTAGGGAGGGGCCCTCATCCAATAGGATGGGTGTCCCTATAAGTAGAGGAAGAGACACCAGACAGCCTTGCCCAGAAGGATGGCCACGTGAGGACAAAGCAAGAGAGCCGCATCTATAAGCCAAAGAGAGGCCTCAGGAGGTACCTCAACTGCTGACACCTTGATCTTGGACTTCAGGCTCAGAGCTGTGAGAAAATAAATGTCTGTTGTTTCAGCCCCGCCCCAGTCCGTGGTTTTTTGTATGGCAGCCTGAGCAGACTGAGACCCCGCCTCAGGCTCAGATCCACACCCTCCGCTCTCGGCTTGTGGGGTAGCGCTTGTCGCTCCCTCAAGCACAGGCTGGCTTTCCCTCAGTCCTGTGCACAGGCTCCTCCTGGGACCCCGCCCAGGCTCCTGTTGCTGCCCCGCACTCACCCTTCAAGACTCGGTTTAAGCATCACCTACTCAGGGCAGGTTACGTGCTCTTCCTCCTCAGCCTCGGGACACATGATACCTGCTGTGCGTGCCCCTATTCCAGACATTGTGCTGTTGATTTCTTTGTCTGTCTCTCCCACTAAGCCCGTGAGAGAGAGAGAAAAATCTGTATGCGATGCCTTTTTCATTCCTAGCACAGCGTGGTTTCACAGAATACATCCAATTTATTTTTATTGAATGAATGAATGAAAGGCAGCATTGTGTCATTATACATAAAGTTCTTAGAATGGTACCTGACACCTAATATGTACTATTGAGTGTTTGCTCATCAAATGGACAAAATTATACTGAACATGCTTTGAATCACTTTTTCTGCAATTGTAGCTTTTGAAGTCTTATGAAAGCTAAAGTAAGAACATATGGGAAAATAAAAGCCCAGATTTGCAAAGAGATTTACCCATGCAAAGCACTTCAAACTCATAGTTATTGCACTGGTTTCTGATAACTTTAGTCATGGCTGAACTGGAATGGAAAATTTTACTTCCTTCCCTGTATGTTGACCTCATCGGGCTCTGGCTGTGTTCATCTCTGAGTTCACTGTCTGCCCAAATAAACACTCCCTTTCTGTGGCAGAGTTCACATGCAAGCCTACACAGGCCAGCTGGTTCATCCTGTTACGTTCTTTGGAGATTTGGTTAAACCTCTTTATTTTATTTTTTAAATTTATTTTTTTTATTTATTTATTATCTTTGGCTGCATTGGGTCTTCGTTGCTGCACATGGGCTTTCTCTAGTTGCGGCGAGTGGGGGCAGTGCGTGGGCTTCTCATTGTGGTGGCTTCTCTTGTTGTGGAGCACGGGTTCTAGGTGCGTGGGCTTCATTTGTTGTGGCACGCGGGCTCAGTCGCTGTGGCTCACAGGCTTAGTTGCTCTGCGGCATGTGGGATCTTCCCGGACCAGGGATTGAACCCATGTCTCCTGCACTGGCAGGCGGATTCTTAACCACTGCGCCACCAGGGAATCCCCCTTGGTTAAACCTCTTTAAATGCTGGTGGGGCACCGAGTGATGTGGGCACGGAGGCGAATGTGGGTTAGGATGTTGTAGCAGCTGGAAGCACCTGGCACAAGGAGAGCATCTGGAGGAAGCACAGATGCCTGGAGAAGAGTGACAAGAACCAAGTGTGGGAACAAACGGCCAATTCAATTTTACAGATGCTGATTGGATGCTCGTGTGGCTTGGGATGCTTGGGATGCAAAGATGCCTAAGATCTGTTGCCTGCCTCTAGGGACCTCAAGCCAAGCCAGGTACAAGTATTCAATAACTGTTGGAAGAGGAGATGGAGGAGGACAAAGAGAAGAAAGGAGGAGGACATGAAGGCGTCCAGATACATGGTGGAGAGTGTCAGGATGCAAAGTCCTAATTAGATATAGGAGGGAACCAAGGACTTCTCCAGAACTATTTTTTTTTTTTTTTTTTTTTTTTTTTTTTTGCAGTACGTGGGCCTCTCACTGTTGTGGCCTCTCCCGTTGCGGAGAATAGGCTCCGGACGCGCAGGCCCAGTGGCCGTGGCTCATGGGCCCAGCCGCTCCGCGGCACGTGGGATCTTCCCGGACCGGGGCATGAACCCACAACCCCCGCATCGGCAGGCGGACTCTCAACCACTGCGCCACCAGGGAAGCCCTCTCCAGAACTTTTAATCCAGAAATCTCACTGGTTGGAGGTGGCTCTGTAATAGTGGCTGCAGATAAGATTCCAACTGCAACTTATCTTGTTGGAATAAGAGGTTCCAACTCTGAACACTTAAGACTCTAAAATGAGCAGATTGGGAGGGCAGAGAGATGGACACAGGGACCCCCTCAGTACCCTCAAAACCACTGCTGTCCCTGGAAGAAATAAGCATGACAAACTGTTGCTGGGATTTTGCATCTTTCCGCATCCCAGTTACAGCATTAGCCATGATAGTAACCATAGCAATGATGGCTAATATTGAGTGAAGACTTCCCTGTCCTAAGTGGCTTCAATAGATTATCCCTTTGCATCCTCCAAGCTAGGGATTATTCATAGTCCCATTGTATGGATGGAGAAAGAGATGCACATTGAACTCCTGTAACTTGCCTGAAGCTGCAAAGGTGGTACAATGGAGAAGCACTTTTCCTAAACCCCTTCCTACCCCAGGTGGCTGAACTGACACCCTAGATGGAAAGGTTCACTCCTTTCATTGGCCTTGACTCCAGAACAGGTGGGCAAAACATGGTCCCCAGGCCAAGTGCAGCCTGTCACCTGTTTCTGTACACCTGTGATTAAGGATGTGTTTTAAATAGTCAGAAAAAATCAAAAGAAGAGTCATATTTCATGATGCCTAAAACTTCTAAGCAGTTCAAAGTTCAGTGCCCATAAATAAAGTTTTATTGACACACAGCCACACTCTTGTTGACATCTGGCTGCTGTTGCTATAACAGCAGGGTTGGGCATGCCTGGCTCTCAAAGGCTAAAATATTTATGTCTAAAGTAGAAATCTAATGCTGTACACATGCACCTTATGTAATGTTATAAACCAGCATTACCTCAATTAAAAATAAAGATGAATTCGTTTTAAAAAATAATAAAATATTTACTACCTGGCCCTTTACAGAGAACGCGTGCCAGTCCCTGCTCTGGGTCCAGACTGGAGTCTGGAGTGAGTTCCCCTCGCCAGGACCCCTCCCTGTCCTGGGGGCAGGACTCTGCCCCCGCAATCTCTCCATCGCATAACGTACCCCACCACACCCACCATGCAAGAGACTCCAGACCACAGGAGAACAGAAGCTACCCCCAAAACCCAAACCCTCAATCCCCCAAACCCCTCTCTCAAAGAAAAAAAAAAAGGTAACCTGACTCCATGGCCACTTTCACACTCTGGCAGGTTGGCGGTAGCCCTGTCCACGCATTCATTCACCCATTCATTCATTCCACAAACACTGGGTGAGTCCCTTGGCCTTGGTGCTCTCTAGGGTGGATGAGGGACTGGGGAGTGGACCTTCAGCATCCACAGAGTCAGTAGTTATGTCCAGTCTTGGACCCTGACCTCAATGGTCAAGGCACAGACTTGGCACTTGGACAAGAACTACTGGGTTAAGAGCCTGGTTCTGCCGCTTGCAAACTCTGCCTGCATAGAAGCGTCTACACTAACGAGCCCTGAAGAACTGAAGAAGTGGGGATGCTTTCACCCCCTTCTCACTTCTGTGTGGAGCGCTAAGGAAAAGTGTGTGCAAAGTCCTTTGTACGGGGGAAGGGTGCACAGGGCCGGTTCCAGAGAATTATATCAGCATCACCACGGACATCTCTCTAGTTGCTGGAGAATCCAATCAGGCCCATCTCGGAGCAGATAAAGTTGACACAGATTTAGAGAAAACAACCCTGAGTGTGTTCTCTCTTTTTATACCAGGAAACACTGTACTATTTCTAGTCCCCTTGGTATTTGTTACAATCTCAAGAGCCAAAATGATTTGAGTCAGGAAAAAAAATAAGAATTTTCCTCTCACCAAGATCCTCTGGGATTTTTGAGAAAACACAGAACAGAAATAATAAGGATCTTGGCAATATCGGGCCGACAGCAGTGGGAAGAGGGGCCCGAATTCCCGGTCCCAACGTCAGGCCTTTGGAATGCTGGGCCCTAGTGCAGTAATCCTTTTAGAAGAAAAAAAGGACAGGCACAGAATGTTCAGGAAGGAGTGAAAGTTAACAAACAAAAAACAACACATTTCGTGTCTTGTGAGGCTTTACAATCAAGGGCTTAGCAGAGACAGGGGTTGGGAAAGCTGAGTCGGCCCTTCCGTAATCCTATTTTGGTCTGTAAATTACCAAAGCAGCGGAATGAGGGGAAGAATGAATATTTCCTCACCATTTTCGACAACCTTGCAGCTTTGAAAAGCTTGTCATTTGTTACCAGTAAGGGATGTGTGTCAAGTGTGGAAAAATCAGAAGACATTGCTCTAATTTTACGTTAATAAACAGAAGTCTTAAAGAAAGAAAGAAAGAAAAATAAATAAATAAACAGAAGTCTTCCCTGTGTAACTTCCCCCATCAGAGGCAGCACTGCAGGCTGGGCAGTGTGTGACCCCCATTCCTTTCTTTCTCTGTGTAAAGTGAGTGCGCAAAGCACATTTTTTCACCCAGTGTAGCCGGGCTGGTAGTTAAGACCAGGCGCCTTGGAGCCACAGGACCTGGACTGGAATCCAGGCTCTGCCTTTGCCAGCTGTGTGACTTCAGGCAAAAGCTGCCTTCTTTCTGCCTCATTTTCCTCAACTGAGCTGTAGAGTTCTTTATAGCACCGACATCACGGGGTTGTAGTGAGGATTAAATGGAGTATTATATGTAAAGCACTGAGACAGCAACTAGCACTGTTCTCCATGTGTGTGTTGTGTGTGTGTGTATTCATTAATATATACATGCATTTTTCTTAAACAAATACATCAAACTATTCACGGTATTTGGTAGCTCTTCTTTTTTGTGGGTTAATTATGATATATATGACCTCATATTGTCACTATTTTAGGTTGTTTCTCATTCTTCACTATTATTTAAAAAAACCTGCCATTTACATTTCTGCACTTGGATCTTTGGCAACTTTTCCAATTACTTGCTTAGAATTTATGGCTAGAAGCTGGGTCAGATGCTGTGCTCTTTTTTAAGGATTCTGATACATAATGCTGAATTGCTCTCCAAAAGGTTTTACCACTTTAACGTCCCAGCAGCATAGCATGAAGGTGCCTCTTATCCTAAATTCTTGATAATACTGGATATTTTCATCCTATTCTATTTTTTTTCATCAGGTTGGGGAGTTTTATTTTTAATTTTTATTTATTTTGATACCAGAAAGGTTAAACATTTTTGTTTATGTTTATTGGCTACTTTAATTTTTCCGCTGGGAATTTGCTACTTATGTCCATTGTTAACATATGGATTCATCATTTCCTTGTTGGTTTGTAAGAGCTCTTTATATATTATAGGTGTTCCTTATATTTTTAAGTTTATCATCTGCCTTTAAATTTGTTAAATGCCAAAGTATATCAGAGTATATTTTTCACCATTCAGAAGTTTTTTTGTGTGCATGTGTAAGTTGTTTTGTTTTTTTGTTTTTTTGTTTTTTTTTTGCGGTACGCGGGCCTCTCACTGTTGTGGCCTCTCCCGTTGCGGAGCACAGGCTCAGGATGGGCAGGCTAAGTGGCCATGCCTCACGGGCCCAGCCACTCCACAGCATGTGGGATCCTCCCAGACCGGGGCACGAACCTGTGTCCCCTGCATTGGCAGGCAGACTCTCAACCACTGTGCCACCAGGGAAGCCCATGTGTAAGTTTTAAGTACACAAATCCAGCAATATTTTCCACTATGACTTTTGTCCTGGAAGTCATGGTTATAAAATCCTTCTCTACAATCACCCTTCAGATTATAACAATTATTCTATTTTCTTCCAAAATACTTATAATTTCATTTTTACTTTTAAAAATTGAGTTTATATCAAGCTTATTTGGCAACTTGTATCTAATATGTACGGTTTCTCCCGTAGACTCAGTGATTCTATAAACTGATCATTATCCAACTCAGTCAGTTTTTTTGAACATCATTGTTCTCCTCCAAAAAGTGAAAATAGGGCTTCCCTGGTGGCGCAGTGGTTGAGGGTCCGCCTGCCGATTCAGGGAACGCGGGTTCGTGCCCTGGTCCAGAAAGATCCCACGTGCCGCGGAGCGGCTGGGCCCGTGAGCCATGGCCGCTGAACCTGCGCGTCTGGAGCCTGTGCTCCGCAACGGGAGAGGCCACAGCAGTGGGGTCCGCGTAGCACACACACACAAAAAAGTGAAAATAATAAAATCTCCCCTGCTTGTTATATTGTGAATATACACATTTTGAAAAGTATTAAGTGACATAGCAGTGTACATAATTACCACCAAATTCAACTTTAGGATGTGAAAGGCATGAGACACAGAATTGAAAGGTTTGAGAATTTCTTCCAAGACTTTGAGGAGAAGTGAGAATTTTCAGCTCTAAGTTTCCCTGATTCTGAATGACCAGTAAGCTTACTAAAGCCGGGAGCAGGGAAGCATTTGGGATTTTATAGCGTAAAGGTATGGTTTCAACATGTCAATGACACTTTATACCTTTAGAATATCACAGAGTTGACTTTATATCCTGTCCAAAAAAAAAAGTAAAATTCAAGTTTTACAACTTAAAAAGTTAGAAGTGGTTCTTATGTATTTCAGCTGGAAAAAAAAACCCCAAAAAACTTCCATTTCCTAAATTGCTTTGATTCTCTGTAAACCTCATGGCAAATTTATTAGTATTATGCAAGACTGCCACTTCTACTGCACAATATTTGCAAACTTTCGCCTTGTTATTGTCTCTAATCAGAATAGTGTAGATAAAGAGTAGGTCGGAGGACTCGGCTCACAGCTGCCTCCACCCACACGTAGCCTTGCACCAGGACCCAGTGTGCTCCCGATCCATCACCAGAGGGGACGAGGCGGGGCCCACAGCCACTCACCCTTCTGCTTCCTCCTTGGTCCTTAACAGAAACAGACCGCGCCATTGACAGCTGACGTGGACTCAGCTTCAAAGATGAGGGACATTACCTAAGGGGAAACAGCACAAGTTTATGAGTAAACAGTTACAAAACTGTTTTTAACATTTCTGAAAGGCTGCCAATAACCCACTGAATAATCCTCAGTCATCCATCTCTTTTATTGTTAGTTTGCTCAAGGTCCTGAAGGACAATATCAGAAACATGAGGCACTTCGAGTGGTTTTCAAGGATGTGAACAAAGCCTCCCTCGTTTTCTCAGCTGAATGTAGTAAATTTAGCAGTAAGAGGTACACGAGGGCCGTGTTCCACCCTCATTATGCAGCCGTGACTGAATTTTGAGTAAGAAATTTCAATGCTCTGCAAAGTACCATGTGTTCTTCATTTGCTTTTTCCTTTCTGTGCCATCGGACACTATGTGAAGAGAAATCTTTTTTACTGCTCAGAAAAGCAGAAGTAAGTGTGACAACCCTTTTTTAATAAGTCCAAGTTTGTCCTACTTATATAAAAAGTACAAAATAATAGCTGCCCTTTCCTACGTGCCTGGTACACGCCAGGCACTTGATATGCACATATCTGACTGCCACAGCACCCTGTTAAGTAACTATTATCACTGTTTTCCAGGTGAGGAAAGGAATCTCGGAAGGATTAAGTAACCGGCCTGAATTATCAGAGGTAGGATTTGAACCCAGCTCGGTCTTCCTCTAAAGAGCTTGCTCTTCCCACTCACTGCTCAGGGCTGACGTTCCTAAATTTGACCTCCAAAAGGCATCTAACGGGCAGCTCTTTTCTCTGTTTTCATGCAGGACAGGAGAAGGGGAAAAAAAACCTTGCTGAGCTTTTAAATCATGAAACAATTTTCATCCGTTGGTTCTGTGGATTTAATTCTCTGAGGTTTCTATTTGATATAAGGACTTACCTTTCTTGGTTGTGTCTTTCTTCGGATCCACATTCCATCCCTGGGAAATTACAGTTCAGGCTATTTTCCTGACTAGTTGGTTAGTGCCTCATTCCCTCAGGGTAATCTTCCTTGTACTTTCTTTTTACTCTAAAAACTGACAGAGGGCCTCCCTGGTGGCGCAGTGGTTGAGAGTCCGCCTGCCGATGCAGGGGATACGGGTTCGTGCCCCGGTCTGGGAGGATCCCATATGCCGCGGAGCGGCTGGGCCCGTGAGCCATGGCTGCTGAGCCTGCGCATCCGGAGCCTGTGCTCCGCAACGGGAGAGGCCACAACAGTGAGAGGCCCGCATACCACAAAAAAAAAAAAAAAAAAAAAAACTGACAGAGTTTCAATTCTATATATTGCCTTTTCTGGTTAAGTATGGATTTTTGTTGTTGTTGTTGTTTTGTTTTTTATTTTGCTGTACACGGGCCTCTCACTGTTGTGGCCTCTCCCGTTGCGGAGCACAGGCTCCGGACGCGCAGGCTCAGCAGCCATGGCTCACGGGCGCAGCCGCTCCGCGGCATGTGGGATCTTCCCGGACCGGGGCACGAACCCGTGTCCCCTGCATCGGCAGGCGGACTCTCAACCACTGCGCCACCAGGGAAGCCTCAATTATGGATTTTTGATCTACTGTGATACATACTAAAATAGTAAAAGTCCATCTTAATGGTCCCCCAGAGATTTGAATGAGCAGACATCCTAACATACTGTCAGAGAAAGACTTAGACATTGAAGAGACTGTAATTCAGTATTTACAAGGTATTGGGCTGCATGGAGCACTTACAACATACAACCACCGACGCGTCTTTCTACCCGAGTTCAGTGAGGCAGAAAACATGGATACAAGCAACAGAAAAGAGATTTTAAAACACAAGGATCCTCTCTAGCAAATCATTGCAGACCTTTAAATAATCTCTTAACTGTTTGAAACTTTTAAAGGAGCATAAGAATATTAAAGACTTCAACTCCTTTCTCTCTCTCTCTTTTTTTTTTTGTATGGGAGGTGCTGACACAGAGAGTATTGAATTTGAACACTTAGTCTCATGCCTGGTACATAGTAGGCATTCGGTAAATATTTGTTGAAAAAAGGAATGAATAATTAAAACGAAACCTGTTGCTCTTTTTTCTATGTTGGTTCTGCTCTTCAATTTATTTATTTTTTCAACATTTATTCTATCCAGTTGACAAGAGGATACTGCCTATCCTCACATAACTTTTTAACTTAAATATCTGTTTAACCTGGGGCAATGCCGTCGTGGTTCTTTTCTTCATATAATATGAGAGGAATTACAGCCGTTCTGAATATCCCCGTGGAGATGTTGTGAAAATGAAGTAGGATCAGATGATTTGTAAACTGTTTAGTTGTATACTAATAAGTCATTGATAAGCTCTATCAGTTAGAATGCAAGTAACAGAAAGCTTCTCTTAAAATGGCTTAAACCATCAAGGTTCTTCACTTTGCCCTTTTTGGTGTCAAATTCTAAATTCTTAATTCCCATTAAGGTCCCCCATAGCTTCCAGCAGCTCTCAGGGATGGTACTTCCTCCTTCTGGTCCAGAAGAGAAGAGAGAGCATCCCTGCCCAGCCTTTCCAAAGGAAAAAAAAAATCTTAAGATCCATTCCAACTGGTCCTCCTTCGGTCACGTGCCCGCTCTGTAACCAATGTCTATGTCCAGAGGGATGGAAGGCACTGACTGGCTTAGCATAGACTACACACCCCAACCCAGAAGATGGACATGAAATCAGCTTCCCTGGAACCTCATGGATCCCCAGTAGAAAGTGGTTGGCTCCTGGGTAGAGAATGGGGATGGAGGGAAATGGATGAAGAATATGCAACCATTAGCTGAATTTGAAGCAAGAGTCAACCAACAATGCTGCCTGAAATCCATTTTATAGTGCCAGATGAACTTTAAAAAAATCTCAATATTTGGAAGAACTAGAGGCACGAATAGGCATTCTATGATGTATATAAAGGTTATAGAAACATAATTAGGGCTCTGATAAGTAAGATAATTAACAGATTCATTGACATAATTCGCTATTCTACTCCAAATAATAGCTATATAGTTTAGGTGAATTTTTGACATTTATACAACTATTAAAAAAATAATAAGGGTATGCCTGTCTGATGATAGATACTTTCAAGGATTTTTTAAAAGTTTTTTCCTGTTTAAATATCTTATTCAAATCACTAGTTAGTCAAGTATGATGATTTCTCATTTCTTTAAAAAAATTAAACCTCTGAATAATTTATCTGGATAAGGCTGGGCCACCCCTAGGCCAGAGTTATACACTCAGAATTCCACATAAAACAATTATAAAGGACCTCTTCCACAGGTGGAACTTATAGCCATTATATTCACTACAGCCTATGTTTTCAAGGTTGATCTATGTTATAGCCTGTGTCAGAAGTTCTTTCCTTTTAAAGGCTGGATAGTATTCCATTGTATGTATGTACCACACTGTTTATCCCCTCATCATCAGTGGGCATTTGGGTTGTTTCCACCTTCTGACTATTGTGAATAATGCTGCTATGAACATTGGTATACAATTTTTTTTTTTTCGGTACGCGGGCCTCTCACTGCTATGGCCTCTCCCGCTGTAGAGCACAGGCTCTGGACACGCAGGCCCAGCGGCCATGGCTCACGGGCCCAGCCACTCCGTGGCATGTGGGATCTTCCCAGACCGGGGTACGAACCCGTGTCCCCTGCATTGGCAGGCGGACTCTCAACCACTGCGCCACCAGGGAAGCCCTGGTATACAAATATTTGTTAGAGTTCCTGCTTTCAATTATTTCCGGTATATATCCAGAAGTGAAATGGCTGGATCATGTGTTAATTCTAAGTTTAATTTTTTGAGAAACTGCCCTACTGTTTTCTACAGTGGCTGCACCATTTTACTTTCCCACCAGCAGTGCACAGAGTGAGTTTCTCTATGTCCTCACCTACACTTGTTATCTTCTGGTTTGTTGAGGGTCTTTTGGGGTTTTGTTTTTTACAATAGTGGCCCTAATGGGTGTGAAGTGGAATCTCATTGTGCTTTTGATTTGCATTTCCCTGATGATTAGTTGAGCATCTTACCACACGCTTATTGACCATTTGTATATCTTCTTTGGAGAAATGTCTATTCAAGTCCTTTGCCCACTTTTTATTTGGGTTGTTTTCTTGTTCCTGTTGACCTGTGAGTTCCTTATATATGCTGGATATTAATTCCTTATCAGACATGTAATTTGCAATTATTTCCTCTCACTCCATGGTTGCCTTTTCACTCTGTGTCCTTTGCTGCACAGGGACCGTCTCCTGTGGCACATGAAACACCGTCCCCACCTGCATCCAGCCCCTTCTCTCAGGTTCCCCTGCACATCCCCACAGGGATGTTAGCAGATGTTGGGACCTTCCTCGGCCTTGCGTCCTGCTGCCTCGCAAGGTAGGCTCTGTCCTGGCGGCAGGTGGAGGATGGGATGGTGGGTGCTCCAATTCCCTGTGACTCCAGCCCCCAGCAGGGCTGCCCCAGGCCTTGTCCTAACACACTGGAAGCTAAAGACGATGACATCCTACCAGGAGAATTTACTGACAGCTTTTAAAAAATACAGAAAATGGGTTGTGTACTTACTTCAGGGACAACATTTTTTTTTTTAAAGAGAAAGCAACCTATATTTTTTTTAACGTAGGGATTGTAACAACTTCTCTGTCCCAGCCTGAGGGAGAGGGCTCTGCCGAGAATGGCTGGCAGAAAAGGAGCAAGATAAAAAGGCAAGACTTTGCCTGAAGGCTGTGAGGGGAGACAGCGGGTCAGGGGGAGGTAACCCAGATCAGGAAACATGCCTGTGTGGATCCGCTTCCCACCCCAGCCCTCCCAGGAAGTCTCTGGTGGGTCCAGGGTGATCTTGGCCTCCGCTGGGACAGAGGAAGGAGACAAACCTCTGTCTGAGCTGAGCTTGACGGCTGTGATCTGGGCTGTAACTTCCCTTCCCTGGGCTTCAGTTTCTTATATGGAAAATCAAATCAATAATTGTTATAAAATCTTACTTTTCCGTTATATGATACAATTTACACAGGCTTCATATGCATTATCCAATTTAACAAAACACTCCAGAGCAAAGCACTTTGCAAAGAATAAAATGCTTAACATATGTAAGGAATTCTTTTCTTTCTTTGAAAACTGCTCTGGGTGGTTCAGCTATTGTTTGGTTAAGAGAATTACACAATTTTGAGACTCGCGTCCTTATCTTGTGTAGACGGAAAGGCAATTAAACAATTATTCATGTCAGAATCTGAGGTAAGGAGAAGGCTGCTTCAAAGGGTCCGCTTGACAAAGTGAAAAGCATTTGAGCAGAAACAGAGCCGTATATAATTTCCTTCTGGAATATCCACTCCATATGGCCCAAAGCAAGAATTTCAGACTCCTCCGTGGAAAGAAAGAGACAGAAATAAAAACATTAACTTTTTTGCTCTGACTTCTCTCAGCCATTTTCTGAAGAGTCTTTGGAAACCATCCTTTCTTGTAAACAGAAACCAACCGAGAGACTCCAAGGAGGTTTTTTTCTCTGGGTGTAGCGGTTGTGCAGTCATGAATCAGTGTCTTGTTCCAAGAGGAAGGTGCCAGCAACAAAAGCTGGTCATAAAAAGGACATTAAACTTTAGTATTCTCTTCATGGTCCCCTCCTACTCCCAGATGCCAACAACAGAGACCACGGCGGACACAAGGAAAGGAAGTTCCCCACCTACAGCCCACCAGTCAGGACTCCGGGATTCCAGCTTCCTGGCAGAATATAAACTCAAGAGTCAAGGTGTTTGCATATAAACCAAGGCCACCTCCACTTACAGCACCACTCCCGCTTCTCACCGTTGCCTGTTCCATACACCCCACACCCCAGCGTCTCCCTTTTACACTCCTTTTCCACAAGGGTTATGGTACCCCAGGACCCAGGGGGTAGAAACCCTTCCCCAGGCCCATTGCCTGCTTCCCCGTGTGGTCTTTGCCCAGCCTGTACCCTTAGGGGGCAGCAGAACAAACAGAGTTCTACAAACAAATGGAATTTCAAAATAACTCCAATCTTTGACTCACTTTCCTAAAAACCAAAGGGGACCCACAGCGCTGGTCCCCAGCATGCTCCCCTGGGTATTTCCAGCCCACCTCACGGTTTCTCACCCCACGCTTGTCCAGACAGCCGGTTCTGCTTTTCTCTCCCTCTCTCCACACCCGGCTCCCTCAGGTCTTCACTACTGTAGCTTGACAGAGTATTTATGCAGCCAGGTTTCTTCCTCTTTGGAGGTGGGCGTGGGAAGCGCAGGCTGGGCTGGGTGGAGTCCTTGAACGCTGTCCCCGCACAAGCGATCGCTCCAGCCTTGACCTCTCTTCATTCCTTGGCCTCCTCCAGGCCATCAACCTGGAAGCCATGACAACTCCAGAGCCTGAGCTACCACCCAGACCTCTGCGGGGGGGATAGAGGTAGGGGGATGGGAGGGGAATGGCAACACAGAGTAAAGCTTGGTTTGAAAGACCTGGAGAACACTAAAGAAAGTTTTCCCGGGCTCCCCTGGTGGCGCAGTGGTTGAGAGTCCGCCTGCCGATGCAGGGGACACGGGTTCGTGCCCCGGTCCGGGAGGATCCCACGTGCCGCGGAGCGGCTGGGCCCGTGAGCCGTGGCCGCTGAGCCTGCGCGTCCGGAGCCTGCGCTCCGCAACGGGAGAGGCCACGGCAGTGAGAGGCCCGCGTACCGCAAAAAAAAAAAAAAAAAAAAAAAAGTTTTCCTGACTTCTTCCTCACCCCCACTGCAGCCCCTCCCTACGCTGCCCTTGAAATCGACTGTACCAGAGCAGAAATGATGATGTGCACAGCTCCTGCCGAGGACGAGTTTACTGTAAGCCCACTCCACGGTCAGAGCATCACAGAGTCACAGCACTCGAGGGAACTCCCCCCGGGTGTTTCTGAGACCCACCACTGTGCTCCCCTGTGAAATCTTTCTCATTACATCATTAGGGAGGGAAAGGCACCAGGCTTGAAGAGGGGTCTGGGCAAAGTTGGGGCTTCTTTCTTTAACTCAAGTTAACCTTGATTCCAAGGACAGATATTGCCATTTGAAAGGATGTCTCAACCGGAGCATTTGGTGTGCCTAGTAAGCCATGGTGTAATATGTGGCTTTTAGCATTAGTCACCTCCCTGCTAGGAAAGAGGTTGGAAGTCCAGAAATAAGGATGTTACAGATATGGACTGTGTGGTTCACAAAACCACAGGGGAAAGGGTGGAGGAGCGGCCGGTGCCTTGCTTAAAGGTCACAAAGCATTATTTCTACTTTAATATCCAGAGTCCAAGTGAAATAAACTGAGAGGTTAAGATCTAAGTGAAAATTAACTGACAGCAACTGTGCCATTTGGATTCTCTGAGTCGTGCTTGCTGTAGGAGACAGCAAACCCCCTTAGCTATCTATCTTTCCATGAGCAGAGATGGAGAAAAAAAAAGGGGGCATTAATAAGAATACACATAAAGAAAAATTGCTAATTATTGGCACAGAGTGGCAAGAAAATTTGGTGGAATTCCCTTCCTTGGGGATTCTTGGAACAAGACAGATGTATGAGTTAGGTACAGATGCACCTGGAAACAGTTTTCTTTCCCTGGAATTGTGATTCTGTGTTGTGTGTAACCCCTAGTTCTACAGACCACCATAGTCTGAGTCATACTAGGGGTGCAGGGGGCAAGAACCGTGCTGGTGGCAATCCACTGGCTTTGAGCTGCCACCCAGATGAACTATGGGTGCTCTGATCTCCTTCCTCCTGGCAGAGTCTCTGAGAGGTCACATCTTCTCCTTGGTGATTAATAAAGATTTCTTGCCTGTTTCCAGCCTGTGACCTAATGGCCTTAATCTGTCTCCACTTGTGTTGTTAATGGTCACTCTTGTATCCGTCTCTACCTGATGGTTCTCCAGCAGTTGACATTGGCCTTCCTGCAGTGGATGCTCTCAGAGGGGGTGGTGCTGTCCTCACCAGTGTTTCTAATAAAAAGAGGGGCCCTGTGTTCTCAGTTCGTCGTTGAATTTCCCCTGGTGGAGCTACACAGGGTTCCTCACAGTTGAAGGAAGTATGAGGACAACTTCTCCAGGACACCCGACACACGTCTCCCAACGACCGTCACCTCAAGTTCCAGGACAGATGCTGAGAACAACAACCAATCTACACCAGGTGCCTGTTATGCACTAGACACCATGACAACTACTTTACGTATATTAACTCAGTTGATCTTTGCTTCAAGCCCATGAGGTCGGTACTATCATGTCCCTATCCTACAGATGTGCAGAGACCCAGCACCTCGACTCTCTGACCTCAAGGTGAGAGGGTAGGAGGTGGTCTCTTCTGCTCTTTGCTGCGTTGCCATAACCAGTTTTCACTGTTCTATCCCATCAAGTGTCCATTGGGTCATAAAAGCCACAGTTCTCCGCTGGACATCAGGCTTCACGATATTACATGTGCCGATAGCTCTTGCTTTTCTTTTAGTTACAATGCAATTAAA
Organism: Hyperoodon ampullatus; assembly: GCF_949752795.1. Lineage (NCBI taxonomy): Eukaryota > Metazoa > Chordata > Mammalia > Artiodactyla > Ziphiidae > Hyperoodon > Hyperoodon ampullatus. The sequence continues at coordinate 70,952,125 of NC_136929.1, forward strand.
AAATGTGAATAAAGTCTCAAGAAATAGAAGATGCAGCCAGAACAATAACAAAAGCTAAGATAGTTGTTAGGGAACCATTGACCCAAACCACCTGCCTTGGCCAGGCTTGATGATAAACACTTGCGTGAGTCGTCTCACAATAGGAGATCCCAATAAGGAACCCTGTGCTGAAACTAACCAGGAGAATTCGGGGGGCGGCAAAAGGAGGCACCAGCCCATAATATGTCCTACCAACCTCCCAGAATCGTTTGTGCTAGAATCCATCTTGGCTTAGTGATAGATGTGTCACCAGGAAGGACCTAGATCAAATATGAGCCATGCAAGATGCTTGGCCAGAGACAACCTGGAAACTAACCCAATTACCATAAAACCTGAGACTTGGAGCCACATGGCAGAGCAATTCTCCTGGGCTCCCTTACCCTGCTGCTCTCCGCCCAGGCACCCCTTCCCAATAAGGTCTTTTGCTCTGTCAGTACGTGTGTCTCCTCAGACAGTTCATTTCTGAGTGTTAGACAACAGCCTACTTTCGGGCCCTGGAAGGGGTCCCCCTTCCTGTGACATACTGAGAATTTAATATCATCATGCTCTGTTCTGTGAGAACTCAGTCCTCATTATAGCCCTAGGAAGTAGGGACTATGAGTATCCCCATTTTATAGGCACAGAGAGGTTAAGTAGCTGGCACAAGATTGCACAGCTCTTCAGTGGAGAAGCCAGCATTCAGATCCAGCAATAGTGAGGGTCTGTTTCTCACAAATGTCAAGTTCAACAAGGCTTTCAATCTTCTTGTATGCTTGTTTCTTACCTCACTTTAGAAAAGAATACACCAAAAAGACCAGAATTGAAATGAGAAGCAGCTAAGAGGAAGGGCTGAAATCCAGGGAGGGCTGAGGAGTCCAGGCTTCTTGAGTGGTCCCTCCTCTTGGTTCAGCAGAGAACACAATGACGCACATAAACTGTAACAAAATGGGAAGAGGCAAGTGCCCTAAGAAGGACGCAAATACAGCCGTGTGGGGTCTTAGGCAACACAAAGTTCCCCACCCGTTCCTTCCCAGAGAAGGCACCACTGAGTCAGGTCTCAGTCACTGGGATCTCCGTGGATGCAGGTGGGAAAGACAAACAGGACCACTGCCAGCAGAAGGAGGGCTTCTGGTGGAGTGTCCTGGGGTCCAGAAGTAGTGAATTACTGAGATCCCTGGACCAAGGAGGAAGTAATGGATGATTCCAGGAAGAGAAGATGTCTGAATTGATAAGAATGATTAGCAGGTGAAGTTTGGCAACATTTCCAGCACATATGGGGCCTTCAAAAGCCCTTGGTAGGGCTTCCCTGGTGGCGCAGTGGTTGAGAGTCCGCCTGCCGATGCAGGGGACGCAGGTTCATGCCCCGGTCCGGGAAGATCCCACATGCCGTGGAGCAGCGGGGCCCGTGAGCCATGGCCGCTGAGCCTGTGCGTCCGGAGCCTGTGCTCTGCAACGGGAGAGGCCACAACAGTGAGAGGCCCGCATACCGCAAAAAAAAAAAAAAAAAAAAAAGCCCTTGGTAGTGGCCCAGGGGGCAGAAGAGTTCCATGTGCCTGGGGAGGACCCTATGTACCTGTTTGCCAGGATGTCCTGGTTTACACCTGCTGTCATGGCATCCCATCTCCCATCCACTTTCAGGGACAAAAAAGTATATGGCTACCCTGTATCTGGCAAGTTCAAAGAGCCAACAGGTAGGGCCCAACACTTAGGTGTACTGAAAGTGCTCAAGAAATCGTGTTTTTAAAAGCCTGTGTCACAATGCCAGCTAAGTGTTATCAAGAAGATGGGTCTCAGACAGTGAACTTGTAGGTAACTGCAACCACAGATAGATCTGAAAGCCAGAGTCAGCTGTTCTTCCCTACACCTTATTTGGTCTGGGCTCAACTTTATACGAAATAATTCCAGTGGGTATCTATCACAAAGATATGCAGGAAAAGCCAGCCTTTGATAAATAAATAGCCTCCCATCTATTTGCAGCCAGTTAGAGCAAGGAAAAAGCCTACCACGGGCTTACAACACACACTGACACAAACCGAGCGTGATCATTCTTATCCAGGAACACTGCTGAGCTTAAAAAAACTGTATCCCAAGAAGTTAATTAAAACCACATAGAGCTGTCAGGCAGCTTAAAAATCAAATACACAGTAACTTGAAACAATGAGGCTTACTAATCATGGCAGACAAATCAGCTAGTTTTTGCAGAGGAGCCAGACTATCTGCAGATGAGCTAGAACACTTTCAGGAAAGAAAGAAAATTGTAAAGTGTTCACAGAGCAGAGGGCAGGACAAGAAGGAGGCAATTTTTTTAATATAAATTCATTTTCTTATTTATGTATTTTTGGCTGTGTTGGGTCTTCGTTGCTGCACGCGGGCTTTCTCTAGTTGTGGCGAGCGAGAGTTACTCTTCGTTGAGGTGCGCGGGCTTCTCATCGCGGTGGCTTCTCTTGTTGTAGAGCAGGGACTCTAGGCACGTGGGCTTCAGTAGTTGTGGCATGCGGGCTCAGTAGTTGTGGCGCATGGGCTTAGTTGCTCCATGGCATGTGGGATCTTCCCGGACCAGGGCTCGAGCCCGTGTCCCCTGCATCGGCAGGCGGGTTCTTAACCACTGCGCCACCAGGGAAGCCCGAAGGGGGCAATTCTAACCATCTTTTCAACTCGGACATGGAATCTGTCTGCAGGGATCCCGCGGGGGTATGTGTAGGCTTTTTTAGCCAAGTCTCATTTAGTTGACTGATGCTGTGTTGTTGCTGGGGTTTATTACCATGTGAAGTTGAAAGGCTTGATGTTAATGCGTCTTCAGCTTCAAGCCTCACCACGCACACCCTCGTTTAAACTTAACTGTGCTGGGCAGTGTGCTTTGATGGGGTGGCAGTCTGGCTTGGGTGTTTCTGCCATTCCCCAATGCACGTGGTGTGACCACTGAGACAGGGAACCCGCTTTTTCTCTGGCTCTCTTCTGATTCTTCTGTTGCTTTTTCATTAGAAAATGGATAAATGATGACAAAAATTATTAATAACCCCCTCAAAGCCTTATATAAAAAAGAATGTGGAACCAAAACCATGAAAATAAAGCAACTTGAACTCATTTGCACTGTGAATAGGGAACAAAGACTTTGGACCTTCCCTAATTCTGGATTCCAGATTCCAAATATTTCATAAATAAAATATGACCAGCCGCATGAAATTGCAAGGTATGGACTGTGGGAATTATATTCACAAGGAGACATTGTTTTCAAAAGTTCCTGCTGGCAAAGCCAGACTTCGCACTGCCACTTTTAACCCTGTCAAATAAAACCACTCCAGATAGGGAGGTTGGCGAGACTTCATGGTACATTAAAAGCTTAAAATTTGCCCTCTAGAGTAGGGGAAAATCTGATTATATTCATTTATGCTCTATGATGGCATCTATTATGTATTTTTAAAAATATTTCTTTTTTTATAAATTTATTTTATTTTTATTTACCTATTATTTTTGGCTGTGTTGGGTCTTCATTGCTGTGTGCAGGCTCTAGAGCTCATGGGTTTCAGTAGACACAGTGCGTGGGATCAGTAGCTGTGGCTCTTGGGCTCTAGAGCGGCAGGCTTGGTAGTTGTGGCACACGGGCTTAGTTACTCTGCAGCATGTGGGATCTTCCCGGACCAGGGCTCCAACCCGTGTCCCCTGCATTGGCAGGTGGATTCTTAACCACTGCGCCACCAGGGAAGCCCCTCTATTCTGTGTTTTTAAGGAAAGAAAAGGCATGTCACTTCCTTTGTACGTGTATCGTCTAAATGAAGTCAATATTAGATGTTAATGAAATGCCATATGACAGAAATGAGACCACCTACATGAAAATTTATAGTTGTACTCTTATAAATGCGTATCTTTTATCCTAATAAATATTATGAAGTATATACACAAAAGGATATCTCATAAATAAAACTCAACTTATTTTCAGACACTAAGGGTCTGAAAAGACCCCACTTCAGGAGAGAAAAAAGACCTTCAAACATATTTGCTTTATTCCCAGATAATTCCTGCATACATAAAATGTGGTAAGTTGAAACAACGGCATCAAATACTCTAACAGCAATTCCCCAAGGAAAGCAAGAAAGTATATGCTTTAATTAGTCTGGTAGCTATTTTCATAGTCAAGGAATGCTGGAGACACTAGCTTCTTCCCAGCACAAACCACCTTTATTCAGAATCGGGCAGATAGAATACACGGGTGCAAAGTTTGATTCCAAACCATCAAACACAAATACACAGTTGCCTGCTGGGCTGTGACTATGGGCCAGCCACCGTGAGATCCTGGGGATATAAATGAGCAATACCGTACCGGCTGAGTGGTGGCCCCAAAGGCATGTCTACATGCTAGTCCCTGGAACCTGTGAATGTGATCTTATCTGGAAGAAGGGTCTTTGTGGGTGTAATTAAGTTTTGTTAGAGATCTTTAGATGAGATCATCTTGGATTAGCTGGGTGGTCCCTAAATCCAGTGACAAGTGTCTTTATAAGAGACACACAGGGAGAAGGAGGAGGTATGGGAAGATGGAGACAGAGACTGAAGTCAAGGAATATTCGAGCCACCGGAAATTGAAGAAGCAAGGAAGGATCCTCCTCTAAAGTCTACAGCGGGAGCGGGACCCTGCTAACACTTTAGTTTTGCACATCTGTCTTCCAGAACCGTGAGAGCATAAATTTCTATTGTTTTAAGCCACCAAGTTTGTGGTAATTTGTTACAGCAGCCCTAGGAAATGGATACAGGGGACCATCCCAACATCCAGAAGCTTAGGGACAAAATGCAGGGCAGGGAAACGTTAGATAAAATTTACTTTATAAGTAGCTTCTTTACAAGAAAGAAAACAATAGGCAGAAAAACAGGAAAATTAATGGTATGTTTGATTTTTTAAAAATTCAAGCTAGCTGGGCTTCCCTGGTGGCGCAGTGGTTGAGAGTCCGCCTGCCGATGCAGGGGGTGCGGGTTCATGCCCTGGTCCGGGAAGATCCCACGTGCCGTGGAGCGGCTGGGCCCGTGAGCCATGGCCGCTGAGCCTGCGCGTCCGGAGCCTGTGCTCCTCAACGGGAGAGGCCGCAGCAGTGAGAGGCCCTTGTACTGCAAAAAAAAAAAAAAAAAAAAAAAAATTCAAGCTAGCTAAGGACCCACGCACATATATTTTGGATCCATCAACCCCAAGTGCTGGAGTCCTGGGCTGTCTGGGGTTTGGCACGTAACCTCAGCAATCTGCCTTTCCAAGTGGAGCTAGACTCATCTTTACAAGAGGCCCTGAAGAGCAGGCTTGAGTAGGAAACACTTTCTTGTACATGCTTATTTATAGACAGCATATGTGGAATAAGGGAATTGAAAATTCATGTGCACGTGTGAATATCCTCGGCTTGGGCCTGGGTACACCCACGGTGGGGATTCAGCTGTACTGGGTGTGTCTGGCACACTGGTGAGTTGGATTGGACCAGAGACCAAAGCGGTGCTAAGAAAATTCTTGCAAGAAAATTCCTCCTTTGGCAGGATTCTTACCCAGAGGCCCAGGCATTGGCTTCCCAGGTCTGTAAAGTTCTGAGTATGTCTGTGAAATGCTGCCTGTGTGCATGCACTTTTCTGAGATAGGGCTTTTATTACCCTTTTGAAAGCCTCTGTGACCCCCCCAAATTAAGAAACTGTGTCCTAAGAAACCAGAGGAAGACTTAGTGAACGAGACCCATGAGAACAGCTTCAGTTGTCAGAGAAATTCTAGTTCCAAAGCCACAGCTTCTACTTGACAGGACTCCTAGAGGCAAGGCTGGGTCTGAGGCGATGGGAGAAGACTGAAAGCAATGACTGGAAGGCTGGTACGTGGAGGCCTGGGTGCCCTTGCTTTGGGGCCCCATCAGGGACTAACACAGCAGAGAAGGCCATTCTCCATCTCCCTTCCAAGGGCCCTGCAAAGGTTTGGTCCACTGAGCCTTCAGTAACCACCAATGGAGACTGGCTCACCTACAGAGCAGGGCACACACACGATGGCTCTGGAGACCCCAGAGATGGGGGAGAGCTTCAGGGGGCTGAGTTTCCTGCTGCAGCCAGGGGGACAATGAAAGCAGCAGAATTCGATTGTCATGTGCTGTAAGCTCATCGCCACCCACAGACATGGGAACATTCACGTGACACACCGCTGTGACACAGGATTTGTACCACAAAAAGATTATACAAATATATTTAGGTTGACCAATGCTCATTACGTTGGGGACAGCTTTTTTTTTCTTTTTTTTTTTTGCGATACGTGGGCCTCTCACTGCTGTGGCCTCTCCCGTTGCGGAGCACAGGCTCCGGATGCACAGGCTCAGCGGCCATGGCTCATGGGCCCAGCCGCTCCGTGGCACATGGAATCTTCCCGGACCGGGGCATGAACCCGTGTCCCCTGCATCGGCAGGCGGACTCTCAACCACTGTGCCACCAGGGAACCCCGGGGACAGCTTTTAATGCTCAGTTCTATTTGAAAAACAAAAAATCCTAGATTCTTTCTCAGATTCTTCTGACCAAGACCGTGATGGCAACGCTCATTCCCTAATGGGCCCAGAGTACCATGCTTTGCCCTAAGCATCAAAAAAGGAGCACTGGGGGCACATCTCTGCCAACTGTGAGTGGACAGTATTTTCAGACCTCTGCTGTGTGGCTGGTGGGCTAGAAAGGCGTTCAACCCTCTAGGGCTGATGAGGCTGATGTCTTTGTTCCAGACAACAACAGTTTACCCAGAACCTTTCCACTGAGGTAAACAGGAAAATCAGACCCTTTCTCAAAACACTGGACAAAAAAACCCCAAAAACCCACAAATGCATAGTTTTTGTTTTGTTTTGTTTTTTATGGTCTCAACAAAGACAGGTAAAGACAAGAATACATATTTACATAGAAGGCTTTTGGACAAAATAGAAAAGGAGCTTAGGGAGTTCCCATTTTATAATTTGCTTAAAAAACAAAAAAGCTAAATCCTCAGCCGTGGTCTCTATTGAAAAAGAAAAAAAAAAAATTAGAGAAGAGGAACTAGTCGGAAAGTGGAGTGAATGCTGGCTTCCCCCCAGGCCCACTCAACCCCGTCACCATGGAGACTCCTGAAGGTTCCAGGAATGACTCACGAGATTCGCTGATGAAGCCTTTGAAATGGAAGCAGTACCACAGCACAAAGACAAACTTAGTCTGCAGCCCTTGAAGAAGGAGGCTTTGACTCCTGATGACGCCCAAGATGTGGAATTTGGGCTGCAGTGCTGCAGACAGGATGCGCTTTCCTTCTTCCAGGTCCTCATTACTTGGGGCGCTTGCCTCCAAGAGCAAAGGTCCAAAAATGCTTTTGCCTGGGATGGAGCTTTTGCACCACTATTAGAGGAATAGTGATGTAAACCCCGAGTGTGTGGGTGCTGGGAAGGGGAGGTTGCAGTGCCGGAGGCTGGGGGTAGGGACGGGCGCCCTTGGATGCTGGGAGGGCACTTTTACAGAAGCACCGAGCTGGGCACAGGTGTGTGGGTGCTCTGGACCGTCCCCTCGTGGGCCACTGAAGCTCAGTCCCTCGGCTGCCCCTGTAGCTGCAGGAAACTCACTCACCATAGGTTCTTCAGAACTCAGGGATGCAGGCGCCATGCCGAATGGCCTTGGGCTTCACCTCCACCTTAGCAAGGATGTAAAGACAGAGAGCCACGGGAAGAAGCTCGAAGGAAGACATTCTCTGCGCAGAGTTTTATCTGCAGAATTCCTTTAAAAATCATCCTGGGCAATTTTGGCGCTGGGAAAGCTCCTGCCCGGGGCTCTGACCTGCATGTGCCCTGGTTGCTTCTTTCTCAAGGGCCTCACTGGTGTAGGGGGTCCTCTGGCAAAGCCTACCCTGGAGGCCACATCAGCTCCCGACTCAGGGGGCCAGTGCCTCTGTTCACCCCCAGAGCCTGGAGCCCTCCCTTCAGGGCTTGTCTGGGGATCCCAGCTCCCGAGGGCGTGTGTGTCAGGCTGGCCTGTCCCCCTGCTTGCTGGACGCAGCCAAGCCCGCCAGCCTCAGAGGAAAACCTAAGGAGGAAGGGAAGCCTTCTGGGGTCAAGCCCAGGCCTTGTCTCAGGCTGAACAAAAGCAGTAAACCTGAGACTCCAGGCAGTTTGCCAGGATTGCCCCTCTAACTCTTCCATAAACTGAAGTTCCCCAGAATTCTAGAGCGCGAAATGCATGGAAATGACCCCCTTTCTTCCCTCGAAGGGCGGAGCCAAGGTGCAGACACATATTCTTTCCTCCTCCACCCGAAATCGAGGCCCTGGGGAGTGCACCTGCTTAACCAGGAGAGCACGTAAGAAATAAAGGTCTGAGCACTGCATCTCTCACCTCCTCTCAACTATTTATTCTGATTTCTCGACAAGCAAGTTAATTGGATGGGCCCCCGTGACAGACATTCCATACTCAAATTCATAGCTTTCTGCCAAAAGAACATATTGTGTGCTGCTATATTTTCCGCGTCGGAACTGGGAGCTGACGTGGGTCCTGAGCAGTTTTACGTGGGAAAAGAACAAAGACAACGGCTCCAGAGGTACCGGGCTGGCCTGGGAAGAAGAGCCGGGGGCCTGACCCTGCACCTTGCATCAGCACCTGCTCCGGTTGCTGTTTTTAGTGTGGCTCTGGCTTGGCTGGGTTCGAGTTCAAAGGGAGACACAGAACAGATGCCAGTTAGGGGTCCTCCTGAAGCCTGGGAAGTACTTGGGCTGTCTGGTGGCAGCCTCGCTGGGCTACCTGGCTGGCCCTGGCGGGCAGGTCCCTGCCACATGACCCTGTGTCCCCGTCAAGTGCGCCCCCGCACAGGCAACTGGACCTTCCCGAAAGCATAGTGCCCACCGGCTGCTCCTCCTCCGGGGGGGCCGGGAGGTCCCGGCCACACAGACGGAAGGGCCAGAGCAGGCTCAGGGCTGCAGGCCCAGGCCCAGGCTGGCCTTCAGTGACCGTCTGCAGCCTCCAGCACTGCCTGGTGGGCTCCTGTCTCCATCAGCAAAATGTAACGGCTACTTCCTCTGGTGCAATGATGTTTCCCCTCTGAGACATCTCTCTTCATTTTCTGGGATTTTCCATCCCTCCCTGTGTTCCTCCGGCCGTCTGCCGGGGTCCCTTAGCCTCCACCATCCCTCTGCTTCCGGCGCCTCTCTGTGGTCCCCTCATGCTCACCATGCAGGGATGCCAGCACCCCACCCTCCTCCCGGTGCTTGAGCCCCCTGCACACTCCACCCCCTGTGGTACCTGCTGTCAGCCCTAAACAGGCAGAGAGAGGCTGCTGCCTCTCCTGGGAGATGGCCACCTGGAGCCTTTGTTCCCCATTCAGGCCCCAGAACGCTCAGCAGAGAGCAAGCAAACGCGACCCTGGGGTGCACTTGCTGGAGGCAGAAGGCCTGCCCCCGACTCTACCCGGCAGAGCCCTCTGGGGCCCCCAGTGCACTCCAGTGTGGGCCACTGAGCCATGTGGATACCCCAAACCTCTGCTGTCACTGTCCCCAAAGGGCCTCACCTACATGACCTCAGCCCCAAGGATCACCTATCAGCGTCGTTCCTGTGCTACAGTGGAGATATGCTCTGGGGGTCCTTCCCTCCACCTCTCTGGACACATCATCTTGAGAAGTCCTTTGGTTGTTGCCAGCGTTTGTTTTGGCTTTTTCATCAGACTGTAAACCTCTCAAAGGTGGAACCACACCCTCCATCTCTCCGTTGGTTCCCATGAAACCCTTTTCTGGGGGTCCCTCCCTCCACCTGTCTGACATACACCCTCTCTGTTCTCCTCCCTGGCTCCCCGGCCACTGAACCTCTGGTTTAGGGTCTCAGTCCTCTTGTGGTCCCTTCCCCCCTGAAGCTACACTTTGGGCAACCTCACCCACACGCAGTCGCCACTGCTGCCTCCGAGCTGAGACTGACGGTCCCAACCAAGAATCCAAACCCACATCTCAGCTTCCTACTGGACTGTGCTCCACCTCAAAGTTCTGAGGTGACTTCCATCTAGTACATCATGAATTAAGCAAATCATGTGTCTCCCAACCTGGTCTTCTTCTGGTATCGCGTGTCTTGGTTAATGGCTCCACTACCCACCCAGTCACCCGGAAACCTGGAATCCCCTTAGACTCCCCCCCTCCCTATACCACGACTGCACCCAGCTCATCACCTAATCTGTTCCTTGCAAACTCACCACGTGTCAGGACCAGAGCTGAGCGCTAACGTAGACTGTTTCATTTACTTCTCACCAGAAGTCTATGGAGCAAACACTATTGTAAAGCCTATCTTACAGATGAGAACACCAAGATTTAGAAAGGTGAAGAAATTTCCCCAAGTCACACAAGTGACAAGTAGTGGCTTTGAGAGTCATAGTCAGACGAGCTGAACCCGGAAGAGACAGACACATCTTCCTGCCCTCGGCCAGAACCTGTCCTTCACAGGAGGCCACCTCGCAAGGCGGAGGGGTCTTTCTATAAAGGGCAAACGGAGGTTCACAGCACCCGGTGACCAGTCCCAGGCCCAGCAGAGCCATGGCCTTCTTGTTCCCCCACGGCACAAGCTACCTGCGAGGGAACAGGCTCCAGAGCGATCAACAGGGTTGCCTTCTGCTAACTGCCAATTGAGTTTAAAATTCTTGTATGAGTTATGATTATTCTGGCGATGATGAGCAGCTCTGAATTTCCACTGACTGAGAATAAAAAGAAGGAGTTGAAGTGGCAGTACGAAAGATCTAAATTTGAAATTAAAAAAAAAAAACAAAAAACAACTCTTCTAGATCTGGAGAGCTGGTAGACTTCTTATTCTCTTGCCAAGGGGGTCTATGCCACCTCTCTCTCGCCTTCTGGAAATCCTTTTAAATGGCTCAGAGACATGGTATAGCTGGAATGAGTTTGGAGAAACCAAAATGAAAACAGTCTTGCCACTCAACATGAGAGGTTGCTTTTTTTTTTTGAATTTCTGAATTTTATTTAATTTATTTTTTATACAGCAGGTTCATATTAGTTATCTATTTTATACATATTGGTGTATACATGTCAATCCCTATCTCCCAATTCATCCCACCACCACCCCCCGCACCCCACCACTTTCCCCCCTTGGTGTCCATACATTTGCTCTCTACATCTGTGTCTCAACTTGTGCCCTGCAAACTGGTTCATCTGTACCATTTTTCTAGGTTTCACATACAGGCATTAATATATGATATTTGTTTTTCTCTTCCTGACTTACTTCACTCTGTATGACAGTCTCTAGATCCATCCACATCTCTACAAATGACCCAATTTCATTCCTTTCTATGGCTGAGTAATATTCCATTGTATATATGTACCACATCTTCTTTATCCATTCATCTGTCAGTGGTCTTTAGGTTGCTTCCATGACCTGGCTATTGTAAATAGTGCTGCAATGAACATTGGGGTGCATGTGTTTTTTGAATTATGGTTTTCTCTGGGTATATGTCCAGTAGTGGGAATGCTGGGTCATATGGTAATTTTATTTTTAGTTTTTTAAGAAACCTCCATACTGTTCTCCATAGTGGCTGTATCAATTTACATTCCCACCAACAGTGCAAGAGGGTTCCCTTTTCTCCACACCCTCTCCAGCATTTGTTGTTTGTAGATTTTCTGATGATGTTCATTCTAACTCTTGTGAGGTGATACCTCATTGTAGTTTTGATTTGCATTTCTCTACTAATTAGTGATGTTGAGAAGCTTTTCATGTGCTTCTTGGCCATCTCTATGTCTTCTTTGGAGAAATGTCTATTAAGGTCTTCTGCCCATTTTTGGATTGAGTTGTTTTTTTTTTTTAATATTGAGGTGCATGAGCTGTTTATATATTTTGGAGATTAATCCTTTGTCCATTGATTCCTTTGCAAATATTTTCTCCCATTCTGAGGGTTCTCTTTTCATCTTGTTTGTAGTTTCCTTTGCTTTGCAAAAGCTTTTAAGTTTCATTAGGTCCCATTTGTTTATTTTTGTTTTTATTTCCATTACTCTAGGAGGTGGATCAAAAAAAATCTTGCTGTGATTTATGTCAAAGAGTGTTCTTCCTATGTTTTCCTGTAAGAGTTTTATAGTGTCCAGTCTTACATTTAGGTCTCTAATCCATTTGGAGTTTATTTTTGTGTATGGTGTTAGGGAGTGTTCTAATTTCATTCTTTTACATGTAGCTGTCCAGTTTTCCCAGCACCACTTATTGAAGAGACTGTCTTTTCTCCATTGTATATCCTTGCCTCCTTTGTCATACATGAGTTGACCATAGGTGTGTGTGTTTATCTCTGGGCTTTCTATCCTGTTCCATTGATCTATATTTCTGTTTTTGTGCCAGTACCATATTGTCTTGATTACTGTAGCTTTGTAGTATAGTCTGAAGTCAGGGAGTCTGATTCCTCCAGCTCTGTTTTTTTTTTCCTCAAGACTGCTTTGGCTATTCGGGGTCTCTGGTGTTTCCATACAAATTTTAAGATTTTTTTGTCCTAGTTCTATAAAAAAAAAATGCCACTGGTAATTTGATAGGGATTGCATTGAATCTGTAGGTTGCTTTGGGTAGTATAGTCATTTTCACAATATTGATTCTTCCAGACCAAGAACATGGTATATCCCTCCATCTGTTTGTGTCATCTTTGATTTCTTTCATCAGTGTCTTATAGTTTTCTGAGTACAGGTCTTTTACTTCCTTAGGTAGGTTTATTCCTAGGTATTTTATTCTTTTCGTTGCAATGGTGAATGGGAGTGTTTCCTTAATTTCTCTTTCTGATCTTTCATTGTTAGTGTATAGGAATGCAAGAGATTTCTGTGCACTAATTTTGTATCCTGCTACTTTACCAAATTCATTGATTAGCTCTAGTACTTTTCTGGTAGGATTTTTCTCTGTGTATAGTATCATGTCATCTGCAAACAGTGACAGTTTTACTTCTTCTTTTCCAATTTGTATTCCTTTTATTTCTTTTTCTTCTCTGATTGCCGTGGCTAGGACTTCCAAAACTATGTTGAATAATAGTGGCGAGAGTGGACATCCTTGTCTTGTTCCTGATCTTAGAGTGCTTTCAGTTTTTCACCATTGAGAATGATGTTTGCTGTGGATTTGTCGTATATGGCCTTTATTATGTTGAGGTAGCTTCCCTCTATGCCCACTTTCTGAAGAGTTTTTATCATAAATGGCTGTTGAATTTTGTCAAAAGCTATTCCTGCATCTATTGAGATGATCATATGGTTTTTATTTTCAAATTGTTAATCTGGTGTATCACATTGATTGATGTACGTATATTGAAGAATCCTTGCATCCCTGGGATAAATCCCACTTGATGGTGGTATATGATCCTTTTAATGTGTTGTTGGATTCTGTTTGTTAGTATTTTGTTGAGGATTTTTGCATCCATATTCATCAGTGATATTGGTCTGTAATTTTATTTTTTTGTAGTATCCTTGTCTGGTTTTGGTATCAGGGTGATGGTGGCGTCATAGAATGAGTTTGGGAGTGTTCCTTCCTCTGAAATTTTTTGGAAGAGTTTGAGAAGGATGGGTGTTAGCTCTTCTCTAAATGATTGATAGAATTAATCTGTGAAGCCATCTGGTCCTGGACTTTTGTTTGTTGGAAGATTTTTAATCACAGCTTCAATTTCATTACTTGTGATTGGTCTGCTTATATTTTCTATTTCTTCCTGGTTCAGTCTTGGAAGGTTATACTTTTCTAAGAATTTGTCCATTTCTTCCAGGTTGTCCATTTCATTGGCATAGAGTTGCTTGTAGTAGTCTCCTAGGATGCTTTGTATTTCTGTGGTGTCTGTTGTAACTTCTCCTTTTTCATTTCTAATTTTATCGATTTGAATCCCCTTCCTCTTTTTGTTGATGAGTCTGGCTAATGGTTTATCAATTTTGTTTGTCTTCTCAAAGAACCAGCTTTTAGTTTTATTGATCTTTGCTTTTGTTTTCTTTGCTCAGCTCAGTAGAACTTTATTCTGCTGTCTGCTGATGGGTGCGGCTGGGTTCCCTCCCTGTTGGTTGTTTAGCCTGAGGCAACCCAACACTGGAGCCTACCTGGGCTCTTTGGTGGGGCTAATGACAGACTCTGGGAGGGCTCATGCCAAGGAGTACTTCCTAGAACTTCTGCTGCCCGTGTCCTTGTCCCCATGGTGAGCCACAGCCACCACCCACCTCTGCAGGAGACCCTCCAACACTAGCAGGTAGGTCTGGTTCAGTCTCCTATGGGGTCACTGCTCCTTCCCCTGGGTCCCGATGCGCACACTACTTTGTGTGTGCCCTCCAAGAGTGGAGTCTCTGTTTCCCCCAGTCCTGTCGAAGTCCTGCAATCAATTCCCACTAGGCTTCAGAGTCTGATTCTCTAGGAATTCCTCCTCCCGTTGCTGGACCCCCAGGTTGGGAAGCCTGACGTGGGGCTCAGAACCTTCACTCCAGTGGGTGGACTTCTGTGGTATAAGTGTTCTCCAGTCTGTGAGTCACCCACCCAGCTGTTATGGGATTTGATTTTATTGTGATTGCGCCCCTCCTACCATCTCATTGCAGCTTCTCTTTTGTCTTTGGATGAAGGGTTTCTTTTTTGGTGAGTTCCAATGTCTTCCTGTCGATGATTTTGCGGCAGTTAGTTGTGATTCCGGTGCTCTCACAAGAGGGAGTGAGAGCACGTCCTTCTACTCCACCATCTTGAACCAATCTCACTTTTTAAAAAAATTTATTTTATTGAAGTATGGTTGATTTACAATGTTGTGTTAATTTCTGCAGTACAGCAAAGTGATTCAGTTATACATATACATATTCTTTTTCATATTGCTTTCCATTATAGTTTACTGCAGGATATTGAATATGGTTCCCTGTGCTATACAGTACGACCTTGTTGTTTATCCATTCTATATATAATCTGCTAATCCCACACTCCAAATCCATTCCTCTCCCACCTCTCCTCCCCCTTGGCAACCACAAGTCTGTTCTCTATGTCTGTGAGTCTGTTTCTGTCTCATAGATAAGTTCATTTGTGTCATATTTTAGATTCCACATATAAATGATATTATATGGTATTTGTCTAACTTAATTCACTTAGTATGATCATCTCTAGGCCGAACCATGCATGTTCCTGCAAATGGCATTATTTCATTCTTTTTTGGGGCTGAGTAGTATTCCACTGTATATATATATATATATATATATATATATATATATATATATATATACTGCATCTTCTTTATCCATTCATCTGTCAATGGACATTTAGGTTACTTCCATGTCTTGGCTATTGTGAACAGTGCTGCTATGAACATAGGGGTGCATGCATCTTTTCGAATTACAGTTTTGTCCAGATATATGCCCAGGAATGGGATTGCTGGACCATACGGCAACTCTATTTAGTTTTTTGAGTACCCTTCATACTGTTTTCCATAGTGGCTACAGCAGTTTACATTCCCACCAACAGTGTAGGAGGGTTCCCTTTGCACCAGAGGTTGTTGTTGGCCTGTAGGCATATTTGCTTTGGCAGACATAGTGTCTCATGAGAATCCTGATTTCTGGCTTCTTCTGAAAACTCAGTTCGTATGCCCACCCCAGCCTCTCTGTCCCCTTTGGCAAAACCGCAGCTGGAGCAGGATCAGCCTGCCTCCCTGGATGCGTCCTGCACACTCCAGGTGGCCTTGACCCCCCAGGCAGCTTAGCTACTGATGTCACCTTCCTGACCTCTTCAGACCTGTGAGTGGGTGACTTCAGATGGCATTAGTAAGGTCAGCCCTTCAAAGGTGCACCTTTCCACTTCGCCAAAGTCCGAGCTATGCCAAACTTTGCTAGGCAGCATCAGATCATGGACTACAAGCCGAACTGCTTTTACCTTGAAACGTCTGGTTCCCACACTCCTATTTTATTGCTCCAGAAAAACACAGCCAGGTCAAGTGATCTTCTTGCTTACCTTCCGGGGAGATCAGAAGAAGTATTCCCCAGGTGTTGCAATACAAACTTCTTTCTCAGAATTGCCAACTTTGCTGCACCGAGTCACACGTGGATTTCTACCTAATGAAAAGTCCAGAGCAGCCTGGAGTCTGACAGATAGAGCTCACTCTCCTGTTTCCTCTGGTGCCGATCACAGACATGTTTACGGGAAAATGCCCTCATCTGCTTCAGGCAGCTCCAGCCACTCAGCCATGTGAGATCTGTCTTCAAAGTCAATTGCCTGTCATTTTGCTGATTTATGTTGAGCAACTGCAAGGCCCCCTCGAGGTATTTGTAGCAGCTTGATGATTCCCGGCTTATAAAGTGGCAGTGGGCAGAATATTTCAGTTCAAATTCCCATCAAGACAGAATTTAAATCCCCGGCTCTGCTGCTCATATTTGCAATGTGAGCACTTCAGATAAGCAGAAACCACCGAGCCTTGAATGCTGGGAGAAGTACAACCTGGGTTTCTTCAAATAGAGCCTGGACCCAAATCTTCTTTCAGACTTTGGCTGGAAAGGGATCCCAACAGTCTTTAAAATTGTGATCACATATGCTGTTTCCCAAGAAATACTGCCGACTGGGGCTGGATGGGAGCTATCAGATAAGATTAGAGGAAGCGAAACGCCTTCCCCCTCCCTCTGGCCTGCATTCCTCACATTTCAACCAGCAGAATCTGACTTCTTTGGAATAACTTGCCTTCTAACAGAAGTTTCCTTTTAAAAATAAAAATATTACTGAAAAGAGTGACCTATTAAATGACTGGCCCACTCGTTTCTGGTTTAGCTTCGATTTTAATGGAGTAGAACTTCCCTTCTGAGCTCTCTCTCCCCTCCCCCTACACACAGAAAGTGTTGGAAGGTTCCAGATCCCGGGGAGCTGGCCCTCCTCCGCTGCTGCTGGAAGGTGAGACAGCAGGTTCTTTCTGAGAATCACCCAGCGTCCTGCAGGGATACCTTCCAAGCTTTGTCCCGGCACGGAGCCATCAAGAGGTGAAAATGGAGGCATCTTTTATGTTCTCTCGTATTGCATTTGGAAGTCAGACACCAGGGATTTATGGATTGCCCACGGCTTACATTGCCTGTATTCCTGCGTTGCTTGTTTGCTCGGATAATAAAATCTCACAATGTTAGGGCTGCAAGGAGATTTAGAGACCTTGCTCAGCTTCTTTGGGTAAAGAAACCGAGGCCTAATGACGTCTCCCCAAGTCAGTAGAGCCCAAGGATCCTTAAACACCCAGACATGTGAGAGACTGAGTCATGCAAACTGAGGCCAAGTCCAAAGAGTGCATTCCGTTGATTCACCTCCCTGTCATCTTTCTCCAGCTCTCACTTAGAGAAAGTGTGTATTTCTTCCATTTAGGAAAAAACGGCTCAGCCGTACCACGTCATTACCTTCTTTATTCTCTTTATATCCCAGCCGCCTCTCTCCATGTTTCCATTTCCATCACCCACCCGATTTAGCCAGCTCCAAACTAGTCACTTGCCTTGGTGCCTAGAAGCGTGCTTTTCTGCAGCTCGGCCTCGCGGTTCTGGACCCGCTTTCACACCCAGCCCCCCAGCCCCCCAGCCCCCCACCCCTGCCCCTGGTCCTTCAGCTCCCAGCTCCAGGTTCCCTGCTCCCCGGCTGTGGACTGTTGTGCCTCGGAGGCGCCTCTGGGTGGCAGTGTTTCAGAGCACTCCTCAGCCTGCTACGTGGCTGGGGCTGGGCTGGTGGTTTGTCTTGGGCGGCACGAACACGGCGGCGTGAATAGGCTCAGCAAAGGGGCTCGCCGTGGTGCTCGAGAAATTGAGAAATCGAGAATGAGATATTATGGTGACGAGGGCAGAGGTCCGCGTGCTGTCTGTGTACTTTCAGAGCTTGCTTAAGCCACAAAGCTGATATCCGCCTTCCTTCTTACAAAGGAACCTCAAATCCCGAGGCTGTTGGAGAGGTGTCCCCGAAAAGAATGACCATAACCCTCTGCCCTCCCCGTTTTGATTTTTCAATCAGTCATTGGGTCCTGATTCATCCATGAAGTCAACAACCAAAGCGGAAAAGGCAGTCCTCGTGAGCGCTGTGTGTTTGCTGGACAGGATAGTAATGGCCTGATCCTTCTAATGGCTTTGGTCACTGCAGGATATTAGCTATTAGAAGGGTCTGTTGAAAGGGGGGCCGCGGGGAAGGTAGGGCCGGCCATCTGCTGATTACAACATGCCCGGGGAACGCAAAGAACATTTAAAGAGACACTGTCCATCTCCTTGGACACGTAATTCATATGTCATTTAAAAGGTATATGTAGGGCTTGAATTTTAGTATCTGAATTATTTCCACAGCTCAGACTCTAAATGCAAGGTCGCAGGCTGGAGACAGTCCCAGGAACTGTTTGTTTCCACCCCTCACGCTTTCTGAACAGAACTTCTCCGGGGACTAAATGGAATGCGGGCTGGAAGGCTTGAGCATTTACATCATAGGTCGGATTCTCTGGAAGTCAAACCAAATGTTTTCATTATAAACAAGTCAGCCCAAGACCAAACTGGGAAGGACCCCTTTGATTTCCAAGCCTCCACAAAGAAAGCGTCCCCGCATCCCTGGTGGCCTGGGACCCCCTCTAGTTCCTGTCTCATTTCTTTTAGTTACATTTCACCTTCCCCCCCAGACCAGAGAGGGAACTAAAGGAAGCAAGCTCTTCCCGAGTGTCAGGAAGTGTCAGCAGAAAGCAGGCTCTCCTCTCAGGGAAGCTGGGCTCAGGCAGCCCCACCGCCCAGATGGGTTAGGCCAGGATGGACAGGTGAACAGATAGTCCCCTGGCTTCCCCTCCCGGCCAGACCCTGCCTCAGCACGGCAACAACTGTTGTCGCATCTGGGGATTTTATATCCCAGCTCAGTGAGAAGGAAGATGTGGAGGACATAGCTGGTATCAAATGCATCCCGTCATTGCACAGAATCAAGCATTTGGTCCCTGAACTAAGAGAATGTAAAACCTTAGGGAGAGGGACTTCCCTGGCGGTCCAGTGGTTAAGACTTCGCCTTCCAATGCAGGGGGTGCGGGTTCGATCCCTGGTCAGGGCGCTAAGATCCCACATGCCTCACGGCCAAAAAACCAAAACAGAAGCAATATAGTAACAAATTCAATAAAGTCTTTAAAAAATGGTCCACATCAAAAAAATCTTAAAAGAAAAAACAAAAAAAAAACCCTTAGGTTAAGATACTTCCAGAACATTGAGAGGTGAGTGCGGCCAATGTGAGGGGCAAGGACTGTCCTATAAATGTCCCAGGCAGCAGGAGATGCAGGTGTCCAGAGAAGGATACGGTTGCTATGGTGATGAAGTCATGGAAACCTCAAAGGAAAGGTGAGGCTGGAGTTGGGCCTTGAAGGAAGGGTAGACTTAGCCACCAGAGGGAAAGAGGAGGGCATTCCTGACGGAGATCTTGGATGAACAAGACGTGGAAACTGGGAACATTCGAGAATAAAAAGATACCCTGTGTGGTGGCAGCTGAAAGGTCTGAGAAGCACAGTAGCAGAAAAGGTGGGAGAAGTAGGTACAGGTCAGATCTGGAATCTCTGTAGTTCGCTTCTTTGGAACGCAAGGAATAGAAGCACTTAATTTACCTTAAGTGAAGGGGGTTGAATCTAAGACGTGAGGGATAAGGAAGGAAGAGCACAGTCCTGCCTCTGGGGACAGCAGGGACACCACACCGCCAAGCTCCACAGAGACAGGGGAGTGTGGGGACAGAGTGCCTCAAGGTCCCGTGTGTTGACAGAAAAGGTGAGGTACAGTAAGGCCAACAGGTTAGAAGATGAGTTCCACTGAAAGGCTAGTTTGATACTCAAAGCTCTCAACAGGAGGGGGGCACACCACACCACACAGGGCCTCACGGGGCAGCACCAGGGCCAGTCCGGAGGCCGGGGGAGGAGGGGAGAGCTGGGGCAGGAGCCTGTGTCGTGATGTACGCAGAACGAGTGCGTGAGGAAGAGGGAGTGGATTTAGGATTGGCCGGGTTGAGTAATTTCAGCAGTCCCTGGGGGCACAGAGCTGTCCTTAGTTTTGGGTCCCTGGCCCTGGGGTGATTAGGGCAGGGGACTAGTGGCCCCGAGTGTGAGAGCCATAAAGAGGTGGTAGGGCGTGGGCTCTGGATTGGCTAGTTTGTGTTTAGAAAGCATGTTCTTGGATGGGTTGTTTACCAGCTCTAAGACTTGTCTAACCCTAGGAGAGGCAGTCCCTTCAGGGTCAGCAAAGCCTCGGATGTCCAAGAATCAGAATATAGAAAATTAAAGACATGCATGGTTAATACACCAAGAGATCACTCAGGACCAGTGTGGCTCTAGCAGTGCTGCCATCCTGCTTCCCCTGTGGCTGCCACTCCAGTGCTGCAGATTGGGTGACTCATCCTCAGCCCCTTGCTGACTCTCCTCCACCGCCCTGTCTGGAGTTAGACTCCCAGGAGAGGATCAGATTCGTCCAGTGGCCTCCATCCAGCACAGCTGTTCCTGTCGGGCAGATCTTTATGCCAGGCCACCTGTGCTGGCCGCTCATGAATCCAGTACCCACTCACGGGCTAACCAATTTACCAGAGGGTCTCACGGCTTGGCAAGCTGTGCTCAGATCCCACTAGTTGGGGCACCCTAGGAGTGGGGAGACACACCCTGAGGATTCCCAGAAGGAGAAAATACACCCAGCCAGCACCTCACTCGGCTTTTCCTGTACAAAGTTTCTGAAAGTCCAGAAATACGTCTGAGTTACAACTGCAGATGCACCCGAGGATTTTAAACAGGGTGGTGACAAGTGAAATAAGCATTTTTATAAGGAAGACGAATCTGGCAACAACACATGGGAATGGGGACATCCCTGGTGGCACAGTGGTTAAGAATCCGCCTGCCAATGCAGGGGACACAGGTTCGAGCCCTGGTCTGGGAAGATCCCACATGCCACGGAGCAACTAAGCCCGTGCGCCACAACTACTGAGCATGCGCTCTAGAGCCCGCAAGACACAACTACTGAGCCTGTGCTCTACAGCCCATGAGCCACAACTACTGAAACCCGCGCCCCTAGAGGCCGTGCTCCGCAGCAAGAGAAGCCACCGCAATGAGAAGCCCACGCACCGCAACGAAGAGCAGCCCCCACTCGCCACAACTAGAGAAAAGCCTGCGCGCAGCAATGAAGACCCAATGCAGCCAAAAATAAATAAATAAAAAAGTAAAATAAATTTATAAAAAAAAATATGGGACTGGATTGGAGACGGAAAAGCCTGAAAACTGGAAAGATCATGAGGATTCCAGGATAAGTCCTCAAGGATTCAAGCACCTGGAGTGGGTGGTGACCATGGCGACAGAGACGAAGGTGCAGTTCCCAGAGTCGAGGCTGAAGGAAGCACTGATGGAGCTTAGTAACTGACTAGCTGAGGAAGGGGAGGGAGAAGGACCACCCAAGGGCGACATCGGGGCTTTGAACCTGGAAGATGGAGAGAAAATGTCTCCTTGACAAAACACCCCAGCAAAGATGGAAAGGGAAGAGATGGGGTTGGAGGACTTGTTTAGATCCATAAACTAGTGTCAAGTGATGGACGCCAATAGCCCCCAATGACGACGGCTGACTAGGAGACAGTGTGGCCCGCGCTGTGCGACACCTCGCTGAGTAGACAAACTAGTGATGTTCTTATTTGCTCATGAGTCCAGGAACTCAACAAACACAACTACCACATCCTTAGATTTCGCCAGCTTTCCTCAAAGTCCAGGTTCTGGGTCCTCGGTAAATAAGTACCACCCACAGTTTTCTGACATCCTCCACCCACTGTGACCAAGAGGGTTTTTTTTTTTAATGATTTTAAAATCATTCAAAGCATGACTCTCATACAAATATATACAGAGCGCCTCCTAAAGAGTTCATTTTCTCACTAATGAGGAAACCAGCAGGATGGTTAAACTGGCCCAAACAGCACGTGTGGAATAGACATTTATATGCTCTCTCAGGAAAGGCAAGTTGAAATAATTTTGCTAAGTCAGATACAAAGCAAGTTAATGTCCTACAGGGCAAGACAACTGTAGCCCTTCAGGTTATTTTTTCACCTGGATGGAAATGTGTGCATCTCTACTGGACAAACAAATCATCATTGTGAGCCCCTCCCCTTCCATGTCTCACTGTGTATCTCTGATCCCTCACAGCCCACCCTGCCTATCTGACCTCACTGGCCCTCCTGGTCCTGGTCCCCTCCTGTTTGTTCCTTCCCAGATTCTGATTCCTCAAGGCTCAGGCCTCCAAGTTCTTCTCTGGTGTAGACGTTCACTCTTGGTAGCTTGTCTCTAAGTGGCCTGGCAGCTCCCCGCCCCTCCCTGGAACCCCAGCCTGGCATCCTGGGGCAGCCTCTGGGATGACCCCTGTGGTCCCCCCGGCTTGAGGTTCACCTCCCCTGAGTGTGGGCTGGATCCATGACTTGCTTCTGAGAAATCAGATGCAGCCAAAGCGATGGGAGGCTGCTTCCACAGTTGGCTCCCGTCGCTGGCAGCTGCCCGCTGCATGCTGCCTTAAGGACAGGCCCACATGGCGAGGAGCTGGGCATGGCCTCTGGCCAACAGCCAGTGGGGACCTGAGGCCCTCAGCCCAAAGCTGAGAAGGACAGCACTGCAGCCTGAGAGACCCTGAATCACAGGACCCGGCGAGGCCACACCCAGACGCTGGCCCCAGAAACTGTGAAATACCATTTGTTTTAAAGCTCTAAGTTTAGGGGTCATTTGTTACGTGGCACTAGATCACTGATACCGTATCTAACTTCTTCCTCTACTTGGATGTGGAAAGGACATCTCAGATTTAACACTGCAAACCCAAATCTCAATTTCCTATCCTAAGAGGAGAGAGAACAGAATATACCAAAATAAAGAAACACAGGTGCTGTGGGGCAGAGAGAGTCGAGGAAACGGAGAGTTCAGGTGACCCATCCACCTGAGAAATCTCTCAGAAGGAAGCAGCTCACGTGTGAAAGTCAGAAAACAATAATTATCCCATAGGTGCAGGTAGGCACCCAACTCAGGGGAAAACTCAGCCAAACTTCCTGCTGATGATCCTGCCTGATTAGTGGGATTGGTTGGAGGGGTTCATGGTGCACCTGCGGGCACGGACACTGACCAGTGGATGTGCATGGCCAGAGCCGGGAAAGGAAGCGTATCACCACTGTGACAAGAGCCACAGAAGCTCAAGCCCGCGTGTGCATCCTTTGGACATTTCAAAAAATCCACCCCAAATCCAGTCACATCGTTCAAACACTTTCTAAGATGAGCATCTGACCAAGCATTAACTATCTTGATGCTTTCAGCTTCCTCCTTATGTGAGCAATTGTCAGATTTTATTCCAAGTTTCTTTGGATTAAAAAATGGCAAAATTTGAGCTCACCCCCCTCCACACCTCCATTCCAGGCAGAGCTAGGAGGAGAATCCTAAATGTGAACACTGAGAGATAAGCTCCCTCTGTGTGCTTTGTGTTTTTGTAACACCGTATATTGAGATTGCGTGTGAAATAAAGTGTGTTCTTTCACATATGTTAGCTCGTTTGAGCCTCACCCAACCTGTGGAAGGAATGGAAAACGTGGCTCTTTTGCCATCTTAAGTGGAAACTGAGGCTCCGAGAGGTCGGAGACTTGCCTAAAGTCACACAGCTGGTCCATTCTGGAACTTGCCCTGGCATCAGTTTTCCTGGTTCATTCGCCTGTTCCTCTGCAGTGGAGGCCCTTGAACTTGAGCGGCATCCACCCCAGTATTCATCCTGCATGTTGGGAGAACAGGACCACAACCGCGACCATGTTCACCAAGGCATTAAAGAACCCACACTGGGAGAAGATGAAGCAGAGGGACCCCGTGTGGCTCTGCGGTCCGAGGGAAGCAAAGGAAGCTGCTCCTGCACGTGGCCTGGCAAGGGACACCAGCTTGGCCTCCCAGGCCAGCAACTCAGGGCACTGGTGGTTTAGCCAAACCCTCTGGAAGATATGAGCACACAAGTGGGGCCCCCGGTGCCAGCGAGGATCTGCCCCGTCTTAGGGCAGAGTGCCGGGCAGCCTTGGTTCGTCCACAGTTCCGGGGTCTCAGGTGCAGCACTGAGTAGAGGTGGAGGTGATGCCGGTGTGGACCCCCCATACTCACCACCTTGTGGTGGACAGATCTTAGCAAGAGCGGAGTGTATGGGGAAACGACTGCTGTGGCTGAGTTTGGGATCCAAGCTGCTGCCGGGTGAGAGGGAGAGGGAACTGAGGGGGGAGGTCCCCAGGGCTTTGCACAAACTCAGCGAGGATTTGGGACATCCATGCTGCCCGAGTGGAGGTTCGAGGCAATCCTGCCTTAACATCCAGGGAAGCCCCTGATGACCAATTACCCTAATAACGAAATTAAGGCCTGGAGGGTTTAAGAATTTGCCCAGATCATCAAACTCCCAAACCAGGGCTCTTTTTACTATATCATGATTTTACATGTCACACCAGATCACTCGACTCTGAGAATTCCCCAGCCGACTGTGGGCGACAGCCCAACAGTCACATGACAAACACCGAGCACTCCCTACCCTTGTCTGGCCCAGCTCACTCTATCCCAAGGGCTGGTTTCTGCCTGTCCTGCGGATGTTTACTGAATCTAAAGGAATGCGTATTTTCTAAAGGTTTGCCCTTGTTAATATACTCGATGACAGGCCTTTGCAAATCCGTCCCTAGGTTGTTGACTCTGACTGGTGCACTCCAACGGGGGTGCAGTGAACGTGGATTTCCTGGGTGAAGACCACCCAGGAGCAGGTTGGTGTCTCTGGCTGTGCCTTCCCAGCCCTTGGAGGCCCCGGGCAAGGTCTTCGCTGATAATAAGCAGCAGGTTGCTTGTGCAGTCACTGGCAGCTCAACAACAGCTGAAATCTGAGCTCTGCTTCCATAATGACTGCAAGTCATGGGGCTACTGGCCCCTTTTCAGCACTTTCCCAGAAATGGAGGATGGAGACAAGTTCAAATCACCCTGCAAAGTGGAAACATTCACAGCAGCCATTCATGACTTCCTTCAACACATGCTTACTGGGGAGAAGTACGTGCCAAGCGCTGAGCCGTGTGTCTGGAATTCCCCGGTGATGGAGATGAACACGTGGTCCTGCCCTTGAGACAGAAACGTGGGGGAGACGGACCGTGGGGGAGCAGTTACCCTGCAGTGGGAAGCAGGTGTGCTGGGGACGCACGTGGTCCGGGTGCTGACAGAGGGGCAGGTGGGTCAGGCTGGCCGGGATGCCCACAGGGTGAGCGGCGGCCAGAAGCGTTGAGCAGCGGCCAGCATTGGTTTGTCCGCGACGTCCAGGTTGTGAAGAAGCTGGTTCTCCAAGACTCAAGAGTCCATCTTCAACTCAAACTCCTAGGAACCCTTCAGGAATGACTACAGAGCTGACATACACACTTCAGCACTCATTTCCCCAGCCCTCCCTGGCTGGACTTCTTTTATTTCAGCTGCCCTGGTGAGGCCATGGATTGGGGCACGTAAACCACAGATTCTGGAAACAGACAGACCCAGCTCTGCCTCCTACTAACTGGGACTTGGAGGAAATCCCCCAACTCAACATCTCCAAGCCTCAGATTCCTCAACTGCAAAACGGAGCTAATCATAGAATGGTTAGATGTATCAGGGTTCTCCAGAGAAACAGAATATCTCCATCTCTATATATAGATATATCCTTCATATATATTAAGAGATTTATTTTAAGGAATTGGCTTACAGGATTATGGGGGCTGGCAAGTCAGAAGCCATGAGTCAGGCTGGAAACTCAGGCAGGAGTTGATACTCTGAAGAATTTCTTCTTCTCTAGGAAACCTCAGTTTTGGCTCATACGGCCTTTCAACGGATTGGATGAGGCCCACCCGTCTTACGGAGGGTAATCTCCTTTCCTTAAGAGCAACTGATAGGAGATGTTAGCCACATCTACAAAATGCCTTCACAGCAAAGCCTAGATTAGTCTTTGATTAAAGAACTGAGTACTATGGCCTGGCTACGTTGACCAAACTAACCATCACAGAAGTATGAAAATAAGGTAAGTATAACACTTAGTCCAGTCCCTGGCACAGAGAGTGCTCAGTTCTTACTTGTAATTTATTCAAAAACATTTGGGCACCTGCTATGATTGGTGAAAGTATATCTAATTCCTTGCCCATCATGAGAGAGATTAATAGTACACCCAACAACTACAGAGTTTGATAGAAATGCAGAATCTCAGGCCCTACCCCAGGCCCAAGTCAGGATCTGCATCTTCACAAGATTCTCGGTGGCTCACGTGTGCACATTAGGACACATGCTAGGACTTCGCTATTTATTTTGAGTAATAAGGTTGGATGCCATTGAGTTTCCTGAACATTGGAGGATCCTGGTCTGACTTACAATTCAACGGGTTCACTCTGGCTGGTGTGAAGAGAAGAAATTGAAAGGGACAAGAGTGGAAACCAGTTAGAAGTCTTCGTCACCAGGCAAGAGACATTTAGTCTCCTACTGCTGTGGCCTAAATGTTTGTGTCCCCCCAAAATTCATATGTTGAAATCCTAACGCTGAAACATGATGGTATTTGGAGATGAAGCCTTTGGGAGGTGCTCAGGTCATGAGGGTGGAGCCCTCATAAATAGGATTAGTGCCCTTATAAAAGATGCTCAGAGAGCTCCCAGCTCCCTGGCTGTTGTAACCATGTGAGGACACAACCAGAAATCTGCAACCCGGAAGAGGGCTCTCACCTGACATGCTGGCACCCTGATCTTGGACCTGCAGCCCCCAGAACTGTGAGAAATAAGTTTCTGTTGTTTGTAAGTCACCCAGTCTGTGGTTTTTGTTATAGCAGCCAGAACAGACAAAGATACCCACCTGGTCCTCTGTTGGCTGCCCTCACTCTGAACTTGGGAAAAAGTAGCTACATCACAAATCACTCCCTGGCAGGTTTGAGACTGAGATTGTCAAGTGAAAGGGTGTGAATCATCCCTTCACATGGGGTCTGTCTTCATCTCTTGATCATTAAATTCCCACAGAGATGTGAGGAGCCTGTGGTGAAGGACAGATGTTGAGGCTAAAATTGAACACGGGTGCAACAGAGACATGCTTGGAGGAGACGAAAGGAAGGGAGGGGTCGTGTGCGTTCTGCCCACTGCAGTGACCAGGGACCACGGTGATGGAGGGACAGCTTCTCGGGGTGGCAGGGCAGCTCTGGGCTAGCCCACCGTCCACCCATTACCAGTGCTGTCTCCAGCCACCTGCCTGGACGAATGCGAGACGACCCCTGGGTGGGGGGCTGACTGGGGAGGCTGTCTTCCCTGGCTTCCATGGAATTCCCCAGGAAGATCGCCACCTGAACAAAGCATGTTTCCTCTCCAGAAAATCACCCCACAGATCATTATTAAGTTTAAGTTCTTCCTTCCCAGTGACCCCTTCTTGCCCTAGGAGTTTTCATCTTTTTTTAAAATTAATTTTTACTGGAGTATAGTTGCTTTACAATGTCGTGTCAGTTTCTACTGTACAGCAAAGTGAATCAGCCATACGTATACATATATCCCCTCTTTTTTGGATTTCCTTCCCATTTAGGTCACCACAGAGCACTGAGCAGAGTTCCCTGTGTTATACAGTAGGTTCTCATTAGTTATCCATTTTATACATAGTATCGATAGTGTATATATGTCAATCCCGATCTCCCAATTCATCCCAACCCCCCTTCCCCCTTGGTAGCCCTACATTTGATCTCTACGTCTGTGTCTCTATTTCTGCTTTGCAAATAAGATCATCTCTACCATTTTTCTAGGTTCCACATATAAGCGTTATAATATGCGATATTTGTTTTTCTCTTTCTGACTGACTTCACTCTGTATGACAGTCTCTAGGTCCATCCACGTCTCTACACATCTTTAAAACAAAGCATCCTTAATTTGCCGGGAACACTGTAATCCTAAGGAATGCAGAAGGAAGTGTTCTGACTACATTTTGATTCTTTCTTGTAGGTTCATGTCGTCTTATGCGCAACAGCCTTGAATCCTAATGAAACAGGTGCTGGCCTCCTTGTTAAAACAGCCATCAATGTTTAGGAGTCCCTCTCACCTCAGCCCAGGTCTCCCTGTTCAGTGGACTGACGGCTGCTTTGTAACTCACACCCAGTTATACTTGATGCAACAGTGCTTTCTCATGTCCAGACCTGCGGAGGGTCTGTGATTTTACCTCACCTTCAAGCTAAGACGTTTCCCGGACACGAGATGCCGGAATCAGAGATGAAAAACTATTATTCACAACAGTCTCACTCCACAGAGTGTCCACACATTTGCCCTGGTTCCCCTGCCCCAAGTCCACGGAGCTACATGACCAACCAACATACTGTCCCTCAGCAGCTCGGGAGCCCAGGGTCCAGGGCTCTTTGAGTGAGCAGAAAGCCTTGTAGCCGGCAGCTGGCAAGCCGTCCCCCACTCCTGGGGAGTGAGCAGTTCCAGGGCAGTCGCTGTGGGCACCTTGACCTACTTAGGCATCTGCGTCATGAACCCTGCCGTCTGGCGTACACGACAGGGGTGTGCGGGGCAGTCACACCAGGCCGCAGTCACACCAGGCCGCAGCCTCTGCATCTCCCTCTATCCAAGTGTCTCTTCTCCATCTTTCCATTGTCTGAGAACGTCTTAAATGACATCCATGCTACTTTGCAGACAACTGAAATTCTGGCCTGAGAGCCGTATCTCCCAGGCAACCCATCTCTCTCACAAAAACATACCACTTCTCGGAAGAGCAAAATAGAATTAAATAAAAAACCAAGGCTTTTCCATCTTTCTCCATGTGTTTGGGCTACGCTGACTTCATTTACAGAGTCACTGAGGCCAAGAAAGGTATTTGTTTGGTCGGGAGTGGGGTGGATATATATATATACTGTGGTTATATGGGGCTCTGGGCCGAGACAGCTGACAAATGTGTTGGGTGGGGAACATGTTGGGATATCTCTTAACAGCATAGCTCACAAATGCTTTTAAAAATGCCATTAAACAGTCCTCCTCTAAGCCTGGTTGAACTTTAGGCCACCTTGAGGGGCACAGTGTGGGAATCTGTTACACAGGGTGGCAGTTCCGTGACCAGGCCTTTTATTTTCTATATTCTGAGGCTTTGACCAGAGGGGTTTTGCTGACCCTGGAGGGACTGACCCCCCAGGGTTAATCAAGCCCTAGAGCTAGTGAGCAACATGCTTTTCAAATGCAAACTGACTAATCCAGAGCCCACATCTCCACCACCTCCGTTATGGGCTCTCAGACCCTGGGCCATTCTCTACCTGCCCGAATAGCCCGGGGGCCAGGACCAGACACCCAGGGAGAGCCTATGCCCCAGAGCGCCCTGAAGTCACCCACGCTGGCCAAGCCTAAGCCTGCTGGCCCCGCCTCAGCCTTTCCTTCCCTAGGAAACCACAACCAAGGCTCTGGCCTGAGGCTCCCCCTCTCCTTCTGCCTGCGCAGCAGCCCATGTGGCCCTGCCTGCCGGGGCTGGCACATCCCCTCCGCTTGGAAACTGTGAGTAATAAGTCATCTTTCAATGGCAGTCAGCTCCTGATCTATTGGTCTTACTGTGCCTCAGGTTTCCTATTGATACACTACATTTTAAAACCGGCAGTAACTCTTGTACTTGGGGAAAGGCCTTTGGGTGAGAAGAGAGAGAATCCAGCACTGTCCCGTCAGTCTCCGGCTTCCTGTAAGAGCCCCAGTGAGGCTTTGGCTCGTCTAATATTGATGCCCCAGAGATCCAGGTATCGTATCCAGCTACCCCCCTGACATCCCTGCTGGGTGTTCTATAGGTATCTCTACCTGCACTGTACATCAGTAGAGCTCTTCCCGACACAGACACAGACACACACACACACACACACACACACACACAGAATCTCCTCCTCCCACAACCTCCCTGCCTTCACACACGGCATCTCCATTAAGTTGCTTAAGTCAGAAGATTTGCTGTCATCCTTGACCCTTCTCCTCGCTCCATCCCAATCCATCACCCGACTTCATCAATTCTACCCCCAAGATATCTCTCCATTATACCGTTTCTCTCCATCTCTACTATCCTGCTCTAAGCCACCATCATTTCTAGCCTGCACTATTTCAATGGCCTCTTCATCCATTTCTCCATACAATAATGCAAACCACCTTTTTAAACAATAAATTATACACCCCTTGCTTTAAAACCTTCAGTTGTACATAAGAGCACAGAATAGGATATGATAGAATCCATAACCCTTCCCGTGAACGATCTGAGCCCTGACCACCACTTTAATCAACTCTCACCACTTTACCTCTGCTCACTTCCCTCCCTCCACCCCACCCCCATCCTCACCCCCCCGTTTCTGAGCTCTTTTCCCCACCCCCCAGAATGCCCTTCTCCCCACTCTTGGCCAGAGCAGAGGGGGTGGACGTTCCTGGCACTCACCAAGATTTCCCGTTCTCTCTCCTGGGCTCATGTCCCCTTGAAGTTAGGCCTGGCTGTGCTATTTGCTGTGTCCGGTGCAGTGTCGGGGAAGTGACATGCGTCACCCCCAGCAGACGCATTAAGAGCGGGCGTGCATTCCTCCACACTCTGCTCCCTGCCCCGCTGCTCTGGGAGACAAGTTAATGGGGAGGTGCCGTCAGATCAAAGCCTCCTGGACCCGGAGTCACATGTGGAAGGCAGCTGTCCTAGAGCTGCACAGACCCTCCTCTGATCTAATGTGAGGGAAACATAACATGTTAATGGGCTACACCATAGAGATTTGGGGGTTGGTCGTTACCACCTATTTTGCCCAGTGCAGCCTGGCTGAGAGATTGTCAGCCTTCCATGAAGACGTCTTCCTCGGCTTTGCTTACATACATACACACGCACGCACACACACACACCGCTCAATTCAGTCCCCCTTGTTACCCTCTCACAGCCTTCTTTACTTCCTTCAACGCCCTTACCACACTTTGTAATTATACATTTCATTTGTATTTATTTGCTCATTGTTTGCCTCACCTACCAGACTGTAAACGCCAGCTGGGTAGGGACCGTGTCTGATTTATCAGGGAACCTGCACTGAGCCTGCGCGCAGAGCCTGCACTCAAGGAATACTTCTTGAATGAATGAATGCCTGAATGAATGAATGAACCCTCTTTTGTATGTGAGATGTCCCTATAGAAGAGCTGGTCATGTATGTTCAGTTTAAAAAACTATTATAGAGCAAATACCCACGTAACCAGCACCGAAGTTAAGACAGGGAACACGGCCAGGATCTCAGAAGCCCTGCCTCGTGAGCCCCTCCTGGCCACAGCTTCATGTGAGCAGGAGTTTAAGGTGGGGAAAAATTGGAGGAGAGGACACGGGCAGGGAGGTGACATGGCGGGAGGCCAGAGCAGGAGTTGGTGGCAATGGCCAAGAGGGTTTTTAAGAACAGAAGGCCTGGGCTTCCCTGGGGGCGCAGTGGTTGAGAGTCCGCCTGCCGATGCAGGGGACACGGGTTCGTGCCCCGGTCTGGGAAGATCCCACATGCCGTGGAGCAGCTGGGCCCGTGAGCCATGGCCGCTGAGCCTGCGCGTCCGGAGCCTGTGCTCCGCAACGGGAGAGGCCGCGACAGTGAGAGGCTTGCGTACCGCAAAAAAAAAAAAAAAGAACAGAAGTCCTTGTATTCGTGTTTTACTTAGTTGATACGAGGCGCTAGATACAGGCCTTTTTGCCTTTAAGCCTCATTTCCAGTAGAAATTGTTTATTTATCTGATAAGGGGGGCGGGGGGAGTGCTGCAGGGAAACTGAGGGGGGTGGCTCTGTCCCGTGCTACGGCTGATCCTGGGACAGAGATCAAGGAGTATGTGCAAGGTGCCGAGAGGAAAATGAAAATTCAAAGGGAAATGGGACCCAGCGTCGGAGGAGATCTGGAACACCCGATCCTGAGGCATCTCCCCACATCCACATCCTGACCTCAGCTTCTGAATGGGCCCTGTTCCGCGTCAAGGACGGGTGAGCTCAGGGAAGAAAGGGAGCAGAAGGGAAAATGCACATCCTTCCCTCCCTCCCTCCCTCCCTCTCTCCCTCTTTCTTCTTTCTTTCCCTCCCTTCCTTCCTCCTTCCTTCCTTCCTCCCTCTCTCTTTCTTTCTTTCTTTTTCTTCCTTTTTCTTTCTTTCCTTTCCTTCTTTTCTTTCCTCCCTCCCTCCCCCTCCCTCCTTCCCTCCCTCCTTCCCTCCCCTCCCTCCCTCCTTCCCTTCCCTCCCTCCCTCCCTCCTTCCCTTCCCCCCTTCCTCCCTCTCTCCCTCCCTCCCTCCCTCCCTCCTTCCCTCCCTCCCTCCCTCCCTCCCTCCTTCCCTCCTTCCCTTCCCTCCCTCCCTCCCTCCCTCCTTCCCTCCCTCCTTCCTCCCTCCCTCCCTTCCTTCCCTCCCTCCCTCATTCATTCAGCAGGTATACGCTGCATGCCAGGCCCTGTGCAAGGGCTGAGGGCTCCATGGGGGTTTGTTCATGGGGGTGTTCTGGGGGGCAGCTGTGCTCTTGCACGTCTCCCTGCTCCTTGGGCAGAGCTCCCCAAGCCCCTCCCCTGGGCCTTTGTGGGGAGGGGGTGTCGGTTACACTGCAGCAGGACCCTCCCCTTTGCCCTTTCGGGTCCTTTGAGTAGTGTGCTTGATTCCTTTGGGAATTCTTTTGTGCTAATGCCACCAGGTAACATGACACTGTCACGCTTTCATGCTTTATGATAGTACGGGGTGTGTGTGTGAGAGAGGAGAGAACTAGTGCATTAGTGAGTAACCAGAGCTCCTTCCCCCTTTCCGTACACAGGCTGTGTATTCTCGTGCCTGCCTTGTGCGCACACGTTGTATGGGTGCTGGCTATGAGGGAACATTCATATGGACCTAAGTGCTGAGAATGTTGGGGACCCCTCGATCCGTTGTGGCCCATTTGGGGGACTAAATACTAAATCAAGGGCCTACAAGAAGATAAGAAAACCCCATAAAGAAACACCCAGAGCACCCCCTTCTAGTTCTGTTGGTCACAGCTCTCTCTCTCTCCGCTCATTCTGGGATGTAGGTTGTTATGGAGACGGGGGAGAACTGAACTGGAATGAATGTGGCGGAAATATTGCAATGTAGAGAAATGCACTGGCTGCATAAACGTCTATGAAAGTTTACCCCTTTGAGTTGGGTTTGAGGCATCAGATTGGCTACTACCAGCAGTAGTCGTAGTCTAAAATTTCATGATTCTGAAAATTGGGTTAGTTTCCTCCTCCGCCCCGCCACTGTCCCAGGAGCCTTGTGGAGGCCATGGCCAGCCGGTCGGGGCCTCAGTGCTGGGCGAAGCTTCTGTGATAGGAGGATGAACAGACATGGTATGGAAGAGAGGTGAGAGGCAGCTGCCCAGTGGCACTTCTCTGAGGGCCAAAACGCAGATGCTGGCGGAAGTGCAGCCTGCAGGGGCCTCAGCACCTCGGAGATGGTCTGCAAGGCTCGAGGTGGGGTAGTGTGCCCCCCCGAAAAGGCGCCACTGACCGAGTGGAGGCCGGCAGGACCCTCAGCCCAGCAGCCTCCCATGCGGTCACCTGTCGCTTCATTCTCAAGTGTCTTTAGCAGAACCTGCATCAGCAGAGGTGCCTCGGGGGTCAGCCTAGGTGCTGGACGCACAGGAAGGCCCCCGGGCATTTGACCCTCCATGAGATGCTCACTTTTCAGAGGTGTGCTTCCTGCCCCTGGGACACTGCATTTGCTGTGCACCTGCCCGGGGTGATGTAGGGACCCTGGAGATCCCTGGAGGTCCCTGGAGGAATGGGTCAGTTTCCTGCACAGGGTCTGCTGGGAAAGATGAGCACAACCTGAAAAAGATGCCAGGCTTTCATACCAGCTGCTAGAACCATGCTCACGGCAGGATGTAAAGTGCTAGATTCTCCTAACATTTGGAAGGAAGCAGGAAAACAGAAAAGTACAGAAATGTCTAATACTTTGCACTTTTGATTGTTTTTCTTTGAGCACTTCTCGAAGCCTTTTGCCACATCAAAACCAACTGTTTCATTGAATGAATACCTGTGCTGTGTGAGGGAGGTCGGGGCTTGGTGCTGAGGGAGATACCAAGTTGCATCAGATATGGGTGTGCCCTCAAGAAGCTGGAAGTCCCATGGGACAGATGAAGTGAGGCCACGATGATTACAGCACCAGATAGAAAATGATAGATAGATAGACCTCCGATGCTATGTAGTTTAGAGGCAAGAGAGGTTTACAGATAGGGTTGCCAGATAAAACACTAGATGCCCAGTTAAGTTTGCATGTCAGATAAACAATGAACATTTTGTTAGTATGTCACAAATATTGCTTGGGACATTCCTATACTAAAAAAGTGATGTATTGTTTAGCACTGTTTGTCTGATATGCAAATTTAACTGTGTGTCCTGGGTTTTTATGTGCTACACCTGTCTACCCTATTTTTGGAAGACTTCATGGAGTAAACAATATTTCATCTAAGTTTTCAAAGATGAGGGAGACGTGGGCACGTAGAGAGCCGCGGCTGCCACGCTTTCACGTGCCCCTCTGACCCCTGCAGAGACGTCCCTCTGCGGCTCACAAGGAGAAACTGCAGGTCCGCAAGGGGAGGGGTGGGCACTGTGTTTCCTCCTGCCTCTCACCGTGGCCAGCAAGGAGCCGGGAGGGCGGGTCAGTGCCACAGTCCCCACGGACTGGGTCACACTGAGGTGGCACACAAACCCCAACGCCAGCCGCCCACATCCCCACTCCGGGACCCAGGCTGGAGGGAGGGGTGGAGAGTGGGACTGGGAGACCACTATCTAGGATATCGCCAGTTACCATGGCAAAGGGAAAGGATGCTGCAAAGCAAAGCACAGGCTTTTAAAACTTACACGCAGAAGCAACCCAGCCACTTGGACACAAATGCCCGAGTTCAAGAAGACAAGAAAATGTCATCCTACCATATGCCCGGGTGGTAGGGATGGGGAGAGAAAAACACAAAGCTCCTTGGACAGCCAGAAAGAACACCTCAGTCAGCACACTCCAATTTTCAGCTGTGCTGACAACCGGCTTCAAATCTTACTGCCAGTCCCACCACAGCCCCAGGCCAGAAGCCCCCTAGTGCCAGGGCCCCCCAGTGACGGGTCCCAGGGCTTTTTGAGGAGGAGCCCATCTCGTTCAGGGCTGTCACATCCCGACATGCTGAGCGAGCAGGTTTCACTGTCATCCCCGTTCCAAATGCAAACGTGATTCCTGTCTCCCCCTGGATGGAAGCCTAGGGATGGTTAAGAAAACCAGTAGTTCTGAGCAGCCTTGCATCTGGGGAGAAGGGCCAGGGCCAGTGATGGGGCAGCACCTGCTCTGGGAACAAAGGAACTGACGTCAAGGTGACCCTCCTAAGTGGCAGGGGACCGAGAGGTTTGCACTCACGTTGGAGCCTTTGGGTGTGGTGTCGGGGGGAAGACAGCTTGCACTGGACAGCTCTGCAGGGGTCCAGCGTGGTGACCGGTCCCCTGCAGCCAGAGCAGCAGGGAGCCGACCCAAGACTGACCCAGAGTCTCTGCTTGGCACAAAAAAGCAGCCTGCCTTTAAACACCAGCATGGAAAGGAAATGAAAAATGCCCACCCAGGGCCACCCAGACCCCGAAGCAGTTTACGAGGCAGTTTCTGGAAGAGGCACGACTACTGCTGTCGCTGCTGAGGGGGCCCTGGCCACGCCCAGCAGTGCTCACCACACCTCCCCATGCGAGTCAGGTGTGGGCACAGACGAAGGGGCCTCCTGTGCGCGGCGGGGACAGGCACGTGGGGAGCCAGACGTGGCGCCCGGAGCAGGGGAAGCCTGCGGCCCCACCCTGGCCGCTGGGAGCAGTGGATGACGGGGGACATGTGGAGGGGTCCACAGGCTGCCCCGGATCATGCATACCTAGAAAGAGAAGGCACCCAAACCCACAGGGAACAAAAGGCCCAGTGCAGGGACCCTGCGGGGCAGCCCTGCCTTTCACCCTTCCCATCTGATGCCCAAATGCACTGCCAGGTGCAGGGTCCTTCACTGAATTCACCCTGTACCAGGCCCTGAGTTACCCACCGCGTTTACACCCTATTGGTTAACTGTGCACCCACAGCAAACCCTCCTAATAGGGCTTGGATTAGTATCCCCAGGTGACAGTGAATGAGACTAAGGCTCAGAGAGGTTAGTGTCCTGTCCAAGGTCACACAGCTGAGGCTGAGATCCAAATGCAAGTCCGTCCCACCACAAAGCCTGTTCCATAACTGTAAGCTGCACCCAGGAGGGTGGCAGTAAATGCCACTTCCCCTCCCCAGAGCAAGGCCAGGGGGAGAGTGAGGTGAGTCTTACTGGCTTCCGGTACAAAATGGAACCGAGCACCAAAAACTCAATGACAATAAACAACGTTTGAATGCAATATTTAAAAAAACGAAATTAGGGCTTCCCTGGTGGCGCAGTGGTTGAGAGTCCGCCTGCCGATGCAGGGGACATGGGTTCGTGCCCCGGTCCGGGAAGATCCCACATGCCGCGGAGCGGCTGGGCCTGTGAGCCATGGCCACTGGGCCTGCGCATCTGGAGCCTGTGCTCCGCAGAGGGAGAGGCCACAGCAGTGAGAGGCCCGCACACCACGATGAAGAGTGGCCCCCACTCGCCGCAACTAGAGAAAGCCCTCGCAGAGAAACGAAGACCCAACACAGCCAAAAATAAATAAATAAATAAATTAATTAATGAGGTCTTGTTTATTTTGTCATATAATAATTGCTCTTACTGAAGATGTACAATGACATCAAATCAGGAAATCCAGGTGTACAGAAATCAGAATAACATCAAATCAGAAATCCATGCTGGACACTACCCAGGGACGGGTCTGACTCCTGCCTTGGTACAATGTGGTGGCACCTCTATTCAAAGAAACCAGAAAACCGATATATTCACATGTATTTCGAGCATGATAGGAGAAAACAAGTCATCTCCCTGCCTCTCTGAGCCTGATCTCACTGCTACCTCATGAGATAGACCATTTATTGAAACCAAATCCATTTTACTAATGCCTCAAAGTAACTACCAAAACTTCACCAAGCTACCTTTGCTGGGAAGAATGACTGGACTCCTGGCGAAGGGAATGAGATGAAGCACCAGGTGCCCCATTATAGGAAGTCCCCTGCCGGGGACTCAGGGGCAGCCTGAGAGCAAATGGCCCCCAACCTAGGGAAGCCAATGCGAGAGACACATCGGTGGTGTCATTTGGATAGCAACTTGCTCAGAGACAGCTACAGGGTCAAAACAACTTCTTGATCCTTTAAGTGAGTACCCTGGCTGTCTTCTTTGATAAATAGGAAACTGCCCCAGCCTAAGCCTCTCTCTCTTTCTCTCTACCTTTCCCCCTCATCCCTATTTGGATGAATTTCTCTCCCTCTGTTTTCTCATTCACGTCTCCGTCCCTTTCTCTCTTTTTCTGACATTCATTCCTACTTGAAAAGACACAGGACTTTGGCTCAAGTGCCTGCCACCATGTCTGTAAAATCCTGTTCCCCAAAGTAACACTAATGGTCTATGGAACCTCTCCGGCCCTGATTGCTTGGCAGTAGAAATCTCTGTGGGCTGCTTCTCCCTCAATCAGTTCGCTCGGTAATTACCACGAGCCTGAGCAGCCAGAGCCACGTGCTGAGGAGGAGCAGCGGGTCAGGCTGAGATTCTGGGGCTGCTGACGCCCGTGTGTGCACAGAAGGACAACGCTTAGAGCGGAAACGCAGAGCAGGAGGCGCAGATTCACCACGTTTTCGAAACCAAAATCACCTTGAACAGAAAAAGAAAATTGGTTTCTGCAAAATTAACACCGTTATCCCTTTAGACCAAAATCACCAAGTCTCGGATGGTTTCAGATCAACTTGCCCACAGTGAAGTCTTGACATCTCAGCTCTAGAATTCTTCACACACAAAGAGCCGACATCAGAGGACACCGATGGCCAATGGGCAAGACTCGGCCCTGTTCTGCGCAAGCTGCCAAAGAGCGAAACTTTTAACATAAAATATACAAAACCGAAAATGAGTGACAATGCCTTTTTTGTAGAGGCCTTTATCACTCCGAAAAAGTGATGAGGAGGGCTTTGAAAGGGAAGAAATCCAGCTGTCACTGGGCTACTTTGCACAATAATATTGCAAAATCCAATTACAGGCACCGGATTGTCATCCTATGTTTCTCGGAGATAATGGTTCTTATTGAACTGATCTCTGTCCTGTTTTTCATATTTTACAGGACCTGTAGGAGCAATTTCAGAAGCTTCAAATTTACCCTCCTTTAAAAGTTAGCAGTTAGTAGACAATGAGGGACGTTCACTGCTGTACCCCCAGCACCTAGGACAGTGCCTGGCACACAGGAGGTTGTCGGTTGGTTCATATCTACTAAATGCTGATTGACTGGAACAGAATGGAGCATGTTATGGGTAATTTGTTTTCAGGCTGTGGTTTTCTGACTAAATGTTCCAATGGGCATTCCATCACCAGATTCATTAATTCAACAGATATTCATGGAGCACCAACTCTAAGCCAGTCTGGAGCTCTGGGGCCAGGATGGTGAGCCAGGCAGGCAAGCAGCCTTGTTAAAACCACCGCCGACTCCGCCCTTGAGCTGCTTATAATAGGGTGAGGGAACAGAACAGATCGGAAGCAATTAGAAAACAATTAAGTGTTAAATTATATGCCTCTGACTAGCCCAGGGGGAGAAGAAGCTAATGTATTCAATGCCGTTTTCATGGAAGAGGTGGATCTCTGGCTGGGCCTTGAAGATGCTCTGGATTTGGGAAAGCAGTGCAGAGCGGACAGAGTAGAATGTTCCTTCCAGGAGGCAGCTACCCAGAGCCGCCCAAGGGCAAATTGAGGCCTTGGATGCCCAAGGTACACACTGGACCAGAATCACCCCCAAGTAAAGAGCCTGGGAATGCTCTAAGGACTTAGAAGGGTCTGAGTTGGACTCAGAGCTACAGCTCAGCTGCTGCCACAAAGGCTACTTTCCTTCCTCTAAAACTCCACCCCGCGATTATTTTCTTCCTTGTCTTGGGATAAAGGCTGGGGCTTCTTCTAATTGTTGGCCCAGGCTGACTGCATCAGAATCTCCTGGGGACCTCTGTTCCTGTCCCCACCACCAGAGTCTCTGATTCAGTGGATCTGCAATGGGATCCGGGAATCTGTATGTTTTTAAAGCTCCCCAGGGGACTCTGTTAATCAGATTGGTTTGGGAACTACTCTCTTAGATTTATTTCAAAGACATCCCCTTTCTGCAATTAGGATAAAAGGGTAGGCATGTAATAACTGAGGAAGTAGGTATGATTTCTGGCTACAAATCCCTCTAACAGGAGACTTGGAGAACTCACAGGGGAAAGGAATCAACCTAACATTTTCTACTTCCCAGACCTCCTAAATGGGTCAGAATTTGGCCAACATGAACTAAATTTTGCCTTTATGGCATAGGCACAGCCTGATGAATGAACAAAAGAGATTTTCTTTTTATTTAGACTAGTAGGAAGCTGAAGCTTTCAGTGAATTGGAGTTAAACAAGATTAATGTACTGACTTTCCATATTTAGCTATGTCAGTTTGTGCATCCTATTCCTGAAAAATGTCCATTTGTGTATAAGATGGTCCAAGCATAAAAATCAGGAACAGTATATTTCCTTGGTCACACACACTGCTCGGAGAGTAATGCCACATCCATCGGCATTAAGAGGATTGAGAGGACAGTTTTGGACCAGTTTTTTTTGTTTTGTTTTTTTTTTGCGGTACACGGGCCTCTCACTGTTGTGGCCTCTCCCGTTGCGGAGCACAGGCTCCGGACGCGCAGGCTCAGCGGCCATGGCTCACGGGCCCAGCTGCTCCGCGGCATGTGGGATCTTCCCGGACCGGGGCACGAGCCCGTGTCCCCTGCATCAGCAGGCGGACCCTCAACCACTGTGCCACCAGGGAAGCCCTGGACCAGTTTTTAATAGGCGATGCTTATTAATGTTTCAAGATGTCTTCCTCCTCTTAGACTCACCTAGTGAATCGCTGGTTCCATTCACCTAGTGAATCGCTGGTTCCATTTTAATTTAGGTAGCTAATTTATACTCTGCCCTGGGGATTGGTTTGCATTTTGGTTCTCTTTGTCTGGATGTTCAATTCCTATTACTGTCCATGGGAGTTATGTGCTCAAACTGAAGGCTTAAAATATACCTGCAAATTATTTCCTGGCCAACACACATGCTCCTTCTCATCCCGCTGTGTTCTTGACCCTTGCTTAATCCAGGATACCGGCGTTAAATTTATTTGTGACATTTCTAAAATCTGACTGAGGTTCCCCTGAGGTCATCACAGTGTGTGGAAATTAACGAGTTTCTCCCATTTGGAAGCCGTACTGGTTTCGAGGTCTTAATCGTTCAGAGGATGTACTTATTCTCCGCAGACCTAACTATATGACCTAGTTTATTATTCGTTCACGATTAGTTCTAAATCGCTGGGAGCAAATCTCAATGTTTTCATCATTCTCTGCTTAGAGCAGGTTATCACGCAATGGCACTGAATTCTCCTCTGGAATGTGGGTCTGTGTTGTTTTAACAAATAATCAGCCTAATAATTATCATGGAGCTATAGTAACGCTGAACAGAAGAGACATCACAAGTGCACATACCAAAGAGCCCAGTCGTAAATATTCCGCATCATTATCACCATGATGTCATTGCAATTTCAGCATCCACTTCAATGACAGCTTAGGAGTCAAGATTTACTTCCACGAAAACTGATAGGTGCAAAAGGTAATGTACAAACACCAGGGCTAATTATACCTACAGTCATGTTACATTAGTCATAATCCTACAGGAAAGAAAACATCAAACTCATTATTAAACTGACAAGCTATTCATTCTAGACCCCATCTCCCTAGTATAAGTGCCTTAGAAGGTTCAGAGCACGCTTTTCTGTTAGAATTCTACTTTGAGGCATCAAATGTATACAGTACTTTTGTCCAGAGCTGCTTATTTTAGATTATTCTGGTGAGCTGGCACAGACCTCAAAGACCCTTCCTGGAGGCGATTCAGTTGCTTTATTCACCCCCCATGAGCGTGGATTGGGCAGGGACATTATGCCAGGCACCGTGCAAGTAGCTGAGGGTCCAATGGTAAAAACAGACACAGTTCTTGGTCTGATGAAGCCCTGGGCTGGCGAGGGAGACACAGGAGATGGGGTGATGGCACGTACAGTGTATAATCCCAAGCTGGGCTGCATGTTAGCACAGATGGAGCAGCACTCTGAGAGCAGATGACCACACACCTGGTCTAAGCTGAAGGTCAGGGAAGGTGTGGCCAAGAAAGGGACGTCTGAGCTGAGACGTGAGGGATGCTCGGGGTCCGGAAGGCCACAGGGGCAGCGTGTTGAGGAGAGGGTGGGGTAGGGACGCGGCCTGTGATGCACAGTGAAGGACACAGGTGTGGCCTGAGCAGCAACAGCCAGGAGAGGTGCAGACGGGACCTGACCCAATGAAGCCAGGAGTCCCCTTCAAGAACCTGGTCTTCGGGACTTCCCTGGTGGTCCAGTGGCTGAGACTCCGCACTCCCAATACAGCAGGCCTGGATTCCACCCCTGGTCAGGGAACTAGAATCCCACATACAGCAACTAAGAGTTCGCATGCCGCAACTAAAGACCCCGCGTGCAGCAACTAAGACCCGGCGCAGCCAAATAAATAAATAAATATTTTAAAAAAACAAACAAAGAAGAACTGGTCTTCATTCTAAAGGCAACTGGAACCTATCAAAGGTTTTAAGAAGGAGTGACTCCATCAGATGCACACATAGAAATAATGTTTAGGCGGCAATGCAGAAGTTGGACTGGAGAGATGCAAAAGCAGAGGAAGTCAGGGAGACTAGTTAGGAAGCTAGTTAGCCTTGAGTCATTGGTATTGAGACTAAGAAAGTGGGTGGAGCACAGATGGAAACAAGGAGATGGATGCAAGTGTCACACAGGAGATAAAATACACAGGCATTGGGAATAAACAGATCTCGAGGAACAAGGGGGAGGGGCGTGTCAGTAAGGATTCCTACACTTTCGGTTTACGTATCTTGAAGAATGTGGTCTCGCTCACCAGAATTGGACAGATTTGCAGGATGGGGTGGCAGTGAAACATCCGAGCAGCCATTGGGAGACATGCAGATAAGACATGCGGGCTAGAGATACAAACTGGGAATTAATTTATCATTGTCTAGATGGTCGTGGCTGTCTTGGGCATGAATGAGACGAGAGAGAAAAGAACAGACCTCAGGTTTCTGGAAAATGATTCTGAAGTGCGGAAATGATCTGAGCGACATAATTTCACATCCAACTTCCTAAATTTCATATCCACACTGATTCG
The DNA here is from genome assembly GCF_949752795.1 of Hyperoodon ampullatus. Taxonomy (NCBI): domain Eukaryota; kingdom Metazoa; phylum Chordata; class Mammalia; order Artiodactyla; family Ziphiidae; genus Hyperoodon; species Hyperoodon ampullatus. Next base: position 70,994,316 of record NC_136929.1, read on the forward strand.
TTGTTCTAGGGAACCCATTAACAGCTAGGTGAAAGGATCACTGTTATCTCTACACAGGAGAAACCTTAGGGTTTCCAATGTTTAAAAAGTCATGTATCACAACGTTTCAGTCAAATGTACCTACGTGTGCCCTGGATGGTCTGGAGAGACCAGGTTGATGCAGTGGAGTCGGGGGCAGGTTCAGTGTCTACGGTGGGCCCCGAAGTTTTATTTTGGGGGTTCGCCCATACAAAATCAAGGAAGTTTGCCCCAGGATCACTGCTCATTAATCTCACTACTTTTGTTAACCTCTATCAAGCAGGTCAAGGATATATTTGATCTTGGGGCAAAGATCTTTATTTTTATTTATCAGCCGCCCCGCAAGAACATGTTGATCAAGGTTCAGTGTAATTCTCAGTGTCTTAACGCACCAACCAACTTTTTGTTCTAGTAAGCAAAGGCAAATTCAGACTTGTAAACACTCGAAAAACACTTCTTCCTTTCTCTCTCTTCCCAGATACAGTTTTCTATAATCCAATCGCTGTCTAATCTGCATATTTTCATGTTGCCTTTTGCTGGTAGGCTAGTGTTCAGAATTTCCTGGTATACCAGTCACCAGCAGGTTTTGGTCCACAGTGGCTCCCACCAGGCTGGGTGGGGGAGACATGAGAAGACCCCTGAGAAACAGTCATTTCTGCCTAATGTCAGAAGCTTTGGGGCGGTGACAGAAGGCACAGGATGGTGGCGGGACCTGAGATATTTACGATCATGTCACAGACTTGGATTTCCAAAACCTGGTCAGCCAGACACTACTGTGGGACTTCTAAGGAACCTACCTGCAACTCTATAACCAGACACACTACAATTTACAGTCCTTTGGGAATCGTTGCAGTTTCTTCAATTCCCCAGGTTTCCTCCACAGCAGAGGCAGACTTACACACATGTACCCTCTCCAGACCAAGAGCTCTGAGTGAGCTCTCACCTTCCCTGGTATGTGCCTCTTGCCTAGTGCCTTTTCTTAGATAAATGAAGGAAGGAATTAAATAGCCAAGGGACCCTGCTGGGGCCATGCCCTCACCCTCCGACTCTGAGTGGGAGAGGAGAATCCAGCTGAAAACAAGACAAGGAAACACCAAGAGCTGTTTCCTGACTGCAAATCCTGAGCCTCACCTAACCTACCTCTCTGCTTTTCTTACCAAGAGGGTGGAGGGGACTGAGTTTGGAGCCATCCAGAGGGGCACTTCAGTTTGCAGGAATCGTTTACATGGGATGGGGGTGGGAGGATGCAAAAACTCTCCATGAGGCCCACGTGAGTAGCTGTCCCATGAGTGTGAAGGGCCCGGGGTAGGTACTCCCAACAGGAGCCACCAGGCCAGGCCACGGAAGATGCGTGTGTGACTGAACCTTGGAGAATGGGCCCCTCCCTGAAACAAGCAACCTCCGTTCTGCTGGACAACTCCAAGTACGCACCTCATGGGTCACACGACCTTTGCAGAAACATCTAGACCATCAAGGCCACCTAGGCCACTGCATTGCCATTGCCAGCAGGTACCGGCATCTTCTTCCCTTTCCCAGGTTTTGTACCTAGAAGACCCTGTGTCCAATCGCCCCCTTCCAGACACCGAGGAAAGACCGGAGTGTTCGAAGCAAATGTCTTCTAAACCCAAGAATGCTGAAGCCAGCGCAGGGCCACAGCCGTATCCCTCCCCTCTCTACACGAGTGATGGTCCAACTTCAGGCAAAGCTCGCACAAAGCAATGGTCTGGGGCCGTCGAGGGTGAGTGGCAAACACTGCAGGGAGAGCCTTGATAGAACCGTGCTTCCCAGAGCATCTGTTCCACGAGCGCGTTGTGCCCATGGTTATAGGGAAGAGGGCCAGGGATCAGCTACGAGGTGGCCCCGTAGGAGTCGGGCTGCTTTATCCCCGGGGAGCTGGAGCTACAGTCCACCCAGCTGGGACCTCAAGGTGCCTGAAGCCCAGCTCAGCTCAGAGCCAGACAGATAGATGCTGTTACCGTTTGTCTAGTTCAGGTTTCCCCGAAACAAAGCCCACACTGGGGACTTGGGTCTGGTGTGTTTATTTGGAAGGTGATCCCGGGAAGAAGGAGGGAGGGAGTCAGGAAGGAAGGGAAAGCCAGTGAAAGGTGAGCTGTTGAGCAGGTTACGGCTGTGACAACGGGCTCCATCTCACTGCAGGCGCCCTGAGGAATAATGGGTCTCAGAACCGTGCCTCTGAAGGATGCGGGGCTCCCGTTCTCTGTGGCTGGAGGACACCCCAGGGCACATTAACGAGCCCATACTTCTGATCTTCTGTGGAACACACCTGGCAAATTTCCATAAGCTCAAAGAAAACTTGGAGGCTGGAGGGCAGAGCCACTTGGACACAAGAGACAGGACACTGTCTTGCCCGAGTGTGCCAAGGGATCCTGAGCATGGATCCCAGGCTACGGTCAGCTCATTTCCTATTGTGTTCAGGACACTTCAGCTCTCTTGGGCCTCAGTTTTGCCATCTACAAAGTTAGTGTGAGAATGATACCTAACTCCTAGGGCTGTTGCCAGGACAAAATAAAATATGTTGTAAGAAAACACTTAGCATGCCCTAACACGCTTTACAAATGTAAGGGATGAACCTTTAAGATGGGGAATCAGGTTCTTTTTGCCAGTAAAATGTAAAATGGTACAACCCCTGCTGAGGGGAATTTGGCAGTACCTAGCAAAATTACATATGTATTTGCCCTTTGAAGCAGCAATTCCAGTTCTAAGAATTCATTCCAAAGATAAACTGGCAAAAATATAAAAAGAAATATGAAAAGACAAACACACGTAGCAATTTTTAAATGCCTAAATTTTTAAAAAGCAAAACCAAATTGAAACAAACTTCACTCTATAACCTCTTGGTGGCATAACCCCACAAACAGGAACGACACCAGAAAATTTTTAAACACCATGTTCTATTGTATATCTCTAATGGGATATACCCTAAGGACCAGGACTAGAAAAGAAAAAGAAAACAACCTAAACTGTTTTCAATAAATATACTGTTGGTGGTTAACAGTGGTATTATATTCTGAGACTATTGTATGTGTACTGTGGAATAAAGCAATTCCAAGATGGAAGAAAGGAAAACATTACAAAACCAGTGGAACTAAGTGAAAACCTCACTGTTCTAAGTTGAGTATATCAGTATAAACTCATGATATACTTTATCTTAAATAAATGAAACGTACAATTCCCAGCTCTGACCACTGAAAAGTCAGACATGTGTATTTCAGTGGCTTCTAAACACCATTTCCTACTAAAAGAGACCTGGGCTCCTTGGATAAATGGCTGGTTATAGGTCAGAGAAAGGACGAGTATAAGATGAGCCTGGACCACCTTGTCACATAAGGAAAGAAAGAAACTATCAGAAGCCATGGGGCATGTCAGATGTCAATTGAAAAGGTCCCCCAGTGCTAAGGGGACAGTTTGGGCACCAATAAGGAAACTAAATACAATAGGATACTAAAATATATAAAATATTTTTCATAATGACAATTAAAGAAAGTATCACATAAAGATACTTTTTTCCCTAAAGGATCCATTCTTCTGAATAACCAAAGAGTTGATGAGGGGAATTTTTTAATATAAAAGTTTGTCAGCTAATAAATGAAGACGGGATGATAGCATATCACTATTCTGGGCCTCCTAAAAAAAGAGTGGATCTGCACTAGCATGAAAATTTGAACTTGAAATTAAAAAAACACAATACCATTTACTTTACACACCCAAAAATGTAATCCTCAAGTAAACCCAAAATAATATGCACAAGACCCATATGAAGAGAGCTAGAAAATTTTGATGAAAGAAATTAAAGAAAATCTAAATAAATGGAGAGAAATTTCATGTTCATGGATAAGAAGACAATATTATTAAGTCAGTTCTTCCCAACTTGATCTGTAGATTCAGTGCTGTCTCAGTCAAAATTCCAGCCAGCTATTTTGTGGATATCAAAAGAACTGATTCTCAAGTTTTTATGGAAAGGCAAAAGACCCAGGACAGCCAACAAAGTACTGAAGGAGAATGAAGTTAGAGGACTGATACTACCTGATGTCAAGACTTATTACAGGGACTTCCTTGGTGGCGCAGTGGTTAAGAATCCACCTGCCAATGCAGGGGACACGGGTTCTATCCCTGGTCGGGGAAGATCCCACATGCTGCAGAGCAGCTAAGCCCATGCGCCACAACTACTGCGCTGCGCTCTAGAGCCTGCATGCCACACATACTGAGTCCACGTGCTGCAACTACTGAAGCTCACGTGCCTAGAGCCCATGCTCCACAACAAGAGAAGCCACCACAATGAGAAGGCTGAGCACCACAACGAAGAGTAGCCCCTGCTCGCCCCAACTAGAGAAAGCCCGTGCACAGCAACGAAGACCCAACGCAGCCAAAAGAAAGAAAAAAGACTTATTATAAAGCTACAGTAATCAAGACAGTGTGGTATTGGTGAGAACATAGACAAACAGGTCCATGGAATAGAATAGAGAGCCCAGAAATAGGCCCTCACAATTACAGTCAATCAATCTTGGACAAAGCAGCAAAGCAATACAAGGGAGAAAATATAGTCTTTTCAACAAATGGTGCTGGAACAACTGGACATCCACATGGCATAAAATGAATCTGGACACAGACCTTATACCCTTCACAAAACTGACTCAAAATGGATGACAGACCTAAATGTAAAATGCCAAATATCAATATAAAACATTTTAAAAGAGAGCAAAGGAAAAAATCTAAATGACCTTGAGTTTGGTAATGAGTTTTTAGATACAGCACCAAAAACATGGCTCAAGAAAGAAAATAATCCAAATCTGGGCTTTATTAAATTAAAAACTTCTGTTCTGTGAAAGACATTATTACGACAAACTATAGACTTGGAGGAAATGTTTGCAAAATGCAAATCTGATAACGGACTTGTGTCTAAAGAACGCTTAAAGCTCAGCAATAAAAAAAAAAAACAATTTATAAATGGGCAAAGACACCTCACCAAAGAAGATACATAGATGGCAAAAAAGGATCTGAAAAGATGCTCCACGTCATGTCATTAGGGAGCTGCAAATTAAAACAACGAGATTCCAATGCACACCTACTAGAATGACCAAAATCCAAAGAAGGGATCATCTCAAAAACCGGCAAGGATGTGGAACAACAGGGAGTCTCATTCATTGCTGGTAGGAAGGTAAAAATGGTGCAGCCACTTTGGAAGACAGTTTGGCAGTTTCTTAAAAGGTAAACATATTCTTACCTTACGTTACAGTCATTGTGCTCCTTGGTATTTGCCAAAGTTAAATACTTATGCCCACACAAAAATTTGTACCTGAATGTTTATAGCAGTTTTACCTGTAATTGCCCCAACCTGGAACCTTTCATAGATGAATGGATCAACAAACTGTGGTACATCTATACAGTGGAATATTATTCAGCACGTAAATAAAAGAAATAAAAAGAATATAAAAAGAACTGAGCTCTCAAACCACAAAACGATATAGAGGAAACTTAAATGCATGTTGTTAAGTAAAAGAAGCCGATCTGAAAGGCTACAGACTGTATGATTCCAACTACCTGAAATTCTGGAAAAGGCAAAACTATGGAACCCGTAAAAGCATCATTGGTTGCCAGGGACTTAGAGATGCAGGGGTGGATGAATGGGTGGAGTGTAGCATATTTTTAGGGCAGTAAAACTATTCTGCACGATCGTGTGTGGTGGATACATGTCATTACACATTTGTCAAAACCATAGAATTGTACAAAACAACGAGTGAGCCTTAATGTAAACTATGGATTAAATAAGAATTTATCAATATTGGTTCATCAGTTGTAACAAAGGTACACACTAGTGCAGGATGTTACTAATAGGGGACATTGTGGGTGGCAGCGTGAGGGTCTGTGGGAACTCTCTGTAATGTCTGCTCAAGTTCCTTGTAAATCTAAAACTGCTCCTAAAAAAATTAACTCTATTTATTCTTTAGAAAGGAATTGATCTAGGCAACGGTCGTCAATGGCTGCTAATGTACAAACAGCAAAACAACCGCAGGTTATGTGCCTCCTGATGGAAGAACAGAATACCACCCGCAGAATAATGGTACCACAAAACAAACCAAAAAAAAAAGAAAACTTGAATCTCATCAAACCTTTAGCTCTAACTTCCAATCAGCAGAAAATACCATCGCATTGTAGAAAATATGCAGAACAAAGCAGTATATCCAACCACAACTCAGGGGTGCAACCAGCAAAACACAGACTACTGCGAACACTGCAGAACAAAATTATAAGTTCATTAACAAATAATTTGTAAAGAGAAACAAAAAAGATAGAAAGGGAACTCATAGATTGAAGAGACTTAGGCGACCTATCAAGCAATTACAATATAGGGACCTTCTTTAGATCCCGAGTCAAACAAACAAACTGGGCGAAAAAAACCCTCAAAACATGCAATAATAAACATTGATGAGGCAGTTGGAAAAACGGAATACAAATTGGATATTTTATGATATTAAGAAATTATTGTTAATATTTTTAGATGTGATCATGGTGTTGTAGTTTTATACTTAAAATTAGAGCCTCTTTTGGCGATCAATACTGAAATATAAATATGAATGAAATAATTTGTTGATTAGCGTTTGCTTCCAAGAATCCAAGGGGAGGGAGAAAGAATAGGGGAAGAGATGAAACAAGAAGGACCATGAGCTGATTTGTGTGTGTCTGTGTGTGTGTGTGTGTGGTACGTGGGCCTCTCACTGTCGTGGCCTCTCCCGTTGTGGAGCACAGGCTCCGGACGCACAGGCTCAGTGGCCATGGCTCACGGGCCCAGCCACTCCGCGGCACGTGGGATCCTCCCAGACCGGGGCACGAACCCGTGTCCCCTGCATCGGCAGGCGGACTCTCAACCACTGCGCCACCAGGGAAGCCCCATGAGCTGATTTTTGCTGAAACTGAGTGATGGGTAGAGAGAACCCTTAACCATCTCAAGGGTCAGAAAACTAAGGTCTGGGGGCCAAATCTAGCCCACCAACTAGTTTTGCAGCTCATGAACTAAGTTACCTTTACATTTTTAAATGGTAGAAAAAGACAAAAAGATTATTTCATAACATGTGAAATCATGTGAAACTCAAATGTTAGTGTCCACAAATAAAATTCTACTAGAACACAGCGACATCATTTGTGTACCATCTGGGGCTGCTTTGGGGCTATGACAGCAGAGTTGAGTCGTTGAGGCAAAGAAAAATATTGCTCTCCCTGGAAGCCTCTCTCAAAGACTTCCCCGCTTTCACCATTTGGCAAAACATACCCCATGCCTCATCTATCCCCCTGGATCCCCCCTGCTCTCCAACTCAGAAGGTGTCTACTACCTTGTGAAATAATATTTTTCACTGAGTTAATCTTGACCTGAAGTCCAGGGTGGAAATTGCAACATTAACACATATATGGCTTGGCAGCTCTGGCTGGATTCTCTTATGAGATTGTCCAGCCCAAGCCATTCTTTGATGATCTGCACCCAGGCTGCTAGTCAAGCAAATGAAACTGTATATTAAAGCTACCTACCTTTTACGTGACCCGTGGCAGCTGAACCCTTGAAGGCTGGTAGGACTTTCATGAAAGCCTGCCCATTGAGACCCATTACTTGTGATTCTGAATTCTGCAGTGCAGGCGCTGGTGCAGCTCTGGGCCTCCGCTGTGGATTTCTGCTGAAGTCAGGCCACCTGAGCAGACGACCCGCTAGGAAAGAGCGCCTGGGATTCCAGCCTCGGCTCCGTGCAGCCTGCTCTACAGACCCTCGTGTTGTCCGTCCTCATGACAAATCAGGCCTCAGGCCGGGTCTCTGGGGAGTTAACTGGGTGGGAAGGGGGATGGTGGGAGGAGCCTGAGCGTGGAGGCTCCACACCTGCGCCGCGGCCGGCGCCTGCCCCGCTGCGGCTGCCCGTCAGAAATAGTGTGGCTTGTGTGACAAGGGCTGGTTTGGACACTGTATGAGTACTCCTCAAGGCAGAGCTTGGCCACTGCGGCTGGTGTCAGAGAGCGTGTCAGGCAAGCCCCGGTCATGCCTTGGCGTTGACCTCATCACCCCGGGCGGGGCTCCGCTCACCGGCACCACGGCCTGCCACGGGGCAGGCAGTTTCAGCCCCGCCCCTCGGTACACCCAGGGCGGTCCCTGATCAGTTTCCTCTGTAGCTTACTCCCCTCTGATGCTGGCTTCAGGCCAGGGCCCTGGGAGGATGGTGCTCTATGTGTGTGTTTCCCCTGATCCCAAGAGCACAGGGTGTGAAGCAACAGGCTGACCTGGCTCCTCGGAGACAGGATGGAAACCTCCAGCAGCCATGACCAGGTCCAGGTCCCCACAAGCCCGGGTCCTGCCTTTCATGTGGCCGGAAGCCATGCCCTGTGTCTGGTGCTAGAGTTAGAGGTGGAGAAAATGAAGCCCCCGCTGGGCTGCACTCAGTCTGGAGCAGCTGGCCACCCACTCAGGAGAGGCTGGAAAGAGGTTCTCTGTAAAACTTCCAGAGTGCCTGGATGAAGGTGGAGGTGGGCCCTTTTACTTATTAATTTTTTAATCTCTTTATTTCTTTATTGGTGTATGGTTGATGTACAATATTATATGAGTTACAGGGGTACAATATAATGATTCACAATGTTTAAAAGTTATATTCCATTTATGGTTATTATAAAATGCTGGCTGTAGTCTCCGTGTTGTACAATAGATCTTTGCAGTTTATTTTCTACCTAATAGTTTGTAGGAGGTGGGCCCTTTGAAACAGAAAGCCCAGGAAGCAGTGAGAGACTGAAATGAGAATAAAAGTCAAAATTCTCACCACGGCCCAGGCCCCGTTTAATCCAGCCTCACTGTCTCTCATTTCATGCCACCTTCCCTCACCCCGACCTGGTCTCACAGTGGTCTTTACTCAGCTGCTCAAGCATGTACAGCCGCAGCCTCAGGGCCTTTGCACGTGCTGCCTCCCTGCCGGGAATGCTTCTGGCGCCCCTTCTCCATCCTCCTTGCTTTCCAAGCCCTGACCCTTACCCTGCACAGCCTGTAACCCACCCTTCTCTTCCCTTTGGCTCTGAGGGAGAGATCGCCCCTCTCCCCCTTACGCTTTCCCACAGCTGTTCGGTTTCATCCCTTTTCTGAGTCCTTCAAAGCCCCTGACACAACTCACAATTATTTCACTTATTGTTTTACATAGTCATTTTGGTCTCCACCTCCCACACCTAGATTATAATTTCCTTCAGGACAGGCACCCTGTCTGACTTATGTTCCACGGCACACCCAGCACAGTGCCTGGACATAGCAGGTGGTCACTAAATGTTTACTGCATAAATGATGACTGGTTTGGCAGTCACTGTGTTAAACCTTTTTTCGTATTCACAGTTCCCTCTACAACTTGGCTAAGTGATGTTCTCAGGTTTGGTTGTTCGATCTGTGCTTTTTTTAAGGCCTTTCATTCCTCCTGCTTTTTGTTCTCAGTCTCCTGGCCATTTTGATGCTCATTAACAAGCCTTATCATGGAGTGGGTAGAAAAAGACATTTGCTTCTCTTTCACTGAGCCCACACAAGACTTGGTCAGACCAGAGCTCTAATTACTGGCTAAGCTATCATGTGGGGATTATTTATGACTCCAATTATCCATGAGATTTCTGTCCAGAGCAGGCAGTCGTATTGGTCAGAATAGGCCGACTGCTTTAACAAATAACCCCTAAATCTCAGAAGCTCAAATGAATGCCGTAAAAGTTCGTTTCTCACTCATGAATGTCCTCCTCCAAGGAGTGACTCAGGCTCCTTCTATCATGTGGCACTTCCATCTTCAACACCTGGCCTCCCAGGTCACCTTGATGGACAAAAGATCATGGGAAGACACCTGGACACCTCCCCCTCTTGGCCAGTAGTGATGCACACAGCTTGCACTCAGTTCCATTAGCCAGGTGGTCACATGGTCCCACAGCGATACAGGGACTGGGCAGAGGCATCAGAGATGGACCCTGTGGTGGGCAGCCGTGTCCAGTAGTAGCTCTCACAAGGGGACCCTCAGAGTCCCTGCCGTGGCAGCAGGTCACAGCCTGTAGGAGAGAAAGCTCCCGTAACTTCTTGACTTCCTGCCACTTCTCGTACTCTCTTGGAAGAGCCAAGTGCCCTACAAGTTCTAGGGCACCATCCACACAGCTGCCACTCCCCTGGAACTGTGTAATGTGCAGACCTGCACACGTAAGAGCACGAGAGAATTTTTAGGTACCTTCCACTTCCCTTGTTCATTGTATCCCTCTTCTTGGCTTTTCTCTGGAAGGCTCTAGCAGGTAGCAGTGCCCTAACATGGCCCCACTGGCTGCCCCGCGTCCCTCAGTATCCTGCCAGGCCTATCAGCCCCAAGAGGGCTCCACTGGCAAATGGTCCTTTTTGCTCTCTTCTCTCATCAAATTCCCCCTTTTCAACGTGGTTTAAATTGGGTGCTTGGAAGAGAGAAGTCCTACTGGGTTTCCTCCCAGGAAGTCATAAAGGACTGAAAACGCAACACAACACAACCCAACTCTGAGACACTTGCCTCTAAGCAGGAGGCCAGGGGCAGACACAGATCCATGCAGACAGAAAGGGAAGGACTTCAGGCTGCCAATGGTGAGGGTCATCCGTTTTGGTGGGGAGGGCTTCCTGGTGCCCCTCGAATAGCACCAGGCAATGCCCTCTGTTTTGAAATGTAAGTTGTATGACTATTCAGGTATGGTGAGGCCAGCAGATCAGGAGACAACTGCTATTGTAAAGTAAGACTCACAGTTTCCAAGGGCAGGGCCACACGGGGAAGCACCAGGTCAATTCGGAGGCAGAGACGGAGGCGAGGATGATGGGGAAGGGTCTTCACTATGGTTTACCCGCTGGCGGGGATGGACAAGGCAGGGGAAGCAGGCTTGGGCTTGGCTTTGGGAATAGTTCAGCAGGCTCTGGGGTATACAGGCTGTCCTGAGTTGTCTGGTTCCTGGGCCTGGGGTGATTAGGGCCGGGGACTAGTGGCCCCAAGTGTAAGAGCCTGATAGATAAGGGAGGTGGCTAGGATGTGGGTTGTGGGCTCTGGATTGGTTGGTTTGTATTTGAAAAGTGTTCTTACAGGCCAGTTGCTGCTTCTTTCTAGGAACTGCTAACCCCGGGAGGGGCAGTCCCTCCAGGAACAGCAAAGCCCACAGGTCAAAGCACCAGAAAATACAGAAACTCAAAGATGTGATAAATACACATCCTCCAATTAATAAGCTAATTAATGCAGTTCAATAGATGACAGTCCCGTCTAGTGGCAAGAGGCACATTTGGGGATAATGACTTGCCCTACAGTCCTTTGTGCTGACGCCTCCCACCCTTCCCCACACCCCCAGCCCACGAGCAAGTCCAGGGGGCTCCAGCTCCAAAATGCCCCAGACCTACTTCACGTCTTCCGTTCCCTCTGCCCCACAGTGCTTGCCTGAACCATTGCAGAAACCCTCTACCTGGATGTCCCCTGCCCTCCATCCCGACATAATCTGTTCACCAGAGTGGCCAGAGAAGGTATTTTGCTATTGCTTGGTTTTGTCCGTTTGCAGTTGAAAGGGTTCTTTTTTCCCACTTTTGTTTCTTCTGCAGTCTAAAGAGTTCTTCTGTAAACTTTCATTATAGCAATTTTCAAGCACACACAAAACAAAAGTGAATGTAATACCCCCCCGAAACCCCAACACCCAGCTTCAATACTTAGCAACCCACAGCCAGTCTTGTTTTAACTAGACCCTGACCCACTTCTCCCCTCTTCCCACACTATTTTGCAGCAAATCCTTGACAGCAGAGAATCTTTATGAGCAAATCAGATCTAGTCACTTCCTAGTTTAAAAACCTACCAGAGCTTCTCAAGGCATTGACAGTGAAGCCCTAACCTCACTGGGGCACTCAGAGCACTGCTTGACCACTCGGATGGCATCTCCTCACTCCGCTCCAGCCAGGAGACCCTTCTGTTCTTGGACTCGCTGAGTGGATGCCTACCTCAGTGCCTTTGCACTTGCTGTCCTTGCTCCCTAGACAGCCTACTGCCCCACATTTACGTGGCTGGCATCCACATCTCAACCCAGACACTCCCCCCCGAAGGACTTGCCAGTTCTTCCCTCCTGCACACCACTACCATAACACTCAGAAATTAGTTCACTCGCTTGAAAAATATGCTTATTCTAAAATCAAAGCTCCAGAAAAGCAGAACCTTTGTCTATTTTGTTCAGTGTTATATCCCCATGGCTAGACTAGTGCTTGGTCTATAGTAAGCACTTACAATTTGTTGAGTAAAGCCAACAAAAAAGAATAAAAATGGAAACTAATAACTGTAGGGCAGTTTTATTTTTCTTTTTAAGCAGGAAGTAATAGGCGATCTCTTATATAATCCAATCTACAGGGGGTAGAGCCACATCAATGAATTATTTGGAGCATGTTGGGCTGATTCTTTTATATTTTTTTAATTTTCATATTTTGGCCATGCCATGTGGCATGCAGGACCTTAGTTCACCAACCAGGGATTGAACCTGTGGTCCCTGCATTGGGAGCATGGAGTTTTAACCACTGGACCGCCAAGGAAGTCACTAGGGCAGTTTTTAAAAATAAACTTTTCTGGTGCTCTTATAATTAAGTTAACTGATTTAATCAAGCATCATTTGTTAGGGAAAATATATTTATACAAATTTGTGTGGAAAAAAAAACACCTCTTATTGCTGTATCTGTAAAAGATGCTAAGTGACCTGAGGTTTTTCGATTGGGTTGGCTTTTGTTTGTTTCTTTGTTTGTTTGTTTTGGCTGCACTTCACGGCTTTGGGGATCTTAGTTCCCCACCCAGGGATCAAACCCGTGCCCCCTGCAGTGGAAGCACAGAGTCCTAACCGCTGGACTGCCAGGGAAGTCCCAAAGTGACCTGAGTTCTGATGCTGCATACAGGGAAAGAAAGTCAGGGGTGGAATGACTATTTGCAGTCCTTGCAAGTAGCTCATGCTTCCAGCTAAAGTGAGAATGGAGGAACCCGTGGCTTATAAAGTTCATTTATATGATGAGACTACACTCTCCAGCTCTTAATGCCATGCCAGGAGAAAAAAAGCCTCTAAGGAGACAAGAGTAATGAACTCTGAAATGAGAAGTAAAAGATTAAAATTTAGGTTCATTCAAGAAAAGCCTCCATTTGGATCCTGATTGATGGAATGCAAATTATAAAGTGAAATTTCATTGTGTTTTTAATTATTTCATATCCTATTTTAAACAAACACCCACATAATGTATTAATCGGTGAAAATCCATTCCCAAAACCCCTCCTTTCTTCCCAGCCCTGCACCCCACACTCTACACCTACACAGCCCCGCCCTCATCCACCGCCTCTCCCCAACCTCCCCTGTCTTAGAACCGGGATTCTCTCTTCTTTCTGCCTGTAGGAACTTTTCTGTAGAACTGGGGTTCTGTATTCCTGAATGTGAGTGCCTATTGCTTTACACAAAGTACGTGTAGTAGAAAAGTTTCACGTTGATTAAATTTGTATTCATCAGGGGCTTTTAAACTCCCTAGAAGGGTGTCCTCTTACAAAGCAAGCCGCGCTCTCTGTAACTGCTCCTTTGTTCGAGGCCACAGGCTGGCCTGATGGAAAGCAGGCGGGACCCGGGGCCCACGTGGGCTCTCCCCTCCCGGCTCAGGCCAGCCTTCAGACAGCTGGGTGGGTGACAGGGTCCCCTCAGCCTTCTCCCACACGCCCCTCGTCTCTCAGGGAAACAACAGCATTATTGATTCGGGCACTTGTAGGAATGAGCAGGGCCTGGGCAGGCTCCCAGGACATAAACCCTTTGAAGATAGAGAGCTCCAGGCAACCAGGAGCCCTCGGGGGCCCCGGGCACAGCAAGGAACCCGCGGGGAAAGATGCGCCTGGCTTCCTTAACTCCATGCCTGCCCCAGGCCTCCTGACCTCAAGGCCCTCTGTGGCTGGGCTGGCCTGGGCCAGCCTGGGAGGTTTGTAACACAAGTTTCTCTGAAGAAGGCACTTTGAGTTCTGTGGATGGCATACATCCAAGACTTCGTATATATGCAATGTCACTTTGAGCATTTTTCTGAGTGCCAGCAAAAGCCCTTTACAGGACTATCTCATTTAAACCTCACAGATCCCTGTGAGGTGGGATTAATGTCATTTTACACTCAGTTGAGGAAATTGAGTCATGGAGAAGTCTGAAACCTACTGACATCATACAACTTGTAAGAGGAGGAGCTGGGAATGTACTCTAAGCCATTTGACATCAAGGTTCAAGTTCTTGACCACTGTGGCACACAGAGCCAGCACAGAGAGAGATCAAAAACATAGACCCGCCCCCACTGTGTGGGATCAAATCCGAGCTCCGCTGATCTTCAGCTGTGTGACTTTAGCAGGTTGCTAAACCTCTCTGTGCATCAGTGGCTTTGAGTGCAGAATGGGACTCATGATAGGACCTGTCACACGGGTTTATATGAAAACGAAATCAGGTGCTATATGTCAGGGCTTAAATGGTGTCTGGTAGATAATAAGTGCTCTGTGTCTGCCTTTGTAAGTCCTACAGCACCACTGCCCAGCTTGCAGAATCCTGTTTTTCTGGCTCCTTTTCCCACCTGCTCATGGAGGACACCTACCCCCTGCAAACCCAGGCCAGTTATTTCAGGCCGGGGGACTTTCTGGAGGAGGTCCTGTTAGATGCAAGTTCCGAGCTGCATCTCTTTCTCTCTGGCTGGACATAGTTCAGTGATGTCCACCTTCAAGGATGCTGCCTTCCAAGGTGCCTAGAACCTTTTCTCCAGGGCCTGGTAGACATGGTGGTCTCCCCAGATGACGTGGTGCCCACCCCCATCCCTGCCAGATGGGCGACCGGGCCCTGGCGCTCCAAGGCTGAGCCAGCTCTGTTCTCTGAGCCCTCATTGTGCCAGAGCCATATGGGACCAAGCTGGGCAGCTTGCCTGAGGGGCTTGCAGAGTACTTAAGGGAATTGGCTTCCGATCTGTCCTCACAGAGTCCATGAGCTCATAGGAAGCTGGGCTCAGGGTCACATCCGAGGCAGAAGTTAGAATTAAGCCTTCGCTGCAAATGCCTGAAGCTCTCTTGTCAACCCGCACCCCCAACTCACCATCCCCCTCCCCCCTGCGCCCACACCCTCCCTCAAACCAGGGGTTCTCAACCTGACTCAGAGCCCCCTGGGGTGGCCTGGGAGGTCTGCACTCAGTGAAACTGAGTGTGTGTATGTGTACATTTCCTGGGAAGACCCCCAGAGTTATGGTCATGCTCTCAAAAGGGGATCATGATCCCCCAAATGCCAAGGAAGCTGACTTCCATAGGGTAAGTCAATCTGTTAGGTTCGTTCTCCAGGAATGACCCAGAGATGGAGTTAAGCGTGCAGCCGAGAAACTCCTGTGGGAGGGGGACCATCAGGCAAGAGGAGCATCTCAGCAGGGATTCTGGAGCCCAGCCCGTCCAGGAAAGGAGTCGCGTGTTGGGCAGAAGCACTGGGCCTTTGGACCACAGCCTTGCTCTGAGGTAGGCCTGGGCCGCCCGAAGAAGAGTAGAACCAGGTTTGAAAGCTGAGGCATGTCCTGGAGAAGCTGACAGCTGGAGGCTGTCAGCCAGCCGTGCTCCTTGTAACTGGGCCTCATGCCCTTTCTAGAAGGGGATCTGGGCCGTGCATCTCTGTGCCTGCTTCATGCTCTGGGAGGCCACTGCACAGTCCATCTGACTTGCCCAGGCAGATCTGATCTGACTCCTACAAGTGGCCCGGCCTAAGCCAAGCTGGGCCCCTAACCCCTGACTTAGTGAATACCGGGTCCCAGAGTCCTGGGCCCTGATCTTGACCTGGGGAAGAGAACTAGGGGGATGAGATGCTGGGTAGGAGAGGTTATAGACAAGGGAAGCCCTTATCTTATGATTGGATTGTATACACGCTGGTTGTTTGGAATATGGAATACATTTTCTCATGCAAATTCTATTATAAATGTTTCCCGGGGCTTTTTTTTTTTTTTTTTTTTTTTGCAAAAACCTATTAAATTCATAATGATGTTGAAATAGTAAGAAGGGTCATCGGTCATCCTGAACTCCAAGACCTGGAAGACACCAAGGGAGATCTCCTCTGAGTTGCCCAGGGAACCCTGCACAGTAGAGGACAAGGAGAAATGTGCCAGCATTCGGGGGTAGAAGCAGCTGCGGTGCGGAGCCAGGGGCGTCCCAGGGCTTCTGCGGCGAAGGCAGCAGAGAGACGTAGCGCAGGGATGCAGAAGGACCAGGGGTCTGAGTCAGGGAGGAGGTCCCTGCGGCAAAGTCACGCTGCCCTGCAGGGAGGGTACGCCGCATCGTTCTTAACCGGGTTCCTTGCCTACCATCAGCCCAGGCCCCTTTGCGACCACCCTCACGGAAAGGCTCAGCCAGGCTGGAAGGAGAACTCGAGACCCAACAAGCTCTTGGTTAACCTCTGGATCGCCGGGGCCTCTCATCCCTGAGTGCCGAGAGCCTCAGGAGCCCGCCCTTGGGGGACGTTCTGAGAGCGACCACTAGATGGCGCGTCCGCCCTTCCCTACTCCGGGAGCGCGGGAGCCCGGGCACTAGGCGAGGAAACCGGTCGTTTAATTGCCATTTAATGAGAAGGCTGATCCCGATGTGCCCTCCTCCTAGGGAAAGCTCCAGGCTTCTATCAAAGGGAACAGCTTATTTATACTCTAACATGAAGAAGCATCAATTAAACACATTTAATGGGACCAGAGGGGGAAAGCATCTAAGGGATGGAATACAGACTTGTTACCGTTTAAAAATACCAAACCGCCCATTCTGGTCTCCGTGGCATGTAGATTGGACCTGGGATGGGTCTCAAGAGTGCCTGGATCCCACGGAGCCCCGCCCCCTCCCCAGACAGGCTGAAGGTTGGGGGCTTGTCCAATACTCCACACCCATCAGGTGATCTTTGCTTCATACTCAAATTTTCTTATTAGTCCCACTCGGACACTCACATGGTCAGGACGTTCCTTACAACGTGGGGATTGAAAAATACAGTCATTGGTGATATTTTCTGTCTACTTGATCTGTAGGGCAGATTCTGGAAGATGCCATTGTCTGGACCAAAGTACACAGATCCAAACTGAATAAGTGTGTGCCCAGGTATGTGGTATGTAGGAGCGGACTGTGCACCAAGAAAAAACTGAAGTCCTAAGCAAGTTTCACAGTTCTAAATTTGAGGCGAGGTCAGATACGGGATGCTCTTAGGGTTGTGGCTTAGTACATTACACCGATGGGCGGGGAAAGGCCCTCAGGAGAAATGCCTGCCTTTCCTTGGTTTCAAAAATAGTGATCTTGGAAGTAACTGATCCCTTTTATGTTAAACACTCATCTGTTTCCCTTTCTTCGTTAACCCTAGTGCCAAACTTGTGGCCCATTGGAGGGAAGTCTATAACCCTGAACAGTATATTTTCTATTTGTTCCTTGCTTCACTCCTGGCTCCATTGTATGTCAACCACCCTTATCTTTGCTTTTTCACTTGCTCCTATTTTCCGTGTATATTAAACTTAGATTTTGTGTCTCCTCTGTAAACTCCCTTAAATCCTTCCTTTGTGGAACGGAGCAAAATGCAAATAAAATAAAATGGACACCAGACGCATTCTTTCTGTGGCACAGCGTTAGGTCAAAGGGCTCCTGAGTATTTGTTGCCTGTACTCCTTTGTAAGAAAAGAGAATTTTAAAATTCTCTGCCAGCCTACCTGAGTGGTGACATTTTCCAATGCTGTTTATTTTACTTACCAGCATCTTTAATTTTTCTTAATCTTTGATTTGGACACCTCCAAGTTGTGTCTTCTAGACTTTTTTCTTTTGTATGTGATACACAAAGCCTAATTTTTCTGATTTTCTAAACTCGGAAAGTATATTCTAACTTCTCAGAGGACTTAGGTAGCAGATTCATTTTTTAAAATTTTAGATTGGTTTACAATCCTATTATAAATGATTGCTGAACTTTTTTGCAAATTAAATTAAATTCATAATGATGTTGAAATCATAGGAAGGGTCATTCCAAGCTCCGAGGCCTGGAAGACCCACAGCAATACCATTTCATGAGTCTGGCTGGTGCCGTGGAAACATAGGAAGAAACAGAGAGAAAGTCATGGTGGGTTGACTCGAAAACTCAGATATCCCCAAAGTAATACACTTTTTTGGCTGCTGTTGCTATGACAGATGTTGAGACCGTCTTTGAAGGTCTCAATTCCTGAATCTCAAAGATTCACCCCCAAAATCTGAACACAGTAAGCACTCAGTACTATTGTTCAAAGAATAAATGAGTTCACACAACCAAACCAAGAAGCTGGGGAAGAATGAATGAATCTCCTGGGTCAGGCCTTGGCAGTTCCATCCCCCAGGTCTCCAAGTGGGACTGGCCAACTTTCAGGGTTATGCGGATTCGCTAAAATGATGTTACTGTGGTTTTCTCAAGGAGGAAGTAACTAGGCAGGAAAAGGCCAGTCTCTGGGAAAGGCAGCGTTGAAGGAGAAAGATCTGGTGGCCCAGGAAACTTCTCTGGGAAAAGGCCTGGAACATTGCTGTTTTATCAAATGTGCCCCCTCCCTGCCCTCTCCCCTGACCTCCCCTCCCTCGGGTGTTAGTAACTTGCTGTATGGATGCCAGCAACGCATAACACCACCATCCCGATTCCCATGCCTACTTCTGAATGCTTGTCCTGAGAGGTTTTCTATTTCCAAGGGTTTTATGTCATTGGCCGGCCTAACCGTTTAAGAGAACAAAGAGGGTAATTAGTCTGCGGGTTTGGGCTGTGTAAACAACTGATTTCTCTAATTCAGGTCAAAAGCTGGACTTGCCAAAGACATACATTTTCACTGAAAATATGCATTTAGATTAGAAAATTTCACCCATTGGTGTTTTTTCAACTCAACAGACGGGTCTCATTCTCCCTGGCTCCTGTTTCTTTTGCTTTCTCTGGGATTCCTTTTTCAGGAGTTTTGAGCACCCCAGTGCTGTAGGGCTGGATTTTACAAGAAGCAGGCAGTGTTTGGTGTGGAGGCCTCTCCACAGGCTGGAAACATTCACTTTCCCATCCAGCCTCCCTCCCTGCCAAGGAATCAGCAAGCCTGGGGGAAATGCTTTCCCTACTGTGTTTACAAAGCACTAAATTTTCAGTCATTAATTCCCTTCCTCAAGAAGGAGCCTAATGGAGTTTTCTACTAGTCACTGAGATAGCAGTTATAACCCTGAAAGATCGAGAAAGCCAGAAGGGCCTGAAGTGAAGTGAGAGACAGGGGACAGACTTCTCCCACTTCAGAGGGAAATAGTTTGAATATCTCAGTCACTACCTCACGCACTTGTTTATTTTCCTTTCGAGAACGTTCAGAAGTGTTGTGTAGATGGAGTCCCATCCTCCCCGTGCGTGCGTTCTTTGTCCTGGGGCTGCTGGCTAACCTCTTCTCACTGTGGCGGGGAGGCTCAGGGTCTTGACCCCCCAGGGGCAGGCACCAAAGCTGGGGTGCCCAGAGCGCCATACAGAAAGGGCCCTGTTTTCCCAGTGCTCAAATTACTCCTTGGAATCCAGGCTTCCAGGCAGACCCTTAACCCTCTCCGGGCCAGCGGGCTGCAGGGAGCCGTCCTGCTCTGAGCACATGCCTGTCTATCTCTGGGTGAGCCCAGACTGCCCTCTCCGGGCTCTGGGGCAGGAGAGGGGCACTATTCTTGGTGGCGACACTGCTCCCCAGGCAGAGTCACAGGAGCAGCCCTGCCCCTGGGCCCCCTACAGCTCTATGATGAGCCCTGGGAAGACTCCTGTTGACTCCAGTGTGGATTCGTCTTCTAGAGAATTCCCTGAGACTCCAGGTGGCTGTAAGTGTTGCTGTGGCCAGACTGGAGGCAGTCGAAGCTGTGTTGGCAGGAAAAGCAGCAGTGTTCAAAATACGGCCCATAGGCCTCCACATCAAAGTCACCAGGAAAATGCAGACTCTCCCCCAGCGTCACCAGCAGCCCCGCCACCTCCAGAATCAGGATCTTCCCAGGGATCGGGGGGTGACGGGGCTTCAACACAGGGCAGAGACCTAAAGGGTGTCTGCACCAGCCTCTGGGTCCCCGAAACAGGCTGCCCTCCTGGGCTCCCGTGATAGTCTGAGCAGACTTTCTTCCAGCTGTAGAAATACCAGGCTGCCCGGGAGGGAACGCTGCCTGGAGGCTGCAGGGGACCTCTGAGGCGTGCCCTCCCAATGCAGCGGTCAGCCGGCTGTGCCTGCCTCCCCTCCGGACTCTGAAATCTTCTTGTGTGCGCTGGTGTTGTTTTCCTCTCCACGCCCCTGGGTAGGATCCAAGAGAGAATTCGAATCCTTCCAGAAATCCCTCGATAGCATGGATTTTGGTTACCCTGGCGATGGCCTCGGTCCCCCTGGCTGCCTGTTTGGCATTGGATCTGGCCCTATCTTGTTCGCATCCCCAGAGACACTGCCATGAACCTCCTCTGGAGGAAATTTACAGAGAGGCCTGAGGATCAGGGCTGCCCTTAGTGGAAGGAATTCCCTACCTCTGACTGCCAAATGAAGCCAGGGCCTCTTGGCCACCGGGGTAGCCCTTGAGACCCATCTCCTCAAGGAGACTTTCGAAAGGATGCTGGGACATTCTTCCTGTGTGAGCCTTTCCTCTGTGCCATGCCTGTAGAAGCAAGGAGCTGGGAGCCAAACCCTGGCCCTTCCTCTCGTTCCGCGTGGTCTTAGGTACATTACTCACCTTCTCTGAGCCAGAGATTTTCTTACCTGTAAAAGAGAAATAATAATAACAATAAAGATAATGTTTCTGCAGCTTTGAGATGATGTGAAACATGTCTGTTCCTCCCCGCCTCTGCCTATAGCATTCGCACCAGGCATCCAAGCCGGGAACTCAGGTACTGGGACACTCAGGGAAATGGTACCAGGGAGCCATTTTAATTGCCTACGTTTGACATCCAATCTGTCACACCTAATGTTTATTCCTGAGTTTGAGGGGAGATAATTATTGTTTTGCGGGGAGGTGGTCTGGCTGCGCCGCGCGGCATGTGGGATCTTCGTTCCCCGACCTGGGATCGAACCCCTGCCTCCTGCAGTGGAAGTACAGAGTCTTAGCCACTGGACCGCCAGGGAAGTCCCCGAGGGGAGATAATTATTGTTAGATTTTTAAAGCAACAGTTGCCCAGGCTGTTGACGATACCTCCCGTCAAGGCATATGCTCCACCAGGCTAGGGAGCGGGTGATAACCAAAGCCGTCTTGCTTCTTGGATTTTCTCCTGAGCCCTGCCGTGCTGGGGTGACTCTGCGCATAGTAAATACTTAAGCACGTGTCTTGTGTAACGGTCACCAATCTGGATGCAGAGGGAGCCATGGAGCAACACACTGTCACCTGCCTAAGCGTCCCGGCTGATGCCAATACCAGGAGTCTCTTGGCTACCAGGGGCTGATAGGTGGCAGAATTCTGTGGCCTGTTAATTGCCTTGGAAACAAATCCTTGAATTGGGAGAGAGAGAGAGAAAGGAACTGTAATTAAAGCTTCCCTTGGGCAAAATTTCCCAGTGATGGGAATTAACACATTTCTTGTGTGCCCGTTAAGCTCCGGGCTCTAAGCTGAGAACGTTACATATACAGATCTTCCTTGACTTACAGTGGGGTTACGTCCTGGTAAACCCATCGTAAACTGAAAATATCTTAAGTCGAAAATGCGGTAAATACACCTAACCCACAGAACCGCATAGCTTAGCCCAGCCTACCTTCAACGTGCTCAGAACACTTACGTTAGCCTACAGCTGGGCAAACTCATCTAACACAAAACCTATTTCAAAATCAAGTGTTGAATATCTCATGTCATGTATTGAATTCTATACTGAAACTGAAAAACAGAGTCTGGGTCCAGAATGGTTGTAGGTGTATCAGCTGGTTACCTCTCGATCACGTGGCCGGCAGGGAGCTGCCACCGTCCAGCATCACCAGAGAGGCTCGGGCCACAGATCACTAGCCCAGGAAAAGATCCAAATTCAAAATTTGAAGTTCTTGAAGGTTTCTACTGAATGCAGACTGCTTTTGCACAATCGTAAAGACGAAAAATCATCAGCCGAAACATTGTAAGTTGGGGACCGTCTGTATTGAATCTTTTAATCCTTACAACAGCCAGAGAAGGGGCTCTTATTATTGTCACCAGGAAATGAAGGCTCAGAGAGGTTAAACTGTCTGCTCAGAGAACGAGGGGGCTAGAGGATGAGGCCAGAGTTGGGAGATCTGCCGATGGGGAGAGGGAATCAGTGCTGCTTTTTTAACCCTGCAGCCTCGTCAGTAACTTACCTCCAGAGACCTAGAGAGAAGTCTCGTGTTGCTGGGGATGCCTCCAGGTCTCTCCCAGGTCAATGCTAAACCTCTGATGCCTCCTGGATGCCCACTGGGCCAATATATTCTGTCTTATCTCAACGTATATATTTATTTAGACTCAAGGGAATGGAAAGACAGAGGCAAAAGCAAATAGAACAATGCAGGATTAAGGGACTGGGCGGTGAACAGGACCAGGGAAGCCAGATCGTAAGAGACGTAGAGCCTGCTTTGCCCTCACCTTCCGTCACCCCGGCCCCTGTGCCTGCTCCCTCCTGAGCACCCTCCCTCCGCTCCTCACACGGACCTCAGGGGTCACCAGCCACAGCAGACCCTTCCAGCCTCTGTTCCCTGCATCACTCGCAGCCACATCTACGTCCACAGTTCCTTCTCACACAGCTTGGTGCCTGGGCTCCCTAGTCACCGCTGCCGAGGAGTACAGCCTGCTTGTTCCCTGCTGGTTTAGACTCCTTTTGCGTGGCGTCATAATCGCATATTTACCTATTTAACCTATTTGTCCCCTGCTATGAGCTGCACGCTCTTCAGAGGGTGGATCTTCTTGTGTTCATCTATGCTCCGCGCGTATGTCGTCCAGGGCTTGGTGCCTGGAAGGCGCCCTATAGATGCTGAATGGCAGAGGAATGAATGCATAGTGGCCTGGAAGGAGAAACTATGCATTTCCAATCCATATTCTGTGACAGGAAGGGTCTGATCATTGCTTTTGTTGCAAACTTAATGCAGTACTTTCTCACTCAAAGACAGTCGCTATGACTTTGTTTCCTCAGGTGGTAAATAAGCTTACACTGGCTCATAGATATCTCCTAAGGAATAACCAGGAACTAAATAATAACCTTATGTTCAGAAGATCGTAGGAAAATGAGACTAAGAAGACCTCTAGAATTCGAAGGTAATAAAAAAGAAAAAACCCTGGAAAACTAAAGTTTAAAATCTTCAAGCAGGTATTTTAATAGATACTGGGGCAATTCATTTCCCTTTTAAAGAATCACTTCAACTCCAAAATGTTTGTTGAATATCTCCCAAGTGCTTGATGCTATGAGGAAAATTATCAAGATTGCCTGCTTACAAAGCGCTTTATACTTCTCAGCACACTTTCACAGAATTGCTTCTGTGTTTCAGAGTTTCCTCACTGTGGCCGGCAGAATAGTGCCCCCAAGATGCCCACGTCTTAATCCCTGGAAACTGTGAATAGGTGACCTCACGTGGTAAAAGGGACTTTGCAGATGGGATTGAGGATTTTGAGATTGAGATTATCCTGGTTTATCCAGATGAACCCAGTGTCATCACCAAGGTCCTAATAGGATGAAATCAAGGGGTCAGAGTCCGTCCTAAGAGATGAGGTGAGACAAGCAGATGGTTGGAGTGATGTGGCCGTGACCCAAGGAATGCAGGCAGCCTCCAGCAGCTGAAAAAGACACGGGAAGGACTCTCCCAAGAGCACCCAGAGGGACTGCAGCCCTGCCGACACCTTGACTTTAGACTTTTGACGTCCAGAACTATGAGGTAATGAATTTGTGTTGTTTCAAGCCACTGGTTTGTGGTAATTTATGACAGGTAATTTAATACACACATCTCTTTTTTTAATTTATTATTTTTGGCTGCATTGGGTCTTCATTGCTGCACGCGGGCTTTCTCTAGTTGAGGCGAGTGGGGGCTACTCTTTGTCGCGGTGTGAGAGCTTCTCATTGCAGTGGCTTCTCTTGCTGCGGAGCACGGGCTCTAGGCGCGCAGGCTTCAGTAGTTGTGGCTCGTGGGCTCTAGAGCGCAGGCTCAGTAGTTGCGGTGCACGGGCTTAGTTGCTCCGCGGCATGTGGGATCCTCCCGGACCGGGGCACGAACCCGTGTCTCCTGCATCGGCAGGCGGATTCTTAACCACTGCGCCACTGGGGAAGCCCCAGTACACACATCTTTACAACGCAGATAACAATAGTCCGTACTTACCTCATAGGCTGTGCTGTTAGGTGAGACACATGACAAAGACAAGGCCATTTAGTGACTTACTGTTACCAGAGAATTATTATTTTGTTGTTATTTATTTGGGAGATCTTATCCTGTGAGGTCAGCAGATCCACCTTATACTCATGAAATGAACCTGTATTCAGTCCTTAGTAGACACCAGGTCCTGCAGTAACGCCAGGGACCCTAGAGGAATCCTGGGAGCTCCTGGCAGGAGGCGAGGCAGACACCTCAGCAAGGACAGCCAGCACGGGTGACAAGACCAGTTAGCAGTATCCCCAAGATGGGAAGGGCCCCAGAGGAAGGAGAGTGGGGCTAACTGGGAGGTCCGTCTCATGAGGAGAGCCTTGAACTAAAAAAGGCAGACAGCAGAGACCACCAGGCAGCCCGGGGGGAGGGAGCTGCAGGCAGGGGGAGCCAGGGAGCCCCCCGGTGGTGGGGGGGCGGCTGGCCAAGATCCCACAGCTAAGACCTAGACCTTGCGTCCACTGCACTTTCTGCTGCTTTGGGACACTGCACGTATGACTAAGCTGCTGGCGGCCCTCAAGGAGTATATCGTCTACAAAGGGACCACCAGATGCATGCTGAGGGCACAGTTTAAATCAACCATAGAAGTCCCTGTTTGAGAGAGTTTCAAAGTAAATGGCGGGGAAATTCCACCAGAAAGGTGTATAAGGACTGGACGTGGGGAAGAGTTCGAGAGGCAAGGATGTGAGTCAGAACTTACGAGGGGAAAGGGAGTAGATGGTGGGGGGCTGGGAGTGAAGGAGGAACCTTCCTTCTCAGTGTGGAGGCTGGTCCTCCCGGAGGCTGGAGGCTGGGCCAGCAGCCCAGCACAGAGACCCCCCAGCCTCTGGGGACGTGAGGATGACAGGCTGAGTGCACGAGGTCCCATAGGGCCTGAAAGCTACTTCCAGCTGAGACTTTAGGCTGAGGGCATTTGGGAAGGCCTGCTAGAGGGTTTTTGAGTAACAGGGTGAGACAACGTGTTAGGGATACTTATGGGTCTGTCTGTAAGACAGGGACTTACCTTTCTGCTGCCTGCTCCGTTGTTATTTGTTGGACTGAATTAAGATTTGCAGGATGGATTGAAAGAACGGGGAGATCTGACATCTGATCTAAATCCCACGCGCTCAGTCCTCATCGGAGAGGAAGCTAACGGTTGCCAGCCTCCATAAGGACCGCAAACCCTAGTATTCACAAGAGGTTAGAGAGTCATCTCCAGCTTATCTTTTCTTGTTGTTGCCTTTCATCTTTCCTTGCAAATACTAAATGTTTCACTAAGTGCAACATGAAATAACACTTTTTATACTGAGTATTGGCTATTTATAACAGAGTGTCACTGAGTCTTGACCCAGTTATAAAACAGGAGCTTGAGCGTGTTTGTTCAATGCCAGATTCTGATGGGAAGAAGCAAAGTCCTGCCTGTCTTCTGAGCCTTCGCTTGGGGCGATCGCCGCCCAAGCCCACCCCACGTGTCGGGAGCTGCTGAAATGAATGGGTGCTCAGCTGCCAAAATGTGCCCCAACTTGTGCACCAGAAATAATAGTGACGATATGACGCAGAACACTAAGAATCTGTTAACAAGTATAATAGCAAGAAATGCAACCTGAACTTGGACAGAAGGAAGAGCATCGGTTCATAGACCCAAGAGACAGCAGGAGCACCGCGGGGACCACGGGAGCAGGGATTCAAATTCAGACCGAACCTGCAGGCCCCTCTCGCCATATGCTGCTCTCTGCATTTTGGTTTCATTGTCACCAGAAGGTGGTGGATGCTTTTCTCCAGGAGATGGGGACTGTGACCACCAGCGGCCCCCAGTCTCTTCTCCCAAAAAGGAGCACCTCTTCCCCACCAGCTGTCATCCCGATGCATCTCAGGGAGGGGCTGGCTCAGACATCCTCCCCTCCAGGGGAGGCAGAGACCTAGAGAGGGAGGGATGACAGCTCCCATTCGGGGACGAAAGGCAGTTCCATCAAAGGGGTGGGGCCAGGCAGCAAGAGCAGGAAGGAGTCATTCTGATCCAGGACGCAAACTTCAGTGTATACACGGCAGCTTGTGGGGAAAGGAGGCGTGGGAGGGCTCTGTCATCTCCCAGATGTCGTCACCGGGGTGTCCAGGTCCTGTCCAGCTGCCTCTGATTTCTGCCAAGGGCCGCCACTTACCCTCCACTTCCCTGAGTCAGTGTCCCTCCCTCTGTGTTAGAAACTCAACCCACCCCCAACCCCTGCCATGGAGGTCACAGCAGGCACAGCCATGAGAAAAAATGACAGAGACAAATATAGACCTAGCATTCTGGTTAGTCAAAGAATCACGGAAACCTGTAGCTTAAAAATGGCAGGTGTGGGTGAAATCAGATGAGGAAGGCATCAGTGGTACCTCAGAAGTCTGCAGACACCTCCCCTAAATGACTATGAATTTGGCACCCATGGCAAAGGGTAAGTGATCCATCGAGTCATTGGTCTTTGCACTGACCCGTGGTTTGACCTTGACCACGGACAATCCCACTTGTTGAGAAAAAGGCCTTGCAGAGGGGTAAAATGTTGATTTACTTTAGGGATAGCACAGTTGTATCTGTGCATTCTGCATTCCACTGCTGTTACCACCAGTGCCTGCCCTGCTGTTTGCAATTGTTTTCAGTCCTCTGGCACCATTGATCCCTCATTGACCCCAGATTCTTGAGTGCCAGGAGCCTGCCCCCACTTGTGTCTGGCTGGCCCGCTGCGCACGTGTCCGTTGGTGGCGTTCCACTGAGCGCAGCCTGGAAGGCCACCCTCCGAGCATGAGCCACCTGAGCCCTCGGCCGGGAGGTCAGCCTTCTCCAGGCCTCAGCGACAAGAGAACCTCCCTGTAGCTAAGACCCATATTCCCTCTTACGTGAAGCTATGCAACACACAGGCCTTAATTTCCTGGCTCTCCGGCCAATAGAAATTCCGTCTGAGCTTGATGACTGGATAGCTGTCTGGGCTGGTTGTGACCTAGAGAAATGTGGAAGGTGGGTTGGGTGCACTCACACAAACTCTGTCCCGTCACCCCAGGACGCACCCTGAGCCTCAGCCAGCTGGCTTTCAAAATCTCCCGTGGGTGAGTGGGTGCCTGGCTGGGCACAGCTCTCCCGCCTCCCCATCCCTGATGACGGGTGGCCCTCGTGTCATCTGGTGCACAGAGCAGAGTGGGTTCCTGCATTGAGAACACGCCCTGCACACGGAGAGCAAACTGGAGCCTCCCTGCTCCCAGCTGGCTGTGCTGGAGCAGCCTGGGGCCTCAGGGCGTCATGTTTGCTGGGGACCGCAAGCCGCAGTGTGCTCAAAGGTGCCTTGGCAGCCTGAAGGAGGCTGCATTTAAGCCCTGCATTAAAACAACAGAGCCTTGAGGCCCGTGGTTTATTGGGTGTTTCCAATAAAGATGCAGGGCCCAACATTCCCTGGGGAATCCACACGGCGCACATTCATCTGGCCACATCTGCACTTTTAAGATCTTAGGCAGATCCAGGCTGGGGGCCCCCATGCCCTTCCAAGCATCCTCCTGGTCTGTGTTTGAAATCAAAGCTAGATGGTCCGATCCAGACAGGAGGAGGAGTGGTGCTGAGCCTCAGCGAAGCATTAAACGCTCAGAGAGGCATGGCTCCTTGATTGTAGACAAAAGTTTGTTTTCCTCTTAAACCACGAACCTGGAATGTACTTTCTGATGATGATTACAGGATGAATCAGCACTCAGGTGATGGAAGCCAGGCCCGCGCTCTGCTCACGGTATCCAGGCTGCGGGGCAGCTGTGGCCTAATGAGATCCAGCAGCCCTGCTCAGCTTTCCAGCAGGCGCTTGGGGGAAGGCTGTGCAGGCGCTGTTCTGAGGGGCTCCCTGCCCGGCTTGGGGGCTCAACACTCCCACTGCCTGACCCCAGGGCCCTGCAGGTGTGCACCGGGGTCAGCCGCTCGCACACATGGATGCCTGGCTCAGGCGATAGGACGAGTGTAGTACCAAGGCCAGAGCTTTCCCCAGCTCAGACCATGACCTAATCGTCTGAATCTCTCATCATCACACTAACTGTGTCTGCAAAATGCAGGTCAAATGGGCTCCTTTTGCACCTAGTGGAAATGATGTCTTCATTCCATACAGAATGAAGTCCCAAGATAGCTCACCTACAATAACGTAAGATCGGGTGGCTATAAAGTGAGGGGTGATTGATCTCCTGCCCTCTGCACCGAGCTCACCCGGTCATTTCACCTACCCCATTATAACACAAGCCCACATCTTATGAGACTGAATCTGGGGGGCCCTGCTTAGGAATTTACTATATTTATTAAGAACCCAAAGTATGCAGAGAAAAAGGCAAAACATGCAATACCACCCTCCACCTGCTGCCAGGGTCACTCTGATGAGATGCTACCATCAAGGGCGTTTCCACCCGAAAGAGCTCAGATTTGAAACGCCCGTGGTCATTGTCTCTCATCAGTGGCCCCCCAGGTAGAGGGTCAACAGGTGAAGGGGATGCACGTGGCCCTGGGGATGACATTTAGCCATCAGAGGTGCACAGGTGAGGGGTGGAAAGACAGCTCAGTGGAGAAGTCGAGGCAGAACGCTGTTCTGGTCCTCACAGGACAGTAGACCCAGACCCGGCCTTGTTAATAAGCTGCCTCATCGCACAGCTCCGGGAGGGAAATGTGGCCACTGATGAATTCTCCGCCGTTTTAGAGGGCAGGTGAGCGAAGCCGCCAGGCCCAGCTGTTCCTTCCAGCCTCATCTTCCCCATCACCATTATTGGAGCCATTGGTCCTGAGACAAGGAGCGGCCTCGGGAGGCTAGACACCTTCTCATCACTAACCTTGCTTCCTGTCACTGTAGATGCCGTGCTTAAAGGAGCTCTGGCTCCTGAACGAGAAAGAAAAGTGCCTTCTCTGCAGCTTCAGCACAAAAGATGACCTTCCAGAGGAGACATCCAGCTGTAGAGGGCATGGGAGGAAATATTAATATTCACAGTTAATATTCTGCAGACTTTCTGGGAAAGAAATCACAGTGCAGTTTCCACCTGGCCACTCTCTTGGAGGAAGTTTGCTTCACTGTCCAGAGTCTTGACCTCTCCAGAGGGGCAGCCATCTCCAGATGTGGCCACACAGCTGCTGTGGTCCTCCTAGAGACATCCTCAAGCAGACAAGTCAGCAAACTCAACCTCCTCCTCAAAAGCAGCATCTTCTCACAAACAGAATGTGAATTTCTCCCTGCCCCCTGGCTTCGCCCACAGGGAGTTCATGCCAGGATATCCTAGAATGTTCCAGAACTCCCCGGGAATTCTGGAATGCATATTCCCTCCAGCTAGGGTTCCAGCTCTCTGCTCCAGGCACGTGCGGGCTTCAGGATCTCCCCCTGCCTGTCCTTCCCCGACGTGAGCGAAACTCAAGATCAGAGACTGGATGTGGTTTTTTTTTAATTTTTTTTTTTTTTTTGCAGTACGCGGGCCTCTCACCGTTGTGGCCTCTCCCGTTGCGAAGCACAGGCTCCGGACACACAGGCTCAGTGGCCATGGCTCACGGGCCCAGTCGCTCCGCGGCACGTGGGATCTTCCCAGACCGGGGCACGAACCCATGTCCCCTGTATCAGCAGGTGGACTCCCAACCACTGCGCCACCAGGGAAGCCCTGGATGTGTTGTGTGTGTGTTACCTTTTGTGCTCAAATCTTCTTGCTACGCGCTACATCCTCCCGGCCCTGCACTTGCTTTTCCTCTAACTTCTAATCACAGTCCACAGTGGCTGTGGGCAAGGCAGGAGAGCCCCACCTGCGAGTCTGGTCAGCACCTGGAAGCAACTGCCAGTTATATGCATCTCCTTTACGTCCTCAACATTCTATAGAAAAGCTCGACACAGCTTGTACCACATTATATGGTGACTGTTGCTGTGCCTTCGCCTGGAAAATACGAACTGTCATTTACTGAGCACATCCCACGTGTCAGTGTTTAACATACATTACTACAAAACCCACAAGATAGGTATTCTTTTTTCCCTATAACAGATGAGAAAACAAAGGATCCAAAAGGTGAAGTAACTTCTCTAAGATCACTCAGCTAAGCAGAGAGATCAAGCATCAGCTGGGCAGGCCTGGCTTCGAAGCCAACCTTCTCTCTACGACCCCACCTGCCCAGCAGCATCTTAGAAGCCTGAGGTCTGGGCTGAGTCTTTCCTTTCTGTCCTGGAGGTTTGCCCCGGGACTGAGGGGTGTCCTGGGATGAGGGACTCTGGGTGCTGAAACCGAGACAGTTGGTCGCCCCACGTGGGAATGTGGATACCTGGACATTACCGTGGCCTCCAGCGTAGATGCCGGGCTGCGTGGACCAAGGGGAATGATCACGGCCCACAGGACGCCCCCTGCAGGGCAGGGACCACAATGTTAAGTTCTCCAACTTTTGAGAAAAGTTCCAGCTGGTCTCCAGGCCAGAATGTAATAATTATGATCATTTGGAGGGTGCCCACAGGACTTGTCAGTGGACAGGGTTTGCCAAACATTAGAGAAACATCCTGGGGTTTTTCTCTTTTTTTTTAACGAATCCAAGAAATCTAAATCTAGGTAAAATTTTTGAAAGTACTCATGTATCCTTTGGACTCATCGTCCTCAAGTGCTCATCTCTGAGCAGGCTTCAGGGTCCACAGCCACCTGGAGCTTGATCGAGAGTCCTTAGGTGCTCCTGCTAGAAGGCCACCAGCAGTCCCTGTGCCACCCACCCCCACCCCCCCACACACTCACCCTGCACATGACCTTGTCAAAGCCTCTTTGAGCTTCTGCAGGTGCCGTTTAGACCAAACCTTCCCCCTTCCTCCTGAAACCCTACTCACCCTGCGGCCTCTCCTCCTCCCAGAGCCTTCCCACCGCCTCCTTCCTGCCTGGGTCCCATGGGCACTGTCCCTCTGTGTGGATGTTTGTTTCACTCCCCCTCCAGGCTGGGAGCCCTGCCAGGCAAGAGCCGGTGACCGTCTTCTTCTGGGGTTCCCAGCATCCACTACAGTGTTTAGCATACAGATGCTCAGTAAATGTTTCTTCCAGTGAGATAGAAACAGAGCTCTTCGGGGCCTGCTGGTGATGGAAACAGCCCAGCTTGAAAGGCGGTCTGCTCCACGTTGCATCCACAGGTGGCTCCAGGCTTACTTACAAGCACAGAACTTACTGTCAGCTTCGAGCCAGGGCCCCTGGTTCCTGGCTGTGGTGGAGGCCACCCCACGGTTGCCATGGGAACCAGCCACTCACAAAGCCTCCAGGGAGCCCTGAACTCCGCCCCCGACTCCCTGCGGCTGATCCTCCTCGGATGCTGCCATGGGAACTTCCCAGGTTCCAGTGCCTCCCTCCAGCCCATCCCTTAGGCCAGAAGATGGGGGCTGGGCTTCGGTGGGGCCCGGACCACGCCACCTACAGCTGCTTTTATGGAAAAAGGCATTCAAAGTTCCAAAGAGACCAGCCAGTAAATGCACTGCTGGGGCACATCCTGTCAGATGAAGTGTCTTCACACTTGGCAGTGAGTTGAAAAGGGCAAGAACCAAGAAGCAGGCAGGATGGGGAAATCGAAGAGGGATCAGTTCTCCTTCGCCCACAGGGTGGCTTTTGGGGTGTGTGGGGGGGTCTGATGCTGGGAAAGGGACACGAGGGAAGGTTGTCACACCTGCCGATGGTGGATCCCAGCAGAGGTTTTGCCAATAGACTTTGAGAAGCGCCTGTGGAGTATTTCACAGATGAAGAAGCTGAGGCTCAGAGAAGTTAACCAAATCCATGTTCTTATCGTCTTGGGCCTCTTCCAGGCGTGGTCTTATAAGTCCCCTGTGCATGCCTCCATGCTCTCCTGGCCGGCTGGAATGATGAGGACTCTGGGCAACCTTGGAAGTGACCAGTGACCTGGTGAAGAGGAGAGAGCCTCTGCCAATCCAAGCCCCTGAATAACTGTGCTGAATCGGGCTGCCCACCAATTTCCACCCCTGCGCAGGAGTATGACCCGGATAAGAAATAAACCTCTCGTGTGACTACACATGGGGTCTGTTTGTTACAACAAGTAGCTTCCCTTAACTGAACAATGGGACAGGAAGCTTTCGGCTTCCTTGTACTCCATTTCACAGGACTAGTTCTAGGACAACTGGTGGCATCAGAGGTATGTAGGTTCAGTTGGAAAGGTCCAGAGATGCTGGTATGTTCATCACGATAGCTTCTTCCTGTGCTCTGGAGGATTTCCAAGGAGTTGGCTCCAAGACAGAGCAATAATTGTTCACATAACGTGTTGCCAGAGAGATTATGGCTTTGCTGCATGGTATCTGGTACTTAAAAGGTGTTCTATAAATACTTATTGAATGGATGGATAGATGGATAGATGGATGGATGGATGGATGGTTGGATGGATCATGGCTTCTACTGAAGGGCAGGGGAAGGAGGGAATGTCCTAAACATGGGAGTCTAACTGAGACATGAGAAAGAAGGTAAAGAGAGAGAGCTGGTCACTCCAGTGACAGCACCCTCTTAGAGTATGTCGGCAAGTCCCACTGGGTAAAGAAGAACAGGTGACCAGAGATGGACAAGCCCAAGGAGGCAGCAGATGTGTGGCGTGAGTGAGCAGCCCCTGCTGCTGGAAATGCTTCCCACCCAGCCCCAGACAGGGCTCGGGATGCCACTTAATCAAATAAAAACACAGACAGTGTGCCCACTTAAATTTGAATTTCAAATAAACAACTCTTATTTGTCCTTGTGATGCTTGGGACATACTTATACCAAAATGCTATTCACTTTTTAAAATCTGAAATTCAAATGGAAATGGGTGTTCTGTATCTGATCTGGCAACCCTAATCCAGGCTGCCCAATAAGTGATCTTGTATGGACAAACGGGGGAAACATCTGACATAGGCTGATCAAAGACCACTGTTTCAGGGCTCAGCAGTTGTTTGCTTCTTCTTTTTTTTTTTTTTTTTTTTTGCGGTGTGCGGGCCTCTCACTGCTGTGGCCTCTCCTGTTGCGGAGCACAGGCTCTGGACGCGCAGGCTCAGCGGCCATGGCTCACGGGCCCAGCCGCTCCGTGGCATGTGGGATCTTCCCAGACCGGGGCACGAACCCGTGTCCCCTGCATCGGCAGGCGGACCCTCAACCACTGCACCACCAGGGAAGCACCTGTTTGCTTCTTCTGAATAGCCAGGAGGTAGAAGACCTCTAACAACTTCACTGGGCCTCTTCTCTGCATTTTGGGAAATATTCTAAGTACAGAAAATGGCAGGTTTGTAAATAGTAGTGTAAATTAGAACAGAAAAAAAAAAAAACTCAAAAAAACCAAAACCAAACCAAAAAACCCTTTGGCCTTCAGTCTATTAGATCCAGAGAAGAAATTCTTCCAACCCAGTGACAGTTTATTAAATGTGAAACATACAGCCTCATTCAGAATAGAATTTATAGAATGGGGAGAACAAGGGGCCTTTCTGCTTTTAACCTTTGGAAGAAGTCTCTGCGTGTTTTTATCAAAATCCTTAAAACAAACATTTTCCACATGTAGTTATTGTCCCTATCAAAAACTTGCTGTTTGGGAGCTTCCCTGGTGGCGCAGTCGTTGAGAATCTGCCTGCCAACGCAGGGGACACGGGTTTGAGCCCTGGTCTGGGAAGATCCCACATGCCACAGAGCAACTAGGCCCGTGAGCCACAACTACTGAGCCTGCGCGTCTGGAGCCTGTGCTCTGCAACAAGAGAGGCCGCGATAGTGAGAGGCCCACGCACCGCGATGAAGAGTGGCCCCCGCTTGCCACAACTAGAGAAAGCCCTCGCACAGAAACGAAGACCCAACACAGCTTAAAATAAATAAATAAATAAATAATTAAAAAAAAAAACTTGCTGTTTAATAAATAAATCCATTGTCAGCGCAGAATTCTTGGTCAACGTTTGCGAAGATGCTGTTTTTCTCCCTTTAGATTCATTATTTTAGTTTATTTTCTTAATATTCCTGGGAGCCATGGGAGAAAGTTCTAGAAGTAAAGGGAGTCTAGCCTCACCCTTTCCCCCCATACTGATCACATTACAATTTTACATTGTAAATTTTCCAACATTTTCCAACGTTATAAATTGTTCCGGTGAAGCATCACAAAACCTGGTCTACTCATCGCTGCCTTGTCCATTTCAGTCTCTCCATTTACTCTGATCAGTCATTAAATTGGATGTTGCACAGGATGCAAAAGTGTTTAATACATACTCCCTGTCCTCATGAAGCTTTCCATCTACTAAAGAAAATACAACATCAACGAAAGCTTCTGCCACATAAAAGAAGGAATTAATCTATCAGTATTCACCAGGTGTCTGCTATATTCACAGCCCGCTGCTTGTGGTTGAAAATACAGAAGAGAAAGGCAAGACAAAGGTTTTCATCTCATGGAATTTACAGTCTAGGCATGGAGATTTAGAGGAGACATATAGTGGAGAGTGGAGATGCTCTAGGTGTTTGAAGAAGGAGGAAGTTATTCATTATTGAAAGGTCTTCTTACCGTCCTCCAGCCTGAAATGTCTCCCTTCTGCTGTGGTTCACATATGTATTGGGATTGGGAGTCCCAAGGAAGTTAGGATCAGGCAAGAGGATGTGAGTAGATCAGCATGACCATGACAACCTCTGAAAAATGACCCCAATGCCCACTGGCCATGGACTGACAGTAGGAGGAGACTTTTCCTAGGAGCTCAGGCTCAGAGCTAGCATCCCCTAGGATTGGTGGTGGAAGGGGAATTAGGGCCAACAGGAAGCTAAGACATCTTGATGTCTCTTCCCATTCATTAGCTCCCAGCTGTGATTTCCCCAGAAGTAACCAGATAAAAGAGGTTTTGCATTTGCAATGTGGAGGCTTTGGAAAAATCAATTTCCACACCAATTTCTCTCTCAGGTCTGATATTCTAACCCGAAATAGGTTCTCAATTCTGCATACCCCAGCATTATAATGGGAAATTCATGAATTTCTGCATTTATATAACCAAATCCTCGTATTATAAGGAGCAAAGCTTCAGTGCTCACAGGAACTCTTTGTATAAGGGGCAGATGAGCCTCAAAGGACAATCAGGCATTTACTTGTTTTAGCCTCATTTCTAGAGTGTAAGGAAGGCAGTAAAGTGGTGGATTGCTGGGCATGTGTAAGTAGAACATGGTTCACGTTTTTGCAAAATTTATACACCTCTTTCTATAAAAATCTCGGGCAATTCTTAAGATAAATGTGTATGGCTTGAGAAGGGATCAAAGAAACCATCTATTTTCTTTTTCGTACGAATTCCTGAAGTACTCTTCCATGAAGACTCAAGATACCTCAGAAGGAAGATGGAAGGACAAAGTCTTTCCAAAAAAATGTCTACTTCTTCTATCTCTCCTCATCTTCTTTTTCAAGTCAGTTTGCTTTACCGACAGTAAGATATTTCAATTATCCGTTCTGTCAACACCTCACCAAAGCCAAGGTAAACATGATCATTTTGCTTTGGTGTAA
This sequence comes from Hyperoodon ampullatus, assembly GCF_949752795.1. Taxonomy (NCBI): domain Eukaryota; kingdom Metazoa; phylum Chordata; class Mammalia; order Artiodactyla; family Ziphiidae; genus Hyperoodon; species Hyperoodon ampullatus. The sequence continues at coordinate 71,030,063 of NC_136929.1, forward strand.
ATAAATATGGGAGTAGATTATTTTTTCAAACAGCCAAGGACCATAGCGTTAGAGATCACCTGTAAAGTCTGGAAGGCCTGCAAGGCCATTATCAGGAAAATTCCCTCAAGTCACATTTCTTTAACAAACAAACAGTAAGCAAAAGACCTGGATTTTTCTTTTTCACCGGTGTGGAGCCATCCTGTTCTTTGAGCCCGGTCCTAAATTGGGAAATACAAAGGGTCAATTGATTTCTTATGAATGTGATTTTTCTTACCTGACATATTTTCCATAAATTAGGACAACGATGCTAGGTTTTTAGATTAAAAGACCCAGTTCAATATGTCTGTCCACGGAAGAGGACATGAAGCATTTGCTTTGTGCCTCCATCAAGAAGATGACTTAACAATGTGCTGCTGTCAGACGAGGCGTCTGGATTCTGGCTGAGCTGATTTAGACCCCCAGGCTGAAAGCCTTCAAGGACCCTTAGCAAGTCCCTTCCCACCCCCCATCCTCAGAAACAACATGAACAACATGGAGACCCACACATGTACATTTTGAGGATAATTTCGGGGTTTTCAAGCATCCCCACCCCAGAGGTCCAGACCCCAAAACCACATCTGAGCTCTGTGATGCAGGTTACTTACTTGCTCTCTCTAAGGCTCACTCTCCTCCTTCGTGAGTGGGCATGTGATAATGATACCTTGATCATCAGTCGACTTTAAAGATTAAATGAGCAGGGCTTCCCTGGTGGCGCAATGGTTGAGAGTCAGCCTGACGATGCAGGGGACACAGGTTCGTGCCCTGGTCTGGGAGGATCCCACATCCCGCGGAGCGGCTGGGCCCGTGAGCCATGGTCGCTGAGCCTGCGCGTCTGGAGCCTGTGCTCCGCAACGGGAGAGGCCACAGCAGTGAGAGGCCCACGTACCGCAAAAAAAAAAAAAAAAAAAGATTAAATGAGCAGATGTATCTGAAGCTCTCAGCACAATGCCTTGCCCATAATGAAAGCTGGTCATCGTTAGCTATTATTTTCATGCCTGGGCCATGAGTTTAAGATTCCTTGGTCAAAAAGAATAATATAGGTACTTTATAGTTTATCTGTATCAATATATATATTTATTTATTTATTATTTATTTCTGGCTGCGTTGGGTCTTCATTGCTGCGCACGGGCTTTCTCTAGTTGCGGCGAGCGGGGGCTACTTTTCGTTGCAGTGCGTGGGCTTCTCAGTGCGGTGGCTTCTCTTGTTGCAGAGCACAGGCTCTAGGTGCGTGCGGGCTTCAGTAGTTGTGGCGCACGGGCTTTGTTGTTGCACGGCATGTGGGATCTTCCCGGACCAGAGATCGAACCCATGTCCCCTACATTGGCAGGTGGCTTCTTAACCACTGGGCCACCAGGAAAGTCCCTGTATCAATTTTTTTAAATCTATATGGCAGATTTTATGGAGTAACAGTTAAGAGCATTAGTTTACTTTAATGTCCATAGTTTACTTGAAAATAGCTTGACATCGAGAATGGAAACATGAGTTTGTATTATTTGAAGCCTTAACTCTTGGGGCATTGAGTTGCTGTAATAGAAAATTCAGCCTCCGAGAGCGGTCAGCTGGCAATATATCAGAAAGATGTCAGCTCTTCAAATTTCAAGCACCACCTGAGGCTTTGCATATTAAGATAATGCATGTCAGAAATGAGTTTTTATTGGCAAAATGAGAGACTTGTTAGTCTACATGATGAATATCAGAAATAGACTCTCAGTGGTAGAATTAAAGGTATTCAAGTTTGGAGGACTGGGTAAAATACTATAAAAATGCTCCCCAACGCATGTTGTAGGACCCAGTGCGGCTGGGGTCATGTGCATAGGGATGACACTGAGGCCAAAGACAGTCCTGTGAGCTGCCATTGGTTAAAATTTCTGGTTGCCTAATGCCTGTTCTAGGGCCCTACCTCTGCAATATTGTTGCTTGTGCCTCAGGGGACATTTTTAGTCAAGAGATAGAATCCATCAAGCTCACAGTTGTACGAATTGTCCTGGGCCTGCTTTCTAAAGGAATCCTTGTTTAATAAAAGTCTGTATTTGTGTCCAAATTTGGTCCGAGAATTGCTTTCCTAATATCATGATAATGAGCACCTTCAATGTCTCAGTGACGTCATAAACCCAAATTACCCAAGAGTGGTGCTCAGCCCAAATGGATTAAGTCAGTTCACAGTAGCTTTTTTTTTTTTTTCTCCTGTGACCCCCACCGCGCAGCCTGCAGGATCTTAGTTCCCTGACCAGGGATGGAACCTGGGCCCCCAGCAGTGAAAGCACAGAGTCCTAACCACTGGATCACCAGGGAAGTCCCCACAAGAGCTTTAAGATAAGATAGACCTGAATTTGACTCTCAAATGTGCTACTTCCTAGCCCTTTGACCTTGGGCAGATGTCCTTACCTGTGGGTCATTAAAGGATTAAATAAGATAAGGCATACAGAGCACATGCACAGTACCTGGCACACAACGAGACAGTAATAAAGGCATCATCGTGGTTATGATCAAGTGTTTAGGGGTTCTCATTTCTCCTAATTGTAAGTGGCTTTCCAATGTCTTTAGATGTTTTTGTTTGTTTGTTTGTTTTGTTTTTTGCGGTACGTGGGCCTCTCACTGCTGCGGCCTCTCCCGTTGCGGAGCACAGGCTCCGGAAGCGCAGGCTCAGCGGCCATGGCTCACGGGCCCAGCTGCTCCGCGGCATGTGGGATCTTCCCGGACCGGGGCACGAACCAGCGTCCCCTGCATCGGCAGGCGGACTCTCAACCACTGCACCACCAGGGAAGCCCTAGACGTTTATTTTACATGACAATTTTACGCAGAACTGTAAGTCGAAAGTGCCCACTCTTGGGCTCTTGTGACCTACATTGCTCAGGTGCTTCTTTTACCTCTTGGAGTCTTTAAGGTCCCCATTGGGATAAACATTCCTTGTGGGCAGGGATCTTGTCTCTTAGTCACTGTTGATGCCCGGCACCTGGACCCAGGCCTGGAATGTGGCAGGGGAATGATAGGGACCTAACTGAACTGTGCATCTTCTCTTATCCAAGCTCAAAACCAGGAGTTCTTTATTCTCCCTCTTCTTTCCCTGCTCTCATTCCACCAACCATGCTTCCCGTTTGTTGTTTATTCATAATGTTACATCTTCCAACCTCTCAGCCGCCCTCTTAGTCCAGGCACCATCTTGCATTTAGACCATTGACATCTTCACCTACTGATTATATCCAGCTTGTTTCTCCTCCCGTGTCTGGCTAGTTCTTTCTTCAAACTGTCTTCTACAAAGCAGCCAGATTATTCTATTAGAACTCTGCACAAATCATCTTTCTCTCAAAAAACAAAAAGAAAAACACACAAAAAAACCCACTTTCAACAACTCTCTACTGAGACCATCCAAATCCCACAGGCTGGCTGGCAACTGGAGTCTCCACGACCGAACCCATGGACCTTCCTTTCAGGAAATCCTTCACTCCAGTCACAGTGGTTTACTCATTATCTCTGCTGACCCCTGTGTTCACAGACCAGTGTCTCTCAAACATCTCCACCAAAGGCTCCCTAAACTCCAGAGGAGGGTGGCTCAAGTACACAGAGGGAGATGCTGCTTCCAAGTCCTGTGTTTTATATAAAAAACTCATATGAATTTTGCATTCCTAGCACATAATAGATCCATCTGTGTTTGTATTAATATATAAACATCTTAGATTATAGCCACTCTGTAAAATTGGATGAGTCCAATCTCCAGGGTCCAAGAAGATGTGCCCAGGTAAGCTGATGGTTTGTGAATCCTCTAGCTTACCACAAAGCACCATTTTCCCCACCATCACAAGCCCACAGTCTGTTCTCCTGGCTTCCCTCCTCCCTACCCTATTTCGGGCAGCAGTCACCGCCTCCTCTGAGATCCTACTCACTGTAGCTTGAACTGGGGACCATCTTTTCATAAACAATTCTGTTCCCCCAAATAAAAGGTAGGCACTTGGAGACAAAGACCCTCTGTTACACCAGTGGCACGAAGCTCTGAGCGCAAACAGCCCTCAGCAACATCTTCTGTGTTCCTCATATGCTTTAAAGTGTCTCTTTAACGTTTCCATTTTACATCGATTTCTTTCTTTCTTGTCTTTTCTCCTCTTTCTTTCCCATCCCTTCAATGGCATTTCTTTCTCCTTCTCTCCCATTTCGGGTCTGAGTGAACCGAACACTGAGTTCTCTCTCAATGGTAGGAGTTTTTCTGATGCTATGCTTTAAAATAATTCCAACAGAACAATATAAAGAGTGATAAGAGTAACACACAACGGCTTATTTCTTTGTTTGTTTGTTTGTTTTTGGCATTTTATCAAAGGCAGGCCCTGTGCTCAGAGATTTATTTGACTTGTTTCACGATAACACACCAGCTGAGAATCCCTCACTGAAGTAAAGTGGAACATTTCAGAAAAGTACACAAGCAACTCTCAGCTTCCTGGAGACCCACTTCCTTTCTCTGCCTGGCCTCTCCCATTTCATGTTTCAGTAACAGCCCCACCGAACGGAAGAATGAAGGCAGGGAACTCATGGAAGGAGGGGCTTTGAAACAGAAGGTTAAATTGAGATGAGCTTCAGTCATTAGCTCTGCTTTCTGTGGTCCCCATTAACCCAGGTGATTGAAAGGGCAATGGAAGGATGTGTCAGCTGAATCACAGAATGCTATTGAGGTTTTCTTCCACTCAGTGGGCACGAACTATACACACACACACACACACACACACACACACGCACACACCCCTTTCCCTCCGGCCCCTCCCCCAGCCTTTTTCAGAGGCTGGAAATAACAAGCCTCATCCAGCCGCATGGCGTCAGTCACGCCAGCCAGCACTCTTTTCATCTGTCACTGGCCGGCGCATCCATAAGTGTAAATATAATTGGGTTGAGGGAGGGAGGTAGTGTGCCCAGTGGGCGTGGCCTCCTGGCTCCAGGTGAGAATCGGCCTTTCCAGACAGTGCTGTGGCCACCGTCAGGTTGCCATAGCACTGACGATGAGAACCGAACATACATGCACAGAAGCAAGTAATCACGCACCAAATGTTCATTCTTTTGCTCTCTTGTTGACTGGCTGAGCAGATATTTATTCGATGGAATTCTGAGAAGGCTTATGTTTCATTATGTTTATGCAGTGGTTTCCAGTCTATGAATAGCATGTCCATTTTTGCAGCAAACTTCCTCAACCATTAAGGCCAATTTCCATTAAAAATTGTTTTCAAAAATTATCCAAAGAGAGACAGCGTTGTTGCTTTTCTATAGATAGAATTTCTGATTTCTTTGAAGCCTATGCTGACATCTTTTAGGCCAGCAGGGGTGTGTCAATTTGCGGAGCTGCAGGAAATTTTAATACATATGCTGGTTACAATCTGTACTGCCTATCAGCACAGCATCTAAGTGCATAGGCCAGGGTAACAAGAAGAAAGGAGGGTAAACTTCTCCTGGGACTCTGGTCTATTTGTATGCCAAGTGGAATTTTTAATTTGGAGAGCAGTTCTGCAGAAATGAACAGAAACTGCTATCTAAACATTTTAATAAGAATAAGCCCCTGAGCCAGTATGCAATCGAGTGCAGTGCTTTCTAGTAATTTCATTTATACAACAACTCCACAAGCTGTTTCTCTCTCCATATTCAGATAACCCTCGCCTCTAGGGTGACCAGAAAAATGATATTTTAATAATGTGCCACATCTGGTTGACACGTGCATAGGGTGCTATGCTGGGGGTCAGGGGCAACACTAGACCAACCTGGAAAAGGCAGCCTTCAGTTGTGTCCTGTCTCTTTCTTTGTTTAGTGGTATTTTTTGCCACTTAAATATTTTCAAATAATACATGAAAATATAAATAAGAGATTAACACTTACTCCAAATCTCTTCACCCAGAGATAATCACACTTGACCACTGGTGACCTTCCAGGTGTGTGTGTGTGTGTGTGTGTGTGTGTGAAGACAGCGTATTTTTTATCATCATCATTAAGGTCAAGGAAAACAAAGCAGTTATTCAACTGTAGCAATTTACCCACGTAAAACTCAACCACCAGCCTCACATATGTGTCTGCATTTTATTTTAGGAAAACATAAATCGGGTCACAAAACATCTTCGGAAAGCAGGATAAGTAAGAAACACACAGACGGGATCTGAAGAGCAAATCTGGTGCCACCATCATGTTCCGGGGCGGAGCTGACATGAAGATATTCTCTTCCAGGAAAAGTGAGGTTCACTCAAGCTGCAAAGCCCAGGGGGTCATCAGATTTACAGCATCGTTTAAAGGGTTGAGTTATGATGGCTTCTAGGTATTAATTAGCTGAGCACACCCACCCGGAATTCAGTTAGGGGATGAGAAGGAGGGGGGAGATGGTGGTGGTGACTGTCTTGATGTAGTTTTCAAAGTCACTTCCGAAAAAGAGGATGAGGAAATAGTTGACTATCCCAGCCAGGGACATGAGGAACAGGAAGAGGATGATGCGTTTCCCAAATATGTAGCCAGGTGTGCTGGAAAAAAAGGAAAGAGAAAACTGTAGAAGCAGCACAAATGATACCAATTTAACAAAAAATGTTATCACTTTGAGATACAGGGGGTTTAAATTACAGCTCCTTTTACTCTAGAATGCTCCATTTACTTCATATGAAGGATGGAAGTGTCTTAGCTACTATTAGTCATTGAATCTATTTCAAAACCAAGCTAAAGGAGCCTCAAACCCATCACCATTAGGGCTCTTCTCTCCGGCTTCTCTGTGCCATCGGAATGCCAGCTCCTGGATGGCATGAAGGTAGTGGCTTCTGCTGGTCAGAGGGGTTCTGACCAGGGACTGGGAACCCATGGGCTGCCTAAGAGGAGCTGTGCTGGCCAGTGTGTGGAATGCAGAACTTTCAGTGTCTCTATGTGAGAAGGATGGTTTCAATGAGCCAAGAAGGCTGGTGGAATCTAAGAGGTGCTTTGGCCTCTGAGGGCTCCATCTAGTCTCCTGAGGCTGCCTGGGAAAAACTCACGCTCACACTAATGAGGGCCGACCCCCAGCGCTGGAAGGCAAGCCCTTACAATCTAAGTGAATCTGGGGAGGGATACTTTTCCTCGCCTTCTCTCAGAGGCTCGAAATCCTAAGCCGCTTAGACAGAGCATCAGCTGGGGTCAGGAGGCGTCTGCCCAGTGACATGTGACCACCTAGCTGTGCACAGGGGCTGCCCTGGCTTCCTCTCTCCCCTGCAGCCTCCTCCTATGACGGCTGTGGCTGGTCCATCTGTGCAGCACTGGCATGTTTGGAAAGTCCAGCCAAGTGAGCTCTAAGGCTGTTAGTAAAGACCCCGGTGAGGGGCCCCTGTGGCAATCGGGAGTGCTCCCCGAGATCAGCTAGCTCAGCTAAACAGATGCCTTAATGCTGCTTGGCCCTTGTTTGCTACAGTCAGAGAGCAGAATGTGGCGTCCATAGGTTCGACGTTAGAAATTTTATCTTTTTGAAAGGGACCCCCAAGGTTCATAAGGCAACTCCTGATATTCCTGTGTCAAGAATTTGAAAATCATTCCACAGTTGAGTATGAACATCCTCGTTGCCCACAGTGTCCCGTGGACCAGCAGCACGGAAACTTGTTGGAAATGCAGAATCCCAGGTCCCTCCCCAGATCCACTGGGTCAGAGTCTGTGCCACTGACAAGCTCCCTCTGTGACTCCTGGGCCCAGTAAAGTCTGAGAGGCACTGCCAGCTCCTTAGCCGGCTGTGTTCCTCTCTCCTTGGTTTCCTGTTCACAGTCCTGCTCATGAAGTGACACATTCTAGCTCTTTGTTGGGGAAAAAAAAGTTTGGTCCCAAAAGAGAGTGTCATGAGCTGAATTGTATCCCCTGCATTCATGTGTTGAAGTTCCTAAACCCCAGTACTGCAGAATGACTATTTAGAAAGAGGGTCTTTAAAGAGGGGTAATTAAGATCAAATGAGGTCACTGGGGTGGACCCTAACTCACCATAACTGGTGTTCTTATAAAAAGAGGTGAGGACATGGACATGCACAGAGGGAAGACCACTGAAGACAAAGGGAGAAGACGGCCGTCTGCAAGCCAAGGAGAGAGACCTCAGAGGAAACCAACGCTCCTGACATCTTCGTCTTGGACTTCCAGCCTCCAGAACTGTGAGAAAATGCATTTCTGTTGTTTAAGCCCCCCAGTCTGTGGCACTTTGTTATGGTGGTCCTCAAAGACAAATACAGAGAATTGCCTGCTAATGCTGATAAGGAATTGAAAAGAAAGCAAAGGAGTCTATTTTTCAGCCAGAGAATAGAGGCTTCTGAGAAATTAAATTGTTAAAAGTCAAATATTGTAGTGACTCAGATTTATCACATGAATGAGGCCACCATATGCTCATTACAGAAACAAGGAAAAGTGATTTGTGAAGCTATTTCAGAACGTGCTCAAGATAAATCTGTGGTGAAGGATGAAACAGGAGTACCTCCTGATGAAACAGTGGTGTTCTTGATTTGGGTAGGATATTTCTAAGGATTCGAGGCATATCTCCCCTAAGGAGATGGGTCTATGGTGCTGTAACTCTTCCCAGACAAGAACTCAGCACGTTGCCATGTGCAGGGCTAAGTGTGAACAGGGGGGTCCCCAGCTCCGGCCTTTCATTCACTGCATTTTTAAGTCTCAAGCTTGGAGATAGGCTTTTGAAAACTGTGTCCATTATCATTTCTGTAAGCTCAATATTTGGGGTTCTGCACGGTGCCCCTGACTCTGGGAGGTTGCCAGGTCTCTGCCATGCTTACTGTTATCACCTCACAACTGACACAGTACCTGCTCAGAGCAGGTGGTCAGTAAAGGTCCTGAATGATGCTGAGTGAACGAGGGGGGCGTGGGCAATGAGGAGAAGGTGGGCTTGGGTAACCCGAATTCACAGGCCTCGAGTCGCAGCCAATCTTTGCCCAAACCAGCTCTGAGCTGAGAACTTCAAATTGCAAAGAGGAATTTAGTGGGAGCTCCAACAGGGAACAGGGCTCTGAGGGACAAACAGATAGAGCAGCCTAGATGCAAGGCGGGTGATAAAAGGCAGAGAGTCTTGTAACATCACGCCAACTGCCATTGAGTTTGGGCCCAGATAGTAGCTCAGAATGAAAGGGGAAGAAACTAAAATTCATCCTACACTGCAGTGTCGTTAAGGATGCTACTGATGACCTAATCAGGACAGAGAGAAAGGGGTCACCATGTCAGGAGAAGGACTGAGAATAAGAGCCATAACTTCTAGGAGTAAAGGAGGGAGATGTAAAATCCTTGCAGGGCAGCTTGAAGCCGAAAGGCGAAGCTTTGGTGAGGGAGATACCTCAAGGAGTGACTTAGCTACCCACTGGACCAAAAATGACACTGGAACTTCTGCAGGGAGCAGACCCAAGAGATGATCTAGAGCCCAAGGGAGAAAGTTCTGGGGAAGGAGCTCACTGAGCAGTAACCTCCATGTGTTGGTGAGGCCAAGAACTAAAGCAGGTCCGGAGGGCATTCAGGCATCTGCAGAGTCCAAGGGTGACACAGCCCAGGGACAGAAGGTGGGGGAAGGAGAGGAGTCTACAACAGAAGAGGGATTAGCAAGTAGTTTCTAGAAGGCAGAATTAAAAACCCCCTTGACCTGGGGACTTCCCTGGCGGCCCAGTGGTTAAGACTCTGCGCTCCCAATGCAGGGGGCATGGGTTCGATCGCTGGTCAGGAAACTAAGATCCGGCATGCCCCATGGCACAGAAAAAAAAAAAATCCCCTTGACATGACCACAGAGGCCCTCAGGCTCACAGCTACCTCAGGCTATATTTTGGTCTAAATTAGGATCAGACAGTTCATCTAGTGTATATCATTTCTGCTGATGACAACTGCCCAGAACACTGTGTTGAGAAAGTATTGTGAGGCCATGCTTGGTCTCGGCGGGAAGGAGCACCATGATGATTAGCAATGCATATGCAGGGGTGGTGAGAAGGGTCCAGAACTGGCACAGACCGTGGGCTAAGCAACGATGGGATCTTCTTCCTACCACCTAATGGGGGAGACCAGGGAGGGATTTAAGAGCATAGGCCTCATTTCAATGAGGTCCAGAGACGTGTCCTTTTTTTTTTTTTTTCATTTTTTTTGATGTTGGGGGTAGGAGTTTATTAATTTATTTTTTTTTGCTGTGTTGGGTCTTCGTTTCTGTGTGAGGGCTTTCTCTAGTTGTGGCAAGCAGGGGCCACTCTTCATCGCGGTGCGCGGGCCTCTATTGCGGCCTTTCTTGTCGCGGAGCACAGGCTCCAGACGCGCAGGCTCAGTAGTTGTGGCTCACGGGCCGAGCCGCTCTGCGGCATGTGGGATCCTCCCAGATCAGGGCTCGAACCCGTGTCCCCTGCATCAGCAGGCAGGTTCTCAACCACTGCGCCACCAGGGAAGCCCCCATTTTTAAATCTATATCCTGTTGTTTATTCTTGTTCATTCCCTAGTAGTGACTACCTTTGAAATGAAAAGAGCCTGTGGGTAAATGGACATATTTCGTCATGTCCCACAGAGTGTCTTGGAATTAAAGCAACTTTAAGGGAATTCCCTGCTGGTCCAGTGGTTAGGACTCTGTGCTTTCACTGCCATGGCCCCGGGTTCAATCCCTGGTCGGGGAACTAAGATCCCGCAAGCCATGCGGCGTGGCCAAAAAAATTTAAAAATTAAAGCAACTTTAAGATCTCAGGCAGGTGGTGACGGATACAGAGGAGACCAGTGACGGGGCTGAATTCCTGGGACTTTGGGGGAGGAAGATGGGACTTTGGGAGAGCCAGCCGGGAGAGCAGGGCCCCTCATTTCACTGATAGTTACTCTGCTGCCTTCGACTCTGGACAACAGGTAAACCTCTGGGGAAGGGCAGAATAGAGGTTTTCCAGGATAAAGAAGGATAAAGAATATCACTGAGGACAGCGTTGATAAGGATGTGAGAGGTAATGGAGTTGTGGGTTTAGAGGATAAATAAAAACGTCGCTAGAGAGGAATGAGGGGGAGGTGATCTTGGAGGAGACTCGCTGGGGCACCAGCATTCCTCTCCGGCTGCAGCTGACCATCCAACCACCCGAAATCACTCAGCTTCGCAGGCCCCCGGGTTCCCCAGAAGCAGTGTTTTCACCTGGTGACCTTCTGGGATGGCACTGCCTTCATCACCGCCGAAGGAGGCTCTCTGAACGGAGAGTCCCTTATCCACTAGAGGGGGCGCTATTGTGAGAGACAGAGAGAAGTGAAGCCACACAAGGGAGAGACATGGAGCGGGAGGCTGGGGTCAGCATGTGGGCGGAGCTCCCAGAGCATCTTCCCGGCCTTCAGAGCCCATCAGGAATTCTGATCACTCAGGAACTGGTGGAAATTGTAACTCAAACATTTCTTCTTCAAGTATTATCATTCATTTTACTAAAATCCAGCCTTCCCAACCCAGGTCTAGGGAAAGTACAGTTGCCGCTTTGGGCGACGTCTGTAAGCAGCGCAGGGGTGACTCTATCCACTGGCTCCGTCTGATGCCTGCTAGCGCATCTAACTGTCTCAACATTCTTTCTGCGGGTCCCCGGATGATCTGTTACTCAAGAGAGCTCCTCACAAGGTGCAAGCTTTCATTCTCGTTTCTCTAGGCAAACAATGAAATGTTTCACTCACTGGAGGCTTTGGGAAGCCAGACAGAGACCGTCATTCAAGCCCCAGACTCTGCAGGGTGGGAGTAGAGGGTGTGGGGTTGCAAAGAATGCGTTAAAGCATCCTTTGTGAGCCCAGCACCGAGTGGAGGAATTTTTAAATGGGAAAACTAGTCAAGGGCCCCAGCTGTATTTCAGAACCAGCAAAGCTCAGGGAGAAAAGGACGAGGGACCCTAGTCGACCTCTGCCCTCCCACCCTGAGTGGTCCCACAGGGCCTTAAATGGTAGACAGAATACCGTTGTGAATGATCACTCTTCCAGCTGGAAAAGTACGACTTCCTGCACGGTTCTTAAACAGTCCCAGTGGCCTACCTCTGCGTTCTCTCCCCCAGGTAGCCAACAAAGTACTTTTGCCTCACAAACAGGTACATCAGTCCGGCGAAAGCTGCAGGAACTAAGTGGAGAAAGGAAAACACCTCGCGTTAGTGTCGCTGACCCCAAAGCATGCTAAGTTAACCCAATATTAATACAGTCATTATGCAATCAATGTTGGTCACAAAATTGAGCAGAGGCCTCAGCTTCTGCCAGTCGGGGCCCATGTGAAGTTCAGCAAAGAGCCTGCAGCTGGAAGAAACCTGAGGTCTTTAATAATAGTCATGTTGTGAAGTAAGTCAGAAACAGAAAAACAAATACCGCATGCTAACACATATATATGGGATCTAAAAAAAAAAATGGTTCTGAAGAACCTAGGGGCAGGACAGGAATAAAGATGCAGATGTAGAGAATGGACTTGAGGACATGGGGAGGGGGAAGGGTAAGCTGGGACGAAGTGAGAGAGTGGCATGGACATATATTCACTACCAAATGTAAAATAGATAGCTAGTGGGAAGCAGCCGCATAGCACAGGGAGATCAGCTCGGTGCTTTGTGACCACCTAGAGGGGTGGTATAGAGAGGGTGGGAGGGAGATGCAAGAGGGAGGAGATATGGGGACATATGTATATGTATAGCTGATTCACTTTGTTATAAAGCAGAAACTAACACACCATTGTAAAGCAATTATACTCCAATAAAGATGTTAAAAAAAAACTCAACAGAAAAAATAAAACGAAACAATCTAATTAGAAATTTAACAAAAGACATGAAAGATATTTCAGCAAAGGGGGTGTACAAATGGCAAAAAAAAAAAGCACATGAAGATTACTCTCATTAGACATTATAAGGAAGCACAAATTAAAACTATAATGAGACATCACTACACGCCTATCAGAATGGCTAACAAAAAATAACGATAACACCAAACACTGATGAGGATACATATTGCTGGTGGGAATGTGAAATGTTACAGTCTGGTAAAGACTTCAAGAATTTCCTACAAAACTAAACATGGAATTACCATATGGTACAGCAACTGTACACTTGGGCATTTATCTCAGAGAAATAAAAAATTATGTTCACATAAAAAAAATAATAATAATAGTCATGTTACCCTGTATTGGCATCACGGTGTAGTTTACAAAGTCTTTTCAAACCCTTCATCTAATTTGAATCCTTTTCACATGACGGATATAATCTTTTCTATTTCCAGATGTGGAAACATGGGCTCCATTGGCCAAGGGGCTTGTGTAAGACTGTCAGCTTGTAAATGTGTGTATGTGTGTGTGTGTGTGTGTGTGTGTGTTTGGGAGGAGAGCTGGACTTGAACCCAGAGCCCTGCTCTGAAGCTGGTTCTCTTCAAAGTACACCCTTCACCTGTGGGCCTCCAGGAATTGCGATGCGCAACCTTTTCTGAACAACTGTTACAGTTCAGGAAAGATCTCTGGGGAAAGAAATGCCCTTTGCATTCCAGCCAAATAACCCCATGGAGTCCTGAACACTTGGAGCTGAGAGTTAGGAAACCCAGCCCCACCAGGACTATTACGACCTGGAGCTAATGCTTAACTCATTCCACATCTGGACAAAGGGCTGATTCCAGCTTTCCTACCTATCAGGAATTAATATGCGGGTGAAACAGAAGTATGGGTATAAAAGCTCTGTGAAAACCCCCCAGCGTTATTCAAATACCAAATTAAGTGCATTAACCGAGCACTTTTTATGTGTCACCTACTGCCCGAGGCATACCGGGTACTCTGGTCTCCGATCCTCTCTTCTCTGAAGGTCACAAAATTGTCACAATTCACAATTTGCCTTGGACAAAGTCTTTCCTGGTTGGTCCCTTCCGGGTGGCTATGCTCTAACTTACCAGCCCATCTCTCTTCCACTGGGAGCTAAGGTGAACATGACCTAAAAGAAATCAGGGTGCCAAGTGGCTGAACTCATCACCCATATGCAGGGAATGGCGCCCACCTCTGGTGTGGACCTGGGCTGCTTGGAACACCAGGAGAGGTGTCGTGGATTCAAATCCAGAGTCTAAAATTCTCAGGTTTGAGCAAGTTCTCCTGGGGTCTGGGTTCCTGCTCTGTAAAGTGATGGGTTTGGGCTGGGGCTCCTTTCACCTAAAAAATTCTACAATCTACCATATTCATAGGAAGTGATGATTATTGAACAGGGGTGACTGACACTTCTGTCTCCCAGCAATGCCAACACTTGTTTTGGCAGAAAATGCATATTTCCAGGACCCTGAAACCCCTTCCAACTCCCTTTGTATTTAACTAACTAGAACAACTCCAGATTCACCTGTATCAAGTATCGTCTAAGGCATAAAAGGAATCATCGGGCTTCCCTAGTGGCGCAGTGGTTGAGAGTCCGCCTGCCGATGCAGGGGACACGGGTTCGTGCCCCGGTCCGGGAAGATCCCACATGCCGCGGAGCGGCTGGGCCCGTGAGCCATGGCCACTGAACCTGCGCGTCCGGAGCCTGTGCTCCGCAACGGGAGAGGCCACAACAGTGAGAGGCCCGCGTACCGCAAAAAAAAAAAAAAAAAAGGAATCATCACTCCTACTCTAAGTGTAGTTTGACTTGATTTTTCAAGTGATGCCAGACATGTTTCTTGTTAAACTGAGGACAGAAAGTGGGAAATAAAGAGTGAGCTTACTGACAGCCTTACAGCGCACATGATATTCCTGAAGTGGTTTCTGCTACCATCCCTCACCTCTCTTCTCTCTCACTGCACCTTATTCTTTTCCTTCATGGCATGTCTCACTCTTGGCAAAAATTTATCCATTCATTTATTTTCTATGGTCCATCTTGCCAACTGCTGTGTGCTTCACCACCATCTCTGTTTTATGTATCGCTGTGTATCCAGGGACAGGGCTTGGCACATAGTAGGTGTTCAATGTATATTTTTATGGAAATAAATAAAGAGGATACTTGTGAAAAATCCAGGATTTAGCCTGAAAGACCTGGGCTCCCATCCTGGCTCTGTTATTCACCAGCTGAGCAACCTTGAAAAAGTCACTTTATGTCCCTGAACCAAAGGGTCCTCAAAGGTAACAGGGGGAAATAATATCCACTTTACCTACTTTATAGAATGAGTGAAGGCCAGAGGACACTAGTGGCCTTTTCTCACGCACCGCTGGGCCACAGCATGGAAGCCGGCCAGGTCATGCTGAGCCTTCACCAGACACAGTGCCAGTCTCCAAAGGGGACCAAAAATACCACAGAGGGACTCCCCTGGCGGTCCAGTGGTTAAGACTCTGTGCTTACGGGCCTCCCTGGTGGTGCAGTGGTTGAGAGTCCGCCTGCCGATGCAGGGGATACGGGTTCGTGTCCCGGTCTGGGAGGATCCCATATGCCGCGGAGCGGCTGGGCCCGTGAGCCATGGCCGCTGAGCCTGCGCATCCGGAGCCTGTGCTCCGCAACGGGAGAGGCCACAACAGTGAGAGGCCCGCGTACCGCAAAAAAAAAAAAAAAAAAAAAAAAAAAAAAAAAAAAAAAAAAAAAAAGACTCTGTGCTTCCAATGAAGGGGGCGCGGGTTCGATCCCTGGTCCGGGAATTAGGATTCCACATGCCGCGTGGCACGGCCCAAAAAAAAAAAACAACCCACCACTCGGGTTTCCATTTAATTTTAAATCAACTCTGGGTGTCAACTTGCTGAAATCAAGACCGTGGGCTGCTAAGAACCGGGGAGGCTGGAGACCCGGACCGAAGAAGGACCACATGCAGAAGCCCATTAGCAGGACTGCCAAGTGACAGCTGGCCCAGAATAGACCCCTCGGGCGCTCTCATTTAGGATGCCCTCGTACCTGAGCTAACACTGCTTAAGGATTCTGAGTCACATTTAGCCTTAAACCACCCTTGTCAGCGCAGCCACTCTCCACCAGCCACCAGGGGGCCAGCATTAGCGATGCATTACCGCAGGGCTCCGCGCGGGCACCCCGCCCACTGAAACATGGCCTCCGGAGGGTCTTGCCTCTCCAGGGCTTCATGGATTGGAGCTGGAGGGCAGGCAAAGCCTGCACTCGAAGCTCCGGGTGATGCATCATGTTTCAGAAAGAGAACACACAAGGAGAAGCCTGGGTTACCTTGGCTGCAGAGGAGCCCGGCGCTCCAGAGCATGACAAGGAAGGTGGGGTACGCATCGACACAGTTCTGGCTGTAGAATAAATACACAAGGGGAAACATGAGAAGACATGTTACTGCAGTGCAGTCTGAAAATTACCTGAAACCCCGAATTAATAATCACTGTAGCACACAGCACAAACCCCATTCATAATTCCACTGACCTTTACCTGATAAGACGTCAGAAACAGACAGTGGTGTGTGTAAAGCGGACACGTGTTCGGAATCCATCCGCTCCCTTCCTCGGTGAAGCCGACTGGAGACCCACTTTCTTGATGGATTCGCCTTGGCAGGATTCCTGTTCCCAGTTACGCCAAAGCGCTTCTTGGAATTGAAAAGTGAGCGCTGCGGACAGCAGGGCTGGGCGGCAGTCAGGGTCGGGGCAGCAGGGAAGAGGGACCCGACTAAGAAACCTTCAGGTCAGACACACAAGTCAGCCCAGACACGCGGGCCAGGCTGAGGAAGGCAAGGCGAGCCTCAAGCATTAGAGGGACCGGGGTCGGTTCAGCAAAGCTGGTGCTCCCGGCGTTATCTTGCTGCTGGAGCAATGGCTTTGTGCAGGGCTCAGTCCTCACCCTCGTGTTGGTGTCTTACACCCTTGGTCTCCTTTAAACTCAGGCAATCCTGTGAGCACACATGGTGACTGCATGCGTTTCCTGTGGCTGCTGGGACAACTAGCCACAAGCTCAGTGGCTTAAAACAAGACACATTGATTATCTGGAGGTCAGAAGTCTGAAATCGGTCTCATTGGACCAAAATGAAGGTGTCCGCATGGCTGCATTCCTTTTGGAGATGCATCGCTTCTGCTTCCTTGCTTTTCCCAGCTTCTAGAGATGGCCTGCATTCCTTGGCTTGTGGACCCTTCCAACCTCAAAACCAGCAATGTCTGATCATGTCTTCTTTGCAACACCAACTCTTCTGCCTCCTTCTTCCACATTTGAAGGACCCTTGTGATTACATTGGGTCCCACCCAGATAATCCAGAATAATCTCTTAAATTGAACTTCAATTCAGCTGGTTAGCAACCTTGATTCCTCCTTGCCATGTAATATAACCCATTCACATGTTCCCGAGATTAGGATGTGAACACCTTTGGGGGTCATTATTCGGCCTACCACAATTAGTCTCATGTTTCAGATGAGAAACTGAATCTTGGAGAAGTTGAATAACTTGCCCAGGGTCACCCAGCTACAGAGTAGCAAAGCCAGGATTCACAGCCTGGTCAGTACGACTCTAAAACCAGGTGTGTTACCTCTTCGACTCTACAGGCACACCTCAGAAATAGTGTGGGTTCAGTTCCACACCACCACGATGAAGCAAATACCGGATAAAGCAAGTCACAGGAATGTTTTTGTTTCCCAGTACACATAAAAGTGATGTTTATGCTATACTGTAGTCCAATATATGTGCAATAGCATTATGTCTAAAAAACAAGGTACATACCTTAATTTAAAAATGTTATTGCTAAAAAATGGTAACCATCATGTGACAATGCAGGGCTGCTGCAAACCTTCAATTTGTAAAAAAAAACAAAAAACAAAAAACCCACAGTATTTGTGAAGCACAATAAAAAGAGGTATGCCTGCACTAAAGCAAACAGCAAGTGTTCTCTTGAGTTTACAGCCTAGATCAGAACAATCAATATGCACGTCCATGGAAACACAACGCAAGAAGACTCAAAAGAGGAGGGGCAATGCAATAGAGCGGGAAGGATTTGGTGACTAGGATTTCGTCCCCCACCTGACATTAACCTGCTGTTTGTCACTGGCAAAGCAATCTCTCTGGACTTAGTTTCCTTACCAGTAAAACTAAGAGACTAATACAGAATAACTCTGAGATCCACTTAAGCTCTAAGAGTCGATGGTCTAATGTACTGGTTCTCAAGGTGTGGCCCCTGGATCAGCAACGTCAGAATCACCACAGAACTTGTTGGAAATGCAAATGTTAATGCCTTCCTTGGACCTAAGGAATTAAAAACTCTGAGGGCGGACCCAGCAAGAGTTTTAACAGCCCTCCAGGTGATTCTGATACATACTCAAGTTTGAGAACCACTGGTCTAAGGTAATTCGAACTGTATAGGTAAAAGCAAAGATGCAATTTTCAAATTACATTTGGCCTTTTATCCAAATTCCTTCTTTGGATTCTTCATCTGGATCCTTCCTGATCTGTTTCTCATAAAGTTCCCTAAAAATCAGCCTTGAAGCCTCGTTCAAACCGATAGGATCTCATGATTCAGTTGGTACCACTGAGAACCCTGGAATGACCAGCCTTTGGGCTGTCCCCTGCAGAGAACCCAGAGGTTGGGTCACAGGGGCCTTCAGACCTTTCTAATGGTCAAAAAATCCTTTACCGGAGAAGTTAACAAATGGAAAAGGTAAGAAACCGATGTACCCTGTCCTGGATAGACACAGGAGAGCCAGAAGAGCCCAGATGACACTGCTGGGGCCTCTGGATACCCAGGATTTCCAATGATCTATGGACACAGTAAGAACTCCGAAGGGCGGGAGTCCCTTACAAATCTGCCATTTGGGGTGAAGCACTTAGTGAGTAAACAAGCCCGAAAGTGATAACTGTAGCAGCCGCAAAGCAAATGCATCACGTCTATTCTTACACCTCATTAGAGACACAAAACTGCAGACTCAGGACTGAGAAAAGATCCATCTCCCAGTTTCAGAAAACTAGAGAGAAAATTCCTTTATTTAGTTGAATAATGTTCCATGTCTGATGGGATCTAATACCTGACGCTCCAACAGTTTGAAAATCTATTAATATCAAAGTTCTCCCCTGCTTCCTCTCATTCTCAAGCTTCTGTTTTGTCTGTTTTGAAGTTGTGATTTTGTCTGGGTGATGCAAAATTTTAAAAAATTCTTTATTGTCCAAGGGATGTGCTCATAGAGAGAAGTGTCTAGTGATGTGGCACTAGATCAGCCATTCAATCATTCCTGCCTCTTATATCAAGTCACCATGGGCCCTGGTACAACACAGTCTGCCTGGAATTGAATGAAATTCTCCCAACTCTAAGAAAATGGGCTCTTCTCTGGATTTCCAGAATACGCCCAGAGTCCTAACCTCCATTCTGGCTCAAGCCAGTCCCTCTCCCCATCCAGGACCTCTGACACATCTTCCATCCACAGCTGCGTGCACACATGCCCCGCCTCGCCAGAGGGCCGCTGCTGGGCTGAACTCAAGCAGCTTTTGTCCTTTGGTCAGTGATAGAGCTGCCTTTAGAGACCTTAGAGGTCACTCGTGTGGTCCCTAAAGTCACAAAGCCTGGGTCCCACTCGGGGCTGCCACTTTTTTTTTTTTCAGTATTAAAATGTTTAATTTTATATTGTCTTTACCACCTTTTATCTTCTTCTTTTTTTTAACATAGAGTATAATTACTTTACCATGGTGTGTTAGTTTCTGCTTTATAACAAAGTGAATCAGCTATACATATCCATATATCCCCATATCTCCTCCCTCTTGCATCTCCCTCCCACCCTCCCTATCCCACCCCCTAGGTAGTCAGTCACAAAGCACTGAGCTGATCTCCCTGTGCTATGCAGCTGCTTCCCACTAGCTATCTATTTTACATTTGGTAGTGTATATATGGACATGCCACTCTCTCACTTCGTCCCAGCTTACCCTTCCCCCTCCCCGTGTCCTCAAGTCCATTCTGTATGTCTGCATCTTTATTCCTGTCCTGCCCTTAGGCTCTTCATAACCTTTTTTTTTTTTTTTTTTTTTTTAGATTCCATGTATATGTGTTAGCATACAGTATTTGTTTTTCTCTTCCTGACTTACTTCACTCTGTATGACAGACTCTAGGTCCATCCACCTCACTACAAATAACTCCATTTCATTTCATTTTATGGCTGAGTAATATTCCTTTGTTATATGTGCCACATCTTCTTTATCCATTCATCTGTTGATGGACACTTCGGTTGCTTCCATGTCCTGGCTATTGTAAATAAAGCTGCAATGAACATGTGGTACATGACTCTTTTTGAATTATGGTTTTCTCTAGGTATATGCCCAGTAGTGGGATGCCTGTGTCATATGGTAGTTCTATTTTTAGTACTTTAAGGAACCTCCATACTGTTCTCCCTAGTGACTGTATCAATTTACGTTCCCACCAAAAATGCAAGAGTGTTCCCTTTTCTCCACACCCTCTCCAGCATTTATTGTTTGTAGATTTTTTGATGGTGGCCATTCTGACTGGTGTGAGGTGATACCTCATTGTAGTTTTGATTTGCATTTCTCTAATGATTAGTGATGCTGAGCATTCTTTCATGTGTTTGTTGGCAATCTGTATATCTTCTTTGGAGAAATGTCTATTTAGGTCTTCTGCCCATTTTTGGATTGGGTTGTTTGTTTTTTTGATATTGAACTGCATAGGCTGCTTGTAAATTTTGGAGATTAATCCTTTGTTGGTTGCTTCAAAATATAGGCAAATATTTTCTCCCATTCTGAGGGGTGTCTTTTCATCTTGTTTATGGTTTCCTTTGCTGTGCAAAAGCTTTTAACTTTCATTAGGTCTCATTTGTTTATTTTTGTTTTTATTTCCATTTCTCTAAGAGGTGGGTCAAAAAGGATCTTGCTGTGATTTATGTCATAGAGTGTTCTTCCTATGTTTTCCTTTAAGAGTTTTATAGTGTCTGGCCTTACATCTAGTTCTTTAATCCATTTTAGGTTTATTTTTGTGTATGGTGTTAGGGAGTGTTCTAATTTCATTCTTTTACATGTAGCTGTCCAGTTTTCCCAGCACCACTTATTGAAGAGGCTGTCTTTTCTCCATTATATGTTCTTGCCTCCTTTATCAAAAATAAGGTGACCATATGTGCGTGGGTTTATCTCTGGGTTTTCTATCCTGTTCCATTGATCTATATTTCTGTTTTTGTACTAGTACCATACTATCTTGATTACTGTAGCTTTGTAGTATAGTCTGAAGTCTGGGAGCCCGATTCTTCCAGCCCCATTTTTCTTTCTCAGTATTGCTTTGGCTATTCACGGTCTTTTGTGCTTCCATACAAATTGTGAAATTTTTTGTTCTAGTTCTGTGAAAAATGCCATTGGTAGTTTGATAGGGATTGCATTGAAACTGTAGATTGTTTTGGGTGGTATAGTCATTTTCACAATGTTGATTCTTCCAATCCAAGAACATGGTATATCTCTCCATCTGTTTGTATTGTCTTTAATTTCTTTCATCAGTATCTTACAGTTTTCTGCATACAGGTCTTTTGTCTCCTTAGATAGGTTTATTCCTAGGTATTTTATTCTTTTTGTTGCAATGGTAAATGGGAGCATTTCCTTCTTGTTCAGATTTTTCATCATCAGTGTATAGGAATGCAAGAGATTTCTGTGCATTAATTTTGTATCCTGCTACTTTACCAAATTCATTGATTAGCTCTAGTAGTTTTCTGGTAGTGTCTTTAGGATTCTCTATGTATAGTATCAAGTCTTCTGCAAACAGTGACGGTTTACTTCTTTGCTGATTTGGATTCCGTTTATTTCTTTTTCTTCTCTCATTGCTGTGGCTAAAACTTCCAAAACTATGTTGAATAATAGTGCTGAGAGTGGGCAACCTTTTCTTGTTCCTGATCTTAGTGGAAATGGTTTCAGTTTTTCACCACTGAGAACCATGTTGGCTGTGGGTTTGTCATATATGGCCTTTATTATGTTGAGGTAAGTTCCCTCTATGCCTACTTTCTGGAGGGTTTTTATCATAAACGGGTGTTGAATTTTGTCAAAAGCTTTTTCTGCATCTATTGAGATGATCATATGGTTTTTCTTCTTCAATTTGTTAATATGGTTTATCACATTGATTGATTTATGTATATTGAAGAATCCTGCAACCCTGGTATAAGTCCCTGCTACTTGGAAGTGAGTCCAGTGGAGGGAGAAGGGACCTCAGGGTGTCATTTACCAAACTGCATCTTGTGAAACACTAAACCTTTGATATGCTCTAGAAAACAAAAAAAGGAGGGGTGTCTGTAGTTAAATAAGACCTCCCCTTCTTGTAGAACCAAGAATCACAGTGTCTTAGTACTTTAAAGTTTCTCAAAAGTCTTGCTGTACAGAACTTATTCTTTTCTTTAACACCTGTTAACAGCCCATGAACTTGTAATCTATGGGTCACATTTTGGAAAATGACACATCTGCCGAGACCCATCTTCTCTCCACAACCTGTGCTCACCCGCACTCATGGAGAAGAATCTTAGGTCAGTTAACTGAGACTTTTCTCCAAAAATCAAACTTTGACAGCTCTGGCTGTGCTGGGAACAGGACTTTGATCTATGTTTTAGACACATGAAGACAGAGTCAAGGTCGAGATCCTTTTAACTCTCAAACCCTGACTCAGCTCTGCCCTCGAGGGAGATGGGTGGTAGAGCAGCCCACTGACCGAGGCTGAGTCTGAGCTGAAGGCCTCACCTGGCTGGGAGGTCTGTTTACCAACAGCCCCCCAATCTTGAACTCTCTGGATCACTCAACAGTCATACTTTATGCTGAAAAACATGCATCAGCCCTTTCAATCCACCAGCATCATTCATTCTTTCTGCTATCTTTCCCCTTATACAGTCTCTAAACATTTATGATCCCACACCCCATCAACCAAGAGTTTTGATCATGCAACCCTATGACGGGTGTATTTATGTACAAATTAGATACACATCCTTCTCTCAATCTGTATATTAAAATTGAGTAAAGTTCAATTTCCTATTTTTTAGATAGCAACATAAACTACATGTTCTTTTCTTCTCACACCCCTACGGCTCTTCTTGTACCCCTCTTTGGTGCTTTTGGAGGCCCCTGGAGAAGCTATCACTGGGGATGACTTTCTACCAGGCTATCACATAAGGCCCTTCCTGGTAGCTTCCTGGCTGGGGCACGCAGACCCGGGGGCTCCCGGCGTCGCCAGCAGGCGGCAGCCTCTGTGTTGATCTTCAGCACCGTCCACAACCCACCCCAGGCACACACAGGGCGCTGCCAGCTGGGCCAGGGAGGAAGCAGTCTTTGTAACGAAACCACAGCAGTGTCTGGGCAACCTTTTAATTACAGAAAATTCCCCTCCGCTCTCCCCTTCCCCCCAAAGCTCCGACCTCTCCACAGCTCTCTCTCCCCCTCCCTCTCCTGGCCCTCTCTCGGGGGGGGGTAAGTGGGAAAGTCACGTGGGTTTGGGAGCTGGGTGGCAGCACCCATGCGGTGGGGACCCCCAGGCGGCACCAATCACCCACCACTCTCCTCTAGCGCCTTCGGACGTCAGGGATGCCACCTGGAGGCTGGCAGCGGGGACCAGGCGTCAGCGAGGCGTCTTCTGAGAAGCAGCTAGTGCACTCCTGGGGGAGATGGCAGACACCAGGCGGCCTGGCCTGGCCCGGTTCTTCTTCATTTTCGGCAGGATGGAAACTTAGCTTCTCAGCCGGTACCGAGAAATTCCGCCGCATGCAGCCCTGCGCCACTTCTCCAGACGGGCCCGGCTGTGCCCCTGAGAACACGGGGCAGCCGGTGAGAATGTAGTGATCTGGGCGGGAAGAAGCTTCCCTTTCCCAACAGGTAGAATGGCATTCACGTTCTTTTGGATTCCATGTGCGGGGAGGTTCTGGCGTTACCCCTGATGGAGGACACTGTCCTTGCCCCTCTTGCACTCTTGCACGTGGGTGTGTCTGAGGGGACCTCTCCCATCTCCCCTGCGAACAGCACAGCGGGGCTGCGGGCACCGCACACACTCTCCTCCACGTCCTGTAAACGTGAACATCTAATATGGCTTAAATTGCGTCCTTACGCTTCTTCAATGGATTCTGAGAATTAACCCACCGCAGGTCCGAATCTTAAGATGGAAATCTCCCTGTAAGTAGTTCAGGAAGGGATTTCCTCGGAATCAGACTGCGCAGCAGTGCTGGGTCTGAAGGGCTGGGGCCGACGGGAGACAGAGGGGCCTCGAGAGGCTGCATTGGCTTGGGCTATTCCTGCCATTGCTTGTGTGGCCACGACTCCCACTTTGGAAGGATCTCTGGAGACATCCAAGTCACCTCCAAGCCGAGACTGAAGGCCAGCTCAGAGCTGCAGCCTCCCTTTCTCACAGGCCAATCACAGGCTCAGAGAAGCAGGTGACAGGCCGCTGGCTGAACCCTCTGTCTGAATGCTTCAGCAGAGAGGAAAATGGATGTTGGATTTGCATCCCAAATAGCACCCGCCTCCTTCACTGAGTTCTTCAGGTGTCTTCAAACAGCTTTTCATTCAGAAGTAAAGCAGGAGAGGTGGGGAAGCCATTGCATAATTCCCCCATTCTCTCCGTTCTGGTTGCTCCATGAGACCTGGCTTAGGAAACGCACTAGAGTCCCCTCCAGACCCCACCGAGGGGACCTGAGGGGCTGCAGGCAGCTGCCAGCTGGTCCTGCCTGTTGCTTCCGAAGCCGGCTGGTGAGCAATGGCTGGATTTCCCGGCAGCCCCTCTGGACTAACGCCCCAGAAAATCAGTCAACTCCACGACTGAATGACTGGCTGAGAGGTTCCCGAACAGGCGGAGCTCCAACCCGCCATCTCACAGCCCGGCTTCCTCTCTTTACACACCACCACTTGCTAAGATGAGGAAAAGTGCCCCCAAAGTCTCCCAGGTGAAGTTCAAGCTTCCCTGGGAACCCCGCCTCCCCCACCTTTGGAAGGTTGGCCCAGACAGACGTGCAGCCCTGTGCCCAGGCCCCCTCTCTGTCAGTTAGCAGTGTCAGGGTTTGGACTCACTTGGCAGTGTAGACCCGTTCGAAGGCAAGTGTCCCCGTCCTCTGGAAGCTCCACCCATTATGGGTCTTGCTTTCGTGCTCCACCTTGTGGGCAAAGAACCCTGCCAGAGGGAAAGGTTTGGATTTGGTTTATAACGGGGAACATTCACGAGCCTGGTATCCCATTATTTTACTAGAATGTTAGACGGTTCCTTAACTTGACATCTAAAGAGCCCTAAATGTCCTCCATCAAATGTAACTGAGCAAAAATCTATTCAGCAGCTACCCTCCATTAATCACTGCATTTAGTGTTGGTGACTCAATGGTGAGCAAGACACGACCCTCACTTTCAAGATCCGACAGTCGGAAGAAATAGACAACCAAGTAAAGGAATTACACTACAGAGGGACTTGTGCTAAGATCAGATTGAGTGAGAATACAGAGCCATCGAGGGTCAAAGGGGGCAACTTAATTCAGTGTTTGGGACACAGAAGGATTCCTAGAGGAAGTGATATTTAAGATAAAATCTGAAGAACAAGTGTGGCAAGCAGAGGAGACCACTCCACTCTAGTGTAATGGAACGTGCAAAGGTCCAGAGGCAAGAACCTCTGGGGGTCAGTACATCCAGCTTATTGGTGGTGGGGAATGGGAAGTGGAACCTGGTACAATTACAGATGAGACCGAAGAGGTAGGCGGTGAATTGTTCTTTCAATGACATTTCTCTATTATCACTTGCCATGTGCCAGACACTCAGCTTACGTCTGAGAACAAAACACGCAAAGAGCCTTGGCCTGAGGAGCTTACGTTCTGGCGAGGATACAAGAAGAGAAGACAGACCACACACAGTAAACAAAATGCAAAAATTAGAACGACACAGTGTGCCAAGCTGTAGACAAAAGAGAAGGCACAGCACGACAGGGGCCGCTGGGGGTGCAGACAGGGTGGCCAGAGGGAGCCCCAGGGAGAAAGCAGTAAGTGAACCAAGGCTGAAGAAGACGGTGGCTGAGAAGTGCCTGCCGGACTTGGCAGCAGGACCGTGACCTTGATGAGAGCCACGTTAAGAACTTCTGAATTTACTTCCATCTTGAGAGCAACAAGGAGTTACTGGCAGACGTAAGTTGAGGAGCGGCATCGCCAGAAAGCCACTGTGTCTTTAGCATGGTGAGTGTTTAAAGGGGCGAGACCCAGGACAGGGGAAAGACAGAAGGGAGCTGGTTAGGGTGATGCTTGTGGGATTATGAGATGCTGAGGGGACTGAATCTGCAGGCTGGATGGTGGGGATGGCGGGATAAAGGTCTCTCCCTCCCTCTCTCTCTCTCTCTCTCTCTCACCCCTCCTATTTTATTCCTTTCCTCCTATTTCAAGAGTGAGAAAGGGAAAAGGGTGATTGTCAGGGACCCACTCACAGGGTTTCTTTCCATCAACTTCCTCTTAGGCTCCTCAAAAAGACATGAAAAGGATGCCTTATCCATTGTGTACATGAATAAAAGTCTTCACGTTTTCCTTTTTGTCAAAAGTACATTCCTCTCCTAGAACTGTGCCCGTTTTGAGCAGGGCCGCAGGGCTGGCTTGTCTGAAGGCCCTCTGTTAGGCACTGGGCATATGCTCCTTTATTGGGCCTGGCACCAGCTCTGTGAAGTGGGTGGTACTGTCCCCACTTTGTAGACAAGGTCCCTACGGCTCAGGGAGGTTAAGTAACTTTCTCAGAGTCACTCCACCGGGGAGCAGGGAGGTGGGGACTCAACTCCAGCTGGGCATTCGAGGCTGTGTCACATAGAAGCTCCTACTGTCACACAGACGCTCACTTCAGGGATTCCATCGACTACACAGGGTTTAAGGATCCCACTGTCCACTCTGGACGTCCCTTCTTACCATAGAATACAGTGGAAAATTCTGATCATTGTCTTTCCAGAACCCAAGGTGACACCGCTTGCCCCTGAACATGTAAACAGAGACCGTATTAAGAGAGTCTGAGGTTATTTCTGCAGCCAACTGCGCGGCGTGGCCGTCCTTCTCCGAGTCTGCCTCTCTTCTTCCTCTCCTTGCCCAAGAGCAAACTCCTTCCTCTTTTCCAAGCCTTAGCCCTCCACCTGCAACCCTGACGCTGCTTCTGCCACCCTCTTCGGGTCTTTGTTCATCAGTGTTTGCCCCATTTCCTGAACCTTCAGTCTCTGTTTCCCTCCTAATCTTTACCTTTGAAACACACTCAGATCTTTCCTACCCTCAAAACAAAACAAAAACAGGCCTGCCTTAGTCCTGTATCCCACTAGGGTCTACCTCCCCCTCCTTCTAAGCTAAACGTGAAAGAGTTGGGCCACCTTTGTCCACTCCTCCAAACACTGACACTCCAACTCCTATTTTCCTTGACCACGTTACAGAAACGATGCGTGCAAAGACCACTCACACACTTCTCTTGGCTGGCTGCTAACGTCAGGCCAAACCAGAGAGAGAGAGACACGGAGAGAGAAGGCTGCAAACGGTGACCAAGAACTTACCACATGCTGGTCTCTGCTGGCTACTCTACCTATGTTAATGATCTCAGGCAATACCTTCAACCATCACACATAGAAGATATTAGTAACTCCATCTCTCTGTTGAGGAAACTGGTGGTCAGAGAAGGTAAATAACTTTCTCAGGATCACATAAAAAGCTCTTGAGATTTTCATTAAGTTAGTGTGAGCCAGCATCGTGATACAAAAGAACAATTCACACATCCATTATTTTAACAGAACTGGTGTCTGAATCTCGGGAACGGTTTCCCTGCATGGAAAACACCCACCTGCATCTTAGAAAGAACATGGCAAGTTGGGGAGTGGGGTAGGAGGGGGAACCCAATGACAAGGGACTCTGGAAACCAAGTCATAGGAGGAATGATACATAGAAGAAGGGATGTTACAGGTCACTTTGTAAACACAGAAGCAGCAGGCACAGTCTCAGCTTTTCCAAAGAACAGACACACCAGTGGATAGAAATTATAAGGCAGCAGATTTCAGTTCCATATAAGAGAGAACTTCCTGAGTAGTGAGCATTTGAATGAATGAATTCGAGACAAAATACACTGTTTAAAGATCTATACTTTGGAGTAGGTTTGAATCCCAGTTTCACCATTACTGGCTCTGGAACCTCCAACCAATGGTCTACCCTCTCCAAGCTCCACTTTGCTTACTTGTGAATTAAGCCAGGACATGGAAGCAACCTAAGTGTCCATTGACAGGTGAATGGATAAAGAAGATGTGGCACATATATACAATGAATATTACTCAGCCACAAAAAGAAACGAAATTGAGTTATTTGTAGTGAGGTGGATGGACCTAGAGTCTGTCATACAGAGGGAAGTAAGTCAGAAAGAGAAAAACAAATACCGTATGTTAACACATATATATGGAATCTAAAAAAAAAAAAAAGGTTCTGAGGAACCTAGGGGCAGGACAGGAATAAAGATGCAGACATAGAGAACAGACTTGAGGACATGGGGAGTGGGAAGGGTAAGCTGGGACAAAGTGAGAGAGTGGCATGGACATATATACACTCCCAAATGTAAAACAGATAGCTAGTGGGAAGCAGCCGCATCGCACAGGGAGATCAGCTCGGTGCTTTGTGACCACCTAGAGGGGTGGGATATGGAGGGTGGGTGGGAGACGCAAGAGGGAGGGGATATGGGGATATATATTTATGTATAGCTGATTCACTTGGTTATAAAGCAGAAATGAACACACCATTGGAAAGCAATTATACTCCAATAAAGATGTTAAAAAAATTTAAAAATAAAAAACAAAGCAATATAATACTATATATTTCATAGGGTGCAAGGATTAAATGAGATAATATTATGCCCAGCACCATACTTGACACAAAGCAAATTCTCAATACACTTAACAATGGGAAGGGCAAGACCAGTGCGTTGTGAGCCCTCCATCAGGGGAGTGTTCAGTAGGGGCTCTTGAGGATGCTGTAAAGAAGGTTTCTGCTGTCACCATTCAGGCCTCCGCGCACGAGGCCCGGGTCCCTCCCCTCAGCTCACCCGCTCCTCCCAGTCTAATTAGTTTGGCTTCCTATGGAAATCACTTTCTCTAAATCTGTGTTTCCCAGGTTTGCGTCATGGCAAAGCTGCTGGCACCTTGGCCAAGAAGTTGGAGGCCCTCTGGATGCTACGCATAGGAAATCCATCTCTCTACACTCCCTGGGAAACCAGGCTTTGGTAGTTCTGGTCCAGGTCCCTTGGAACGAGGTACTTTAAACTTGGTCTGCATTTCCAAACGTGCGTACTGCTGGATCAAGCTGGAAGAGGGCCACGAGTTCAAAGATCTTGATGACTAACGAGCGCCGGGGAGGCAGAGGAGGAGGTTCCACCAGGCGGGTGGGCTCTGGCCCTGCCCCTGGGGAATCGGGCTCACACAATGTACCGAGAGTGCAGAGCTCTCCAACACTGTCACAGACACGGGGACTGACCTCCTTGTCTTGGGACTAGGACAAAGTGCGCCATGCCTGGCAACAACATGTAAATAGTTCCTAAAGCTAACAGAAAGGGTATCAAATGTCATTGGGGGGCTTCCCTGGTGGCGCAGCGGTTGAGAGTCCGCCTGCCGATGCAGGGGACACGGGTTCGTGCCCCGGTCCGGGAAGATCCCACATGCCGCGGAGCAGCTGGGCCCGTGAGCCATGGCTGCTGGGCCTGTGCGTCCGGAGTCTGTGCTCCGCAACGGGAGAGGCCACAACAATGAGAGGCCCACGTACCACCAAAAAAAAAAAAAAATGTCATTGGGGGTGGAGACAGACTTTTTGCATATTTTCCGCCCTCAGTAAGGTAGACCTGTGGCTGCAACATCGAGGTTAATTAGAATTGCAGAGAGAAGTTCTGGACCTACAACTGGACCTTTGTGTTTGCCTAAAAACTCAACGGTGAAAACAGGTAGAGCTGTTACCTTCCAAGTCATTTGCATTGTTCTTGTTCCCCTGCACGGGCACACTTAACAGTTAGAAACAACAAGTCCTCACAGGGTGATCTCTGCATCACACCACGGAGCCGTGGTCTCCGCCTCAGAGGGGAGCACGGTTGATCCTAAGCCTCCGAGCGGGAGGCAAGGGCTCCTTCTGTGGCTTCAAAAGGGCAGCAGCATGTCTTCTCCCCCGAGCATGGGTGGGACAACGCTGTGAAAGGGAATTGGGGGGACTGGATGGGGAGGGACAGAGGCTGTGATGCTGGGGCCGTGCTCTCCACGCCGCTGCACGTGCACCCCAGTCATCTGTGTGCCCAGGAGGAAAAGTCTCCAGCCCAAAGCAGTAGCTGGTCCACACTTGTCTCTCCCCCACCAGGAAGCCTCTTCAGTTCATGGGACTGTGTCAGGGAGACCACTGTGCCCTGTCGTTATCTATCTGAAATGGCTGGCCGAAAGACTGCGGTTCAAACTCAGACATGTGGCCATCTGTAATCTCTCCTCCCCCCTTGCACCAAAGAAGAAGACTTAATCTCATCTGCCAAAAATAACTAGAAATCTCATCGTCCACCTCAAGTCTGCTCCGGGTTTGCTGTGCTTCTATGGAAAAGCCCAGGACCCCCTGGACAGACCAGGGCCAGCTCCTGGGGCATCTCAGGAGAGATGAAAAGAGTCTGTTCTCACAGGAGGAGACCCTCCAGCTTCCCCCGACTCAGCCTGGACCAACAGGGAGCTACCAAAAGTTTCCTTTTTCTTAGCCTACAGGTGACAGGTGAAGACAGACCAGCTGCAATTAGTATAACCCAGTGTCTGGGTGAACATATATCTGATTGTCCCTTTCCAGCCTTCCTGCCCTCCAACTGGTCTCTGGCCACAGTAATTCATAGTTAAAATGCTGATCGCAGACACTCCAGTGACGGTTTTTGTATAGCTCGCTGCCCTGGCCCTACGGACATGATTCATCATCCCCATTAACGTGAAAGGACGATTGGGAGAAGGAAAAGCCTAAATTCACGCAGAAAGGCACAAACCCCTATACATTCAAATAAAGATACAAATACAGATAAAGACAAAAGTGTACACACACACACACACACAACTGTGTAAGCCTGACTTTCAAACAACTAGAAACAAAATCTACCCTGAGGGAGGGGATTCCCTTACCGTTCTGGACCACACTGATGAGGGTGACGATGGCCAGCAGGACAATATCGCCCAGGGTTTCGTAATCCATGTTTGTTTCAGGCTCCCAGCAAGGACTGCTCAGCTCTGTGGCACCCCAGGCCCGCACTGTGCAGGAAGGGGAAGTGAGGGCCGGACTCTGCCTTTCATCATTAGAATTTCCAAATGTCCCAGCACAATTACAGGGCTTCATCTTCTTCCTTTTTTTTTTTTTTTTTAAATAGCCACCAAAGTACCCTGGCTCAGCGTGTCCTGCCAGAAGAAGCAGGGCTCGGGAGAGAGGCAGGAAGGCAAGAAAAAGTGAAGCATGTTTTTTATTTATTGAGCACCAAAAAGATCTGTGTCCAGAGTACTGTCTGTCTTTCTTTCCTTGAATTCCCAGGAAAAAAATAACTACTTGACACAGGGCAGGGTCCAGAGTAGCAGCCAAGTAATAAGCCCTGGATGAATGAATGAATGATGAGGAGGTGGACGGCTGATGCCTCTGTTTCCACAGGAAACAAGCAACAAGAGAATTAAAACTAAACCAAAGAACTTAGATAAGGAGCAGAAAGGGGGTCTCCTAGGAAAACTTCCACACAGGAAGGGCTGTTAACCACTGCAGCTGGCTTCTCTGAGGTAATTCCTGAGCTACTTCCCTGGAATCTTCGCAGCATCATAATAAGAGTCGAGAGAAGGTGTAAGAGGGAACCTGCTGACGGAGGTAGGTGGTGGCCTGGCATCTTACAGGACAGTTTTCTTCCCTCGGAAGTTACACAGAAAATGCAAGATTCTGCAAACTTCATCCCAGGCTCAACATCTATTTGGCAGTGATGAAGAAGAGCTTTTATCAAAACCTCACTTTGAAAGAGAGCATTGGGGGACTTCCCTGGCAGTCCAATGGTTAAGATTCCACGATCCCAATGCAGGGGGCACGGGTTCGATCCCTGGTCGGGGAACTAAGATCCCCACGTGCCACACAGCCAGAAAAACCAACAACAACAACAACAAAAAGAAAGAAAGTAAAAAGAAAGAGAACATTGGCCACTCTACTTCGTGGCAGCAGGATTTGCATCTTGCTGTGGGAGAGGCCAGCACGGGGAAGAGATCACACAGGCCTCATACCTAAAGCAGCTGAGGCCAGCTTGAGTGAAAGAGGTCCATGGGGGTCCATGGAGGACCCAAGCGTCTGGAGCTTGGATGCACAGAGGCCAGGAGCAAGGGCAGCCCTGGCTGGTCATGATGGATGCTCTTGAGAACTCCCACTGGGTGCCTGGGGCACTTCACAACGTGTGGAGTCTTTACAAGATTGGTTAGGGGCTGGGCACTAGCAAGATCTGTGTATTCACCTCAATGAGATCTCATTTGTAGGTGTCAGGGAACGCTTAGGTCCCAGTAGACAAGGGGTCTGGTCCCCATAAAGTGTTAGCCCTTCTAAGACCTCTGCTGTCTTAGTGCATCAGAAGTGAAGGCCAGGCCCCTTGAAAAGTACTCTAGTTGCAAACAATAGAAACTTAGCTCAAGCTAGCTTGGGCAAAAAAGGGAAATTTATTGACTCAAAGAATCCAAGGAACTGAACAACCAAACACTGAAAAGAGCAGAGATGAGGCTGGGCCTCTCAAACGGAGTTCTCTGCCTCAATCTCTCTCTTTCTCTCTCCACTTTCTCACAACTCAGCAGCCATGTTCTCTCTGTAGACCAGTGTTCTCCACACAGTGGAAAATACCTCCACCTCCAACTCTGGAGTTTTATGTCTTACAGCTCTGTCACCTGTAAAGGGCTGACTCTTCTCAGTGAACTATTAGGACAATCCCATTGGCCCAGGCTGGTCAGATATCTACTCTTAGGACCACCAGACGGCAGGAAAATGAAAGGATCTGGTGCTTTCCACAGTTGTCACGTGGTTGAGGGACACTGTTCCATAAAGAAAGACTGGGCAGGGTAGGGGCGGGGTGAGGAGTGCCCGATGCATCTGCTGCCATGTTGTGACTGTTCACCACTTATATCCCAGATTTTAAATGCCCAGCTTTAAAGAATTCTCTGTATCTTACAGCCTGATGTCTTTAAGGCTCATCCTGACCTCCTTCCTGCTCCAGTGTTTATGTCTGTGGCGTCTGAGTTTGCGCCAGGATCTGCAGGCACACAGAAAACAGCATCAACAGAATCCTACATGGTCAGCCCCGGGCGTCTGTGGCAATCTTGCCAGGTGCCAGGAACGCAGGAAAGCAGGAAGGAGCAGCCTCTCCGGCTTGTTCCCCGGAGCCCCGCAAACAGGATGGGGCGCGGAGGCGTGGAGCGGAATGTCCAGCCAGCTCCACTTTAGAAAGCTGAGAAGGCGCCTGGGAAGAAGGTCACTCTTCCCGTGGTGGGACCTCCACGTCTGAGCTCCCAGAGACACGCCGCCCGGGCGGGGCGCGCGTACCAGTGGAGCGAGTCCACTTCACCCAGGAGGAGAGCGTTTTAACAGTCAGCCGAGATGGCCATTAGATTACAGCGCGCACATTAAGATTCTGGCTGCGGCTACAGAGGAACACTTATCAGAGGTGAAGCCTCTGGAAATGCCATTCATCTCAACAGAGAGCTGCTGAGACGGAACAAAAAGAGAGGGAGGCCAGGGCCACGGGGGAGGTGCGCGCAGGGGGCGCGTGGGGCGCAGCGGCCGGCGCCCGA
The DNA here is from genome assembly GCF_949752795.1 of Hyperoodon ampullatus. Taxonomy (NCBI): domain Eukaryota; kingdom Metazoa; phylum Chordata; class Mammalia; order Artiodactyla; family Ziphiidae; genus Hyperoodon; species Hyperoodon ampullatus. Next base: position 71,063,617 of record NC_136929.1, read on the forward strand.
TGCCGAATTTCTAACAGAACGGTCTCCAGGCCTGGAGCCGGCCCTGGTCCAGCCAACACCAGACCAGACCCATCCTGGACCCAAAGCCCTGAGCAGCTGTGTCCTGGGGCCCTGGCTTGTGCATGCGCTCTTCAACACACCCCTCTGGGGACAGACGATATTGCCCAAAAGATGAGACTGAGCTGCAGAGCGGTTAAACCACAGGAAGCAAGGGGCTGACCTAGGATTCAAAACCAGGCCTGTCTAGCTTCAAAGTCTGGGGTTTTAACCACCTCGAATGCTGCTTCTGGAATAGTTTTCAGAGCTTGGGGCCCCTGGTCCTTCTGCATCCGAATCTGGCAATCCCCTCAGGGGCTAGTGAAGTGACCCATGGCCGCTCAGCCCCTAAAGAGATTTTTTTTTTTTTAAGAAAAGAAAGGAGAAATTAACATATTTCCGGACACCTGACCGTGAGTAAAGGTAGTTGAACGAGAAAGAGCCCACAGATCCCGGCTGTAGGCCCAACACCCTCTCCTCCCGGACCCCTGCTCCCAGCGTCCTCCGTGCTGATGCAGACACTGCACTTATCCATGTGTGACAGGTTAGTTAGAAAAATGTGCTGGGAGTAGGCAAGAATAATTAGCATGTTCATTACTTAGAGTACAGTTAGTTTGACTGTGAAGACAACCATTTGTCAACAGAGATCAGGACAGCCGGGGCCAAGCAGCGACGTGGGGGCAGCAATTCACGGAAGGCGGTGGCACTGACCAGCTGCTATTAAAATCCATGGGAGCTGCGGCTCATCCACTTAGCGTCAGCGCGCCTCCATCACCATGGTAACACGGGCCCACTTCAGGCAACAGCATTCATGCATCCTTCATCTCACCACGGGTGGGTGGAGTGTTGCCATTTCATGACGTCTCTTGCCTTCACTTTCTGGCCAAGGAGGATTTCCCCGCACATAAACGTTGGGAGTGAGGGAGGGGGCGCAGAATGCCCCCAGACTGCGGGTCAACTCTAGAGGGGCGTGCAGATATATCCCAGGTCTGTAGGCACACACTGGAGGTGGCTACAAAGCAGTTCCTTTTCATTTCAGTTAATCTAAAGAATATTCAGACTTGGGACTTCCCTGGCAGTCCAGGGGTTAGGACTCTGCTCTTCCACTGCAGCGGGCAGGGGTTCGATCCCTGGTTGGGGAGCTAAGATTCTGCAAACTGCACGGTGTGGCCAAAAAAAAAAAAGAATATTCAGACCAGTATTGATCTGAATGAGAAGTGATAGGAGCAAAGATCAGGCCACAATTTGTTCCAGATGTCATACATCCGTAGTCTCCAAGAGAACCAATCAGCCTGGTTAAAGTGCCATGTCTTCTTCCCCGACCACAATCAGATGGCTTTTCTTTATATGAACAGCCCGCAGTTCCGAACCGAATTGAGTTAGATAGAGATGAGTCCTCATGCCTTATACAGATGAGGAAATTGAGGGGTAGTGAGTATGCTACAACCTCAATGCTACCGATAAAAGTCCACGCATGCTCAGGGCACTGAGCTAGATGCCTCACAAATCAAAATGACATGTACAGATATGACCTCAGTTCTCTAGAAGCTCAAGTTACAGGCTGATAATACCAGTGCAAGGAAACAAATAGAAGCAGAAATCTGTAGGCTGCAAGAAACGAAGATAGTATATCCGGAAAGCTTCTTTCTCTCTTGTCACAAACACACAACACAGTGTACTGTTATGAGTTTAATAGGAAAATTAAGCAAGTAACCCACAAGTGCAGAAGACATCGCGTTGTGTTCTATGTACAAAAACAGAGGTTAGACATAGATTCCTTCGCCCAAGTACCAGCTTAATCAGCCTTATAGACTCACCAAGGACAGGAGATCAGAGGTGGTATGACCTGACTTGGGAAAGTTCAGTTCTAATAGTATTAAAAATTGTGATGCTCATATATGCTCAGCTGATTTTCGACAAAGTGATTCAATGAGGAAAGGAAAGTCTTTTCAATAAAGGGCACTAGAACAACTGCATATTCATATCGGGGGGAAATGAATCTTGAGCCCGCCCCAAAATCACACAAAATATAACTAGAAATGAGTCTTTAACCTAAACATAAAAACTAAAATTATAAAGCTTCTAGAAGAAAATATAGGAGAAAGTCTTTGTGACTATGAGGAAGGCAAAGATTTTTTAGATAAGACACAAAAAGTGTGAGCTATGTAAGGGAAAAACATCAATAAATTCGACTTCATCAAAATTGAAAACTTGTGCATTTCAGAAGACCATTAAAAAATAAAAATGCAAGCCACAGACAGGGAGAAAATATGTGTAATACATAAATCTGAGGAAGGACTTATAACCAGAATATATAAGGAACTTATTTTCAGCCAATGATAAGAATATAAACAACTCATTTTAAAAATGGGTAAATGACTTGAACAGATATTTCAAAAAAAGAAGATAGACAAATAGCCCAGAAGTGCATGAAGAGATGCTCAACATCATTAGCCATCAGGGAAATGCAAATTAAAACCACAGTGAGGGCTTCCCTGGTGGCGCAGTGGTTGAGAGTCTGCCTGCCGATGCAGGGGACATGGGTTCGTGCCCCGGTCCGGGAAGATCCCACATGCCGCGGAGCGGCTGGGCCCGTGCGCCATGGCCGCTGAGCCTGCGCTTCCGGAGCCTGTGCTCCGCAACGGGAGAGGCCACAACAGTGAGAGGCCCGCGTACCGCAAAAAAAAAAAAAAAAAAAAAAAGGGGGCATAGTTATCTTCGGAGGATAACATAGCTTTGCTCCAACATCCTAAGGAGCTATGCTAGGATTCACCTGTAGAGGCCTGCCAAAGGCTCCAGACCGCATCTTCCTACCTACCACTACCAGTGACCTACCAATAGTACTTCAACCACCACTGAATCGCATTGTATCAGCGGAGTCTCTAGGCTCAAATGACAGAGCAGCTTTCACAGCAGGCTGAATTTGTATGCAAAAGGAAGATCATGATGCAGTTGATGAGCTGAAATTTTTTTCATTTAGCTGGAAGCCAGATTGAAGAGGTGGTGTGAGAGGGGCCTGGTGAACCCCATCACAAAGGGCCCTACCAGTGCCATCAAGAAGTCTCAAGGGAATTCTCTGGTGGTCCAGTGGTTAGGACTCCACGCTCTTGCTGCCAAGGGCCTGGGTTCAATCCCTCATCAGGGAACTAAAAGCCCACAAGCTGCACGGGGTGGCCAAAACTAAAATAAAATAAGAAGTTTTGAAATGATCCCAGAGGCAAAGAGAAGCCACTCGAGGATATTAAGAGGATTGTCTCGCAACTGTATCTGCATTTTGGAAGATCACGCTGGCTACAGTATGGAGAGCAAGTTGGAGGAGCCAGCATGGAGACGGGAGGGCAGTTGGGGGTCCGTTCCAGAGATCTATGGAGAAAAATGGCTTCGGGCACAAGATGGTGGATATGAGGGCTATTAAATAGTAACTATGAGGTTTAGTGAGGGATGGGGGATAAGGAAGAGAAGACAAGTGTGATTCTCAGATTTCTGACAACATTCTGGGTCTGGATGAGTGTGGGCGCAATTCCCTGAGAAGTTCCTCTCGAGACCCTTTCACTATCATCATTCTTATGGTACCTCATCAGGGGTCATTTGGGCACGTAGCTGAAGTCCCCAGTGCTTGGTTGATTTTGGCTCTTCTCTTTTTTTTTTTTTTAAATAAATTTATTTATTTATTTATTTATTTATGGCTGTGTTGGGTCTTCGTTTCTGTGCGAGGGCTTTCTCTAGTTGCGGCGAGCGGGGGCCACTCTTCATCGCGGTGCGCAGGCCTCTCACTGTCGCGGCCTCTCCCGTTGCAGAGTGCAGTCTCAGTAGTTGTGGCGCACGGGCTTAGTTGCTCCGGGGCATGTGGGATCTTCCCAGACCAGGGCTCGAACCCATGTCCCCTGCATTGGCAGGCGGATTCCCAACCACTGCGCCACCAGGGAAGCCCCTAACTTTGGCTCTTCTTGAGTGAATTTTGATAAGCATCATAGCTCCCAAATGATCCACTTGACCGTACTATTGAGATATAGCAAATTTAGACTTGATGGCAGAGGTACGTGTATTAAACAGGAATGCCCATTTCCTATGGTCTCCTGACAGGAGTAGAGGGAGGTGTGCCTGGCTATCAGAAGGAAGGCGTATGGGGTAGACTCAACAAAGAGTCCATGAACCCTGTGTGATGACTGGAGAACTGAATTACAAGCTTCGTTTCCCCCCAAATACACGGCCACAGGGGGTTCCCAGCTCGAGATTAGAGGTGCAGCATCCACACTTAAGTTCAACTCCTACAACCGAAGAGCACCTGTGCCCACAGAGAAGTGGGGAGAGAAAGTAGAATGGCGGTTGTGTTCGCTGGAGGATTCCCTCAGGGTGCAGACACCCCATTCTCTTAGGGAGCAGTAGGCAGAAGAGAGAAGAACTCCTGTTTGTTGTTCTGTCTTTATTGACAGAAATTACACAACAAGCAAGTACATAGAACTCAAATCAAATGACCGGGCATTCAAAGATTCAAAAGTTAAGATTCTTCCTCTGGCAAAATTAGTCTGACCACATTAACAGAGTATGTACAGCATTAAAGTGTTTTTGTTCCTGTTTTCCTTTCAAATAAACTCGCTGAAAACATTACTGTTTGTGGTGTTAAATGGATTTCATAACTAATATAGGATGTGGCTAAATCCCTATTGTTGTGATAATTTTAATTGAAGTTCCTGACTCTTACGTGCTTAATTGTCAACTTTTAACACTGCATTAAACATAAGGTTCCAATGTTATTAATATGAAATGCTCACATTCCCCACGACTGTGATTATATTTTGCTTATCATTCCTGAATGTTGTATTACCATTTTCTTAATTGTTTTGGATTTGTTTTTGTGGGTCTTTTTCTTCTGGAGTGTGTTTTCCTCCTGGAGAAGTTTCTTTGGCGTTTGTTGTAAAGCTGGTTTGGTGGTGCTGAATTCTCTTAGCTTTTGCTTGTCTGAAAAGCTTTTGACTTCTCCATCGAATCTGAATGAGATCCTTACTGGGTAGAGTAATCTTGGTTGTAGGTTTCTCTCTTTCATCACTTTAAGTATATCCTGCCACTCCCTTCTGGCCTGCAGAATTTCTGCTGAAAAATCAGCTGATAACCTTATGGGGATTCCTTTGCGTGTTGTTTTTTATTTTTCCCTTCCTGTTTTTAATATTTTTCTTAGAAGTTAATTTTTTTTAGTTTGATTAATATGTGTCTTGGTGTGATTTTCCTAGGGTTTATCCTGTATGGGACTCTCTGTGCTTCCTGGACTTGGATGACTATTTCCTTTCCCATGTTAGGGAAGTTTTTGACTATAACCTCTTCAAATATTTTCTCAGACCCTTTCTTTTTCTCTCCTTCTTCTGGGACCCCTATAATTCGAATGTTGGTGCTTTTAGTGTTGTCCCAGAGGTCTCTGAGATTGTCTTCAATTCTTTTCATTCTTTTCTCTTTATTCTGTTCCTTGGCAGTTACTTCCACCATTTCGTCTTCCAGCTCACTGATTCGTTCTTCCGCCTCAGTTATTCTGTTATTGATTCCTTCTAGTGTATTTTTCATTTCAGTTAGTGTGTTGTTCATCTCTGTTTGTTTGTCCTTTAGTTCTTCTAGATCTTTGTTAAACATTTCTTGTATTTTCTCAATCCGTGCCTCCATTCTATTTCCGAGATTCTGGATCATCTGACTATCATTACTCTGAATTCTTTTTCAGGAAGATTGCCTATTTCCTCTTCGTTTATTTGGTCTTGTAAGTCTTTAACCTTGCTCCTTCATCTGTGACATATTTTTTTGCCATCTCACTTTTTTTTTTTTTTTTTTATGAGTGGGATTGTGTTCCTGTCTTACTGGTTGTTTGGCCTGAGGCTTCCAACACTGGAGTTTGTAGGCTATTGGGTAGAGCTGGGTCTTGGTGCTGAGATGAGGACCTCCGTGAGACCTCACTCTGATGAATATTCCCTGGGATCTGAGGTTTTCTGCTAGTCCAGTGGTTTGGACTCAGAGCTCCACTGCAGGAGCTTCGGACCCATCCCCGACTCGGAAACCAAGATCCCACAAGCCGCATGGGGTGGCAGAAAAAAAAAGAGAACAATAATAAAGTAAAAAATAAAATCAGACTAGGAAACTAACAGATATGTTAGAAAGAATATAAAAATAAAAATATAGATGAATCAACAACTGGAAGGTACATCAGTACCACAACAGTAAAAAAGAGGAGGAAAAAGAAAGAAAACAAAGAGGGAAAGGCCTTGGCTGTGGAGGGCGGGGCCTAAGCAGGGCGAGGTTTGGGTGGTGGGCGGGGCCTATGCTTAGGACCCACAGGACTGGAAAGGGCCCTGGGGGCCATGGGGGGCGGGGCTTAGGCTCAAGGAACAGAAGGGGCCCAGGCGTGCCCCCCACCCCTGGTCTCAGAGGGCAGGGGACCTCACCTGGGAGCCCAGCAGGCTTCCTGGGCTCGAGTGGGTGGGGCTAACCCATGCGCTCCTCTCCCTCTCCTCCGGGAGGGCCCCTCCCTCCTGCCTCTTCTGATCTCCCTGGCCTCCCTCCTATGCCCCCAGGACCCACACGGCCGGGAGGGGGCTTTGGGCAGGGGGAGATACTGGCCTGGGAGCTCAGCAGACTCCCCGGCCCGAGTGGGCTAGGCCATAGCCCTCCGCTCCTCCCGAAGGGCCCCTCCCGCCTGCCTCTCCTGATCTCCCCGGCCTCAGGGGCCCCGATCCTGTCTGGCCTCCACTTCTCCTCCCCACTCAGTCCCCCCACGTCCTACCAGTTCATTTGGTGGCTCCTCCCGTCTCCTTGGGCGTCAGGGTCCCCCACCTTCATCTCTTTTTAAGGCGTGTATTTTAATGTATGTGAAGTATATGATACACATAAAAAGGATGTATAAGATAGATGCACAGTTTAAAGCTTAATAAAATGAACACCATGGACCCACTACCCCGCTCAAGAAATATCTGTCAGATTATTAGTAATAAGAAGAGTTCACATTTTCTGAGCACTTCTGACGTGCCAGGCACTGTTCTAAGCACCTCGGATATTATGGGATGGATCCTCACGACAGCCTTATCAGTCAGGTGGAGGAAGTGGCCGGGAGGAGAGGCAGGAGGCTGTGTACAGAGGAAACGCCCGTTTCAGACTCTGCAGCCGACAGACAGAGGGATCTGGAGAAGAGAGGACACTTCGGTGAGTCTTTCTCCCTTTCCTTTCATGGTCCCTCCGTTGACGTCCCAGTTGCTTAGTGACTGTTTCCCATAAAAAGATAAGAGCGATGTTTACTAGTTTGAAAAGCCTATGAAAATTATCCCCAGAGCTTTCTGACCACTTCACCCTTCTGCTCACGGAAATGCTCCACAACACCCTCCTCTTTGCAGATGACGAGAGTATCATGCTCTCCTTCCCGCAGACGTAAGAACAAGGAGATTTCCACAGCCACAAGGTGAAGGGAAGGGAAACGAACTTTGGGCAACGTGGCCCATTCACCTCCGTATACTGGCTCACGTGTTACAGCACACAGCAATTCAATATAACCTCCACGCCCCCATTTCTTCTTTAACGTGTTCCCTTCCAATAACTGAGCCTAAAGATTTATTTCAGGGAACTTGGTCCTCTCCGTTCCCCTCCTTGCAGAAATCACCTTCATGGAAAAAGTCAACTTCAGTTCCTGCAGTGGTCAACAGCATCCTCAGAATTAATGTCCAGGCCACACTGCAGCGTGGCAATGGGTTGTGAGAGCAGAGACTCCCCGCCAGGGTCACTGGGGCAGCCCGAGGCAGGGGACCGGGGAGACAGCTTGCCACTGAGCCCCTGTCCAGTCTTCACGACAGTGATTTGGAGGGAGAGTTGCAACATCTTGAGAACTCAGGGCCCAGCGGGAAGCCTTTGCTCAGGAAAGTGATGTCCTCCCTGTTACCAGGAGGTGGGACCCAGACTGGGTCTCGGTCACGAGCTGCACCCTTCTGGACATGCAAAAGCCACTGACTGTCCCCGGGGAGGAGGAGCCCAGCACAAGAGGGAAGCTCTCCTCTGAAACAGGGTGCTGGAGAACAGGAATGGCCGGCCAGAAAACCAGGGGCAGGGCCTGGGGTGGGGGGGATGGAAATGGGGGTGGCGTGGCTGTGAGGCTTCCCGCCAGCATCCAGAGGGTCGCGGAGGACTGTGTGTCTAGGCACCTGGGTCATCTTTAGGAGAACTCAACTCACCTGCACATCCCATGGGGAAGGAGAGAGCAGCTACCTGGGCCACTGAGGGCGGCCACATGCTTTCTGTGGGTTCCTGAGAAGATGAGCTTATGGACTGGTTTCACTCAAGAAAACTTCCTCGGGACACATTTTGACAAATGAGGATCAGTGACTTTATAAAATGTCAAAGAAAATCTTTAGGTTTCTTGATGGGGCTCAAGCCAAGGGGAGAGCAAGTGGTGGCAGTTCACGCCCCAGGCACCTCTGGCCCAGAGGTTACAGCAATGGTTTCCCAGTAAGCCAGTCAGGGGCCCTATCACAGAGCCAAAACCAACTGGCAGTTCATTCCTACAAAAACCTCCTGGGAAACCAGATCCAGGCTGTGGTTGTCAAACAGCAGCAAATTTAAAGGATGTGAAGGCAGAAACACAGGGCAAGAGAAGATGTAATGATAAAAAAAAACCAAGAAAACTCATTGCCCACATGCCTGGCTAGGTAACGAGACACGTACAGCCGCATATGCATCGTGGTTATTTTGCATCAAATTACAAACCTTACCCCTAAGAGCCAAGAGCAACGTTAGAGCCAGAAAGATCATGGGAGTTTTTAATACTACAAAAACCTTTCAAGAAATAAAAATGGTTTATATTGAGGTATTTCATTTCCTCTTAGTAGGATGGCATGCCATGGCCATGACTTCTTACAGCCAAATGCCCATAATCAGAGTATTGGTGGAAATTAAGCCAAAGATCTCTTTCAATGACCCAGCATTGGAAGGATAGACAAAGAAAGGGCAGGAAGGTCTGAGGCTGAGGTTTTGGGCGTCCGCAGCAAGCAAGCTCCGGCGGGCAGGGCTGAGTCTGGAGCCTGCGCTGCCCCGTGGGCTGTGTCTCCGCTTCCTTCCTCCTTCTCTGCTCACTCACTCTCCGCCCCTTCTCTTCCACTTCCACTTTCTTTCCGCCCACTCACTCTCCACTCCACCAGCTATATTTGTCTTCCCTGCCACACCCGTTCTTAGAATAACCTTCCACTTCCGGCACCCAAATCCCTCTCCTTTCCGCCCTTCGGAATTCTTGGAGAGCTCACGGCAAACGTTCCAGCTTTGACAGCTGGTTTCAAACTCCAAAGCATCCCATATTTGTGCACTGACAGAGGTGGGCGATGCACAGGTATGACCGAGACAGGGACCTCCTGGCCTTGGAGAATGTCCAGTCCAGAGAAGGAAGCAGACAGAGGTCCACGTAACTGAGATCCAGGCTGAGCCGGCTAAGGTACTAGAAAGGTACTATAAAAATACCAGAAAGGTAGAGTTAAAAATACCAGTCAGCAGGCACAATGGGAAGCCAAGATGAGCTCCGCAGACAGGAAGAGTGTCCCCGGAGGAGGTGGAAAAAAGCAGAAGGCAGGGGCCTGCATCTCTTATCTCCGAGGTCTCTTTGTGAGGATGCTAAATATTAGGTTGGTCAAACGTTTTGTACTGGTTTTTCCACAAGATCTTACTGAAATAGAAAAGACGCGCGTACCTTCAAAGAGTGCTGATGGAGAGTTTCAGCACCTGCGTGCACAACTGCGGGGGGCCCCCAGCTCTGCACACAACCCCAGCTCACAGCCAGCTTTACATCCTCCGGGACCCCGGCTACAGTTCTGAGGGGCGTTGCCAGCAGCGGGGCAGAGATCTCAAAGGTCTCCCTTTCCTGACCTGGAATCAAGACTCAAACCTCACCCAGGACCCTCCTGTGCTTTACGGCTGCCCCATGCCTGTCCGTGTAGGGCTTCCAAGCGGCCTGTCCACCAGTGCTGCCTCGCCACAGAAGCGGAGGTGAGCAAGGGCAGAGAGAGCGAGAAAGCAGATGATTCCTTCCAGGCCGTGCCCTCGTGCGAACCACTTCCCGTCTCGGGCCTCAGTTTCCTCATCTGTAAACTGAGAAAGGTGGTCCTTTCAGAAATCAGGCTGATTTCTGTTTCCCACTCGCCCTCCTTCAGGACACCCTTCTCTTCCAGTACGATGGGCTCTTTCCCAACTTCTGGAGCCACTTCTCCCCACGTGCTTGTCCTCCTCCCCCACCTCTCCCTTCCCTCCCCGGGGGCCCTGCTCATGCACTTTTCAATGTTTCCCCTCCTTTGCTCATTCTGTCTCAAAACGTTGGCTCTTCTCTCCCTGCCTGGGTTTTACTGGGGAAGCAGCCAGACAGGATGGTCCACGCGGGTGCTACTTTGGGGCCGACTCTTCTGAGGTTTCCCTCCTCCCTCCCGTGGCCTCCAGTGGCCACTCACACACGCAGGAGACAGGAAGTGAGCCTTTCAAACAGTCTGCTCAGGGCTTCCCTGGTGGCACAGTGGTTGAGAGTCCGCCTGCCGATGCAGGGGACACGGGTTCGTGCCCCGGTCTGGGAAGATACCACGTGCCGCGGAGCGGCTGGGCCCGTGAGCCATGGCCGCTGAGCCTGCACGTCCGGAACCTGTGCTCCGCAACGGGAGAGGCCCGCGTACCACAAAAAAAAAAAGAAAAAGAAAAAAAAAAGTGTCTGCTCAACACTGGCGGGAGAGCCCTCGGATTTCTCAGTGGCGGCGAGAAAGAGCCATTAACCCCAGCCTGACTTGCAAAAGGGCATTTAGAATCTCTGAAAGGCCAGCAGACCCAGGTTGAGGCAATTGCCTCCTTGTTTTTAAAAAAAAAATCATGGTTGAGACTTCAGGGAAGCGTTAGGCACGCTTGTTGAGAGACAGAAGCCAGGTGGCATCTAGAACAGGGTCTGACACTCAGTGGATGAGGAATGAGAGATGCACGCGTCTGTTGCGAAGGACGGTTCCTCCTTTTAGAGCCGTTGTCAGAGAAATGGGCTTTTTTAGGAGACACTCCATCTGGAAAGACAGCAAAACAATGCTATGCATATAAAGCACATTTCCCTTTGGATCTTTTTGCTGGAAGCTTCCTTCCTGCCTTCTTTCTCCTGGAGTGGCTCCTAAAAGGACGCTGACTGAACAGACCCGTCGTAAGGGCTTGTAAAGGAGAGGAAGAGCCTAAGGTGACCGTTTCCCCCTTCACTGCCCACGACCTCATCTTCCTCAGTCTCCCTGGAAACCAGCCTGAGAAGCCGCTGCCGGTCCCCCACCCCCAAAGTCATACCCCACCACACAAGGGCGGATTCTAAATGCATGCGATAGATTTATCTATTCTTATCACCTGTGTGAGTCTTGCTACCTTTCCCTGCATGAAACTCCTTCGCATTTGTGTTCTGTGGCCCGCACCCAGCACTTAATAAACACATTTATTACTTTAATCCTTTTTTTTTACATCTTTATTGGAGTATAATTGCTTTACAATGGTGTGTTAGTTTCTGCTTTATAACAAAGTGAATCAGTTATACATATGTTCCCATATCTCTTCCCTCTTGCGTCTCCCTCCCTCCCACCCTCCCTATCCCACCCCTCTAGGTGGTCACAAAGCACCGAGCTGATCTCCCTGTGCTATGCGGCTGCTTCCCACTAGCTATCTATTTTACGTTTGGTAGTGTATATGTCCATGCCACTCTCTCACTTTGTCACAGCTTACCCTTCCCCCTCCCCATATCCTCAAGTCCATTCCCTAGTAGGTCTGTGTCTTTATTCCCATCTTACCCCTAGGTTCTTCATGACATTTTTTTTTCTTCAATTCCATACATATGTGTTAGCATAATCCTTTTAACGTGCACGCCCAGTCTCCCAACCAAACTGCAAGTTGCTCAAGAACAGGGACCACATCTCATTCACCTCTGTCGTCCTGGTACTCATCAATAAGTCTAATTCATAGTCAGTGCATTCTTTATTTTTCATTTTGGTTTATTACACAAATAAAACATGCTCACGGTAGGACTACGTGTTTACTGGCAGAGTAGACCACCACACAACACAATGCACAGCCTCCAAAGCAATGAAAGAGACGCAAATATTACAAAAGGGAAGATATTCTCATACGTGTATCATATTAAGACTAATCAAGAAAGGTGATAAAATGTTATGTGGGAATGATTACAGGAAAAGAGTGTGCTTAGACAGCACTGGAGGGGTGCTGTCATCCGGTTCAAGACTTTGGGTCACCACCCGGGGACATCTAACAGGAAGTATAAAGATCCTCGTGGCCTTTAAGCTGGGGTGTGAAATTTGAACCTGGCGTGGGGGCGTCCTGACGCGGCTCCGCTGTTCTATATTCTGGAATAACTGTCATTCCAGCCCTTCTCCTGCTGCCCTCTCTCTAACCTCCCTCCCTCCTGCCACCTCCCTGTGCCCTGCGTTTCCTTCTGCTCCTGTGTCTGGGCTCAACTGCATTGCCAAGAGCCATTCCTCATTCTGCTCCAAAGTAGACTCTTCCCAGAGCTAGACGGTTGACCGTCTGTCCTCTCAGCATCCTCTCCAATGTCAGATAAGTCCTGATCTCATTTACATTCCTCCTACCAAGGTCTTTTTTTTTTTTAATTTTTGGCCGCGAGGCATGCAGGATCTTAGTTCCCTGACCAGGGATCGAACCCGCACCCCCTGCAGTGGAAGCGCAGAGTCTTAACCACTGGACCACCAGGGAAGTCCCGTACCAGGTTTTTCATCGAGCCCTCCAGGGTGAAAGCAGCCACGCTCTGTGAGTCATCACCCATGTCCAAGGCAAGGCGGCTGTCCTTTCCTCCTGGAAGTGACGTGTGCCCCAAAACCCAAGAGCAGAGAGTCAGGGGCTGCCCAGGGAGGCCCCACAGGCCGAGGTCAGCATCCGGGCTGTGGACTACGTTCCCTGCACGGTGGGATGGTTCCAGGGAAAGCAGCCAGGGACAGCCCAAAGGGTGTGGTCTTGGGAAGCAAGATTTGCGCTCAGGTTTTTCAATCAAAACTAATGTTTGCAGTTTATCTTTCTGATAATGAAATTGTACATGTTTATTATAGTAAAATTGTAAAGTAGATGTAATCAATAAATAAACAAATGGACAAACACCTATCATCACCCCTTGATTACCTCTGTTATCACGTCAGCACGGAGCCTTCCAGGATTTCTTCTATGTATATACATGTCGGGCGTGCATGTCATACAATTCTACTAATCTGTACATTTAAAAATGGTTAAGGGCTTCCCTGGTGGCAGAGTGGTTAAGAATCCGCCTGCCAGTGCAGGGGACCTGGGATGGAGCCCTGGGCTGGGAAAGTCCCGCATGCCATGGAGCAACTAAGCCTGTGTGCCACAACTACTGAGCCTGCGCTCTAGAGCCCACGAACCACAACTACTGAGCATGTGCGCCACAACTACTGAAGCCCGTGCACCTAGAGCCTGTGCTCTGCACGAAGAGAAGCCAGCGCAACGAGAAGCCCACATACCACAACGAAGAGTAGCCCCCGCTCGCCACAACTAGAGAAAGTCCGCGTGAAGAAACAAAGGCCCAACACAGCCAAAAATAAATAAATAAATAAATAAATTTATTTAAAAAAAAAAAAGGTTTAGATGGTGAAGTTTATGGTATGTGGGTTTGGGGGGTTCTTTTTGGTTTTTGGTGTGTGTGTGTGTGTGTGTGTGTGTGTGTGTGTGTTTTAACCACAACTTAACAAATAAGAGACAGATGCATAGCATTTTCCCAAATAGGTGCAGTGGAAGGCAGCTGCTGTGAGCCTGAAAGGGTCCCTGCCCAGAGGACTGCCTGAAGTCGAGAAACCCAAGCAGAAAGAGGCAGGAGCTGTCCTGCTGCCAGAAACAGGACCGACTGGAGTCGTAGGAGGTCATCTGGAGAGGGATCGCCCACTCGAAGGGACAAACACACAAACTCCCCAGCAGAGGGGTCACTTCAGAGCCGTATCAGGGGGACAGGGCCTGGCCATTTCTGCCCCATGTGCTGCTCCTCTAATGGGCCATCTTTGGTCCAGGGCTCCCCACTGGGCTGGCCTGTGCTCTGTCAGATCTCCATCACAGTCTGAGGTTCCCCGTCCACTCCTGCAACCTCCATCACCTTTTATAGCCATCGCCTCACAATAAACCTCTTGTACTCATAACTCAATGTCTGTTCCCCAGAGGATCCAAACTGTAGCAGTAATGGAGAATTTCAGAACTAGTTTCCCTAAATCATAGTAAATGCTGCAGGTTGAGCCAGCATCTCTCTTTAGAATGTGTGAGCACATTTGACCCTTTTCCCTCAGCTTTGAAACACCAACACTTAACATCCTGTTCCACATATTTATTTATCCTATTACATATTGTATAAGTCAACTTTCACTAGACAGTACTGTGGTAACCTAAAATCTCTGTAGCTTACAGCAACAAAGGTTTATTTCTAACTCACTTTGTATGTTACTGGTCTCCTCTAGATGTCTTCTCATCACAGAATCCAGGCTGAAAGAACAGTCTCTATCCTGGACATGCCTTCCTAATAGCAAAGGGAAGAGAACAAAAACACTGGTAGAAACACGCTGGTAGAAACATTCAAGTTTCTCCCACTCACATTTTATAGGCCAAAGCAAGTCACATGGCCAAACCTGACAATGAGGCAGGGAAGCATACTCCTCCTACAGTCCCAAAGCAACAGGCAAAAATATCTAATACTCCTATAGGGGAGCAAATATTTGGAAGTATACAGAAATGCCAGGGCTAAGGTTTCTGAGAGTTTCTTGTCTTTTCCCACATTGTGCCAAGATGACTGCTGTAGCTCCAGGCATCACATCCCTATTCCACACAGGAAGGAGAAGGAAGGAGCAAAGACAAGCAGAAAGAACAGCTATCTGAGTCTGTCTCTTTTAAGAATTTTCTTGGCAGTCTCTCCCATGACTTCCATTGACATGGGATGTATTATTAAGCTGCCACTCTCAACAATACAGGGGTTCTGTTAGTAAGGAAGCACAATAATATGAATATTGGTGGTCAACTAGTAGTTTCTGCCACTCCCACATAAGAGAGATTATCTATACATTTTTGGAAGATGCAAGACCAATGAAGCAAGTTGACCGACAAAGCCTGACAAGAAAACACAGTCTAGAATTTTCTGTAGTTGTTGCAGAGATGCTGGCAGCTGATCTATCTAACAGAACCCTGGCATGTTTCTGGGTTTGGAGTCAGCAGCTGGGTTAGAGGGCAGAAGCAAGACATGGGCTGGAAAGAGAGAGATTATGTGAATGCCTCACATGGACAACTAGCTTTTAGACACCATCTTCCCCACCGCTGCCCAGAGAGCCAGCATTTACTGGCAGACAGAACAGAACAAAACCCAAAGATACGGAACAAAATATTCAAGGAGAGCTCAGACTCTGGTTAATAGGTTGGAACCCCAAAGTTCAGCCTCTTTGGGCCCTTATTTGGAGGCCCCTGCAGCCTGACATCCCTCTTTTTGCCCACCTTACCCAGAGCTCTGAGTCTGAAGTCCTAATTGGTGGAGACACTTTGCCTGAAAATAGACAACGGCCGAGGAAGCTCACATCAGGCACTCACTTTTCCTGTCATATGTAGGCAGACCACTGGGGCTCTCCAGGCAAATGAGGGGCTCCACTTCAGGGCCAGGCACAGCTGCAGCTGGTGATACCATACTGAGAGCCAGGCATTAAGTGAAAAGTCCTGCAGGCTGACCCATGAGACCTCCCAGCCTGCCTGTACCCATGCAACAGTAACAGGTTGCTATAAAAATGGAACATTCAGAGAACCACAAAAGAGTGCTTATAAATTTTAAAAGTCTGCCTACCAAAAATATGAATATTAATAGTGGGAAGGGGATGGTGGACTGGGACATTGCAAAGCAAATCTTCATACTGAAATGTTAAAAGTTAATGTCAAAGCCTTCTAAATAGGTCAATACAGGTGATAACACATATATAGTCTTGAGTTATCAGGGTAACCAGAAGCAGAGGTGAATAAAGAAACTGTTTTTTTTTTTTAAAGAAAAAAAAAAGAAGAAAGAGAGGGAGGGAGGGAGAAAGAACATTGTCCCTGAGTTGTGAATTCATGGCGGGGAAGGAAAGGTGGGAGACCATGACTTTCCACTATAATCTGCTCTGTATTATTTGCTCTGTCATCACACACATGCCCTACTGTAACAAAAATAAATGGATGTGACCACCAAGAGGGGTGGGATAGGGAGGATGGGAGGGAGACGCAAGAGGGAGGGGATATGGGGATATAAGTATATGTATAACTGATTCACTTTGTTATACAGCAGAAACTAACACACCATTGTAAAGCAATTATATTCCAATAAAGATGTTAAAAAAATAAATGGAAGAAATCAAATAGGAGAATTGTGTCTCAAGTAATGAGGTTTGGAAATTCAATCACAACATAGGCATCAAATACATGCTTATTAAGACTCAGCAGTGTTTGTCAGTTACTAGGAGACAGGAGCCACCTGGTCAGAAAGTGTCCAGAAGATGCTATAAGATGGGACCACTTCAAGTAATTGTAACAATAAGAGCAAACACTTATTGATGCTTACTGGATGCCGGGACTCTGCTGAGAGTTTTACTTGCCTATTTCTTTTAATTCTCATAACAATTCTAAGGTCTAGGTGTTTTTCTAATCATCATCCCCATTTTACAGATGAGAAAACTAAGGCAGAGAGGTAAAGAAACATGCCCTGGTGCCCAGGGTAGTAAGTGGTGATAGAATTTGAATAGTCTGCTAGCAAGGGTACAGCCTTAACCACTGTACTCTGTTGCCTGTAAGCTAGTGCCCCAAATACTGTCTGAAAAAATACTGGGCCATTACAATACTGGCAGACGAGCCCTACATTCTATCATTACAGTTAAATTCACATAATGGGCACTGACTTTTTTTTTTGCCTCATTGCTTTCACATGGCTGTTATAAGAAATGTATGTTAAAAGGCCTTGGAAACTGTAAACCATTCATTGCAAAATGAAAGATGTTAAAATGCTATTTTCTCTAGCGCACTGTCAGGGTTGGGACTCTTCGCTGGATCCCTTGTAAGCCCCACATAAAGCCCCACCCACCGAGCACACAGGTCCTCCCCACTCACGCTGTTGTATCTCCCACTCAATCTCCTTCTCGTCCCCAGAACTCCTCCTCTTCACTCCTCCCCACCCAAAGTAAGCTCTCAACCCTCAGCATTTTCTGCCACGTTCCTTGTATGTATCACTTAAACCATCACCTCAATTTTATCATTTAACTCGAGAGGCCCCAACCAAGAGAGGCAAACGTCTGGGAACTTGCGCTTTCCCCAAATGGGAGAGCCTTGTAGCAGATTATGTTTCCCAAAGAATGCAAACCCGGGCTAGAGCAACAGGCCCCAGTGAGACGTCAGCATCCAGCATCAGGCCGGTTTCACCCACTCGCCTGAGGAACTCTCTTCCATAACCAGAGAGCAATGCTCAGCACAAATCATGGCCCTTCCTGGACTCTTGGCAACGGTCAAAACTTTGATGCATTCCTGCTCCCCAAAGGTAGCTATTAAATGGTTTAGTGTGTCTCTTTCAAGATCTTCTTGTACAAATACACAAATATGTACGTGTATATATATTATACTACACATAGAGATTTCCCCTAAATCCTACTGGAATAGCACTGAATGTATGGATTAATTTTAAGAAAATTTACATCTTATAGTATTTTAAATCTTCCCATTTACATACAAACCTCAACTTGTACGATCAAGTCAAACATGAAACTCCCAAGAAAGAAAGACAGAATTAGAATAAGGCATCATATCCGCAACAACCGTGTCTTCGATGGTTTTGATAAGGAATTCTCACCTGCCTTTTAAAATACCGTTATGAAATATTTCAAACACAAAAATCAGTTAAAATAATAACAACCTACAGAACGGGAGAAAATATTTGCAAATCATATATCTGATAAAGGGTTAACATCCAGAATGTATAAGGAACTCGTACAACTCAACAACAACAACAACAAAAAGTAACACATTTAAAAAGGGGACAAACGACTTGAAGAGACAGTTCTCCCAAGAAGATATACAAATGGCCAAAATACATCTGAAAAGATGCTCAACATCATTAATTATCAGAGAAATGCAAATAAAAATCGCAGTGAGGTATTACCTCACACTCATTAGGATGGTCACTATCAAAAGAACAAAAGATAACAAGTATTTTCCGAGATGTAGAGAAATTGGAACTCCTGTGCATTGTTGGTGGGAATGTAAAATGGCACAGCTATTATGGAAAACAGTAAGGAGCTTCCACAAAAAATTAAAAATAAAATTACTGTATACCCAGCAATCCCATTCCTGGGTATATATCCAAAAGAATTCAAAGCAGGGTCTCAAAGAGATATTTCCACACGCATTGCAAATTATTCATTGCAGCATTATTCACAACGACCAAGAGGTGGAAGCAACCCAAATATCCATTGACAGATGAATGGATAAAGAAAATGTGGTCTAGACAGATATATATTCACATGTACATACATATATACATATTATATACATATAATGCAGCCTTAAAAAAGAAGGAAATTCTGACATATGCTACAACATGGATGAATCTTGAGGACATTATGCTAAGTGAAATAAGCCAGTCACAGAAGGACAAATACTGTTATGATTCCACTCATATGAAGAGTCGGAAGCAAATTCATATAAACAGAAAGCAGAGTGGTGGTTGCCAGGGGCTGGGAGGACGGGGAATAAAGAGTTGCTGTTTAATGTCTATAGAGTTTCTGTTTTGCAAGATGAAAAAGTTCTGGAAATCTTCACACAACAATGAGAATATACTTAACACTACTGAACTGTATACTTAGAAATGGTTCAGATGGTAAATTTTTTATGTGTTTTTTCCCACAGTAAAAAAAAAAACAACAAAAATCTGTGTACCCACCCTGGAACAGTATCAAATCCTAAGACTTCACTATACCTCCTTCAGTTTTTTTCCAGGAACAAAAGGTGGCAGACAATGGGAGAGGCTTTTGTCTCCATGACCCTACTCTCCTGTTTCCCTCTTCAGAGGTATCTGCTTCCCTGAATTTGGTTTTTATCATTCCTATGCATGTTTCATATCATGACCGCATGTACATGTATCCATAAATAATGCATAGCATTGCTTTGTCTATTGACTACTTTTATAGAAATGGTAACGTACTGTACCTATCCTTTGTGCAACATCACATTTGAAAATTTATACACACTGGTAAGTAAAGACCCAATTCATTATTAGAACTGCTATATAGTATTGCAATGTTTAAATATACCATGTTTATTTATCCACCATCCTTTTGATGAAGTTGAGTCATTTCAAATGCTTCACTATTATGACAACTCAACAACAACAAAAAACAAACAACCCAATTGAAAACTGGACACAGGGTCTGAATAGACATTTTTCCAAAGCAGGCATATAGATGGCCAACAGGCACATAAAAAGATGTCCAACATCGCTAATTATCAGGGAAATGTAAATCAAAACCACAGTGAGATATCACCTCACACCTGTTAGAATGACTGTTATCAAAAAGACAAGGAATAACAAATGCTGGAGAGGGTGTGGAGAAAAGGGAATCCTCGTGCACTGTTGGTGGGAATGTAAACTGGTGCAGCCACTGTGGAAAACACTATGGAGATTTCTCAAAAAATTAAAAATAGAACTACCATGTGATCCAGATATTCCACTTCTGAGTATTTATTCAAAGAACATGGAAACACTGATTTGAAAAGATACATGCACCCCTATGTTCATTACTGCATTATTCACAATAGCCAAGTTATGGAAACAACCTAAGTGTCCACTGATGGACAAATGGATAAAGAAGATTTGAGGTATATATATATACATATATATGTGTGTATACACACACACACACACACACACACACACATATACAATACAGTGGAATACTACTCGGCCAAGAAAAAGAAATCCTGCCATTTGTGACAATACAGATGGACCTTGATGGCATAATACTAAGTGAAATAAGTCAGATGGAGAAGATAAATACCTTATAATTTCTCATATGTGGATTCCACTCATATGTAGAATCTAAAAAAAATGAAATAAAATAAAAATAAACTCATAGATAGAGAATAGATTTGGGGTTACCAGGGGGGAAAGGGGTTATGGGGTGGGAAAATGGTTGAAGGGGACCAAGTGCATGGTGATGGATGGTAACTAGACTTGTCCTGTTATCACTCTGAAGTGTACATAGATGTTGAACTGTAATGCTGTACACCTAGGACTTATAAAAATATTTGAATAAAAATAAAATATTTCCTACTGTAAACCATACTGGATCGAATCATCTCGTACATATCCTTGTTTACGTATATCTCAAGGTGAAACCCCTGCATTGGAGGGAATGAGTCTCTCCAATGTCACCAGGACACTGACAAATCGTTCTCCAGGGCGTGTGTTCTGATTTCCATCCACAGCAAATGAAAGTGAGGGCCAAATGCTCCAACCCACACCAACTGAGTGTGTCAGGCTTCCTCAATTCTGCCAATCTGCAGGGTGTGAAATAACATCTCATTATGATTCTGTTTCCCAGATTATTAGAAGAGTTTAGTGTCTTCTCATGAGTTTATTGACAATATGGATTTCCTCTCCAATAATGTTTTGCCTGTTTTTCTATTTTGTTGTTTGTCTTCCGCTAATTGGTAGGCATTCTTTATGAATTCTGGATGCTAAGGCTTTGCTGGTTACGTGCATTGCAAATTCTTCACTCAGTCTATGGTTTTGTCTTTTAAATTTATGTTTTGCTTATTCGTTTAACAAAAGTTTTACTACATTTTAAATATAATCAAATACATCAACCCTTTATTTCACGTTTACACTTATTATGTTGTGTTTATGAAATCATTTCTTGCCCCAAGGACATTGTTCTGTCTTCTTTGGGGAACAGAGTAATGATTCAGTAAATATTTGCTGAATAAATGAATTATTTCTAGTTTGTGGGTCTCCAGAAAATTGCACAAATCCAATTTTTATTTTGTATAAGCCCCATGCTCATATAAGCAATTTTTTATTGCAAAATTGGACTTAAATGTAAAAGGGGGTGCTACCATTTGTCCTAATTAGGCCAAGGTGAAGCATGCCTTTTGTAACACACCAGCGAGAATAACTATTATTCTTCACAAAAGATTCAGCTGAGAAACAGGATTTTTAAATATAGCAATATTTAGATTAGAAAGCAGACAGTAAGCCTTGTTAGTGAGGGCTACAGCAATAGAACAGAGCATCTAGAACAGTATACAGCATCAAACATTTTATTGAGCATCTGTTATGTAAGGAGAGTTGTAGAACTTCTTTCTTCAAAAACTCAATCATGGGGCTTCCCTGGGCACAGCGGTTAAGAATCCGCCTGCCAATGCAGGGGACACGGGTTCGAGCCCTGGCCTAGGAAGATCCCACGTGCCGCGGAGCAACTAAGCCTGTGCACCACAACTACTGAGCCTGTGCTCTAGAGCCCGCGAGCCACAGCTACCGAGCCCGCATGCTGCAACTCCTGAAGCCCGCATGCCTAGAGCCCCTGCTCTGCAACGAGAGAAGCCACCGCAATGAGAAGCCCATACACCGCATCGAAGAGCAGCCCCCGCTCGCCGCAACTAGAGAAAGCCCGCGCGCAGCAACGAAGACCCAACGCAGCCAAAAATAAAAAATATAAATAAATAAATATTTTAAAAATTAAAAAAGTCACCTAAAATCTCAGATACCAGTTCTTTTTAAATTTTATTTATTTATTTATTTATTTTTGGCTGCGTTGGGTCCCCGCTGCTGTGTGCGGGCTTTCTCAAGTTGAGGCAAGCGGGGGCTACTCTTCATTGTGGTGCGCGGGCCTCTCATGGCGGTGGCCTCTCTTGTTGCAGAGCACGGGCTCCAGGCACGTGGGCTTCAGCAGTTGTGGCTCACGGGCCCAGCAGCTGTGGCTCGCGGACTCTAGAGCACAGGCTCAGTAGTTGTGGCATGTGGGCTTAGTTTCTCTGCGGCATGTGGGATCTTCCCGGACCAGGGCTTGAACCCGTGTCCCCTGCACTGGCAGGCAGACTCTTAACCACTGCGCCACCAGGGAAACCCAGATACCAGTTTTTCAATGAAAGCACATTTATCACTGAAGAGTCGCACAGTGTAAAATTCCCCTTAGGAGTGGTCTCCGTGTCCCTCAGACACCTTTTCTCAGGTGGGTAAAAGAGCTGGAGAAGGGAGAGCAGTGCGACGGGTACACCATGCTTGACAGAGACCCATGTGTGCAGACACGGGACTGCTCTGAGTTACCACCTCACACACTGGCACTCCTCTGCCCCCAGACAGAGAAGATCGGCGGAGACTAACCACCTACCACCCTCTACCTGCAATTTAGGGAAACTGCTTCTGCTGCCTTTCATTGCTGGCCCCTTAAAAGGACAGCTTGCTGCAGATGCTTGAGAAACTAGTGGAAAGGGGGAAGGAAGAAAATTATAATCACCACTCAGAGATAAGCATAAGCACGACTCATGTGTACACACACAAACACACAATTTGTGCTCATACCACGTATGCAATGTGAGAGGCTGTGTGGGTCAAGGTTACAAGCCTAGCTGCTGGAGCCTGACGCTAGGTGTGGAGCCCGGCCGCACACTCACAAGCTCTGTAACATGAACAGATGCTCCGTCTCTGCTCCCATTCCCCCACCTGCAAAATTAGAATAAGAGTAATATTGATAGTATCTGCCCCACAGGCTTGTTATGGGCTTAAATGAGACGTTATGTATAAAGTGTGTAATAATACAGGACACACAGAAAGAAGATGCAGCTATAAGTTATCATGATGACACAGTTCTCCATCTGACCTTTACTTAACATTTCATCATAACCCTGTTGTCAAATATTCTTTGAAAATACTATTTTTAGAATTATAGTGTTCTGTAGCCTACCTTTTTTTACTTAACACTTTACCCTGACTATATGTTTTAAAATATTATTCTTGACGTCTATATTTTAATACTCTATTGTCTAAATATACCACAATTTATCATTTTCCCCTGTTGCTGGATATTTAAGTTGTTTCCTATTTATCACTATTATAAATAATACTGTGATGATATACTTAAAACTTGGGCCACATCCCTGGTCCCTTTCTTAGGATAAATTTCTAACATCGAATTTCTAGAATGAACATCATTCAATGTTCATGTTACCAAACTGCTATCCAGAAATAATAGGCCAAGTTTACCCTCATCAGTCCTGTGTGCAATGGCCTGTAACTATGCCATTGATAGAATTTTAGTAGTATCTCTTTTTCTTCTTTGCTATATGAGAAGAGGAAACTTTTTACTTCATTTCATTTTGATTTTGATAACTCGTGAGGTTAAACTTTTATGATTATATTGGTTGTGAGTATTTCTTCTTTTGGGAATCTTCTGTTCATGTCCCCATTTTTGTTTGTCTGATTTTTTTTAGTTGAGTTGTAAAGAGGTATTTTTCCATATTAATTGATAGATGCACTTTATATATTAGGAATTTAATTTTTCCGTCACATTTTCTTTTTTCCCAGTTTCCTTTATGGTTTATGTTTTACTTTACTCATCTATTCAGCATGGAGTTACTGAGTGCCTGCTATGTGCTGAGCACTGTGGTAGGTGCTGGGGATTCAGCAGGGAGCAAAGCTGACTAAAATCTCTGTCCCTGGAGGGCCTACATTTTAGTGGGAGCTTCTAGTTGAGGGTGTCATTTCAGTGGACACAATCATCTAGTTCCTGGAATGACCTATAATTGAGAAGGACCTATAATTACTTAAACATAATTGGTCCATTAATGCCATCTTCCTTTCAGAAAAGCACTGTACCCACATGAATATGGAGCAAGAGAGACCCCAGAGCTCAGCCTAAGAGAGAAAATTTGATAATATTTTCAGACAAGTATGACTAAAAAGACACCCTTAGACTTTCAGCTGGGACTCAAGCACACTCAGTGGTTATTTCTTTTTCTCCCTTCCACACAAGTGCCTCTTAAAATTTTACAGCCAGAATTTCCTGGTGGCGCAGTGATTAAGAATCCGCCTGCCAATGCAGGGGACAGAGGTTCGAGCCCTGGTCCGCGAAGATCCCACATGCCATGGAGCAACTGAGCCCGCGTGCCACAACTACTGAGCCCGCATGCCACAACTACTGAAGCCCGCCTGCTTAGAGCCCTGCTCTGCAATAAGAGAAGCCACCACAATGAGAAGCCCACGCACCGCAATGAAGAGTAGCCCCCGCTCGCTGCAACTAGAGAAAGCCCGCACGCAGCAACAAAGACCCAACACAGCCAAAAATAAATAAATAATAAATAAATAAGTTTATTTAAAAAATTTTTTTTTGCAACCACCTGTATACCTCACGATCTGGGGCTCGAGAGATGGGGGTGTCCAGGTGGGGTTGATGAGAAGAGGGAAGTTTGGGGTCTTACCTTGGGCTACTATACCAAAGTACCATAAACTGGGTGACTCATAGATAACAGAAATTTATTTCTCACAGTTCTGGAGGCTGGAAGTCCAACATCAGGGTGCCAGCAGGGTCAGGCTTCGGTGAGAACCTCTTCCGTGTTGCAGACTGCTGACCTCGTGTTCTGTCCTAATGTGGAGGAAAAAGATGGAGCTAGCTCTCCAGCCTCTTCTTAAAAGGGCACTAATCCCATGCCCTTGACGTACCTACCCAAATACCTCCCAAAGGCCCCACCTCCAAACACCATCACATTGGCGAACAGATTTCAACATGTGAATTTTGAGGGGATACAAACATTCAGTCCATAACAGGTCCCATAAGTAGAGAAGACTGCGCCAGGAATGACTTTATGGAATGACAGATGCAACAGCCAGTTTCACAAGAGATTCCTTTCCCTCAGTGGGGAAAGGAATGGGACTTGCAAAAGGAGCAAAACTACCTCTTCAGCAAGCTGTGTGCACATGTGACTCAAGGACCAGATGAGTGGCCACCCTCCAAAGGCCACCCTTCAGCACTTGGAAACAACTCCAAGGGAGGGGACTTGAATTCAGGAAGGGAATCCTGAATTGACAGAGATTGCGTTTGGGGCAGCAGCAGAACAGGAAATCAAAACAGAAGTTGAATGGAGTGATAGAAAGATAAGGTTCTATTTCTTATACATCTGAAAGATATCACTGTTTTTAAGAGGAATCACAGAAGAAAGAGAAAGAGAGAGAGAGAGATGTCATCATTTAAACACTTAAATTAGAATTTCCCACAATCCTGGGAATTCCCTGGCAGCCTAGTGGTTAGGACTCTGCCCTTCTACTGCAGGCGGGATGGGTTCAATCCCTAATTGGGGAACTAAGATCCTGCAGTCCACATAGCCAAAAAAAAAAAAAAAAAGAATTTCCCACAGTCCTTAAGAAGAAACTGAAAATGCAAATGAAAAATTCCATTAAATTAGTATAAGTTCAAGCTAATTTTTTTTTTTTTTTTTGCAGTCCGCGGGCCTCTCACTGTTGTGGCCTCTCCCGTTGCGGAGCACAGGCTCCGGACGTGCAGGCTCAGCAGCCATGGCTCACGGGCCCAGCCGCTCCGCGGCATGTGTGATCCTCCCGGACCGGGCAAGAACCCGTGTCCCCTGCATGGGCAGGCGGACTCTCAACCACTGCGCCACCAGGGAAGCCCTAAGCTAACTTTTAAAGGTGCAGTTTGGAAAACCTTATCTGTTCCAGGAATTCCAAGGTGGAGGTCATCAATTCCTTCTTCACCTGTTGGCCACTCATAAGCACCACATGCATAAATAACTCCACAGAACCAGATTAAACATAACTGACTCCAAAAGTTGCCCAGCACAGACAGGCAAGAACCTCCTGACAACAGGATCTCTAGACAGTCCTACTCAGAAGATTCCTCCTTCATCCCCTCTCCTTACGTGGCACAGGCTCATCTCTGCAGCTCCACTTAGCTCTTTCCCTCCCCCCCTTTATCAGAAGCTGGCCTCCATCACTCTCAGCTCTCTCCTCAGTGAAGCACAGCTGGCTCTTGCTAGGAGGAAGCAAGTAGGAGAAGGGTCGGAGAACCCAGATCCAAAAGAAATTTCAAAAAATATGCTCAACGTCAGTAATCACTAGGGAAATGCAAATCAAAACCATAATGAGGTAACACTTCACACGCATCAGGATGGCTGTTACAGACAGGAAGGAAGGAAGGAAGGAAGGGAGGGAGGGAGGGAGGGAGGAGGGAAGGGAGGAGGGAGGGAGGGAGAGAGGGGGAGAGAGGGAGGGAGGGAGGGAGAGAGGGAGGGAAGGGAGGGAGGGAGGGGGAGGGAAGGAGGAGGGAGGGAGGGAGAGAGGGAGGGAGGGGGAGGGAGGGAGGGGGAGGGAGGGAGGGAGAGAGGGAGGGAGGGGGAGGGAGGGAGGGAGAGAGGGAGGGAGGGGGAGGGAGGGAGGGGGAGGGAGGGAGGGGAGAGAAGGAGGGATGGGGAGAGAGGGAGGGAGGGAGGGAGGGAGAGAGGGAGGGAGGGGGAGGGAGGGAGGGAGAGAGGGAGGGAGGGGGAGGGAGGGAGGAAGGGAGGGAGGGGGAGGAAGGGAGGGAGGGGGAGGGAGGGAGGGAGGGGGAGGGAGGGAGGGAGGGGGAGGGAGAGAGGGGGAGGGAGGGAGGGAGAGAGGGAGGGAGGGGGAGGGAGGGAGGAAGGGAGGGAGGGGGAGGGAGGGAGGGAGGGGGAGGGAGGGAGGGAGAGAGGGAGGGAGGGAGGAAGGGAGGGAGGGGGAGGGAGGGAGGGAGGGGGAGGGAGGGTGAGAGAGAGGGAGGAAGAGAGGGGGAGGGAGGGAGGGAGGGAGGGAGGGAGGGGGAGAGAGAGGGGGAGAGAGGGGGAGGGAGGGAGGGAGGGAGGGAGGGAAGGGAGGGAGGGGGCGAGAGGGAGGGAGGGAGAGGGAGAGAGGGAGGGAAGGAGGGATGGGGAGAGAGGGAGGGAGGGAGAGAGGGAGGGAGGGAGAGAGGGAGGGAGGGAGGGAGGGGGACGGAGGGAGGGAGGGAGGGAGGGAGGAAGGGAGGGAGGGGGAGGGAGGGAGGGAGGGGGAGGGAGGGTGAGAGAGAGGGAGGAAGAGAGGGGGAGGGAGGGAGGGAGGGAGGGAGGGGGAGAGAGAGGGGGAGAGAGGGGGAGGGAGGGAGGGAGGGAGGGAGGGAGGGAGGGAGGAAGGGAGGGAGGGGGAGGGAGGGAGGGAGGGGGAGGGAGGGTGAGAGAGAGGGAGGGAGGGAGGGGGAGGGAGGGAGGGAGGGAGAGAGGGAGGGGGAGGAGGGGGAGGGAGGGAGGGAGAGAGGGAGGGAGGAAGGACAGAAGTAAAGAGGGAAGAAAGGAAGAGGGAAAGAAAATAGCAAGTGTTGGCAGGATGTGGAGAAATAGAAACCTTTGCGCACTGTTGGTGGGAATGTGAAACAGTGCAGCTGCTGCGGAAAATGGTATGAAAAATTAAAAACAGAATTACCATATGATTCATCAGTTGTATTTCTGGATATGTACCCAAAAGAACTGAGAGTAAGGTCTCAAAGAGATATTTACACATCCATATTCACTGCAGCATTATTCACAATAACCAAAATGTGGAAGCAACCCAGTGTCCATCAACTGATAAAGGGGTAAAGACAATGTGGTGCATACACACAATGGAATATGATTCAGCCTTAAAAAGGGATGCAATTCTGACACATGCAACAATGTGGACGAACTCTGAAGACATGCTCAGTGAAACAAGATAGGACAAGTACTGTACAATTTCACTACATGAGGTTCTGAAAGTCGTCAAGCTCATAGAGCCAGAAAGTAGAATGGTGGTTGCCAGGTCAGGGGGATGGGGTGGATGTGGAAGGGAGGAGGTAATGTGTAATGGATGCAGAGTTTCAGGTCGGGATGATGAAAACGTTTTGGAGGTGGATGGTGGTGACGGCTGCACAGCAGTGTGAATGTACTTAATGCCACTGAACTGTGCGCTTAAAAAAAAAACAACGGTTAAAATGATGAGAAAAGAACTAGGAGGAAGGAGACAGGAAGGGGTGAGGGAAGGAGGAGGAGGTGGAGGAGGGTCCCTCACAGGTCAATTGAACGGAAACAGGGAACACACAGGACTGGATTTAGCACGTGGAGAGCTGGGGTGAATTTCCTATTCTGTGGGCGGAGAAGACAAGGGGAGCGACGCTCAAGAGATCTGGCTTCGAAAAAGTAAAATGAAAGCCAGGAAGTTCTAAGGGTGTGGCACTAATGCTAAGGCTCCCAGTCCCCACCTTTGGGGAGACAGGACATCCCAGATCTCAAAGGCCTCAGTGCAGAAGTCAGGGAAGGCGGAGGGGTGGAGCCTGCAGAGGCCATTTCAAAGTTAAAGGCATATCTTAACTGCCACTCCCTCCATAGGGCTCTTCTGATGTCCCAAACCAGGCATTCTCAACGCTGGCCCTATCCTCGCCAAGGGGGCAAAAATTGTCTCCTGGAGGTGAAAAAATCTTATTCTTTCTATGCACCTAGCACAGAAGGGCACAGGGCAAATTCACACATACGCGGTGTATCTATGGTATCAAAATTTTATGGTGGGGGGGTTGGTGATTAAGGGGGGAATATCCAAAGGAGAGGGAGAGGGGCAATAACACAACCACGCAAAGGCTGAGAACCACTGCCCTAAAGCTGGGGGGCTCCGGCATGTGGCTCCGTCCTCCGGGCCCGCACAGCCCTCTGGGCTTCTCGCACAGCTCGAGCGCGTGTGGTCCGGCAGGAGAGCACGCGCGACCTCACCCCTTCCAGCTTCCGCGGCCGGGCACCCAGACGGCCGGGTCGTCGTCACGCTCACTGTCACGGCGCGCGGCCGCCCGGGAGAACCGCTCCAGCGCGCACGGGGCAGGGGAGGGTGCCGCCCCCCCGGGCCCCCGGGCCCCCGGGCCCCCGGAGCCGCGACACGCTCCGGCCCCGAGGAACTCCGCGGCTCCACCCGAGCCTCTGCCTGCAGCCCGGCTCCTCCTCGGCGCCCTCCTCCGAGGTGCCAGCGCGGCTACGCCCAGGGCGGCGAGAGAGCCGCCGCAGCCGCGGAAATCTGTACACACCGCAGCGCGGTTTCAGTAGCCCTGTCTCTGTGGCGCAATCGGTTAGCGCGTTCGGCTGTTAACCGAAAGGTTGGTGGTTCGAGCCCACCCAGGGACGAAGAAGCTTGTTTTTCTCTACAGGGATTCATTTTAAAACTACAACTCCGAGATTTTTAATCAAATAGGAGTACGACACTGCTACGTTTCTAGGCCAGAGGAAGACAACGTCCTCTTAATAGTATTCGGTGCCCAACGCAGTGAATCCAAGAGCGGCACAGCTGCTGAACTGGGAGCCCATGGATTGCTAATTCTAGTCCTACCGAATATCTGGGGGAAATGTGCATATATGCTTCAGGAGACCTGCCCAGCATTGTTCATCAACAGCAGACATTGTAACGGCAAAAACAAACAAACAAAAAACACTCAATTGCCCATTGACAGGTGAATGAATAAATACCATTGGTTTCTCTCAGAAAATCTGATACCACCAAAAAGCAAATGTAGTTATTCAATTTTGCCATATCTGTGGCCAAAAGCATTTGAGAAGCAAATGCAGATGCAAACATTCAAGAGGAGACATCTCAGAGTTCAAAGTATGTGGAGGCACCGTTATACCAAGAAACTATTTGCTGGATTAAGCTGTGTTACAGCTTTTGGATCAAGAACTTGAATCTAGGCAAAGCCTTAACGTTTTCTTTAGATTGCTGGCAGATTTTTTTCTGAAATTAAACTCAAGCAGAAATTGATCATTGATCATTAATATGGGTTCCTGTTAAAACGTCTCAAATGACGTATTTTCAACTCGTCTCACAGAAGACACAAATATTTTTCAAGCAGATGATTTGCATAAGACTTTCTTTTTTTCTGATTTTATTGAGAAATAATTGACATGTGTATCACTGTATACATACGAGTTTCTATAAAGATAGAGAACCACATGATAATATGATAACATGAAGATGTAATTCATTTCTGCCAAGATTGAGGTCATGTGGTAGGTGCTTTTTCTCTGGGTCGTTCTTATCAGGGATAGAATTTTGAGACCTAGAAGAAGGAATAGTTGACTGTCTCACTAGGGTGTCTCCTAGGGAATGCCTTGGCAAATGCTGGCTGACAATTATTTATCAAATTATGGTTGATAATAAAATATCCTCTACTGTCTCGTTAGGACCCCTCAGGAAGGAGACACAATATTGCACTTATGGTGGAACTCCAGGCAGAATGGCAGGTAGCCACCCCCCAAAAATGTTCTTAGGTAGGGGCCTTTCTGATGCCTCTCAAAATTCCAAACTTGCCACCTACACTTAAGGATAGCTTACAGTGACACAGAGAACTATATTCAATATCCTATGATAAACCATAATGGAAAAGAATATTTTTTAAAAAGTATAAAAAGAAGAATGTATATATATATATATATATATATGTATAACTGAATCACTTTGCTGTACAGCAGTAATTAAGACAACATTGTAAATCAACTAGACTTCAATTTAAAAAAAGGATAGCTTACAGTGGAAATAAGAAACGGGGAGGGGGTGGCAGTGGAATTATGTCATAAGATCATTTATACACTGTTGAAATTGAGTCTCACATTTCAAGATGAAGAAGGTGTAATATTTGCTATTACTGAAGTGATGGGGACTTAGCATGTCCTTCCACCTTGAAGCTGAGTGTACTTACACTAGGGTATAAGCTCCTTGAGGGAAGAGACCATTTTCTGTTATTAATGATCAATTTAGGGTCCAAAGGATTTCCTTCAGGACACAGTTCAAATTCTTGAGCTTAGCGCACAAGGGCTTTCATGATCCGCAGCTGTGTCTCCTGCCCAGTTTCCGCATGAGAGAGGTTATAAGCACTTACCAGGAGTTCCTTGAATGGCCCAGGATGACCTACACCCCCTTCCCGGCCAGACACCTGTCCCTACACCCCGATGTGCCCCATTCTGCTTACCTGGGTAACATCTGCTGAGGAGCTACCCCCTCAGGAAGCCTCCCCTGACACTACCTCCATCTAATTTAGAGGTCCATCCTCCACGCATGCATCACAGTACCCTGAAACCAGAGAGTTACTTGTCCCCTGCACAGGAATATGACCTCTTCAGAGTAGGCACCATGTCTCCGTTCATCTAGCACAGGCCTGTCCCATGGCACACGCTCAGGACCAGAGCAATCCCTGCCTTCTCAGGGTATGTGTTTAACAGAGACCGACAGATAAAAATGCATATGATGAAGGGTCGGCATGAGAAACACAGAAAAATGCTCCCAGGCCTTGAAGGAGGAAGTCAGCTTAGATGGGCTGGATGGTGTCTTCATGGAGGATTTGAAATGACCCTGAAAGATCTGGACACGCCAGAGGCAGAGGAGGGGTGTCTAAGGCTGGGGAAATTTCAGGACAAGATGAGGGCATGATGGGGGTGATGGACAAAGTGTACTTAAATAGGGAGCAGTGAAAACGTTCATAGCTTGTGGAAGGGCCCTGAAGAGCAAGAGAAGAGGCTGTCCGAGAACAGTATGGAGGTTCCTTAAAAAACTAAAAACAGGGCTTCCCCGGTGGTGCAGTGGTTGAGAATCTGCCTGCCAATGCAGGGAACATGGGTTCGAGCCCTGGTGTGGGAGGATCCCACATACTGCGGAGCAGCTGGGGTCATGAGCCACAACTACTGAGCCTGCGCGTCTGGAGCCTATGCTCTGCAACAAGAGAGGCCGCAATAGCGAGAGGCCTGCGCACCGCGATGAAGAGTGGCCCCCGCTTGCCGCAACTAGAGAAAGCCCTCGCACAGAAACGAAGACTGAACACAGCCATTAATTAATTATTTTTTTAAAAAACTAAAATCAGAGCTACATATGACCCTGCAATCCCACTCCTGGGCACGTACCCAGAAAAAAACATAGTCCAAAAGGATACATGCACCCCAATGTTCATTGCAGCGCTGTTTGCAATAGTCAAGCCATGGAAGCAACCTAAGTGTCCATCGACAGAGGAACGAGTAAAGATGTGGCCCATATATACAATGAATATTAGTCATAAAGAAGAATGAAATAATGCCATTTGCACTAACATGGATGGACCTAGAGATTGTCACACTGAGTGAAGTAAGTCAGAGGAAGAGAAATATCGTATAATATCGCTTATCTGCAGAATCTAAAAGAAATGATACAAATGAATGTATTTACAAACCAGAAATGAACTCACAGACTTCGAGAATGAACTTACGGTTACCTGGGGAGAAAGGGTGGAGGGAAGGGATAGTTACGGAGTTTGGGATTGACATGTACACCCTGCTGTATTTAAAAAGGATAACCAACAAGGACCTGCTGTATAGCACAGGGAACTCTGCTCAATGTTATGTGGCAGCCTGGATGGGGGGGGAGTCTGGGGGAGAATGGATCCATGTATATGTATGGCTGAGTCGCTCTGCTGTGCACCCGAGACTCTCACAACATTGGTAATCGGTTATACTCCAGTATAAAATAAAAAGTTTAAAAAAAAGAGAGAGAGAAGAGGCTGCACTTTACCCTGTAGAGTAAGAGAGTCACAATTAAAGGTTTCTGTT
This sequence comes from Hyperoodon ampullatus, assembly GCF_949752795.1. Taxonomy (NCBI): domain Eukaryota; kingdom Metazoa; phylum Chordata; class Mammalia; order Artiodactyla; family Ziphiidae; genus Hyperoodon; species Hyperoodon ampullatus. Next base: position 71,096,275 of record NC_136929.1, read on the forward strand.
TCAGGACAGAATGAAATCTATTTTAGGTGGTTGGGTTGGCAACAATGTCAATAAGAAATAAGAGGGCTTCCCTGGTGGCGCAGTGGTTGAGAGTCCGCCTGCCAATGCAGGGGACACAGGTTCGTGCCCCGGTCCGGGAGGATCCCACATGCCGCGGAGCGGCTGGGCCCGTGAGCCATGGCCGCTGAGCCTGCACATCCAGAGCCTGTGCTCCGCGACGGGAGAGGCCACAGCAGTGAGAGGCCCGCGTACCGCAAAAAAAAAAAAATAATAATAATAATAATAAGAGATCAGAGGACAGTTTAGATGCAATTATATTTCAAAGGAGAGGCAGTGACGCTCTGGGTTAAGGTGGGTAAAGGAAAGAAGGCATGGATTGATTCAAGGAAAGCCTGGTCAAGATTTAGGGACTGAAACAGGAGGGAAGTTTGAGGGTGAAGCCCGCATTTAGAGCCTGGGAGACCCAGAAAATGGTGATACCATTGCTTGATGTGGGACTTTGGAGGGGTCTTAAAGAAACCTTGAAATTAGAAAAATTATAAATTGTCCGTACTCTTAGCTTTCCTAACTTGTGGCCTGTTCTCCACCATGGAGTTCATCTAGAACCTAGTCTCAGAAACAATCTTCATTTTAAGTTAAACTTCATTTATTTAAGATAAACTTCCCAAGAGACTGCTTAGGGGTCCACAGAGCCCAGTGAAAATCTGAATGGGAAGCTAAGGACCCTCTCCCCAGAATGTACACATTCACAGAGAAAATCTTATGTACAATGTCCAGGAGAGTCACAGGGCCTCTGGAGCAGAGTTCTTGGCCCCCAGATCTTGAAGGCCCGGCTTTGCATTTTATTTATTGGATTTGTATTCTAATTACTGATAAAGGTCATAAAGCATGTCAAATCCAAAGTGTGTAGGTATGGAAAAATTACTAAACTGAAGATTTTAAGGTAACACAAAGAACTAGAAGAGTCTAATATTATTGACAAGTCACAAAGAGAAGCCAGTAGCCATCTTTTTTTTTTTTTTTTTTTTTTTTTGCTGAGCAATTAATTACATATGTAAAATTAGTAATAAAGGACTTGAGACAAAAAAACTGCCTTGAGGTTTTAACATTTAATGCTTTATTGTTGTAGTCTGGAGCGACTGGAGGTACTGGCTGTAAAGGGCTTTAATATAGTGATCCTTCCAGGGTCCCTTCTATAGGGATTTACACCATCACCAGATACCAATTTGTATTTCTTTCCTTGGGAGTCACTTTAATGACACCCAGCAAACTATCATATTTTAGTCACCCCCTCATAGGATTTGAGCCCCCTTTTTTTTTTTTAGTAAAAACAAACCAAAAATTATCGTCTGTCAAAGATGACTCAAACTAGTTATTCCTAAACAAGTGAATCAAATACAAACTTTAAAATAAGGAGATCTTCAACTACCTTAGTAATAAACTGCAAAGTAGATCATAGATTATTATATGCATGTGTGAGCATAATGGTGGTTTATTTATACTTAATTATCCAATATATTCACTGGTACAAGAACATAGACTGGCTTGATAATTGGAATTCTAGTGAGGTGGATGGACCTAGAGTCTGTCATACAGAGTGAAATAAGTCAGAAAGAGAAAAACATATACCGTATGCTAACACATATATATGGAATCTAAGAGAAAAAAAAAAGGTCATGAAGAACCTAGGGGTAAGACGGGAATAAAGACACAGACCTACTAGAGAATGCACTTGAGGACACGAGGAAGGGGAAGGGTAAGCTGTGACAAAGTGAGAGAGAGGCATGGACATATATACGCTACCAAACGTAAAATAGCTAGCTAGCGGGAAGCAGCCGCATAGCACAGGGAGATCAGCTCGGTGGTTTGTGATCACCTAGAGGGGTGGGATAGGGAGGGTGGGAGGGAGGGAGGTGCAAGAGGGAAGAGATATGGGAACATATGTACATGTATAACTGATTCACTTTGTTATAAAGCAGAAACTAACACACCATTGTAAAGCAATTTTACTCCAATGAAGATGTTAAAAAAAAAAAAGGAATTCACTATACTACTACTACAGAGGTGAAAATCTGCAATGGATAAGAACTAAATATAGAACTGAAGTTTTAAATACAGAATTTCCCTATTAGTTACCAAGCACAGGATGCTTTACAGTAACCACAAGGTCCATATCAGTGGGACTCCAGTTTACAACTCAAATATCTTGACATCCTGTTGAACAGGCCCCGTTTACGTTGCCTTGGCGCTGGGGGAGTTTTAAATATCAGGTGAGTTGTAGACACACTTGAACTTCTCAGCATATTTAGATCATCTCTGCCTCCAAACCCAGTGGGAAGGTTATAATAACGAGAAAGCCGGCAGGAAGGGTGCTTGATCAAGCTATTAAGTGCCTGCAATAACTAAACAGAAAATGCATTTTCATTTTGAGATTTGAAGTATTTCATAGGAGCTCCTTTTCTCCTGATGACCTCTTGCTTCTGTGGTTACATTTAATCTCCTGATTAAACTTCTCCAGTACCAGATTTATTGTCGCTTTGGCACTTTGCTGTCTTGCAGAAGTTAATAAGCGCCTTTTGTGGGTCTACTTTACTCAGAAGCATCCTGTAGTGCCTGTCGGCCACCTTTGCCTCTTCTGTGGCTTCCTGAGGGAACACGGGTGGGGAGAAAGGGGAGAGGAGCTCCTGGAGGTGAAAAGCAAAGAAGGGCCAGAAAGACAGTCACAGATAAGCTTACTGAACAGGCCTGTTTCAGAGCCACCAACGGTATGGGGCTCTTTACCTGCGGCAGGAGCGCCCACAGGAGATGCCTCTGGAAACGGCTCAGAAAAAGTCATTAGTTTAAGGTCACTCCTTTGCGATGGTCCCTCTAACCTGCCAGCTCGATTCCACCCTTCCTCCCCTGCCGTAACACATATGGACACGGCTCACTGTTTTTGGCCCCAGATTCTGAGTTTGGAAAAGCTAGTCCATTTTGTGTTGTTTGCATTTGCGGTACCCAGGAAAACACTAAGATAACTAAACTTACTGCAGTAATCATTTCACAATATATGTAACTCAAACCATTATGCTGTACACCTTAAACTTATACAGTGCTGTATGTCAATTATATCTCAGTAAAACTGGAACAAAACTCTAATAAACTGTATCTTCTGCTTTTCATATACTTTTTCTGACTTGCAGAGTGGGTGACTGCAATAATGTTAACTGGAAGAAAAATTGGCTAAAATTGAGACTTTCCTCCTAGCCTTTTTTCCCCCCACTAGGAAATTGATATTTACACTGTTTAATTGCCTTCTATAATTGATCACTAAGTTTCTTCCCACACAACTTCAATAAACTATAGGAATTGAGTATTTGTTAACATAATATGAAAGATACGTGAATGGTGTATTTTGAATGGTTAAAGAACAGTGAGGTGATTCAATAAATGGTATTCGAACAAATATACTGTTGGGGTGAAAAAGAAACCTCACGGCACCACATCAAGATACACTGCAAAAGAATTAAAGATTCATGGAAGGAAGAAAGGGAGGGAGGGACAAAAGAAAAGAAGGAAAGGAAAGAAAGAAAAAGGAAGAAAGAAAGAAAGGAGAAAGAGAGGGAGGAAGGAAGGAAGGAGGAAGGAAGGGAGGGAAAGAAAGAAAGAAAGGGAGAGAGAGAGAGGGAGGGAGGAAGGAAGGAAGGAAGGGGAAAGAAGGAAGAAAAGGAAGAAACCTAGTTCCATTGACACGCCTACTTGCCAAAATTTATTTGTAACCCTAAAAATCAATACTTGCAGTGCTCTTGTGGTCATTTATGGACATGTACACAGCAATGAAAAATCTGAAACCCTTGCAGTACATTTGGTCCATGCCAAATATCGAGGCTCTTGCTATTTGGTATGGATCATTTGGAGTGGACCAAATATGCTCATGGACATTTTGGGTAGGACCAAATTTCAAGGACCATTGGCATGGACCAAATGTCTTATGGACATTTTTTGTCCTTTTTGTTGGTTATTTCACTTGTTTAAAATGGCCCCCAAGTGTGGTGCTCAAGTGCTGTCTAGTATTCCAAAGTGCAAGAAAGGTGTGACATGCCTCATGGAAAAAAACATGCGTGGGATGAGCTCCATTCAGGCAGGAGTTACAGCGCTGGTGACCTTGTGTTCGATACTAATAAATCAACAATATATATTACATAAGGTATCTTTAAACAGAAACACACAAAAAACAACATTTGTTGATCAGGTGACAAAAATGTTGTGACCAGAGGCTCACAGGAACCTAACTGTATTCCCCCAGGAGCGGTGGTCCGGTATTTGCTAATTCAGTGTTTGTGGTGACTTGATACAACAGAAGTACCGCAAATAACAGGAGTCAACCGTACGTATCCCCTATGACCACCCAACATTATATATTTACCTCCTTGTTTAGAAGGCAAATTACTAAAAGGCAAGAATTTCCTTTTATTTATTTATTTTTATTGCCTTATATCTGAGGTTTACAACAGTGCTTGGCACTCAGCAGAAATCTAGAAATAGTTGAATAAATAATTAATAACAAGTAAAGGACGGATAAGCAATTCCTCAAAGGAACTCAACTGGCCAATAAAGTTACAGAAAATATTCAACCTCACTAATAATCATGGAAATGTAACCAAAACCAGCCAAGGTTTTTTCCCCCTTCAATGCTACTACCTGGTGTTGGTGAGGGTTCAGCAAAGCCATGCAAACAATCATTAAGAGACTGTAAAAAAGTGCATATTCTTTGACCCAGAAATTCCACTCCCAGAAAATAAAACTTGGATCTGTGAAAATTTTTATCAATAAGGATAATTAACAATAACAAAACAATACAAATCACCTCAAAATATAAATTGGTGAAACAATGGTAATACACACAATGTAACGTTATATAGCTATCCAAAAGTTGTCAAAAACTAAGGTGGAAAAATGCTCATTAAACATTAACACAGATCATTAACAAATAGGTACAACAGAATCTCATATTTATGTCTTAAAGTCTAAATGCATAAAAATATGAAAATGTTTGCAGTAGTTATTACCACTAAGTGTTAAGATGAATGCTCCGAAATCTTCTTGGTGTTTTCCTGTATTTTCCCAGTTTTTCCTTACAATAAACATGACTTTTTATTTTGCAATCAGAAAAAAAGGGAGGGGGAGGTTTGGGAGTAATTTTGACAAATCATTTTTGCAGTACTGAGTCCCTAGCAAAGTATTCTCCCCCAAGACTGCCACCTTCAAACCTTAGTAACTCTGCTACTAACTCAAATCACTACAGCAGTGGTGCTGTTTGGGCACCCAAACTTTAAATGAAGCTAGAGGTAGAACATATGTTAAGTTCAAGCACTGTAGTAACCACTCTATACTCAATCCCAGCTCTACAACTTACTAGTTCTGTGCTGTTTCCTTATCTGTTAAAAGTGATGAGTACCTTGCTCATAGGAATGCTGAGGTTTAAATGAATTGTTTCATTTACAGTAGAATCCAACATAGGCAAGCCTTACATGCACTGCTATTTCTCTCAAAATATAACTGTTAGATGGTGTCCCACTTTGGTTACAGAAATAAATGTCTTGGGGGAGAAAGATGATACTTATAATGTAAACTCTTAGCACATCAACACAAAAATAGGTTACTTTTTCCTGTTACAGATCATTTTTTTGATCACCTAACATTATATAAAGTTCTAGTAACAAGTTTCCTGCCATCTTTTGTAAAGAGAGAAAGAGGAAACAAGTTGTATGAGGGGAGCTTACATTCTACACCACTCTACTGGTAGAAGAGACAGGCTTAGGCTCTTATGTAAGACCACAAGACCATTAGCAAAACAGTCATGTGTTCACGTATCATATACAATGACTTAAGTTTGTATCAACTAGTGTTTTGCCTGAACCAACATAACTAAAATTTAAAATGTAGAAATTTAATGTACCCAACTGTACAAACTGCCAGAAACTATAAACTACTTTTCATTTTTAACATTTTGAAATCCTCATTCTCCTACAAACACAAAATGAAGCCAACAAGGAGAACAAATTCTTCATCATTTAAACTTGTGAAACAGATCATATGCTTTGTGGGCATAACCAAAGGTAAAACCTTCAGTAGCTTACATTTTGTTCATGACAAGGCCAGTGTGTAAACACTACCTAAAAACAGTAAATTTTTCCAAGAGTAATAATAAATATTAACCTAAAAAGAGTTAACAAGCATTCAACAATTCTCAAACAGATAGTCATCAAAATGAGGGAAGTCTAATGTGTCACTTGCTAAAGAATTTAATGCGGAAGTAGAAAAAAACTCATCAAAAATATCAGTCTTCATGGGATTTTCCGAGTTCAATGTCATAACATAGGCATTATTTGTGAGTGAGTCTGGCTGAACTTTGCATTGATTTTTCTTGGTGGGGCTGCAGTAATTATGGTCCTGTCTCAGATGTATGTCTTGGGGAATATTGTTTAATTCATTAGGTACTGGTGCTGGGATATGATTATCTCCCATTTCTAAGTATCTAAAGTCAGCCTCCTCATTTTCTGAGAGCTCTGTTGAAACAACAGTTGTAGGGGACAGTAATTCTGCTAAAATTTCTTCATGAGTTTGACTACTGTATGAGGAAACACTAGGAACTGTGGCGCATCCAGATTTACTATCGGCAATATCAATTTGATGTTGTAGTTCTTTTAACAAGTCTTCTATTGATTCACAATCATTTGGAGATTCACAATCATTTGGAGATCCACAATGGGACATAGGTTCTAAATTTTCACTTGGAAGTGTTCCATTTTGGGGGGAAGACATAAGGGCAGCTAATTTCTTCTTTTTTGCCTTAAGTTTTTTAAGAAGTTTTAAACGAAGTTTATGAATCTGACCCTCAACTGAGTCTCCATGGTTTGCTGAAGAAACACCATTTTCATTTCCATGAGAATTGTGGTTGAGGTGAGCTCCATATGAGGCGTTTTCACATTTCTTCAAAACTTCCAAATCACCATAACCATTAGCAGGGAGAGAAGCTGTGCTGACTGGTGATGGATGGCTTGGTGCAGGGTTACTAACTGGAGGAGGCTTACTTGCACACCTATGAGCTTCCCTGGATGCCCAGTTACCCTTTTGTTTTGTACCTTTAGTTTTAAAGCCACCAAAATTACTTGCCCCCTTAACTGGAGGCTGCAAATCAGTCACAGTGTTTCTATTATGAGCTGAAACACGAAACGGCATAAAAGGAACACCCTTGCTTAGTAAGCCTTTAACCCAGCTTCCCACAAATGGTTTTTTCTGATTTTCTTTCAGAAATGGATTCTGTGACGGGTTAGCTGTTACGGTTTGAGAAGATGCTGCAGTTTCTTTTTCCTTCAAATCAGACACCTGAGATGTAACATGTTGTTCTGGTTTTAATTTCTCAGTTTTTGGTAAAAGAAGTTGTTTCGATGGAGCATCCTTCTCTAGGGCAACTGTACCCTCAGTTTCTACTGACTTTACTCTCTGTGTAAGGTCAGTAGCACGAATATCATTCACAGGCTGAGTAACTACAGTATCTTCTGTATTCAGCTGTACTGATGGCACATTTGTATTTACAAGTTGAGATGAAAAACTTAAATCCACAAACTGGTCTTGGGTAAGCTCGTCCTTGCATGGAGCCGATACTAAAGAAGCCATTAGTGACTCCTGCGATTGCAAAGTATGTGTTTTGACAACCCCTGCATTCTCTGCCACAGGTTTATTTTCTAATAAAAAACCTTCAGAGTTAACCTGTATTTCTTCAAATGTCAAAGGTGAAATACTCTTGTCGACCAAACCTTTCGGACCTGAAAATAAATGATGCTCAAAAGTTACGGCTTCATCCTGTGAAAGAGTATTAGGAGCAACTGACACATTTGTGGGGTGAGTTCCTGAGGACATTTCAGCTGAGGCAGCACCACCTACAGAACACAATGCTGGAGATACTTGATTCTCATCTCCGAAAGCGTGTTGATCATAAGTCTTTTTAAGTGGGCAGCAGGCAGGTGCTTTATCTGTCATTTGGGATGTTTTTCTTTCCCAGATAACAATATGTATCTCTGAAGCAGGAACTTGAAATTTCTCATGCCTTTCAGAACATGGGCCTTTTAAGTCATCACATTCCAGCCAACTTCCTGGGGGATGGGGAAGGAAAGTGAAAGATGTTAGACATTCAAAAAAACCACCATCCTGGGTTAACTTTCTTCTGGCCTTTTTAACCGCTGTATCACTGGATATCCACCAAAGGAGAATGCTTGAAAACATGGCCTATCCTTATGTCACCATTTTTCTCTGCCAAATGTTAGAAGTCCTTATTCAGATAACAAAAGTTATACACTAACATCCAGAAATGTGAAAAATTGAGGTAGTGTTTACTCTTTTCTAAAATGCCCACAAAAATCAAGACAGAAGTATCTTTAACTTCTGGAACTTAGAAATACAGTACAGTATCACCTAATATATCTAACAATATTAGAAAATAGATTAAGTTTTTCATAATACAATGAATTTTCAAGATAAATGAAGCTTGTTAATTCAAATGCCAACACTTAATTCAATTCTTATTTTATTTCTTTTTGGGGTTAGAAAAAGAGGCTTAGGTTTTTAGGTGTCTGCTCTTATTTTATTTCTGAGCTCCTGATTTCTCATTTGTCAAGTAGGAATGAGATGATGGATGAAGGGAAAGAGGTTAATGTCCCTCTACACACCAAAAAACCCCAAATAAAACCATCTGTTACGTTTATGTGGATACACCCTTATAAACTATCTGAACCCACCACTTTTTATCCTATACCCATTAAAACGTTGAGAATATTTTCTTTGCCTAGGTCAGTGGTTCTCCACCACACATACACATTAGAATCATCTGATCAATATTTAGGCTGAATTCTCAGAGACTGATTCACTAGTCTAGGAGAGAGCCAGGATGTTTTTTATAAGCTAACCATACAATTTTTATATGCTGTCAAAGTTGGAAACCATCTAACCTCTTCTACCTGAAGCAGACTTTTCATACTCTAGAATGCAATAAAAAAGTAAAATAATTTTTTTCAAAGTTTTTTTATGTTATTGAGAACCACTTCCCCCCCACCCCAAATTCTGAAGTAGGGTAAAACTTTAAGGTAATAACTATATTTATAACATGAGTTTCAATTTGCAAAGTGCTTTTATAAACACGTTATTGTGTCATCTAACCAAACCATCCCCAGGAAGAAAACATCAAATATGAAAAATTTCTTAACAACTGTAAATGGAAAAATAGAACAAAATCAAAGTGACCCCTTATCAATGAACTGATATAACACTTTAAGGAGACTGAGTTATCTTGTCTAAGACAAAGTGAACATCGTGAGGGGAAACAAACTCAATAATAAACCACATTAAATATACAGAAGGGAAAAAGCAAAATTCATGAGCTGTACTAGTTAACCTTGTATTGAAAAGTTTAATTATTTAAATAAAGGCTTTACCTTGACTGTTAGCAAACTATGGTTTTCAGATATTCTATTTCACAGTGAGAGAAGGTTACATAGTCTGCAATGTCTAATAGTCTTAGAAATAGATGTTTACTTTTACTTATATTACTAACAATTGCAAACTCAGCAAAACTTATTTTATTTTTGTTCTCAACTAAAAAACCTCCAGAACAATGCACTTTCTTTTTAAAAGAAATACAAGGTTATAGATCTAAAAACTCAAAATTGCCACCATTTTTTATACTGAACATATATGACTCATATAATAAAAAATGAAAGCAAAGGCATTAAGTGAAAAATAGCAAACTGTAAACCAACAGTAGTATTATCACCTCAATCTCTGTCTAAAAAAGAAAGACGCATATGCATGTGTATACCCATACATATGCTAATATAAATAAGCAAAGTTAAAAGTTAGGAGTGATTCTAAAGCATAGTGATGGAATAGAGGAGAGGGGCGGAACAGTAACAGGCAAGGACAAGAAGAGAGAAAAAAGAGCCAAGGCCAAGTCTGTCTTAAAAGAACAAACTACAGTTTAGTCTCCATGCCTATTATCGTAAAAGAAAAACGTTTAAACACTTACCATCAGCATCTAAAATCCATGTTATAAAATGATTATTTGCTTGGTACTGAATTACAGAAGTTATTTGATAAAGACAGCCTTCAGAATGAAATGAATAGTGCTGCAAGTCATTATGCGGTAAGCCTTCCACAAAGTGCAACATGAATATGAGAGAGACTCTGTGGGAGAGAAAGGTAAGAGAAGTCAAACAAATGTAATACCATGTGTCTGGTTATACAAAAGATGGTCTAAAGCGAGTAAGTCACACATAACATTTTCAAGGCCAACTGCACTGATTTTTCTTGAGAACCTCCAGATGTGTGCCTTAATTAGAAATGGAGAACTCACTCTAAGAAGAATGTAACAGTAAACCCTTCTCAGAATGGTATCACTGACAGTTGGAAGCCATCATGCAATAAGGCTCTAACACAGACCATTAAACAAAAATTGCTCTGTGAGCCACGATGCTGCTTTGGCTTAAAGAAGATCTCTCGGAAACTACTTCACAGAATCAAAAGAAAAAAATCCAGACCTTTGAGAATTCTCCTTGGCATCAAGTGCCCAAATTAATTGCCTTTGTTAGATGGGACAGGTGATATGTGAAACAAAATAACAAACCTAAGATATTCAAACAAACATTAAAAAAACCGCAACATGCTAATGCTTTGGCCTATTTCTCTCAGTTTTCTCAGGAAGTAGAGAGACCCATCAAACTAAATTTTCTACTTACAAAAAGTTTATTTGTGAGGAAGTAGAGAAGAAAATACAACATGATGGTTGATTTACTATAAACTTCAAGACATCCATAATTTCAAAGATACATTTTATTATTACAGTAACATAACAAACCAGAAAATAGAACCCAGAATAGGCCTCAAATAATTAAATTTAACAAAGCTCTCAGGATTTACAAAAAATGTTGAATACCTCTTCCCAATATTTAAACAGCTGTCAAAACTTACTTAGCTTACCAAAATTTATTCAGCTGAAATAAACTTGAATCAATGTCCAAAATGCAGATTATTCAAACTGACGAGAGATAATTTGTAAATTATCCCTTGTCAATCTTTCTGTTAGAGAATAATCAAGTCTTTAAAACTTAAGTACCGATAAATAAAAAGTCCTGCAAAACCGTCCATAACACTAAATTCTCATTGTTTTTTGCCACACATTGATCTGAGATGCCACTGATTACATAAAATGTACCATTATGAAAGAAGACTGCCAATTAAACTACACCATGCCATCGATTTTTAGATGTATTCCCATTTCAAACATGTCAAAAGGTGAAACTGTGTCTCTGAATCAGTGATCCACAGTAAAACCAGAGATTTACTCTCACAGCTGGACAGGCAGGCTTCAGGCCTCTTCAAGTACTAATATTTAGTTCTTTTGGCCTCAAATGTTACCTTTTCAATATATTTGCTGAGGCTAGTTACTAAAACATTCTCTTGCTGAGCCCTAGACTACACAATCTTACTAGTTTCTATGTGAGTTTACGCGTGGAAAATGTTAAATAGGCAGCATTTATTTCTTAATGGCATAATTTTAAAACAGTACAACTTAGAAACGTTGGCTTCTTGGAGTCAACAAAATAAAGCATAGGCCTCCTCCTTTTCTAGTTTATTTTCCTTTCTACGTCTCCTAAACCCTAAAAGTCACGGTATTTTCCTACCCATAATTCCAGCTTGTCTCATTTCCAGCCTCTCAGGTGAGGGTTGAAGTTTACCTCTAGCTTGGCAATAACAGATTTTGTTCTCACACTTCTTCCTACCCACAGTACCTTGAGTGTCAAAGACAGTGCTCAGAGCTGAAGAGAGCAAGTCAGATTCTGACTCAACCATAAAAAACTGGATGGGACAGGTTAACAGAACTGGAACCAAGAGTCACAAGAGATTTCAAGCTACGATCCACTTGTACTCACCTCCCTAACATGAGATTCAACTCCTCCTATTATAAGGATCTACCCTCAGGAAGAGAAGAAAAAATAGGAAAGAGAGAAAGCAAGCACAAGGGAACTGTGCTAACTGCCCTGCTATGCAAGTCAGCAGGGCACACTGAGTCAGCTCCACAAAAAGTAGCCAGTCTTGTGCTAATGGCCTGGAGTACAAGTTTTTGATTTTCATCCAACTAATGTAATATAATCATTCATATTTTAGAAAAAGCATATTTAACAATGTGCACATATGTACTTCTGAACTGTAATAATGTAGGCTTTAGGCAGAAAAAAAATCTGCAACTGTAATTTTTAAACCTCATTACATTTTAGATCTATTATACCATTGTTTGAATTTGCAATATGACAAAAAATGAAAAATATGAGTAAAATTAGGTATAATTCAAAGAATTAGAATTCGTTCATGTTAATTGTAAAAAAGAAAATACATCTTTAGAAAAAATTCAACCGTTCAGGAATTCCCTGGCTGTCCACTGGTTAAGACTCCATGCTTCCACTGCAGGGGGTGTGGGTTCAATCCCTAGTTGGGGAACAAGGATCTCACATGCTGCGTGGCCAAAAAAAAAAAACCTCAACTGTTCAACAAAGGTTTACAAACTGTGTTTTCTGAAGGTGGTTCAAGGATCTCACAAATAATGAAACATTTCCTGCCAAACAATGAAGACTTAAATTAAGAAACATAATTTTAACTATTTTTTATATCAGTATTCCATCCAAAATTTGTAGGGGAGAGTGTACTTTATCTGTTTTTAAAAAGTCTGAAAATCATTGCATTAGACAGTTTAACAAAGCTCTCTCTATAAGCACAGAGCAGAAATGTCTTATTTCAATTCTCCCTACCCCCCTATCCTTTAGAAATAGTTGTTTAAAAAACAGATCATTGTTAAAACTTTAAGTAAGTAAGCTTTTCAAATGACAATCCAGGAGAGTGTATGACCAGATTCCTAAAGGAGATCGTGGCAGTAATGAGAGGTTCATTTCAAGAGTCTGTGAAGTAAAATTAAATCACATTCTAAGTCTATGTCACCATGCTCTGGATATAATTCCTAACCAATTTACTCAGATTTACTTAAAGAAAAGTAGCAGATTTGGACTCACCAGATTTATCAATGGGCTCTTTTTCCAATGGGAACATATAGAGATGGGGATTACCTGAGACAAGGTGTTCAGGGAACACTATTAGTTTTTAGAATGCTACAAGATTGAGTTATGCACGATATCATGATGGACCTAATTACTTTTAAGTTATCCCTAAAAGCTATATTAAATTTGCTTCTAAATTCCATTAGATACCAACAATCAAGTTACACAAATTTCAAAGTAAAAAAATTACCAGGGACTTTATAGACCTTGTCATTTAAAATTTAAGTGAAATTTTACACACTAGTTCAATTTACTTTTGAATACAGTAAATGTCCAAATTATAAATTCTGCTTATAAATTGGCCCATTCATTAGAACGTTAAACTTAACATTTCCCATTGAAACACTGTCTGGATACATTTCCAGATCAGAGCATGAATCTTTAATGTAAGTAAAGCAACATATTTGTATAATTAAAAATTATGTGTTGCAATACAACAAATTAATAGATCAAACAAAATAGTAGTGAGTTTATCGTCAATGTTAGGGCTTGAGAAAAAGCACTATAAACTGTGATAATGATATATACCAAAAAGCCTCCAGTGGTCCAGTGATCCAGGGCAGGACGACAGACTTCCACTCCTGCCGCCCTTCTAACTCATCACTGAGGACAGCACTTCAAAAAAAAAGGATTCCCTGGGAATTCCCTGGTGGTCCAGTGGTTAGGACTCTGTGCTTTCACTGCCGAGGGTGTGGATTCAGTCCCTGGCTGGGGAACTAAGATCTCACAAGCCATGAAGCACAGTCAAAAAAATAAAAGGGTTGTGGGGGGGGATTCCCTCAAGACTTAAATCTCAAAGCTTGGACCCCAGACAGCCTATGGACTTTTGGTTAAAGATATCTCCACTGTCTCCCCAATCAAATGCTATCAAATGATAGTAAAGGACAAAAAAAGGTAATAAACCAAAAGGACAAAAAAAGGGAAAGGAGACATGAGCAAACGAGAAGACAATAAATACTTAGAAGACAAAAAGCAAACAGAAATATGGTAACTTAGCAGAATGAATGAAGTGATGAAATGACTGCTACAGAGTGGGGATACTGATGAGAAGAGCTTATATGCTCCCAAAGAACCCCTAAAGACTCAATATTGATAGGCAACAGATGTTGAAGAAGGTAGGGGTAAGGCCCTGGGCTGAATACTGAGATAGTGACCACAAGTGTGTATAAAGAGGACTCCCAGGACTTCCCTGGTGGCGTAGTGGTTAAGAATACGCCTGCCAATGCAGGGGACACTGGTTCGAGCCCTCATCTGGGAAGATCCCACATGCTGCGGAGCAACTAAGCCCGTGCGCCACAACTACTGAGCCTGTGCTCTAAAGCCCACCCGCCGCAACTACTGAAGCCCACGCGCCACAACTACTGAAGCCCACCCGCCTAGAGCCCGTGCTCCGCAAAGCCACCAGAACGAGAAGCCCGTGCACCTCAAAGAAGAGTAGCTCCTGCTTGCCGCAACTAGAGAAAGCCCACACGCAGCAACAAAGACCCAACGCAGCGAAATATAAATAAATAAAATAAATAAATTTATTTAAAAAAAAAAAAGACTCCCAAGCAGCAGACCCAGGGAGGAACCAGTATAGATTAGAACCCTGGAGCAAAAGGATAAAAGGTAGCCAGAAGAGAGGTTTCCAGAAAAAAAGGGGGAGGAGAACTTAAAAAACTGTGAAGCATTTGAGTGTTTAGAAAATTTACTAATGGCTATTTGAAGAATTTGGAAAAAAAATCACAATGTATATATAACAAAGTAAGTGAAAACACAGGCAATTAATAATTCCAGGAAAACTAAAGAGTTATAAAAGAAATGAAACATAACCACGTACCCTGCTTGGCTGGAGAGGGAATATATGCATATTCATAATAAACAATAAGTACTGAAGCACTGATTTAACCAAAAATGTAATCATATTGGAAGGACAGGGAGAGGTTAAATAGAGATGGGGCCCAGGTGTTGGTTAAGAGCCCTTAGTCCTCAACTACTATAAAAGAAGACTATATAAAGGTGGAATAAGTACACTGTTTTGAAATCTCAAAGTAAATACTACCTTAAAGGTTTAAAAAGCAGATGTCTGGGGCTTCCCTGGTGGTGCAGTAATTAAGAATCCGCCTGCCAACGCAGGGGACATGGGTTCAAGCCCTGGTCCGGGAAGATCCCACATGCCATGGAGCAACTAAGCCTGTGTGCCACAACTACTGAGCCTGCACTCTAGAGCCCGCGAGCCACAACTACTGAGCCTACGAGCCACAACTACTGAAGCCCGGGCGCCTAGAGCCTGTGCTGTGCAACAAGAGAAGCCACCGCAGTGAGAAGCCCACGCGCTGCCACAAAGAGTAGCCCCTGCTCGCCACAACTAGAGAAAACCCGTGTGCAGCAGCGAAGACCCAATGCAGCTAAAAAATTAAATAAATGAATAAATAAAAATTTAAAAAAATCAGATGCCTGGAGATGGGGTAGGAGTGGCACTGCTCTTTTTTCCTTTTAAGTCTTGGCACTATTAGATTAACTGAGAATTTATTACTTGGATGATAATAAACCTTTAGGAAAGATTCTGAGAGGTTTCTTGGCACATCCAAGGGCATCAGGAAAAGGTTAAGAAAAGGTTAATGTCACTGGTTCTTTATTACATCAAATTAAAACTCAAAACATTTCCTTTATGTAGAGATAAGGGCAACTGAAAGCAAAGGTTAAAGAGGAGGTATGTGTGTGAGTGTATTAACAAAAGAGAGACAAACTGCCTAAAATGGAATTTACCTGTGAGGTTTTAAAGATATGGGGCTTCTGAAAACACTGGAAAAGATAATTCTTATCAGTCCTCCCACTGAGGAAAAAATAGAAGAGCTGGCAAAATATAAAAATGATACATCTGCTCAAGGGCAGCAGAAAGCTTACAAAAGGATGAAGAATTAGCAGGCTGAGGTCTGGAAGAAGAGGGAAATTCAGACAGATGAGCCTATGGCTCATCTTTGAATCATCTTAGTTCTTGAAATTAGATTAAGGACATTCCAGAATTCTAATGACTCCAGGCACTTGGCAGAGGTGAGAAAAATGGAAGTTTAATATCCTTAAAGAGAGAAAAAGGCAAAAGAAGGTAAGACAGTAGGACAGTGGGGTCAGACAATCACCCTAAGTCAGCTCTGCAGTGGTATGTTGCCTGAACAGCTTGCTTATTGGCCAGAGTTCCTGATAGAGAGAAGCATTTTGGCAATTCACAGACATACATTAACTCAAACTTCTGAAAGTAGGTTGTAGTCATCACTTTCAATTCTACGCATGAAAAAAAAAAGTAAATCCACCTTCATTTTGTTCTAAAAATAGTAGCGCAATTTAAACTCACTTTTCTAATACCATTTTTCTTATCTGTGACTTATTGTTGCAATTGTTACATGGACCAAAATGGGCAGCATTAACTGGGTGCCACTCAGGGATGACGTTTGTAAAGGTGACCAGATTCTTCATACATCTATAAAAAAAGAAGACAAAACTTTGATGAAGTTAAATTCATTCATGTTAACTCAATCAACACCTAAAATAAAAAGGTGCTTTCCTTTATTTGTTTATTCATATTTTCCTATTCCCTCAAATCAATGTATCAATGTTCCTCCCGAACCCTACTCTAGTAAAGCTCTCGTAAGGACTCTCCACATTAATTACCTGTAGTTTTTCAGCTATGAGATGAAGAAAATGTTAAGGCAGAGTTTCTCAAGAGCAATACCACTGCTATTTTGCACTGGGTTATTCTTTGCTGTGGGGCACAGTACTCTGCATTGCTGGATATGTGGCCTCATCCCTGGCCTCTACCCACTAGTTGCCAGTAACAGCCTCCAGCTGTAGCAGCTAGTTATCTCCAGACATTGCCAAATGTCCCATGGGACAAAAACAGCCCCCCAAAAATATTTTTCTCAAAAAACGGTTGAGAACCACTGTTCTAAGGCTTTCAAATTTATTAAGAGCTCATCCCTTACTCAAAAACTTCACAATCTGGCTATCCATTATTGACAACCTAAAACAAAAAGGGGCGCTTACAAATATATACAATCAGGAAGAGAGACAACTTAATTATCTTCATCCTTAAAATATAAGAATATCAGCTGTGAAAGAATATTGTTTTCACAGTTTACACAAGTTCTAAATTTGCACTTTAGCCTGAATACTTGATAGCAATAGGCATCTAAAAAGATGATCTTTACAGATGCACACTGTACCTCAACTAGATTCGCTTTAGTAATATCTTTAAAAGAGCAATTATTTATTATCTAGGAGACACCACCTTCTTCTCGAAACAGTAACAAATACTGGTAAATCATAAGTGAGATAAGCACAGGCCGTTAAAAATAGATCAGGGAAGCTAACATTTTAAAAGCAAAGACACATAGAGGTATCAACAAATACACTGACTATATTTCTGCTAAATTCTTAGTTCTCAAAGATAAACGTGAAGTAAAGGCTCCTATTTTTTAGTTAATAAAAGGGAGTTTGTCTCAGCAAGTAAGTGTTAATGCTCCACATGACATCTAACATTTCTGAGCACTTACTATGTACAAGTCACTGTGCTAAGCACTCATGTACCAAACAAATCGAGGCGGCAGGTACTATTCTTATCTCCATTTTACAGATGAGGAAAGTGAAATACATCAGATGATAAATGACAGACTTGAGATAGGAATTCAGGGAGTCCAACTCCAAAGACCATGTTTTTAACTGCCTCCAGAACATATCTTCTAAATTAAGTAAAAGCTGTTCAACTGGCACTAAAAACAGCAGCACAAAAATGAATGAGTTTGCTGGGTATTCTTCCACCAGATTAAGTGAAAATAGTTTTAGTAAAATGCCACTTCATTTTAGCTTTTCCTCTATAACTCCTTTTACTTTTAGAACAAAGAACTAAAAAAAAAAAAAAAAAAAAAAAGGCAAACCCAAGTGGTTGGTGGCTTCTGTGCCTTGAGCTCTCAGAGTTTTTTCTATACAGCTCCAAAATGCACTTATCACCTTGTATTCAAAGCCAACAGATCAAAATAATGACTAAGTCACTGGTCCTCTATTATGTTCATATGTTATTTCCCTAACTAACTGGTCTGAATTTGGCCAGAATACAGGTTACTTCTGTTAAGTTCCTGGCACATCGGATATGCTCAATGAAAAGCTGTCAAACAACTGAGATGGGGATTTTGGAAAAGCTATAATGAAGCTGATTTTAATCATCAGACTTGTATATGTTATTTATATTATTTAAAATCCAGGTGGTGATTAGGCAGTATACCACAGTGAGCAGGAAAGTCTTAGAGAACAGAAAACCGAAGCCTGAATTTTGCCATTTACTAGCGTGTCACCTTGGGCATCAGTCTAACCCCTTTAAAGCTTCAGTTTTCACATTGTCAAATGAGGAGAAAGTCAGATAATTTACAGAAATTAATGACAGAAGACCTAGAAGCAGGTATTTGTTCTCATACTCACACAAAATTATTTAAGTCCTAGGTATGAGTGAAATGCTAATTCTTACTCTGTTCTAGTACTTTCAAGCTAACTGGTGAAAAAACCAATGTTTCCTGGTTCTGTAGCTTGGATTCCCTAGAGTGTTCTCTCAGTCCCAGCTCTCCTCAACGGATCCCTAAATACCTAAAAATATCTCAATTAAGATAATGCATATCTAAAGCAATACTTTTCTCTCATAGTTTTATTTAATAACTTGGAGAGACTCCAAATTTTCTAGTTTACTAATAGTTGACTTTCAGAAAAGAGGAAAGGCCAGCCAGCCAGAGACTTTCTCATATATGGAGAAAGTGAGGGTATCATGCCTGATGAAGTTTCTCTCCCTGACTCCTCTTCTAAAACCTAATTTCCCTCCTTATTTACGTGGTAGGTGTATGGGGGCAAAATAAATTTGCAGCTTCTTTCTTCTCCATGCTTCCTCCCAAGTACCAATCTCAGGGTCATGTACAACAGTCATGATCCCTCTAATCCTCACCTAGAGGCATCAGGGGAGTAGAAAGGACGGCTGGGACAGCTCACGTGTGGAAGGCTGATGGAAGGTGATGGCTGGTCTTTCATGGGACTAAGGGAAGGAATGGGAAAGCGTAAGTCACCTCTGAGGACCGCTACCAGACTCTGGGAGCCTCAAATCAAGTTTCCATGATGTTAAAAACAAGCAAACAAAAGCCCTAGTCCCTAATATTGGAGTAAACAAAACACACATAGTTTTTCAAAGAATTCTAAGAGGTATTCTGACTCGGCAGGGAATCCAGAGGGGAGGGGAGGACAGGGGAACGACCACGCTACGTTCCCATTTGTCCCCCTTCCCACTAAAGAACTTCTTAAGAAAATGCCTTCTAGTAATCTATCAAACCATTTTTTTTTTTTTGTACTCTTCTAGTATGAAGAAGCAAGCAAATTGCAATTTCTGAGGCTCTAAATTTTCCTTTTAACCTTAATGGTGGAAAAATGTCAATATATGGTGGGAAATTTTATCAAGGGTAGAGAGAGCAGTGCTACAAGTGGAAGCAAGTTTTCTTCAAATTTTATTACTTGGAGCCCTTTTCAATAGAATGAATCCATTTTAAAAAACAGAAAAACTAACCTGTTTTGATATTTGTGTCCACACTGTGAACATTCAAAATTCCAAGAAAAAGAATATGTGAAGAGCTTCTCAACGTGGGGTTCTGTTTTTAAGAGCAGGGGAAATGCAAACACAGGGCTTTCCATATCACCTTGAAGAAGAAAAAAAAAATTATTGCTCATAATTAACTGAAAAAAGATAAACCAAGATTACAAATTGTTGTCTTTTCTCACTATATTCACAGTGTGAGTATATGTGAATATGTATGTATGACAGAGTAAGTTATTCACAGTTGGGCAAGGGAAGTTTTCAAAGCATTTTCTAAAAATGTCCATCATAAAGATTTAATTAACACTCAGTATCTTTCATTCGTCCTGGTGGACACTTATGAAAACTTCTTAAGACAAAAGATAGAAAAGGCTCAATACTGTCTCCTCAGATCTTTTTAGGTTTTCTCAGGGAAAAAATATCCTCAGAACTATAACAGCCCTAGAGTATTATAAAACCAAAGTAAAAATATATACAGGTTTGTTTGGTACAGATACTAAAAGTAATATGACTGGTGACACTGTACGATAATAATTTCAGAGCTGGACAAAACCATTAAAAAGCCATCTCTATTCTGACTCTCTTGTTCTACATGTGGTGAGGGCATGACAAACCAGGCTTAGAGGACCAGATTCAAATCTCCAGACTCCTTACCTACTACTCTTCTTAATCTTTTAACAATTAAAATTAAACGTCAACAACTTTAAGGCTAAAGAAGATCTGAATTTTGTTGTCATTAAAACAAAAACCCAACTGTGGATTCTGTTTTCCAATTTAGAGACCAGCAAGCAAGTTAGTAGGAGGATTTATATTCTCCTCTTACATTCATCCTCCAATTGGTTTCTCTCCTTCCTATCCTCCAGGGAGCTTAGATGCTGCCTTACTGATTTGGCCTGAGAAAGAACCTGAGTCCTTCTAGCCTCTCCGTCCCCTGGGACAGTCTCACTTCCGTGGTTCAGTTCTCCCCGTGGCCTGGAACTACAGTTGCCTGGAACACAGCCAGGAGTCACCTTGGCAGGACCAAAAGGCAGAACAGTGGGTTTTATTGCCTAAGCACACTCTATAAATATCGGTGGTCACAAAGGCTATTTTAATAGTCATCTTTGTGGTATAGTCCCACAGCTATTTTTGTACAAAAAACATAAAACAAAATATTTTTTATAAACAGAAATAAATACAAATCAATCTCCTAAAAATGAACATATGCAACATCATACGCATAAACAGTGCACAGTATAGCATGAGTTTGTAATTAGTTATCAGCCTTTAAATGCTTACTCTATTGTAACTAAATATTAAGTGAAAAAGTAAATAATTTATATTTCATGACGACATAGAATCTTTAGGTCTAAAAATACATGAAGTTTTCAATGAATCAAAATATCATGAAAGAGCTCAAAACACAGTTAAATAAGTTACATGATTACAGATCATTTTAGATAATTTACATAGCTCCTAAATTGATCTTAATTATTTTTCCTTTGATTATAAGTTTTATGGGTATAAAGCATCCTATTAGAGAACATATAATGCCAATACCTAATTCTAATTTTTAGAACCTCCAGCCTAAATTAGTTAAGTGGTTTATTGATTGATTGATTGACTTATGGCTGCGTTGGGTCTTCGTTACTGCGCTCGGGCTTTCTCTAGTTGCGGCGAGCGGGGGCTACTCCTCATTGCAGTGCATGGGCCTCTCATTGTGGTGGCTTCTCTTGTTGCGAAGCACAGGCTCTAGGCTTGCGGGCTTCAGCAGTTGTCGCACACGGGCTCAGTAGTTGTGGCTCGCGGGCTCTAGAGCACAAGCTCAGCAGTTGTGGCGCACGGGCTTAGTTGCTCCGCGGCATGTGGGATCTTCCCGGACCAGGGCTCGAACCCATGTTCCCTGCATTGGCAGGCGGCTTCTTAACCACTGAGCCACCAGGGAAGCCCTAGATAAGTGGTTTCTTTGCCTGTAGTACCTTATCGCCAACTCCTACCCAACTACAGATCTTCCTCATCTTATGATAGGGTTAGGTCCCAATAAACCTTTATACTGTAAGCTGAAAATATCATTAAGTCGAAAATGCATTTAATACACCTAACCTACTGAATATCACAGCTTAACCCAGCCTAACTTCAATGTGCTCAGAAAACTTAACATTAGACTACAGTTGGGCAAAATCATTGAATACAAAGCCTATTTTTAAATAAAGTATTGAATATCTCATATAATTTATTGAATACTATAATGAAAGTGAAAAACAGAACGGTGGTCTGGGTCTAGCATGGTTGTAAGTGTATCGGTTGTTTACCCCATGACTGCATAGCTGGCTGGGAGCTGCAGCTCACTGCCACTGCCCAGCATCACAAGTATCATACCACTTACCACTAGCCCAGGAAAAGATCAAAATTCAAAGTGCAGTTTCTACTGAATGCATTTATCTCTTTAACATCATTGTAAACTCAAAAAGTCAAAAGTCAGACCATTGAAAGATGGGGATCATCTGTACCTAGTTTGCATATTTCCCTAAAGTACCTTCGTTTACTACCAGGATGCAAACCTTTCAGGGACTCCTTGCTGTCTAGCTATTCAAGTTTCCTCTTCTGTTAATTTCTCATTAATGTCTTCTGGCCATTTTTCTATCAGTTTTTGTCTTTTTTTTTTTTTTTTTTTAACTGATGTACAGGAGTTCTTTGTAAGATATCCTGGGTATTATTTCTTTGTTCTATCTTTGCCCAGAGGTTTTAAACTTTAATGTAATCACAGTCACCAATCTCTTCTTTTATGTATCTTATTTAGGAAATTCTTCCCCACTGAGTGGTAGAATATTCACCTATATTTTCTTCCAAAGTTTTACAACTCTGCTTTTCATGTCTAGGCTTTTAAATATGCTGAAGTTTCTTTCTAATTATGGTGTGAAGTAGGGATCTAATTTTCCCCCTGTATCAGGAAACTACTGTCCCAAGCACCGTTTCCTGGATGGCCTTTTCTTTCCCCACCTACCTGCATCAGTACCTCCATCATGGTTATGAAGTAACCAAACGGGGAGGGTTCTGATCTGGACTTTCTATTCTGTTCTAGTGGTCTGTTTATCCTTACACTGGTACACAACACTCAAAGGCTAACTTACTCTTTACACTTACATAAATAAGTAGAAACCATAACAATAACAGCTTTTTCCTTTTTTAAAAAAAAGAAAGAAATATACACATTAGAGGGAAAGAAAACACCAAACTGAAGATAGTAGTTACCTTTGTGGGGAGGTAAGGAAGAATTGGGGAAGAGTACAAAAAGGGCTTCAGTTGTATTTGTAATGTTATATTTCTTAAACTGTGGGGAGGGAGAGCAGAGAGGACAGTTTACAATGCGTTTTTTAAAAACAATAATCAAAACGAGGAAGTAGCTGGCTGACCTTAAAAATTTAACAAACATTCTGGGTCAATACAGATTCCACTTCTCTTTCTTTAGTACTTTAAAATACACGTTAATATTCAGAATGAGGACACATATGTTGTAAGACTCTAAAGTGCTCCCTGAAACAAAGATTTCATTAGTAAGATCTTAGCCTCTAATGCAGCACCTCTCACTGCTGACTGAGTAGTACAAACACAAATGAGAGGATTCTACTGGATTGGAGGAGCTGTATGCATGCCCAATGGCTATGAGTGCACAAATTTACAAATCCCAGACCCAAGGTAGCAATGGAGCAAGACGCCACCTTGTAAATACAATTAGCAGGGATAAGAAGAGTGATGATTCAGACTGGGGAAGAAACCACTCTTTAATTCAATTGGGAACTGGAGTAGGGAACCTGAATAAAACATCTCAGGTCACTCTAGGAGGGAAATGATACCTGCAAAATGCAACACGGGAGCCCCTCAGTCTACACTCTGGCAATCTCATGAAAAAGGCTCCTTTGAAATGAGTATCCACCCAACAGATCAGTGATCGGGGGTAAGGAAAGGGGCTGACCATAAAGGAGCCAGGGGAACATTTTCATGGTGATAGAACTGTTCTATATTTTGATTGTGGAAATGGTAACACAACTGTATACATCTGAAAAGGATTTTACTATATGTAAATCATACTTTGATAAAAAGAATAAAAGAATATTCATCCCATCTGAGATCCCACCTGATGATGAATTAGAATAGCCCTTCAGTCCTAGAGGAGGCAATGCCAAAGATCTGGCATATGGAAAATCAGTTTATAAGAACAGAGTAAACTTATATATGTAAGAGTTCATAAAAAACAAAATAGCAAAACTAGGGGACAAAACTGTGGGACAAAGAAATAGGGGATACAACCATGCAAAAAAGACACTGCTTCCAGCTACACTATCTGGGTCTGATGAAATAAATGCCACTTGTTGAGAGAAAAACTTGAAGGCATTGATATTTTACGTAATTTAACAGGAGTATTATACTAATAGGAGTATCATACATTCAGCTACTACAACACAATGTTAATTGAAGAGTTAATACAAGGATAAAGAGAGGGACTTCCCTGGTGGCGCGCTGGTTGGGAATACGCCTACCAATGCAGGGTTCAAGCCCTGGTCCGGGAAGATCCCACATGCCGCGGAGCAACTAAGCCCGTGCGCCACAACTACTAAAGCCTGCACGCCTAGAGTCCATGCTCCGCAACAAGAGAAGCCACCGCAATGAGAAGCCCACGCACCACAACTACTGAGCCTGCAAGCCACAACTACTGAGCCCACGTGCCACAACTACTGAAGCCCACGTGCCTAGAGCCCGTGCTCCGCAACAAATGAAGCCATTCAATGAGAAGCCCGCGCACTGCAATGAAGAGTAGCCCCCGCTCGCTGCAACTAGAGAAAGCCCACATGCAGCAACGAAGACCCAACACAGCCAAAAATAAATAAAAATTTTAAAAAATAGACTTTAAAAAAAAAAGGATAAAGAGAAATATGGTAATTCCCTGGCGGTCCAGTGGTTAGGACTCAGCTCTTTCATTGCTGGGGCCCTGGGTTCAATCCCTGGTCGGGGAACTAAGATCCTGTGAGCCGTGTGGCGGGGGGAAAAAAAAAAAAAAAGAGAAAGAGAAATAAAACATAAAGAGAAATAAAACAAAAGGCACCCCCTCAAAAAAATAATCACTACCAGCTCCTTTTTGCAATACAAAAAAATTTTATAAAGACCTGGAGACTCTAGCACCCCTGTTCCACTCTGTTCCCAGAGGCCAAAAGACAATTCATAAAGGACAAAGCGGGTCTCATTCTTATGCCCTTTTTAAAAGTAAGAAAACTTTCCCAAAAGGTCATCAGTATATATCTCCTCATATTCCATTGGCTAAAATTGTACCATATGTCCATTCCTAAACCAATCACTAGCAGGGGAAATAGAATTACTATGGTTGGTGTAGACCAGAGATTCTCAACCCCATCCGTCCATAAGAATCACAGGGAGGCTTCTAAAAATTACTGATACTTGAACTCCATCTTGAGATTCTTATATAATGGGCCCCCAGCACTAGTTATTTACTTTTAAACTTCCTAGGTGCTTTTTGAATGCACAGTCAGTCAAGGTTGAAAACGCTGGAGTAGTCTACTGGGGGACAGTATTGGGAAAGCAACTGAGGGTGTATCCCGTGAGTATTCAGCTGGGTCTGAGAACTGCATCCACGCTGAAGGGGTGGGACACATGCCGGCATATTTATATAGAACACCTCCATCCACGAATGATTTAACCAGTGATGAAATGATCAGATTCCAAGAATCTGATCATCCCAAGTAGTAAAACAGTATTATATTTCCTTTTGATATAAGTATGTCTTTATGGTAGATGAGTAATACAATTAAATTCCATAAATTACTTACCTAATGTACACCTAAGCTGAGGCTGAAGCCTAATAAAAATATCATCTCTGACTTCATTCAGACAGGTCTCTATCTTTGCAAATATTTCAGAAGGAAGTTTTTTACAATCTCCATCTGATAATAGAATACAGAACATTATCAATTTCTCATCAACCTATTTCTTTCTACAGACAATTAAGACATTACCAAAATGAAAGTTTACCAGAGTCAACAAATTTTGCAGAGACAAAAATGGAAAATACAAAATTCCTTCATTCTTCTTCCTCTCTCTGTGGTATACCATATATTCCCTCAATGTGTGTGAACAGCTCAATATCATTAGTACCGACTGCCTGGCTCAACATCATTCTGCCTGAGTAAAATCTCAGTGCAAGTCTTTCTCATCCAAATAATCACAGGCCTAGCTAAAGAGCCACACTTTCAGATACTTTGCCCATCCCTGAAACAGCTGAAGCTCTCTCTTTTCATGAAATTATTACTTACGCTAGAGGCAAAATCTAACCATTTAATCCTCTCTGTTTAACTTTTATTGAACTTAACTAGGTCACAGGAGCAGACAAATTTATAAGGAGTCTCAATAAAGTCATGATTATTTCCCAATGAAGGGTCTTCAATGACATCATCGCATTTCATACAATTCTACATTCTGCTTTTTTTTTTTTACACAAATCTGCTTCATTAAAAAATTTGCAGGCTAGTAATTACACTCTGACTGAACCATAGTTTTATTAGCCATTCCCTATTGCTGGACATTTAAGTTGTTTCTTTTTTTACTATTATAAATATTATCATGTTAAACATCTTTGGGCACACACCTGTCCATGTTTTTCATCATTTCTTTAGGGTAAAAGTCCTCAAGATGCAATTACTCTGGCAGGAAGCTACCTAAGTTTAATAAGAAAATTATTTTGAATAAAAACCGCCATATGCATCTGACTCTAGTTACTTTTAAGCTACAAACAGATCTTTTCACTCAAATCTCTTATGAATAAATAATTCATACAGCCTGATCACACTCTGCTTATATGTTTCACTATGAAAACATCCGGAGTCTTCTGTAATATGAAGTAAGCATTAACCAGAATTTTTGTTATTTGACCACACTGAAGAAAAGAGAAAACTTACAATCCAAAGTAATGTAGCTTGAACAAATGTAATTACAACTATATTGTAAAAACTACAATTATCTTGTAAAAAAGTAATATAATATTAAAATAAAAAGTTAATACTAATTTAATATTCAAGTCAAAATTTGAATGAGGTATGTTCTTCTACAACAACCAACTGTCAACAACTCAGTACTGGGGTTTCTATAATTATAGAAAACAGAAATAAAGAGAAAAGGCAAAAGCAAATATGCTTGTGAGAAACTGAATTTTAAAATTGCAAAAAAATTCAATCTCAAAGAAACTCAAATGGAAACAAAATATTTTTTATCTAAAAAACTTACAACTTTTTAAACGTTTCTATGCAAAAGTGATTAGAGTGTTCTGGGATGTTTATTTCTACATATGAAAATGGAATTATTATGTTGGTATAACCCTTCCGGAAAGCCATTTAGAAAGACTCTTTTTTTTTTTAAAGGATCCCCAAGGGGATCCCCTTCTTTTTTTTAATATAAATTTATTTATTTTATTTATTTACTTTTGGATGTGTTGGGTCTTTGTTGCTGTGCATGGGCTTTCTCTAGTTGCAGCCAGTGGGGGCTACTCTTTATATAAATATAAATATTTTAACATCCCTTCTAGGGTATAATCAGCAATAGATTCAAAGAATACACGGATATCTGCCATGGTATTTACACATAATAGCAAAAAAAAAAAAATGGTAAGTAGCCTGAATGGTTAACAATGGGGAAACAATGTATAAGAGTATACTAATAAAGTAAAATGTTGCACAACCGAAGTCAAACTGCATAAAGGTTAGGATTCTCCACCTACCAAAACCCCAAAAGCCATAATAATTAAAGAGTATGGCATTGGTACAGAGACAGAAAAATAGTCAACAATGGGGAAACAATGTATAAGATCTATATAAAAGATTGCATGGGGGGCTTCCCTGGTGGCGCAGTGGTTGAGAGTCCGCCTGCCGATGCAGGGGACACGGGTTCAGGCCCCGGTCCAGGAAGATCCCACATGCCGCGGAGTGGCTGGGCCCGTGAGCCATGGCCGCTGAGCCTGCGCGTCCGGAGCCTGTGCTCCGCAACGGGAGAGGCCACAACAATGAGAGGCCCGCGTACCGCAAAAAAAAAAAAAAAAAAAAAAAAAAAGATTGCATGATCAAAGTCAAGTTGAATAAAGATGAGGATAGCAAGACCTAAAATGCCCTAATAATTAAAATAGTGTGGTACTGGTGCAGGGACAGATAAAGTGACCAAGAAAACAAAACAGAGTTCAGGAACAGCTGCACACATACATAGAATGTTATATGACAAAGGGGGCATGGCAGATCAATTGAGGAAAAAGGTGGAGCTAGAAAAACTGGCTATGCAATGGAAAAAAATGAACCGTTACCACATACCAGACACAATTACCTCCAGTTGAACTAAGAATTTCAATGTAAAAAGCAAAGCTCTGTGACTTCTCAGTGAAAACAGAGGTAAATGACTTTCTGATCTTGGAGAAAGGAAACATTTCTTTTTAAAACCACAGACATTACTAGCTATACAAGGAAAGATTAACAATTTCTGTCATCAAAAGATATCTTTAAAAAAGTAGAAACATGAGATACAAACTGGGAGATTCAGTAACCTGTCTGAATAAATATAGCAACAAGGACATATAAAAACCCACACAAATCAATAAGAACATGACAATACAACAAACAGGGATAAGACACAAACAGGCTTCACAGAGGGAACAGAGAGGCTCAATCTACATACAAAGAGCTGTTCAACCTCTTTAAAATCTGGGAAAAGCAAATCAAGACCACAAACCATTTTATATCATTCAAATTGCAAAAATCACCACGTGTGAAAAAAACCAACGGAGGAAATATGGATTAGGAAGATCTCTTCTACATTGCTAATGGGAGTAGACTGGTACAACCACTTCGGAAAAAAACCCATTAGCCATTATCTAGTAAATCTGAACTCAGAGCCTATCCTATGGTATATCCAAGAAAAACTCTTGTGCCCCAGGAGACTTGCCTAAGAATAGTCACAGCAGCAGTATTTACAATTGCAAAAAAACAACCCAATGACAGATGAATAAAAACACTTATGTACTTACAAACTGATATACTTACGAACTGGAAATATTATATAGCAATAAAAATCAATGAAACACAAACACAAGCAGCAGCATAGATAAATCTTTATAAAAAGAAAAGAAAGTCCCAGAAGAAATACTGTACATATGTCTTTTTTTATAAAGTTCAAAATATTAAATTACGCAATATATTGCTTAGCCATATATATGTAGGAAAAACTATTAAAAAACAAGAAACGATATAACACATTTCAGGATAATGATTAACTTTGGGGGAGGTAGATGATGGGATGTGGAGGAACACATAGGTAGATGCAAGTCACTGGAAATATTTTAATTTATCTTGGGTTCATGGGTATCCTATTTTATAGAAAATAAAAATATAGCCCTCACTGTGAAAAGAGATTTTTGGGGAGTTGTGGGATTATGGATTGTTTGTATTTACTTCTTTATTCTGCTTTACGGCAACTCAAAAACTTAAAGTTGTACTTTGATGGACTCTATGTTGACCACCATTACCCTGACAGCTAAGATACAGCCATAGCCTCTTTATTCTTTACTCTTAGTTTTTGAAAAAGACTGCCTTTTGGGAAGTCATGATAACACAACTGGTGTTCACTCAAGCTTCAAGACAGACTCGGTCCCTGTGCTCCTTGCTCCGAGGTTCTACGTAAAACAAAAGCTATTGATGGCACCTTTTCGCGTGCTACAAGACAACGTTCAACATTAACCTCTTTAAAAATTAAAGAGAAATAAAATGTTATTACTAACCTTTAACTCCATCCAACTGACTGGTGTGCAGAAACTCATTGGCTTGATTATACCTGGTAAACAACCGACCGAACACAGACTCCTCTTTAGAGCATAGGTCAGTCACAGTGTTTTTCAACCCTTCCAAGTGCACCAATGCTGACAGGATACAGTCTAACCAACAGAGAGCATGTGCGTTTTTCCATTGGACACATGAAGTCTGGCAAAACGAGGTATGCTTGCTCTCCAACGGCATTTCCAGTTCAGACGTGCATCCTTCATTTTGAGGGGAAGTCCCTCCAGTTCCAGAAACATCAACCATAGTAGAATCTTCTTCAGCAGGCATGTCAACAATATCAGCTTCCAAAATCTCATTCTGCTCCAAGGAATCAGTTGTCCTAATTGGATTCTGTTGACCACCGTGTAGTAAACCAGGTAAGTCTGATGAGGTTTCATCATACTTTTCTTCATTATGTTTACTGTTCAAAACTTGTTCACCATCAATACCATTATGATTTTTAGTCTTTTTGGAATTTGCTAAAAGAGGTGAATCTTTATAGTTGGTTTCCACAATCTTTCTTTTTTGAGGCTTATTTGGAGTGTGACAGTCTTCCAAATCAGGAGTAATTAAGTTATTAAGTGATTTAGAGCCCAAGGGATAGATGCACTAGAAAGAAAAAAATAACAAAAACTAAAAATTCAAATAAGCTCAAGCTTTAACTTCACAGATTCTATATCATGAAAAATATGTATAAAATTTGAGCATTAATTTGACATGAGAGGGTATATAATGTTATCAATCTAAATTTGAAGGAGCCAGGGATAAACAGCTATTTAATCAAAAATTTCGTCCCCAAAAGAGTAATTTTTCCTAGTTAATTTGAACAATCAAGGGTTTAATCTGAGTTACTCTAGAGTAAGCTAGCAAGGAAAACATACATAATTTTGCTTTAATAAAGAATCTAATGTTGAGTGAATTAAAAATTCCAACATTTTATGAGTGTATTATTCTTTTTAAGACAGGTACACTGCATAGCATTAAAAACTAGAAAAGTATTTTCAAACCAATAAAGTCGCACAGAGTAATCTGTATTGTTTCTCAGTTTTGAGACTGAGTATTAATCTGAGAGCACATCAGCATATCAATTTTACACCATATTGGGTCTAAGAATCAAACTGGCTGAATTTTAATAACTTCACCATGCATGAACACAATTGCAGGCAAATATCAAGAGTAAACAAATCACTAAAATAATCAATGAATTTCCCCTAAGTTTGAAAACTAGTAAAATATTTTACAAGACAACTGCAAGAAATCTACATACTGTGTGCCCTCATTTAAAATATGCTTTCTTCTACACAAGTATGGTAGATTGCTCCCTTGGTGGCCTCTAGTGAACTGAAGAACTATACCTCCAGACACTCATGCCCTTGTACAGTCAGCCCCCTGCCACACAGCCTCAGGCTTGGCCACGTGACTAGCTTTAATGGGACATTAGCAACCAGGATGCACATGTTTCATAAGCACTGGCTTATTGGGCTTGCCCTCTGGGAGCCCTCTTTCTGAACAATCTTTCTTAGTCCCAGCCATCACACTGTAAGGATCCCAGTTAGCCTCACCGAGAGACCCTCATGGAAAAGAAGTGAGATCCTGGCTGACTACCTGAGTTGAGTTCCCAGCTGGCAGCTAGCATCCACAGCCTGCCATGTGTACATTTTAGTTGTCCCAGCCAACAGTATGTAAAGTGTAAGAACTGCCTTGTCAACCCACAGAATCATAAGTGAAGCCATTAAGTTACTCTAGTGACTAAGTTTTGAGATGGTTCACTTCACAGCAACAACTAACTGAAATGCTCTCATTTAAAGTATAGCATTTTCTATACAAGCAAACACTATATGCATAATATTGTACTTACTTTGAAATTCTTTAGTTTAACAGGACAAGTTCTTGATTTTTCTGTTACCAACTAGCTGTGCAATCACCATCAACTAACAACTTGACCCTCAACTTTATACCCTGAGGTTATTTCCTTAGTCCTACCACACATCAGAAGACAGAGAACACTAATCAATAGCAGTAATTTTGTATTCAGAGTCATCCAAAAAAATTGAAAACAAAACCTCAAAGAGATATTTGCACACCCATATTCACTGCAGCATTATTGACAATAGCCAGGAGGTAGAAGCAAACCAAATGTCCATGGACAAACAAATGGATAAAGAAAACGTGGTATATACATACAATAGAATATCATTCAGCCTTAAAAAGGGAAATCCTGTCATATGCGACAATAAGGATAAACCTTGAGGACATTATGCTAAGTAAAATCACAAAAGACAAAAACTGTATGATTCCACTTATATGAGGTACCTAGAGTAGTCAAATTCATAGAGACAAAGTAGAATGGTAGTTGCCAGGGCTACAGGGAGAAGTTGTTATTCAACGGGTACAGAATTTCAGTTTCGCAAGATGAAAAGGTTCTAGAGATATGTTATACAACAATGTGAATATAGCAAACACTCCTGAACTGTACACTTAAAAATGGTTAAGATGGCTTCCCTGGTGGCACAGTGGTTGAGAGTCCGCCTGCCGACTCAGGGGACACGGGTTCGTGCCCCGGTCTGGGAAGATCCCACATGCCGCGGAGCGGCTAGGCCCGTGAGCCACGGCCGCTGAGCCTGCGCGTCCGGAGCCTGTGCTCCGCAGCGGGTGAGGCCACAACAGTGAGAGGCCCGTGTACCGCAAAAAAAAAAAAAAAAGGTTAAGATGGTAAATTTTATGTTTTTTTTAACAAAAAAATTTTTACTTTTTTTTTTTAAAGGCAAAAAATTTTTAAAAAACCTTTACCATTCTCAAGCAGAGTCAAAATCATGGTGTGCACATCCCACCAGCACCCCTACTTAATTAAAAACAACAACAACAACAACAAATCACTCTTAGCCAGTGGGTAATATACAAAGAGTTTGCTGACTCCTGGTGTAAACCAATGTACTTCATAAAATACACTGGGCTCTTACTGATGATTAGAACATTTTCTAAAAACTGGATCAATAATTACTCTAAAGTTCTTTTTTTACATTTGCAAAGTATATACTTAAAACTCTTGGTTATTTTTTTTTCCTCATTGCTTAAAAAAGAATGCTTCAAAAACTAAAAATGCAAAAAAACCACATCTAACCATAATAGTTAAAACCACTGTTCTGAGAACAGAGACTTCTCTATTCTGGTAGTCCTTGGTTAAAGAACTCTACTGAAATATTACGTATTGTTCAGAAGAGGGAAAAAAGTAATTTTCTTCTAGAATCAGTAAATTTTATTTTTCTCTCTTTCCAGTGCTCACAATTCTATAACTTTATTCTGAGCTAGTTAATTAGTAAACTCTGTAGAGTCTGGTGTTACAGATGAGCTGACCTGTCAAGTCTCCTAAAGTCAAGCCCTCCCCTTGTGCAACAGAGCCTGTCATTTGCTCTAGGGATATCCCTCCAGCAATTCTGTGACACTTTCTCCTATTTTTCCCTCTCCACTGGATATAACCAGCATACAAACATGCTGTTGTTTTTCCCAACTTAAAAACAAACAAAAGTAAAACTGTTCCCTCCGGGTACTACCTCACGTCTATATTTCTCAATTCTTCCTCTCCCATTTTCCATCACTCAGTCCAATCAGGCTTTTACCACTACTACTTTACCAAAACTACTCTAATCAAGGCCTGCAAGGACCCCCATGACACTCCAGTCAATGGTGAGTTGAGTCCTCAGCCACCTTGAGTTCTCACTGGAATTGACAGTAAATCATTCCTTCCTTCATTAAGTATTTTTTCACTTGACATCCAGGACAATATACTTTCCTTCCTGAGATTACGCCTACCTCACTCTCCACGTCTCTCACTTCTTTGCTGGCTCCACTTCACCTCTCAAACTTTTTAATGCTGGAGTGTTCCAGGGCTCAGTTTTGCAACTCTTTATCCACACTCTTGGTAAACTCACCCAGCCCCATGGTTCAATTACTTACTGAACCATGTAAGTTCATGTAAGTTTGCTGATGACTCCCAAATGTATATATCCAATCTTAGACTCTCCACCTAACACCAGACACATAGATCCAACTGTTTACTCCATATACCCAGTTATTAGATAGATGCCTCAAGCTTGATTGCTCCTGATCTCCTGATCTTTCCCCCAGATCTTCCTCTTCCCAAAGTCTTTCTCAGTTCAGCAACCGGCAGCTCCATTCTTCCAATTATTCAAGCCAAATATCTGGGGATCATCCTTGATTCCTCCCTTTCCTACCATGTACCCCACTCTTTCAGCATATCCTTTTAACTATCAAAATACGTATAGAATCCAACCATGCCTCATCAACCTGGCCGCTACTTGTTCTCCCTGGAATACTACAACTGCCTTCCAACCATTTCCCTGCTTCAGATCTTGCCCATCACATTTTTTTCAACATGAAAATCAGATCATGTCACTCCTCTGCCAAAATCCCTACTATGGTTCTTTATTTCATAGTAAAAGCCAGCAAATGGCCTACAAGGCTTTACTGGATCCATCCCATCTTCCCTTATTCTGCTTCACTCACTCCGATCCAGCTCTGCTGGTTTCCCTGCAGTAGCACAAACGTGGACAGGCAGCCTCCGCTCTCTCAGGACCTTGTATCTGCTACTCTCCCCACCTGGAAGGCTCACTCCTCAGGTATCCGCAGGACTTGTTCCTCTTCATCTCTTTCAGATCTTTGCTCAAATGTCACTTTCTCAATTAACAGTTTCCTCCTATACTTTATTTAAAATTGCAAATTACCCACTCTCTGATACTCCAGTCCCTGTGGCTTTATTTTTCTCTACAGCACTTTTCATTACCTCACACAAAAAAGTATGCTTTCCTTTTTTATTTTCTTTCCCAATCTAGTATATAGCCTTGTTGAGAACAAGAAATTTTTGTTTTATTCCCTGTATCCTAGCATCTGGAACAGTGCCAACATGGTGACACACAAATAAATATTTATTGCATAAATGCAAAAAAATAATTTATTTCTATTTGTAAGAATACCTGAAATTTTCTTTAAGTGTTACCCAACAAAAGTATCTATCACCAACAATATAATATAGTCTAGTATTTTCCAAAACTGGCTGGTCATCAGACAGTTTATAAAAGTTATAAAACTACAGAACTCTGGGCCAACTCTATTCAATAAGCATCTAGGTGAGACCCAGAAATTTTTAAAAAGCTTTCCAAGGATTCTGATGAACTGCTAGTTTACCTGGAATAATACATATCTGAAATTAGACGACTGTATTCCAATCACTGCTCTGCTGCTTTATGAAGATGTGGTGTTCCTAAACCCTCTGCATCTGTTTTCTTATTCATAACATGGAAATACCTACTTTACAAAGTTTTGAGAATTAAGTATGTATATGACAGTTTCATAAGTTGTCAAGTACAGTAAGGTATAGAGCATTATGGAATTTAACGAGCTCCTGTGTAAAAAGTTGTGCCAGTGGGTACAAATTACTATAATTCTAAGATATTTAGAGCCTTATGTACATAATACTTAGAGATTAATAACCTTTTCAGTAAGTCCCAAAGTTAATAAACAACACATGAGAATAACAACAGCTAAAAGGACCTCCACAAGGTTTAAAAAAAAAAATCTTGAAATATATTCTCTCTTCTCACAAGTCTAATGACAATAAAAACAAACATCTTCATGTAATGACTCAGGAAATCAAGTGGCAAAATAAAATATTTAAAATTACATACCAGACAGATCTAGAGACTAACTACATATTAAAAACATACAGTCTAAAAACTACAAAATGAGTACAAATTTAAACACTGAAGAAAAAAGCAAAAGGCGAAAACTTCAATACCATCTAAGATTAATACTTTACCTGCAGATCCTCACACAAAAAGACAGATTCTTGAAAACTAATTCGGTAAGTCTTTAAGGCTTTTAACTTTCCCTTTGTCCTACAAGCAGGGCAATACCCATCTGACGGTACTTTAGATGAATCATAATTCTAAAAGAGAAAAAAAGTAAATTAAAATATAGACATTCCTAGATTGTATAAAATTACAAAAAGTTAAATGGAAAAGTAACCAGAAAAAAAATGTACAATTTTCACCTAGAAGTGTCCTGGCAAGATATCTTAAAGATAGCAAATAAAAGAAGTGCACATAGCCTTTAATACAGCTATTGTTCCAAAAAGAATATATTCTAGTTTTAAATATTAAATTAAGTATTAAAGATAGCATCAGTTTTATCTGCAAGAAAAAAAGTAATGTCAACTGTCACTGAAAATACATTCAACATTTTCAAATAGTAAACTATACGGTCTATGTTTTATTTCTACTTTTACATATCAATAAAACATAGAGAGGTAAACAGAGAACAATCTTTCGCCATTACTGTAAGATTTCCGTGGAAGATACAGTTTTTTTAAAATTAACTGGTAAAGTTAAAACCAAATTTAAGTCTTAAAAATAGGAGAGAAAAAAACCAACTTTGCACTGAGGCAAAAAATAAGTTCACTAACTTTTCCCAAATACCCCACCATGTGGAGTGAAGATATCCCTATATCAGTCCCTGGTCCAATCACTGGCAAACCATTTCCAATCTTCGGGGAATCCATCATTCCGAGTCATTGGCTAATTTATGTCACTTGAAACATGTCAATATCACTAAGGATTTTTCAATGAACCCTGGAAAAAAAAAAGTTAATAGACAATTTTTATAAGATGTATGCATATTAAGTATATTTTGAGAACTATATATCTTATGTTAAACATATTCTGAAATTGTAATCTTGAAGTGAAAACAAAATACCTAAATTTATTTAAAGATCTAGCAAATTTGTGGAGAGAGGGCAAAAACTGGCAATAGGACCAGTCTTCACAGTAGACTAATTTGTAAGCAAATTTATCAAAACTTGTAATAGAGATAGCTATTTCTTAAATATATTGACGAGAGCTTGAAAACCTAAGTTTTTAGTCTACGCGCAACTTGAAACAAATATGTAAGCATTATACCAAGAAAATATTTAAATAAAACACAGATCCGTTGTGCCATTACTTAACAAGGACAAACGAACCCTATACATTCCTATTGCTTTCAACTGCCAAGAATACATCACCAACTGAGAACAGTGCCACTTTTTAAATAAAAGCTACCAACAAAATACTATTTTACATTAAAGTAAATAATCTGTAACGGAACACTGTCAATCGTACAATGTTTTGAGTGTAGACCCATGGAGTAGAATCACATTTAGTAAAGTTGAAATTATGAAACTGGAGCTCAGTGTAAGGGAAAAGTAATTGTTAACAGTGGTTCAGATATGGATTTAAAATACAACGAAAACAAGATAAAGGAGAACTTTAAGCAGAGTGAATCACCACTTCACAGGGATGTTGTAAAACACTTTCAAGCAAAAGTCTTTCCCAAATCTAAGAATCCATGATTCTATGACAACCACTTCCTAGGAAACTGGGGCTCACAGATTCACTTTAAAAACTAGTTATGCTATTGTTTCCTGCTGTATAAACTTTACACACCTTTCAAGCCAAGGAATAATTTCAAAAATAAAAATGCTTTTTAGAAAAGTATCAGTGGAGGATAGCCTCATCCACCAGAGGGCAGACAGCAGAAGCAAGAAGAACTACAATTCTGCAACCTGTGGAAGGAAAACCACATTCACAGAAAGAGAGACAAAACGAAAAGGGAGAGGACTTTGTACCAGATGAAGGAACAAGACAAAACCCCAGAAAAACAACTAAATGAAGTGGAGAGAGGCAACCTTCCAGAAAAAGAATTCGAATAATGATAGCGAAGATGATCCAGGACCTCGGAAAAAGAATGGAGGCAAAGATTGAGAAGGTGCAAGAAATGTTTAGCAAAGACCTAGAAGAATTAAAGAACAAACACCTAGAAGAATTAAAGAACCAACAAACAGAGATGAACAATACAATAACTGAAATGAAAAATACACTAGGAAGGAATCAATAACAGAATAACTGAGGCAGAAGAATGGATAAGTGACCTGGGAGACAGAATGGTGAAATTCACTGCTGCGGAACAGAATAAAGAAAAAAGAATGAAAAGAAATGAAGACAGCCTAAGAGACCTCTGGGACAACATTAAACACAACAACATTTGCATTATAAGGGTCCCAGAAGGAGATGAGAGAGAGACAGAAAGGACCCAAGAAAATATTTGAAGAGATTATACTCAAAAACTTCCCTAACATGGTAAAGGAAACAGCCACCCAAGTCCAGGAAGCGCAGAGAGTCCCAGGCAGGTTAAACCCAAGGAGAAACATGCTGAGACACATAGTAATCAAATTCACAAAAATTAAAGACACAAAAAAATTATCGAAACCAACAAGGGAAAAAACGACAAAAAACATACAAGGGAACTCCCATAAGGTTAACAGCTGATTTCTCAGCAGAAATTCTACAAGCCAGAAGGAAGTGGCACGATATATTTAAAGTGATGAAAGGGAAGAACCTACAACCAAGATTACTCTACCGGCAAGGATCTCATTCAGATTCAACGGAGAAATCAAAAGCTTTACAGACAAGCAAAAGCTAAGAGAATTCAGCACCACCAAACCAACTCCACAACAAATACTAAAGGAACTTCTCTAAGTAGGAAACACAAGAGAAGAAAAGGACCTACAGAAACAAACCCATAACAATTAAGAAAATGGTAACAGGAACATACATATTGATAATTACCTTAAACGTGAATGGATTAAATGCTCCAACCAAAAGACACAGGCTTGCTGAATGGATACAAAAACAAGACCCATCTATATGCTGTCTACAAAAGACCCACTTCAGACCGAGGGACACATATAGACTGAATGTGAGGGGATGTAAAGCTATTCCACGCAAATGGAAATCGAAAGAAAGCTGGAGTAGCAATACATGTATCAGATAAAATAGACTTTGACATAAAGAATGTTACAAGAGACAAGGAAGGACACTACATAATGATCAAGGGATCAATCCAAAAAGAAGATATAACAATTACAAATGTTTATGCACCCAACATAGGAGCACATCAATGCATAAGGCAACTGCTAACAGCTATAAAAGAGGAAATCGACAGTAACACAATAGTGGGGGACTTAAACACCTCACGCTAATGGACAGATCATCCAGACAGAAAACTAATAAGAAAACACAAGCTTTAAATGACACAGTAGACCAGATAGATTTAATTGATATTTATAGGACATTCCATCCAAAAGCAGCAGATTACACTTTCTTCTCAAGTGCACATGGAACATTCTCCAGGATAGATCACATCTTGGGTCACAAATCAAGCCTCAGTAAATTTAACAAAATTGAAATCATATCAAGCATCTTTTCTGATCACAATGCTATGAGATTAGAAATCAATTACAGGGAAAAAATCATAAAAAACAGAAACACATAGAGGCTGAACAATACATTACTAAATAACCAAGAGATCACTGAAGAAATCAAAGAGGAAATCAAAAAATACCTAGAGACAAATTACAATGAAACACAATGATCCAAAACCTATGGGATGCAGCAAAAGCAGTTCTAAGAGGGAAGTTTATAGCAATACAAGCCTACCTCAAGAAACAGAAAAATCTCCAATAAACAATCTAACCTTACACCTAAAGGAACTAGAGAAAGAAGAACAAACAAAACCCAAAATTAGTAGAAGGAAAGAAATCATAAAGATCAGAGCAGAAATAAATGAAATAGAAACAAAGAAAACAATAGGAAAGATCAATAAAACTAAAAGCTGGTTCTTTGAGAGGATAAACAAAATTGATAAACCTTTAGCCAGACTCATCAAGAAAAGAGGGAAAGGACTCAAATCAATAAAATCAGAAATGAAAAAGAAGTTACAACAGACACCCCAGAAATACAAAGCATCATAAGAGACTACTACAAGCAACTCTGCCAATAAAATGGACAACCTGGAAGAAATGGACGAATTCTTAGAAGGGTATAACCTTCCAAGACTGAACCAGGAAGAAACAGAAAATATGAACAGACCAATTGCAAGTAATGAAATTGAAACTGTGATTAACAATCTTCCGACAAACAAAAGTCCAGGACCAGATGGCTTCACAAGTGAATTCTATCAAACGTTTAGAGAAGAGCTAACACCCATCCTTCTCAAACTCTTCCAAAAAACTGAAGAGGAAGGAACACTCCCAAACTCATTCTATGAGGCCACCACCATCCTGACACCAAAACCAGACAAAGATTCTACAAAAAAAGAAAATTACAGACCAACATCACTAATGAATATAGATGCAAAAACCCTCAACAAAATACTAGCAAACAGAATCCAACAACACATTAAAAGGATCATACACCACGATCAACTGGGATTTATCCCAGGGATGCAAGGATTCTTCAGTATACGCAAATCAATCAATGTGATACACCACATTAACAAATTGAAGAATAAAAACCATATGTTCATCTCAATAGATGCAGCAAAAGCTTTTGACGAAATTCAACACCCATTTATGATAAAAACTCTCCAGAACGTTGGCAGAGAGGGAACCTACCTCAACATAATAAAAGCCATATATGACAAACCCACAACAAACATCATTCTCAATGGTGAAAAACTGAAAGCATTTCCTCTAAAATCAGGAACAAGACAAGGATGTCCACTCTCGCCACTATTATTCAACATCGTTTGAAAGTCCTAGCCATGGCAATCAGAGAAGAAAAAGAAATAAAAGGAGTACAAATTGGAAAAGAAGAAGTAAAACTGTTGCTGTTTGCAGATGACACGATACTATACAGTCTTTAGAGAAATACTATTTTCTTTAGAGAATCCTAAAGATGCCACCAGAAAACTACTAGAGCTAATCAATGAATTTGGTAAAGTTGCAGGATACAAAAATTAATGCACAGAAATCTCTTGCATTCCTATACACTAAAAACAAAAGATCAGAAAGAGAAATTAAGGAAACAATCTCATTCACCACTGCAACAAAAAGAATAAAGTACCTAGAAATAAACCTACCTCAGGAGATAAAAAGACCTGTACTCAGAAAACTATAAGACACTGATGAAAGAAATCAAAGATGACACAAACAGATGGAGAGACATATCATGTTCTTGGATTGGAAGAATCAACATTGTGAAAATGACTATACTACCCAAAGCAATCTACAGATTCAATGCAATCCCTATCAAATTACCAGTGGCATTTTTTACAGAACTAGAACAAAAAAATCTTAAAGTTTGTATGGAAGCACAATAGACCCCGAATAGCCAAAGCAGTCTTGAGGGAAAAAAATGGAGCTGGAGGAATCAGACTCCCTGACTTCAGATGATACTACAAAGCTACAGTAATCAAGATAGTATGGTACTGGCACAAAAACAGAAATATAGATCAATGGAACAGGATAGAAAGCCCAGAGATAAACCCACGCACCTGTGGTCAACTAAGCTATGAAAAAGGAGGCAAGGATATACAATGGAGAAAAGACAGCCTCTTCAATAAGTGGTGCTGGGAAAACTGGACAGCTACATGTAAAAGAATGAAATTAGAACACTCCCTAACACCATACACAAAAATAAACTCAAAATGGATTAGAGACCTAAATGTAAGACCAGACAGTATAAAATTCTTAGAGGAAAACATAGGCAGAACACTATGACATAAATCACAGCAAGATCCTTTTTGACCCACCTCTTAGAGAAATGGAAATAAAAACAGAAATAAACAAATGGGACCTAATGAAACTTAAAAGCTTTTGCACAGCAAAGGAAACCATAAACAAGACGAAAAGACAACCTCAGAATGGGAGAAAATATTTGCATGTATTTTGAAGCAACTGACATAGGATTAATCTCCAAAATTTACAAGCAGCTCATGCAGCTCAATATCAAAAAAACAAACAACCCAATCCAAAAATGGGCAGAAGACCTAAATAGACATTTCTCCAAAG
Source organism: Hyperoodon ampullatus (assembly GCF_949752795.1). NCBI lineage: Eukaryota > Metazoa > Chordata > Mammalia > Artiodactyla > Ziphiidae > Hyperoodon > Hyperoodon ampullatus. The sequence continues at coordinate 71,137,747 of NC_136929.1, forward strand.
AAGATATACAGATTGCCAACAAACACATGAAAGAATGCTCAACATCATTAATCATTAGAGAAATACAAATCAAAACTACAATGAGATATCATCTCACACTGGTCAGAATGGCCATCATCAAAAAATCCAGAAACAATAAATGCTGGAGAAGGTGTGGAGAAAAGGGAACGCTCTTGCACTGCTGGTGGGAATGTGAATTGGTACAGCCACTATGGAGAACAGTATGGAGGTTCCTTAAAAAACTAGAAATAGAATTACCATATGACCCAGCAATCCCACTACTGGGCATATACCCTGAGAAAACCATAATTCAAAAAGAGTCATGTACCAAAATGTTCACTGCAGCTCTATTTACAATAGCCAGGAGATGGAAGCAACCTAAGTGTCCATCATCGGATGAATGGATAAAGAAGATGTGGCACATATATACAATGGAATATTACTCAGCCATAAAAAGAAACGAAATTGAGTTCTTTGTAGTGAGGTGGATGGCCCTAGAGTCTGTCATATAGAGTGAAGTAAGTCAGAAAGAGAAAAACAAATATCGTATATGAACGCATATATGTGGAACCTAGAAAAATGGTACAGATGAACTGGTTCGCAGGGTATAAATAGAGACACAGATGTAGAGAACAAACGTATGGACACCAAGGGGGGAAAGTGGTGGGGCGGTGGTGGTGGGGGGATGAACTGGGAGACTGGGATTGACATGTATACACTAAAAGGTATAAAATAGATAACAAGAACCTGCTGTATACAAAATAAATAAAATTCAAATATTCAAAAAAAAAAGTATCAGTGGATGTCAATATGCTATTCCTAAAGAAATATCCAAAAGCAGGGTTTCTCAACCACAGGATTATCGACATTTTGGCCCAGATAATTCTTCTGTTGTGAGGGCTGCCCTGTGTGTTAAGAGGATGTTTAGCAGCATAAATGACCGCTATGTGCTAGATGCCAACAGCACCCACCCCTCAGCTGTGACCATGTCTCTAGACATTGCCAAATGTCCCTCCCTCCTCTCCCCTCCCAGGGGGAGGGGAGAATCACCCCATTGAGAACCACTGCCAAAAGGGTAAAAACGAGTGTGGTGATAGCTTTTTCGTTTTAATCTCCTCACAGACAATACTAATTGGTTAACTTTGGCTGGTTCTATTTATAATCTACTTACAAAAGGGAACTATATAGTAAAGTGTCAAACTTCTGGTTCCAGAGTGGATAAAAGCATGAGCTTTAGGTTCAGAAATTTATTTGTGATGTTAGTTTGTTCTAAGAATTAAATGTGATAATACACGTAAAATGCTTAGCACCTGACACAGAGTAAATTGCAACCACTATTTGGTGCTATTTTATACTTTATGCAGAAAATATGCAGCACTGCTTGGATCATTATGCAGTATTCTCAAAAGAGAAGTTGGTAAGCTATGTATCTGGAACAAATTTTTTTTGATGAAAATTTCCATCCACCTGAGGGATTAAGAAAACTTTTCCAGCTGTTCTCTCTCTCTCTCTCTGCTATAAATAAAACATGAGGAGCCTTCAAATCTGCTCTCCTGATCCTATCACCCAACATTTCAATGGGAAAAACAGGCAGGTTGGTGGTTGAAATTCTTAACATGCAGAACATCCAAAAGAAAATTCACTTAAAAAATACCCTATGTACAAAACCTGGGGTGATTCGTACAACTTAACTTGTTTCTAAATGACCTCCTTCATTGTCCTCCCTTCAAAATTACCTGTTCCTGCTCCTCTTGTTTGTATCTCACCTAGACTTTGGCATCTCCATCCTTACAAACACACAAACTAGAAAATCTGAGTGGTTCTCGGGACTTCCCTGGTGGTCCAATGGTTAAGACTCCGTCCTCCCAATGCAGGGGGCACGGGTTCCACCCATGTTCGGGGAACTGGGGAACTAAGATACCGCATGTCACATGACGCGCACAAAAAAGAAAAAGAAAAATGTGAGTGGTTCTCTACTCTTTCACTTCCCTCTTCTTTACTTAGTGAAAGTCATCAAATCCTACGGACAGTTCTTTGGAAGCATCTCAAATCCCCACCTCTCTTTCTATCCCATTCCCACTCAGTATCATGCCAAAGTGATGCTTCTATAAAACAAGTCTGAGTCTGTCGCTACTCAACTGAAAATCCTCTGCTGACTCCAGTGTGATTATAGGAAAGTTCAAACAGCTCCGTATGACCTAAAGGTAGTGCTATGACCTAAAGCTCACTGCACTATGAGACCACTGGTTTTCCAGCCTTACCCTCCTCTACATTTCAACTTCCCAAAAGCCCGAATGTCAATTACTAACCCAGTAGGGACCCAGGTACGGCACAACCAAAGTGTGAAGTTGTCTCTGGGGACAGCGAAAGAAGCAATTAAGCTTAATTCACAGCCCCATGTGCAAAATGGGGAAACCCAGAGAACCAGCTGTTCGAAGAAGGCCTTATACCCGTTAGAGCTTTCCCTCCAAGACCAAGTGGGCTCAGCACGCGAACTGTCAAAGGTAAGGCCACAACAGACTTGAAACCGAGGATCGGGTCGGCTTTCGGCGCCCAGCCCTGTCTGGTACCCAACCCAGCCGTCCCGAATCACAGACTAAGACACGTCACTTGCAAAACCCAACCTTGGAAACCTAGGAGGAGCAGGGTTCCGTTAATTCTCCCCATCTCCACGCTCCTTGGGAAAGCGGGGGCGGGGGAGACTCTGGTTTCTCTTCAGCATTTACCTCTCTGAGTCCAAACGAATGAATCTGTGACTCCATTCCAATACCTTAACCACCAAGCCTTCCCACCTGAACCTACTCCCATCCTTTCCCCCTCCCAGCCTAGCCCCTCCTTTCAGCGAGCAACTGTCCCATAGATCAGCCCAGCTCTGTCCCCCTTCCCTATTTCAGGAGCTGAATCAGGAAACTACTCCGTGTTCTCCCTTACCTGCCGCGGGTTCTCCCCTTCTTCGCGCCGGATCGCTCCGAACTGCTCCACACCAGAGTGCAACGTTCAACGCACGTTCCCCTCAGCCTGCTCCTCCCCCACCGGCCCCTCCGCTGGAAAAGCAGCTTCCGGTTTGAGTCCGCGGCTAAAGAGTTCCCCTTCCTGCCCCGCGCGGGGCCTGAAAGGACGTAAGCGTGGTGGGGAAGGCAAAGACTGCAGCACTTCCGTCAGACCTCCGCAGAGAGGCGTGGCTGTCCGCCCGGCTGCCGCAGTCGTAGTTTCAGCTGCGGCGACGACTAGGGGCGGGGCCGGTGGCTGCAGAGCCCGCCATATGTGAGTGGCGGGGTTTGGGGTGGCGACATTTCTGGAAGCTGCTGGAAAGCGCTCGAGTGGCGGAGGTGACGCCGGCGGCCAGGGGGTGGGGCGTGATTAAAACTAGTGCGCGGTCGGCAGCGGAGGGATTACGCTGAGGAAAGAAACCGGAACGCATCTCGTTGCGCTCTGGCCGCGCGAGCCCGGGTCGGAAGGCGACGCGCCCCTGAGTGACTTGGGTGGGTGGGCGGGTGGCCGGGGAGGGAAGGGCTCCCCATCCGGCGGAGGGTGCGATGGAGGCTCTTGGCCGGCGTCTCCTTGCAGCGCCGAGGTCACCGCGACGGCGGGCCGCGCGAGGCCCCCTTAGTCCGCTCTCCTAAAGCTTCGGTGAGAGCCGAGCTGCCACAGAGCGTGTTCACAAAGGGTCACCACACACGGAGCTGCCCCTCCCTGTCCCCCTAAACCCCATCTGCGAGGCCAGGGGCTTTTCCACCAGGATTCTGGGTGTTTCTCCTCCTTTCCTCCCTCCCAGATCTTCTAACGGTAAGGGGAGTAGCCGAAGCACAGGGACTTTGCTCTCCAGGACCCATTCTTACTAGGCAGTGGCCGACGTGTCCCTTTTGCGCTCATTTCAGCTGCCCTGCCTTGTTTTAACTTCAGAGGAGGGGGGAGTTCTCATGGAGTTTCTAAGTTTAAGGCTCTGCTTTCGTAGGAAGGTCATGTGGTTTAAGGGACATCGTGACCGCGCGTGCTATTTCTGAGTCTGCGTTCTGAATCTTGGGGGCAGCATATTCCAGACGTCCTTCGCTCGATTGAGTTGTGTCCTGGATTAACAATGTGTAGTTTCTGACCATTTCTTTATAGAATAATCACCATGGGCATTTTGGACTGTGGCTTTTTTTTTAAGTGGTCTCAAACTAATTATATTCTGGAATAATGCTGATAATTTTGATAGGGTGGTATAGAGGAAGGAAGTCCCGTGTACCAAGAAATTCTTCAGTGAGAAGGAATTTTAGTTTTCGGTTCTTCTGAATGCAAATGGCCAAGAATCCAACAGAGTTTGTTGTTTTGTTTTTCTCCAGAAAACTGAAAACTAGGCTGGTTGGTTTTTGTTTACCTTTTTTGTGGTTGTACTAGATACCTAACGTGCCGGTGTATTGGTTGTCAGATCTAGCTAATTAGATTTTCTTTTATTTTAATGAATTATGATGAAAATGCGAGGATGTAGTAAGTGTTTCTTCCTGAAATAGTAGCGGTAATTCAGAAGGTTTTTCTTTTTCACCCTTGGTGTTTCCATTTTTAGAATGGAATACACTTTTTTGTAATGAACACTCTCTGAATGTTAACGTCATACATTGAACAAATAATTGATTCAGTTAAAATGTCGCTAAAAATTTTAAGATTGAAAGTCAACATGCCCAAACTGAATCATATCAGTCATTGTTGTCTGCAAAGTTGATTTATAGTCTTTTAGTGCAAATTTGATTTTTTTACCAGGAGAAATTCTGTAATAGTAACAGAAACAAAATGGAGGTGGGGCTTGAGTTGTGGAAAGAAAAGAATAGATTTTAGTGTGTGCTGTGTTTTGATTCCAGACCTCTTCCTCTTGTAAAAAGTAGGAAAAGGCATAAAAGAGTTTATACGATTAAGGAGAGGTTGACTAGAAAACTCCCCTTTCGTTTATATTAGAGTAATGGTCCGAAGGTGAGAAAATTTGTGTACATTTCTGCTTATTTCTCACCAATATATTTGGAATGCCTCTTTCTATGAACATTGGTCCCCAAGAGTGCAGTTACCATCCAGTAGGATTCAAGCTCATTGCCTCCATACCGTTGTTAGCAATGTATAAAACTCCTGTCAGGAGGAGTTTTATTTACCTATTTTCATTTAAAAAATAATGTGATTTAATCAAATGGAGTTTTTTATTAAATTAATAATGAATAAGCAGCCCCAATAGGAATACAGTGTTGTACAATTAGGATTCTTTTTTTTCCTCTTCTCACATTGTCAGCTTTTGCCCCCCTCTGCTAGATTGGATTCCTTAATAACAAAACAAGTCTGCCCAAACATGGGATATAAAAGCTGCCTGCTATAACTGCTTGTTCCGGGCTCATCAGAAAGATGAGCGTCGAGGTGACTAACCATATTTTCTAGCAGCACCGTTGTGAGTACAGTCTGTAGTCTCGTATCTAATTCCAACATTCAGAAGGCTTTGAGAACCAGAAACGTTTTAAGCTTGGAGACAAAATTCATTTGGTAGCAAAATACAACCTGAACTAATGAAAAGTTATATATATTCTGTATTTATCCCATATGTTTTGCTGAAGAAATATTAATATGTTTGATTATGGGGTGCTATTCTTGGCCACTGGTATATGAAGTGTTACATAATGGGTTGTGTGCCTTGTGACATTTTTTAATTCCCGAAATTTCTTATTTCTAGAACACGTTCAGCCCCTGGGTTTTGGTTAAGGAATGTGAACCTATATTAATATTTTTGGTAGTACACTTGTGCTAGGCATTGACATATTTTATTTATTTTTCGTTTTGTTTTTGTTTTTTTTTGCCATGTTTCTTAGTTTATTTTTTTTAACATCTTTATTGGAGTATAATTGCTTTACATTGTTGTGTTAGTTTCTGCTGTATAACAAAGTGAATCAGCTATATGTATACATAGATCCCCATAATCGCTCTTTCTTGCGTCTCCCTCCCACCCTCCCTATCCCACCCCTCTAGGTGGTCACAAAGCACCGACTGATCTCCCTGTGCTATGCAACTGTTTCTCACGAGCTATTTTACGTTTGGTAGTGTATATATATGTCCATGCCACTCTCTCACTTCGGCCCAGCTTACCCTTCCCCCTCCCCACGTCCTCAAGTACATTCTCCATGTCTGCGTCTTCATTCCTGCTCCTAGGTTCTTCGGAACCCCTTTTTTTTTTTTTTTTAGATGCCATATATATGTGTTAGCATATGGTATTTGTTTTTCTCTTTCTGACTTACTTCACTCTGTATGACAGACTCTAGGTCCATCCACCTCACTACAAAGAACTCAGTTTCATTTCTTTTTATGGCTGAGTAGTATTCCATTGTATATATGTACCACATCTTCTTTATCCATTCATCTGTTGATGGACACTTCGGTTGCTTCCATGTCCTGGCTATTGTAAATAAGGCTGCAATGAACATTTTGGTACATGACTCTTTTTGAATTACGGTTTTCTCAGGTTATATGCCCAGTAGTGGGATTGCTGGGTCATATGGTAATTCTATTTCTAGTTTTTTAAGGAACCTCCATACTCTTCTCCATAGTGGCTGTGTTAATTTACATTCCCACCAACAGTGCAAGAGGGTTCCCTTTTCTCCACACCCTCTCCAGCATTTACTGTTTGTAGATTGTTTGATGATGGCCATTCTGACCAGTGTGAGGTGATGCCTCATTGTAGTTTTGATTTGCATTTCTTTAATAGTTAGTGATGTTGAGCATTCTTTCATGTATTTGTTGCCAATCTGTATATCTTCTCTGGAGAAATGTCTCTTTAGGTCTTCTGCCCATTTTTGGATTGGGTTGTTTGTTTTTTTGATATTGAGCTGCATGAGCTGCTTGTAAATTTTGGAGATTAATCCTTTGTCAGTTGCTTCAAAATATATGCAAATATTTTCTCTCATTCTGAGGGTTGTCTTTTCGTCTTGTTTATGGTTTCCTTTGCTGTGCAAAAGCTTTTAAGTTTCATTAGGTCCCATTTGTTTATTTTTGTCTTTATTTCCATTTCTCTAGGAGGTGGGTCAAAAAGGATCTTGCTGTGATTTATGTCATAGAGTGTTCTGCCTATGTTTTCCTCTAAGAATTTTATACTGTCTGGTCTTACATTTAGGTCTCTAATCCATTTTGAGTTTATTTTTGTGTATGGTGTTAGGGAGTGTTCTAATTTTATTCTTGTACACGTAGCTGTCCAGTTTTCCCAGCACCACTTATTGAAGAGGCTGTCTTTTCTCCATTGTATATCCTTGCCTCTTTTGTCATAGATTAGTTGACCATAGGTGCATGGGTTTATCTCTGGGCTTTCTATCCTGTGCCATGGATCTGTATTTCTGTTTTTGTGTCAGTACCATACTGTCTTGATTACTTAGCTTTGTAGTATAGTCTGAAGTCCAGGAGCCTGATTCCTCCAGCTCCGTTTTTCTTTCTCAAGATTGCTTTGGCTGTTCGGGCTCTTTTGTGTTTCCATACAAATTGTGAAATTTTTTGTTCTAGTTCTGTGAAATATGCCATTGGTAGTTTGATAGGGATTGCACTGAATCTGTAGATTGCTTTGGGTGGTATAGTTATTTTCACAATGTTGATTCTTCTAATCCAAGAACATGGTATATCTCTCCATCTGTTTGTATCGTCTTTAATTTCTTTCATCAGTGTCTTGTAGTTTTCTGCATACAGGTCTTTTGTCTCCTTAAGTAGCTTTATTCCTAGGTAGTTTATTATTTTTGTTGCAATGGTAAATGGGAGTGTTTCCTTAATTTCTTATTCAGATTTTTTATCATTAGTGTATAGGAATGCAAGAGATTTCTGTGCATTAATTCTGTATCCTGCTACTTTACTAAATTCATTGATTAGCTCTAGTAGTTTTCTGGTAGCATCTTTAGGATTCTCTATGTATAGTATCATGTCATCTGCAAACAGTGACTGTTTTACTTCTTGTTTTCTGATTTGGATTCCTTTTATTTCTTTTTTGTCCCTGATTGCTGTGGCTAAAATTTTGAAAACTATGGCATATTTAAAAAGAAAAAAAGTTAAGACATTTTAGTTCTTGCCCTCAGTGATTTCAGTTGAGTTAGAAGGATAGATCTTTCATACTGTGGTATGTGCAGTGATAGATATGCACAACCTATTTGTAAGTATAGCCATATAGTGACCACACAAGAAATTAGTAGTCTGAGGGTTTGATGTTATTTTGTACTTTAAGACTCTTAAAATTTAGACAGGTGACAGCCCATTATATAGCCTAAACTTAACTTGGCCCTGGTTTACCCACACAAAATGAGAAGACAGAAAGATAAAGAAGAGTCTTAGAGCAGGTGCTGAGATTTCTGATGCTGACTCTTATTTGTGACCTTACACAAGTCACTTAATTTTCAAGGCCTTGGTTTAGAGATCTATACAGTGAGAAGTTTGGGATAGATGTATCATTTAAGGAAGGTCCCTTATAGTTAAAACATTCTACCTGCAGGTATTTACCCTTAGAACTATGTCTACTTTTTATAAATGTTTTCCACTAAGAATGTGATCCTGTTTCATCACAAACTACTTTCTTGCTGATCTAAATTTTGTGTTTTCTTTTTGGTTAGGTAATACATTCACATGGTTCAAAATTGGAAACGAAAAAAAAAGAATATGCAGTGAAAAGTCTTTCTTCCACACATGTCCCTCAGCCACCTGGTTCCTTGCCTAGGAAACAACCAGTGCTAACAGTTTCTTGTGTATTTCCCCACCGCCCCCAAATATATGCTTATACAAGCAAATAAGTACTATATATATTTTCTCTTCTCTCTTTTTACATAAATGGTACATACTATGCATAGTTTATGTACCTTTTTCCCCCACTTATCTTAGAAGTTGTGTATATCATTGTATACAATGTTTCCTCATTCTTTTTTATGGCTGCATAATATTCCATCGTATGATGTATCATTTCATCAGTCCTCTCTTTTTGGACGTTTAGGTTTTTGTCTGATCTTATTAAAAGCATTATGCAGGGCTTCCCTGGTGGCACAGTGGTTGAGAGTCCACCTGCCAATGCAGGGGACACGGGTTCATGCCCCGGTCCGGGAGGATCCCACATGCCGCGAAGCGGCTAGGCCCGTGAGCCATGGCCACTGAGCCTGCGTGTCTGGAGCCTGTGCTCCACAACGGGAGAGGCCACAACAGTGAGAGGCCCATGTACTGCAAAAAAAAAAAAAAAAAAGCATTATGCAGTGAATAACTTTGTACATCATTTCCTACATATGTGAATATATCTGTGCCCTAGACAGTGACACAGCTGTATTGAGATAGTGACATAGTTCATAAAATATGTTATTTAGTAACCAGTATCATAAATAAATTGATAAATCAGGGTCTCAAAAGTGTACTTCTAGGGTTCCATCAACTTTGACTTATGTGTTCCCTATGGCAATATAATATGATGGTATAGTAGACTCAGCATTCTATTTGGTTCTGAAGTAAACGTGAGAGAAATCACATCACCTGCATGGCTGTTTCTTCGTTTGAGCTTCTTGAGCCCTAGATAAAGGATTATGTGGGGACCTTGTCCTAAACAGACAAAAAATATATATAAAATTTAAAACACTAAAATCATGCATTAGAGTAAGATTTTCACTGAGAGGCATATAAGAGCTGAGACCAATTGATGTAACAGCAGATTTGTGCTTTCCAGCTCATGCTCACTCCAGGGCAAATGCTCCTTGAGTGCTATTTAAGTTGATGTTTTTCTTTTAAATTTTTTGCCAAGCACATATAGTCAAATTTTTATAATATGCAACATCTATGTATTCCCTCTTTACCAATAAGAAAACTCTAAAAGTAGTAAACAGTTTACCCATATTTGCATAACGAAGTGGCAGACCTAGGACTAGAACCTGCATCCTTTAATTTCTAATCCAGAACTTTTTCCAGTATGTCACATCCTCTTCTAATTTACATGTAGCACCAGCAGATCTGAGCATGCCCAGTGATTAGGGAGCACTTTAGGGAACTTTACTCTGCCTAGGCTCCAGAGCAATGTAGAGTTCCGAAAGCAGCAGTGCATTTTTATGATGACAAAATAACATTCTGTAAGTAATTGTTGAAGTAATCATACAACATGTTGATTAGCAATCAGGAGGGCTCCAAATCAGAAAATGAAAGCTGATATAGAGGAAACACTCTTTCCTAATTGGGAAAGAGTTGTCACTTGGAGATGAATTTATCAGTCATAAGGACTGAAAGGAAATCAGGATTATTTGGAAGGAACCTTACATTCCCCGGAGTTAATGCTGTCATTTAATTTAGCCAGGCAAATCTGAACCATCAGAAAAGAAGTGGTGATAGAGACAATAGCAAAAGAATTGAAAAAATAGAAGATTGGGGAATGTGCTGTAATAACTATCCCCCTGAAACTGGCATTGCGGCACATGACCCACACACACCTTTAGGCCCTTAACTGCTGACTCTTCTCCTCTTTGCACAACTGACTCTTACCCTTCAAGTTTCAGCTTAAATTTCGCTTGTTAAGCTGTCCACCTACCTGAGCAGCCTTTTACCCTCCACTCCTACTCTAATTCCTTATTACCACTTGCTGTTTGTTTTCTTCCTAGCATGCATATGTGTGTGTGTGTGTGTATATATGCTTGCTATTGTCTGTCTTTGTACTAGGTGTGAATTTTGTGAGGGCAAGAGCTAATCTGTTTTGTTCACTGTTCTATATACATTGCCTGATACTAATACATATTTGTTGATGCATGAATGATCTTGGCGGTCCACAATTCCCAATTCACATGGCTGACCAAACCCACTCTTAAAGTGGAATGTTTTCAAAAGTATATTTCCCCTTGTTCTTATATTTGTTCATTCAGGGTTGATTTAGGAAATGTATATGTAATTTATGTGCTCATCTTCTTAATGAGAAAAATGTTAACTTACTCATCAACAAGCTTTTTTTTTAAATTTGCAAGGCACTGTGCTAAATGCTGGGTGAATACAAAGGTGAATAATGCATAGTCCTTATCCCTAAAGAGGAGCAGAAACATTTTTAAACAAATAGCTTTCATACAAGGCAAGATGAAATAAATGCTAAATAGAGTTGTACAAGCAATGTTGTATAGCAGCAATGAAGAAAAAATGATGAATTTTAATTACAGGAAGGGCCTCACAGAGTTGAGTTTTGATTTTGGTCTTGTAGATAGAAAAGTAGAACTGAAGTCCCTATACGTGGAGAATAGATACAATCAATGTTTAGTTTCACTTTTTAAAAAGTTCTTAAAATAGTAATATTGACCACAAAATCGTATAAAACGTTGTCATAAAGCAATCTTTAAAAATTTCAGTTATAAATAAAATTACTCTGTCCTTAACATTACAATTCTAAAATTGAGGCCAATCATAAAATTAATTTGACTTTTGACTAGGTTGGTGCTTTCCAGCTAGTTGCTCCATCATCCATTCAATGTAACAGTTGGATCCTGACTGACTGCTGATGGCAGTTAGTAATTATTTAGTAAACTAAATAATTGAGACAAAACCGTAACGATTAAACAATTATTTTTTGAGTGCTTTTTAAGCCATTGGTGGCCTTTAATGTATGGTCTCTGGCTGCATCACAAGTTAAAATGTATCTGTTTTGTAATGGTCTAATATGTCTTTTGTTAAGTTTGCTTTTGCTTTCCTTCTTTTGTATGTTTTCGTAAGCAATATAGATCTCCTTCCCCCCTTATTTAAAAAAAAAAAAAAGGAAGCATAGCCTTTAGATTCACAGACCTGATTTCAGCTTGGCCACTTATAAATCACGGTTGTGACACTTTCCAGTTTTGTTACTTCTGACAAAATATTTTACCTCCCTGAGGCTCAATTTCATCTCTAAAATGAAAATATCTACTAATCCCATTCTGTCATTTAACTAGTTTTGTGACCTCAGGCAAATTATTTAATCTGTCTGAGCCTCAGTTTTTCCATATATGAAATGAAATTGTCTTAAATGAGGTGATATGTAGAAAAGTGTCTGCTGTTATTAAGACCTCAGCATGCGCTGTTTTCCCCTCATACTCTTCCACCTCGTCTAAATCCTGCATATCATTTAAAGTTTGCTTCAAGTTTTATTTGCTATAATCTTTCCTTTGCTAGGTCATAGCATGCTCCTTTTTTCCAGAGTCATTGCACTTGCTTTGTATATCTTGGGTTCTTATTGATAGATTGGTATGGGTCAGCATTGTATTGAGAACTTATTAAAAATGCAATTGCTTGGGTTCCATTCCTGATTTTATGGGTTTGGCATGGGGTGAGGTCAGGGCATCTGTGTTTTTACCTTTCTCCTTCAGATTTTCTGATTCTCAAAGATGATCATAATTTCTCACATATTTGGTAGTAATTATGTGCTTCTTATAGTTTATATTTGTTAGGTAATTCTTATATTATTATGTAACCCTTCAGGTGTTCTAGTTTATACCCAAATAGGCTGTAAACTCCACAAGGGCACAAAATACCCATAATAGTACTTTGTACTTAGTTTAAAGGTTGATAAGTTCCCCCCCCTTTTTTTTCTTTTCCATACTGAAGTTTGGATCCAGTTTAGAAATAGGACACAGAAGTCAGATAGATGAAGATTCAAATGTAAGTTTATTTAATTAATTAATTTATTTTTATTTACAACAGTTTTACTGATCCTGTGTTAATTTAAGACCCAGTGTTTCCACTCACAGTTTTTTTAAAGTTGCAAATGCAACCCTGATTTTTCTTTTAAAAGATTACAATGTACACTACATTTTATGAAGGGAAACAAAGAGTTAATTGCAAGATGCAAAAAGATAAGAAAGAGACAAACTACAGCGTGAGTATTGTTCAGAGGTAGTAAGTGAGCACTCTAAGCTACAGAACATGTTGAAATTCTATTGGTTTGTATGAGTTCGCATGAGGTAATAAAGCTGTGTTTTGATTGGTGAGATGTATAAATACTCTTGCTACACTATATACAGCACTCCAGAGAGCAGGGCCTTTGTGAATGCCCGGAGGACGTAGCAAACCTTGACAAGTCTGTGCAGCACCCAGTGCACACCATAAAACCCCAGATGGATCCCACGGTCACCTCTATCAGCAGCAAGTATCTTCAGCTCTCAAAACAATCTGGATCCATAATTTAATTTCTGAGAAGACTCTGGGCACTGGTGCTTTCGGAGAGAGAAAAGATGCTACCGGTCTCTGATCTAATTATAACATAAGAGATTGAAACCCAAGTGTGATGAGGAAGATTCTTAAACACAACCATCATTAACAGGTAGCCAATCAGCTCCTTTATTCCAACTCCATTAGTGATATGAAAGAAGGACAATCAAAGTCTGCAGTGGAAATATGCAAGAAGTTCAATTTAGGTGAGGTGAGTCTTTGTATCTGCTTTAGCGACTGAGGTTTAGCATATATTGTACTTTTTACCCTTAAGGCCAAGTAATTGGCAAGTGAGAAACCGTTAATGTAAAATATTGGTAATAAATTATAATAAAATAGCTATAGGACTGTCAACAGTGTTAAATCTTGGCCTAATTGGATAAAGTGCTTTTTTAACATTGTGTGTTTTTAAGTACAAATACAAATGATTATGATTCCTTAAAAAAACAGATTTACCAAATTCTCTAATAAGACAGGGTTTTACAGTAAAGCTGTAGATGGTGGGCTACAAAAACGCTTCCCTTTTCCTCCTGTTGCTCTGAATGCACTTATCAAGGCATGTCAGCTCAGGGAAAAGTGTTGCCAGAGATTAGTTAGAGGTATCAGAGTGCACACTTCTGGGCCTTCTGTAGAAGAAGTCACAGAAGATGGAGTTGTTGCGTCCTGCCAGCCTCCATTAGCATTTAAATCATGTGGACTGTACAGTGAATTTCCTCCAAGGCCATCAGTGTAGCCCCCCATCTGATTGGTCACATGACGGAGGGTACCCACCAGAATTTGGCGTGGTGGGTGAGTTGGTCTGCTGGTTCTGCACGGCTGCGGCCGCTGCGTGTGCAGCTGTCACAGCTGTCTTTGCAGCGTGGAGATGGGCTTCTTCCTGAAACTTGCCGATGTTCTTCTTGTACCTGATTCGTTTGTTGCCAAACCAGTTGGATACCTGTGACACTGTGATGCTGCATTTCTTGGCCAGCTCCTCTTTGGCTTCTTCACTGCGGTAGGGGTTGCTGAGGTGTGAGTAAAAGTATTCATTCAAGATTTCTGTGGCCTGTTTACTGAACTTAACGCCTTTTTCGTCTGGCATCAAGGAACCTTGATCTTAAAACCATAACTGCTTCACAGGTGCTCTGTTTGAGCTGCATCTGAATGGAACTGAGTTTTCGATGGATGATGCCCACCATTCTTTCTGTCTCTTTTGGGGAAACGGGACGTGTTCTGCTCTGTTCTCGGAGAAGGTTCATCACGTGTGTAGTGAATTCATTACATGCCTTTCTCAGGACCTGAAACCCCTTCTGCCAAAAGCATATTGTCCAGTCTCATTAGCTGGGGATCGGGAGGGTCTCCCTCCTGGGCTCCTCTGATGCTGAGACCTGCTAGTGTTGGAGGGTCTCCTGCAGAGACGGGCGGTGGCTGTGGCTTACCGTGGGGACAAGGACACGGGCAGCAGAAGTTGTGGGAAGTACTCCTTGGCGTGAGCCCCCCCAGAGTCCGCCCAAATGTAAGTTTAATTACCGAAAAAGTTGTTTGCAAAATGCGGCTGAGGTTTGCAGCAACACTGAGCTTCCTAGTGTTGCGCTCCAGAATCACGCAGACTTAAACCTCAGGTTTCAGTGTCTTCAAGAGTAGAGCTTGTCCCACTACGTTTACTGTGTGACAGCAGACCAGAACACATGGCTCTCTTCAGTCAGACAAGTGCGAAATGGAAAGGAGAGGAGAAGGAGCTGAGCCTCAGAATTCCTTCTCTCTAACTTGTCATCAGACCAGTTACTCCCTCCTACCTAGGGAGGAGTTAATGAGAAGTTAGAGGTCAGCCGTGACTGTTACCCTGAGGAGGTTTCACGTGGAGTATGAGAGCTTTTTTGCCCTCAGTGGTACTCAGTAGGTATTTGTTAGTGGATTTTTTTACTACCTTACATTGCATCAGCATGCTGTGACTTTTAATACCTAAATGAGAAGTTATAGAGTTATAACTTCAACCAGTCAAATTAGTATATGTTATTATAGTATCCTTTGCTTTGTAAGAAATTTCCCCAAAACAGTTTAAAAGACAAACATTTATTATTTCACATAGTTTTTGATGGTCAGGAAACTGGGAGTGGTTTAGCTGAGTGGTTCCAGTTCAGGTTCTCATGTGGTTGCATTCATCTGAAGGCTGCTTGAGTGTCCTCACAACATGACAGCTGGCTTTCCCCCGGAGCAAGTGTCTGAGAGAGCGGCAGAAACCTCAGTGTCTCTTATAATATAGCCTTAGAAGCGACACAGCATCACTGTGTTGTACAGATCCACCTTGATACAATGTGGGAGGGATGTACACAGGCTGTAAGTACCAGGCGGCAGGGCCCACTGGAGCCCATCTTGTAGGCGGCTGCCACAAATATATACCGTTAGTTTCATTTTGTTACCTCACGTTGCTTCATATGAGAGCAAGTAATTCAGTAATGTTTAATATCCCATTAAAATTATTAAAGTAATAAGGTAGTTCTGTGAAATAACTGTATTTTTGTATATATTACTGTATAATTTCCTAGCTGGAGAATAAATTGAGAGGATGATTTTCCGCTGCTGGTTGGTCCCTCCCTCCCGTCTAGCTCTGCGTCTAAATCTAAAGTTTACATAGCATGATTATGGTCTTCCAGATAGTCTGTGAAAGTTCAAGTGATCTACAGGCTGACTTATTATAAGGTAATAATAGCTACAGTTTTGATTTTTATATGAATTAGTAATTCTGGTCTTAGGGAAGGTGTTTCTTAAAGTCTGATTCCCAGCTTCTGATTTATTCAAGGGAGGGTTTGTAATCAGGATGAGGTGGACTAGACGGCTGGTGAAGGGCACTTACCGCCCTGAGATGGTCCATAGGCCCAAAGGAGTCTCCATCTGTCTAAGTAAGCGCCAGTGGTTTGATGCACATTCCAATGCCAAGGCACTAAAAATCATTCACCATTTTATTTTACTCATTTATTTCATCATATGAGATGAACTCACTTATTTTGTCATAATTTAGATCTCATATAACATGCTAAATAATTTCAGGTTTTGTAAGATAAAAAAATAGCAATGCAAGTTAGAGGGAACTTGAAATGTTCATTGAATTAAAGAGTATAAAATTCATTTGTATAAAACATTCTATTTTTAATGTTTTCCAACACCGTGGAAAAGACAATAGTTTGCAGATTATGGCAGAAAATGTTTTAAGATAAATTGACAACACCTAAATGTTCCTTGGAATTATAGCTGTAAAAATTGTTGGGTCGATTTGCATTTTAAGTTGCTTAAAGAATGTTCATTAAGTTGTTTAAAGAATTTATACATGAATGACCAGTTATAGAAGCCCAAGTATGAGTATAATCAAATTTTTCGTCTGTATTTAAGCTGTTTACTACATAGACAGAAGGGCATACAGAACATGCCAGCACCAGCCCAGTGAACTCATGTGGCTGTTATAATTTCCAGTCATGTAGGCATATTTAACAGTAGCTTTCACCCTCAAGTATTAGGAGGCACTATTTTGCTAATCAGGAAAGAAATTCCAGATAATTCATTTTACTTTCTAAATGTAATTTGTTGTGGTTAATCAACAAAATGTTGTATGGTTTGGGTACTGATTAGCTTTAAGATGAGATCTCCCTTGAATTCTTATAGTAAATGAAAGATGGTAGTATATTTTTTCTGAATATAGAGTGTATAAGCCCTGAAAGTTGCTCAGTTGAGTCTTCAGAACTAATAGGTGGCAGTTAATTTTTTTAAAAAATCTCGGGGTAAATTGAGAATTTTCTGAAACTGAAGGGCTTTGCAGAGAGATATCAGAAAATTGGGAAATGTTAATTTTAGGATATTGTGCCAGGAATAATAAATGTATATACTACCCTCAAAGACTTCCCTTCCAGGATAGAAGAACAAGTTAAATGTCATAACAAAGAATCAATCCAATCCATTTTATAAAACAGGTCTTTTTAAAAAGTCATTGAGAGAGACCAAAGAAACCTGATAACCAAATGCAATTCATGGACTTGGATTAAATCCTAGTTTGAAAAAAAGAAAAACAAAACTGCTGTAAAACACATTGGGAGAATTTGAGTATGCCTGGATATAGAATATATTTGGGAATATATTTTTTATTCTTCTGGGTGTGTTAATGGTTATCACGGTTATGCAGGAGAAAGGCCTTTTTTAAAGGAGGTATATCTGAAGTATATGTAGAGGTGAAGTTATCTTCAGTATTCAGAAATGTGTGTGTGTATATGTGTATATGTATATACAGGAAAAACTAATATGATAGTGTTAAAATTTGAATCTCTGGGGTGGATATAAGGGGGGTTGTCATACTGTAAACTTTTCTGTATGTGCATATGTAAAACAAGAAGTTGGAAGAAAAAAAAAAATCCCCTCCAGGTATTATTGTTTCTTTACTCAGCTTTACAAAGGCCTGGAGAGAGTGGATCACTGTTTACAGCTACTATCTCTACCTTCCTCTACTATTAACTCTTTTGAGTCCAGGCGAGTCAGATTTTCATTCCTATGTCCCCACCAAAACTGTTCATTTCCACATCAGTGTTGGCATCTGTGTTGCCAGGTTTGGTGGTCATTTCTTAGTCCTCATTTTCCTTTTGACATCTGAGCAGCATTTGACACAGTTGATCATTCTCTTCTCTCCTCCTCTTACCTCAAGTTGTTTTCTTCATCTTCTTAGTATCTTTTACTGGCTCCTCCTCTTTAAACATTGGAATGCCTCAGAGCTCTTCTCAGTTTGCATTTGCTCTCTAAATAATATTAGCCTGTTCTGTAGCTTTAAATACTATACAGATGCTAAGAGTCCCAAGTTTTCTCTAGCCCCAACCTTGCCCCTGAACTTCAGACTCATATCCATTTGCCTACCTGATATATTTATTCACTTGGCGCCAAGTAGATAGATATTTCAAATTTAGTATGTCCAAAACCGAATGCTTGAATTCCATCAGTTACTTCTCACTCCCAAATAAAAACAAAGCACTTGTTCCCTACCCGCTACTCCCACATCCTTTCTCATCTCAGTACGAAGCACTTCATTCTTCTAATTGCTCAGATGAGAAACCTTGGTGTCATCTTTGATAGGAATCCTTTTCCCTTGTACTATACATTTAATCCCTCAGCAAATACAGTCAGCTCTACTTTTAAAATATTTTAAAATATATCCAGAATCTAAGCACTTCTCCACCTCTCCCCACTGCTGTCTTAATCCTTGCCACCATTCTGTGACACATTATAACAGAGTTTCTCAACCTCAGCACTATTGACATTTGGGACCATAATTCTTTTGGGGGGCAGTGGGCTATCCTGTGCATTGTAGGATGCTTAGCAGTATCCCTAGCATCTTCTGTACTCTGTGGCTTTAAAAATGATTTATAGTTTCTGCTAATTCTATAGGTGACTCTAAAGTTCTCTTGGTCTCACCTGGGTCCACTAATGCAGCTGCGGTGAGTTGGCAGCTGGCCTGGGGCTGAAGGGTCTGAGGCCAGGATGCTGCATCCCAGCTGGGCCTGTCTCTCTGTCTCCAAGCCGTCTCTCCTCATTCATAGTCTCCCTTGGACTTTTTAACAAGGCAGCAGGAGTGTTCCAAGGGGGCAAGAGCAAAAGGCGACAGGGTTTCTGGCCTGGTCTCAGAAGCTGCACATTGCTTCTGCTGCCTTCCACCACACTACTATGTATGCACATTACTCATTTAAACTTCATCATAGTGCTATAAAAAGTAGGGTACCATTGTTACCTTCATTTCTTAAAATGAGGAAACTGGAGCTCAGTACTAGTAGTTTGACCACAGGTACCCAACAGGCAAGCCACAGAACCAGACATGGGTTTTAATCTCTCCTTACCTATCAGCAAACTCTGTGATATTAACTTACCTGAACCCGTTTCCTCATCTGTAAATGGGGTTAATACTACTATATAGAATTATTTTTAAGATTGAATTATTTGCTTTCTAAAGTACATAGCAGAGTACATGATACAGAGCAGGTACTCAAAAATGTTAACTCATCACCTTTCTCTTAATCTTCTCAGGTTTCTTTATTAGTTGAGGAAATGTTTTTATACATGATATTTGTCTCTATCTTAAAAAAAACTTGAATGACCTATACTAGAATTATTATTAAAGAAGACTGTCATTAACATTCCAATAGCAGAGCAATAATAAAGAAAATTCCATTATGATGGAATTAGTTATTTTAAGACTGAGATCTTAGTTGTTCTACCCTAAGGTGTTAGTGGCTAATGATCGCTTAATATATTACATTTTCAGAGGAAACAAAATGCCAGTGAAGGAATAGAATAGAAGAATTTTAGGTTTTATGGCAAGCCAGTGAGGAAGCAGTGATTCAGAAAGGGGACTTTGGTGCTCCTTGTGGTCCGCCTAGTATGTGGGCCAGCCCTGGCAAATTATCAAGTAGATCACCACACTTCGTGTGCAATTTATAGATTTGGGTTTCTATAGGGAAAAGAGATGCTTTTTAATAAATTGAGGTCATCATGCTGTATTACTTCATTTGCTTATGTGACATGTAGATAAATAGAGATGCAGTCATTGTACTATAAATGCAGACTACAGTGCTGACAAATTAAAGTTTGGGCCTGTTATGGGCTGAATTGTGCCCCCCCGCCAAAATTCATATGTTGAAGCTTTAACCTCCAGTACCTGAGAATATGACTTTATGTGGAGATAAGTTCTTTAAAGGCGTGATTAAGTTAAAATGAAATCTTTAGGGTGGGTCCTAACCCATTATGTCTGGTGTTCTTATAAGAGGAGGAGATCAGGACACAGATGTACCATGTAGAGAGGGAAGACCACATGAGGGCCCAGTGAGAAAACAACCATCTGTAAACCAAGGAGAAAAGCCTCCGAAGAAACCAACCTGGTAACACCTTGGTCTTGGACTTCCAGCTTCCAACTGTGAGGAAATAAATCACTGATGTGTAAACCACTCAGTCTTTGGTATTCTGTTATGGCAGCCCAAGCAAACTAATACAGGGCCCATTTTCCAGCCTTATAGATGCTGTTTATTATTTGTTGTTTTTTCAAAACGGAAAATTTTTGTTATAGGAGAACAAATCAGGAATGGGTTATAGGAATCTTTTCTTAATAAGTAATCAATTAAGTTATATGATGTGGTATTTTAAATAAATCAGGTTAGAAGTGTCTTCCTTTATTTTACCACTATGGCCATGGTAACCCCTTTTCCTTCCACTTCTCAGTCCTTTTCACCTGACCCTACATCACCCTGAGCCATTCCAACACGCATGCATACCAGAAAGCTGGCTTCTTTCACCTTGCATTTTCAGGTATATTCTCTAAACAAGCTTTAGTTATTTTTCCTAAGCAACAGGAAAATCATCCATCTTGTTTTTCTATCTTCACTTTGTAAAACACATGAGTAGCCCAGTTAAAGAAGGAGAGAGGGCCTTAACATTTATGAAGCACCTATTTTATGCTAGGTACTACGTTATTCACGTTACAGAAACCAGCTCCTTTAGTGAGAAAACAGCAGTGGCCCAATTTAGAAAAAGAGAAGGAAAAGCAACAGTAATAGCCTGTGGCATCACCTTGAAACTTTAAGTCTCTGGCCTTTGTCTTGCTTTCTATATATATACTTAGCCCTGCTATCAGATCCACAGTACCTGGTGATTATGAAAAGTACCTTAACTGTTTAAACCTCTAGATGTTAATCATTTTGTGAGATGTGAAAGCAGCATATCCTTGGGGTATTCTTGGGAATGTCCCTGGAACTAGCATGGGAGTACTAGTGCTTCTGAGAGTGTGTAGTTGATAGTCACAAGTAATTTGCATGTGCATGCCTCCTTCTTAATGGAGAGTAACTGAAGGAGAAATGGGGAAAGCTGCTAGCTCTGGACTACTACAGTGTAATAGTTATAATAGTCAAGAAGGGACGACTAGCTCTAAGAACTTTGGAAGCATGCCTTGTCTAGTGTAAAATATCTTCCATCTAGTTGTGAAAAGAATATGAAATAGTTTCCCTGGGCTTGGAACTATGAGGAAAAGGAACCCAAGGAAAAAGAGGCTCGTTAGCCCTACACATCGTGGGTGAGCAGACTTACCCCGTGGGTCAAATGTGGAATGAGGCCTGTTTTTGTATGTCCCTTGGACTAAGTGATTTTTACATTTTTAAAGAGTTTTTAAAAAATAATATGTGACAAAGATCTTATATGTCCTACAAAGCCTAAAATACTTACTATCTGACTCTGTAGAAGAAGTTTGCCATCCCTTGAATATAGTTACAGAGGATCTTTTCTGTTTTCTGTTGAAAGACTGCTGGTACACTGTAAACAGCTGAATATGAGAAATCTTCCTGAACATTTGTAGTATTTCATAGAATTACTCAATTTTAGACCTTCTGGAATGTTAAGAGGTCGTCTCTTCTGTATTAGTTTGCTAGGGGTGCCGTAACAAAGTACCAAAAACCAGATGGCTTAAACAACAGAAATGTATTGTGTCACAGTTCTGGTGGCTAGAAGTCCACATCAAGGTGTCACATGGTTGGCTCACTGTGAGGACTGTCAGGAAGAATCTGTTCCATCCTAGCTTTTGGTTGTTCACCTGCAGACTTCGGTGTTCCTTGGCTTATAGACGTTATCACCCCAAATTCTGTTTTCATGGCATTTTCCCTGTGTGCATTTCTGTCTCTGTGTCCAAATTTCCCCTTTTCATATGGACACAGTCACACCCTAAATGACTTCATCTTAATTTATCAACTGCTGAGATTCAATTTCCAAATAAGGTTGTATTCACAGGTACTGTGAATCTTTTTAGAGGACACAATTCAACCCAAGCCTTTGTTTTACAAATAACACAGAGGCCAAGAACGTATAAAGAAGTCATTCACCTCCTACAGCTATCTAGGAGCGGAACTGATACTAAAATGAAGGTCCTCTGACTGGTCCAGTAGTTGTTCACCTACATGCTTTATGCCATAATACACAATTGACTATAGAGTAATGAGGTCCATATCAAGTGCAGTACTTGTTTATGCTGGCTGCATTATTCCAGTCATCTTTTATGTGCCTTCCACTAATCACAGAAGAACAATAAATTATAAGTGGATCAGAATTAATGCATCATTTCCATTAGAAACACATGCACCTCATGCATTATTTTGGGTTGAAACCATCTTAGTACATTTAGTTGAGAAAGGATTTGCTGAAGGTCTGTTGTTGCTAGAGAGAATTTAAGCATACGTGTTGAGTATACACTAGGTAGTGGTTGTTGGAACGTCATGGGGATGTGCATTGGTCTGGACCTGTGTTGCCTAAAGTTTTCATTCCTGCTTCTTTAAAAGAAGGGATGAGGTTTTCTAAAATCCCTTGTAATTCAAGGATTCTGTAATTCTGTGAATGTGAACGTGATAAGACTCTCTTGTGTTTGAGGTATTTACTGGTTAGGGGCAATTCTACACCTAACTTCATATTAAGGAGTATACGGCACACCTCTGTACGGACTGAGACTTATGTGCCCACCTGAAGTAGTACATATGAGTGTAAGTCGTGGGGCCCCAGTATCTGATTATAAGAAACTGTAAAGCTCTCTTTGGATACATTCTAGTGTATGCGTGGTTAAAAGAGGGAGGAACATTGCCAGGCTGTTGTATTCTCTGTTACAGTTACTGGCTTACTTTCTGAGTGAAGAACTAAATTTAAAAGGTTATACCCCAGAGATAACCTAATATTTTTTTTTATCACTGGCAGCCCAAGGAATGGAGTTATTTGCACCTTGTTGGTACTCCCTTGGTATTTTCTATCTTTTGTGGTGGTCAGCTCCCAAGATGGCCCCTGGTGATTCCTGCCCCTTGTTATTCATGCCCTTGTGAAGTCCCGTCCTGTACGAAGTAGGATTGACCTGTGTAACCAGTAGGATATTGTGGAAACGACAGCGTGTGACTTCTGAGGCTAGGTCGTAAAAGACGTTGTGGCTTCCATCGTGCTCTCTGGCCTCCCTGAGAGTGAGTGAATCACTCACTCTCAGGGAGGCCAGCTGCCATGTCATGCGTGCACTGGAGGAGCCCTGTGGAGAAGCCCATGTGATGCGGAACTCAGGCCTCCTCCCAACAGCCAGCACGAACTTGCCTGGCGTGCGAGTGAGCCACCTGGGAAGTTGATCTTGCAGCCCTAGTCAAGCCCTAGAAGGACTGGAGGCCCAGCCCACATCTTGTCTGCAGCTAAACCAGCTAAGCCGTCCTGGATTCTTGGCCACAGAGACTTTATGAAATAATAAATGTTTATTGTTTTAGGCTACCAAGTTCGGGGGAAATATGTTATGCAACAATAGAAATATCACCTTTGTTGATTCCGCCCCTTTTTTCAGATCATAGTTTATATCTTTATCTCCCGCTGGATTTTTATGTACTGAAGGGCAGAGTTTGGGTCTTAAACTCACTTTTGTAGACCTTACAGAGGTTATTACAGTGCTCTGAAAATATTGTTAATGGTATATGATTAACTTATATAAAGCCTAGAACCACTGGGTTGCACCTATTGCTTCTGTTTGGAAAGGTTGTAAATTACCTCTGCTATTTTATTTGAAAGTAAATGCAGAAGGAGTTAGAGTGTTTGAACAATGTAAATAAAACAAAAACAATTATTTATATGAGAATTAACATTTTCACAAGTGTCTAAACAAATGGGGGAAAAGACTCACAGCAGAACCAGGAAGAACTGTTGGAGTTGGCCACCTTTAAAGAATTTACTGAGAAAAAAGAATGTCCTTTTTTGATTACCTGTTTTTATTCATTTGAAAGTAATTTCAAAACTTATAAGTTGGTAAGTTGAGAAAAACAAGAAGAAGAATACCTATATACCTTTTACCTAGATTTGTCTATTAAGATATTTTGTCTCATTTGCTTTATCATTTATACTCCTGTGTGCTCGCTCGCTCTCAGAGCATGTGTTTGTAGATATATACATGCATGTATCTACACACACTGTATCTTTTCTAAATCATTCAAGGGTAGCTTACATACATCATAGCCCTACATTCCTAAATTCTGAAGTGTGTAATTCCTGAGAAGTACAGTTAACAAACTTCAGTACGTTTAACATTGATACTTTACTCTTGGTATTTCCAGTTTTGTCAGTTGATTCAGTAATGCCCTTTATGCCATTTTGCCCCTTCCCAGTACAGGATTGAGCATGGGGTTATGCATTTAGTTGTGTACCTTTAGTCTCTTTTAACCTGTAACATTTCCATAGACTTTGTCTTTTATGGCATTGACATTCTGGAAGAACATTCTGTTCTTCCTCCCCTTTTTTAGAAGAATGCTCCTCATTTGGGGTTTGTCTGGTGTTTCCTTGCGAATTAGATTCAGTATCCTTTTAAATTTTCTAAAGTGAGAAAACAATATTCCATTCAAAGGATCCATTTAAAGCAACATTTAGGTCAAACTTAGTTCAAAGGAATTATTAGAAGCTGAAACGGAAAACCAAAACATGTTGTAGAATCTTAGAACATGTTTATAATAAGAGAGTTTTCTATCTTTCACGTTACTGTAAATAGTATTGATTGATTCAACAACTGGATTTTTAAAAGTCAATCAATGTCTTGGCATTGTGGTGACCTTAGGTGGTTTCATCTAGCTTCATCATGGACTTGCCTCCCCAGAAAGCCAGTGGTATCCTTCTGTGGAAACAAAGGATTTTCTTCCAACTATTGCTAAATTTATTTAACAAACATTATTAAATTATTATTATCTGCCAGACACTGGCGTGGATCCTGGGAATACAAAGAAGAACATAACAGACTTCGTGTGTCCTGCTGTATATTAAAAGACAATCACAGAGGCTGACATGCCACAGAGGTCAGGAGGAGCCTCTGCCTGGGAATAGTTGTAACCACACTGGAGTGGGAAAGCCTAAATGCTCTTTTCTGCCCAAAAGGAAATTCCTGTTGTTCCTGTAAGAGTCGCATCCACCTGCTAGAAAAACTTATCTTGCTGTTGTTTGGCATTTTTACCTATCGTGGTGTATTAAAAATGACTAGATCAAGTTGAATAATTTAGTGCAGGTAATCCCTTTAAGAGACTGGGCGATAAGAGTTTCTTTCTTTTAATGCTTAAAATCTTGAATTGTTGCAGTTGTTTTGTACTATATAAAATGCCTAGGAATTCATTTTTTAAAAAAATAATAGCACTAAAGTTTTAATTGTGTATCTATTTTTGTATGCATCATTCCCAACAGTATCACAGGTAAAGGCTTAAAACTTTTAAGGTGAAAAATGTTCTTAAAAGCTGAAGATAAAACAACTTTGAATCTTCTGATGCTGTGATCATAGTTATGGCTTTGTTCCTGACTCTTTCCACGTGGCAGTGTCCTAGGCAGTTCATTTCATCTGAAGACTAATGTATTCTCAGCCACTCAACTTTGTGATTCTGGTGTAGGGAAATGTCATTATACATGGCTGCCTAAAATACTGTAATTTAAACTTGGAAATAAAATGCTAATATGCTGAAACTGGGATAAGTTCTAATAAGAATACCACTAAAGATCATTTCTTTTTTTCCCAAATATAACATAGGGGAATGGATATGGTTGTACTATTGTAGAAGATGTTCTTTATCTTTAACTAAAATTATATTACATGAAAGATTGATATTTTCATGTAATTCTCAATATAAAAATAAAATGTAATATCTATTCTAAATTCTAGATTATATTTTGTTAATACAGTATAACCAAATACCAGGCTAAAGCAAAGGAACTATGATTTTATATTGTCAGAAATGAGATTTTAAAAGGCACCTAGAGAACAGAAAAGGAATTCAAGAAGATCCGAAAATCTAATATAAGATTGGGAAAGATTTTTTTTTCAAGTCACTGTATATATGTCCTTGCTCCTATGTTGGTAAATATTGACCAAAGAGAAAGATTTTATTGATAAGTATGTATTTTAATCAAAATAATTCTCTGATATGACATTCAAATAAACTAATTTTGACAATTTGTTTTCTCTTAAAATTGAGAGGAAAAGAACACAGATGCTTTTCACCTGTGCAGTTTAAATGCAGTTAACTTTAGTGTATAAATATAATTGATCTTTCAAACTATCTTAGTTGTTCGGCTGCCTGCAGTAGGACAGTATTGTGAAACATAAGGTAAGCTGTGAATCTGATGATAAATGGAATGTAGATTATGTAGAGGTTATTTCTTATTTATACTGTTAATAATGATTTAGAATTGACTGGGTTGTCTTAAATTTTAAAATCCCTGTTGCTTTGCACAGAGCTTAGCAGAATACAAAATGTTTTAAATTTCATAGCACGTATAGTATATAAAATTGCCAGGTGTTTCTTTTTAAAATCAAAACTGGTTGAATATTGGAAATTTTATATTATTCAACCTTAAAATGGGTTTCTTTGTAATATGGCTCCTGCCTCAGTCCACCTTGCATTTCATCTTCTAACAACATTTAACAGTCTGTCATTTCCTTGCTCACATCTAACTTTCACAGTTAGAGTTGTTGCATTGTGTGGTCTGATAGCCAGTACTTGCATGTAGCCATTTAAATTTAACTTTAAAGTCACTAAAATGAAATTAAAAATCTAGTTCTTGCTGCAGTGGCCGCATATAAATTACTCAGTAGCCACATGTGACAAGTAGTTACCTTACTGGACAGTGCACATATCAGATGTTTCCATCATTGCAAACTTGGTATTAATGTAAGCATTTTTGAGGCTATCCAGTTGCTAAAACACTTTCCAATGTAATGCCTCTGGTTGACCAATATAGTAAATATTTTATTTAAATAATTGGATAATACCTGCAAATAACAACGTTTGATTAATTACATTTCAAAGCATATGTGTTTTGCTGAGAAAATGAGATGATCTAAGTAGAATGTTTTGTAGCCAGTCAGTAAACAAAATTTTATTAAGCACTGCTGTGTTCCAGGCACTGCCCTAGGTACCAGTGATACAGGAGTGAAATGGTGTCTGCCCTCAAGGAATGCTTACATTTTAAGAGGTGGGGGGAAGACAACAAGCACATACTACTTAGTATAGTAGTAAGTGCTAAGTACCTAGTATAGTACTACTTAGTACTTAGTGTAGTTTTAAGCTCTCATCAAAGCTGGGCTGTGCTATTTATGGAATATGATTAGAAGGAGCCCCCATATATCCACTTCTCTAAGTAATTAAATTATAAGATTCCGTTTTTTGGATTTGTTTCTCTCACATTTGTTTAAAAAAAATTTTTTTTGTAAAAGACAGGTAGACACAACGGCTATAAGTCTGCATCATCTACAGTAGAAATGCTGAAGAGGAAGTACGTCTTTATGTAGCCAGTGGCTTCTAGGGAAAGGGTGTCTCAATGATGATGACCAGTGGTAATGGAAAAAATGGGAAATAGATAAAAACCTATTATTGTCTCTCCAGCTTTACCCTCTTTCTTGCCTCTAGATGTCATTCTAGCCTCTAATTTTATTCAACTAATAGTTGTTAATGTCTGTTAGGTGCAAGGTGTAGTGCTAAGCAATGTCTCCTGAGAGTATCCTTCTACTAGGAAAAGATGCCTAATATAAACAATTGACATCTGCTTTCCTGCATATATAGCTCACTCCCTGGCATGGAGAAGAGACTTAATAAATCTTTGTGGCTGAATTAGTATTTCCTATTATAAATCAATAAATTGATATTGTTTGTAAATTACTCTCTTACGGATTCAGTTAACTTGAATCAGTGGATAAATTGATAAATAAAACAAGCCAAAGCTAATGTCCAAACATGAACCCAAGATGATTCCAAATATCCTGTGATATCTAAGGATTTTAACAAGACTACTGAAATATCTCTTCTTATACTGCCACATATAACATTGAAATATGTAAAGGGTCCTAATTGAATTAAATAGATACAGTAGATTTGTTTAGGGAAAGTTTTATAAGGTATCATTGTGAGCTATGCTGTGAACCCAGTCTGCCTAACATTTTCACATCTCACTGAATGTTCCCCAAACTCTGTCATGGGCATTATATTATAGTTGAGGTCATTAAAAAAATAATAAGTTATACTAAACTAAGAAATGATCACATGCAGTGTTTTCCAAGCTGATTTTTAAAACCACACTCCACAGTGGCAAAAGCATTTTACATTTCAACTAGTACACAAACACACATACATAAAAGCAACTGAAACAAAATTGTGTGAACTAGTACCCACCCCTACTGTATGTGATGCCCTCTGAGGTTTTCAATTATATGAATTCTTTTCATAATGGATCATGACCTACAGTTTGAAAAATAGTGATCTAATATGATTTTACTTGGTATATATTCTCAGTATGACAGTATGATATTCAATAAGCCATTTGAGAGGTTCATCTCATTTTTTCTAGCCATTCTTTTATTTATTTTTAAATGTTTGTACATATTGAGTGCTTACTGTACATCAGATGCAGTTCTAGGTCCCAAGATATACAAAGATGAGTATGATTCAGTCCTTGCCCTTGAACTCAAATGGGTAAGACAGACAAAGTTATAATAACATTTAGTAAGTATTATAATATCAGAATAAAAAATGTACTATGGGAACAGAGAGGAGCAAGCAACTAATTCTCCCAGCAGAAATCCAAGAAAGGCTTAGTACAGGAGGTGACTTATGAACATTAGGCTATATAGAATGAATGCAAATTTTCCAGGTGTAAGAGAGAAGGGCATTCCTGGCAAAGGGACCTGTATGCGCAGGCGGGAAGTATGAAAGGGTGGAGCTTGTTCCAGCAGCAGTAAGAAGTTGAGTGTAGCAAGAGTTCAGGAGCGTAAAGATAAATAAGGCAGAGAGGTAAACTGAAAGAGCTGTGTTCCTTGTTAGAGAGATTAGATTTTGTTCTTATGTAGTGGGAAGCCCAGAGGTTTTGAATCTAGGACGTGTAAGGTAAGATATTTGTGTTTCAGGAAGACAGTTATGTCGGCTCTTTAAGGGGTGGTGAGGATAAAAGAGATATTAGAGACAGGAAATTCTTTGCATTGCTTCAAATGAGAAATAAAAGGTTGAACTAAGATAGTAGTGCTAAGTATGGAAAACGTGGTCCGAATTCCACAGTTCACTTTGTCAGACATTTATTGAATGTTAATTGTATGTCAGGTTATTAAATACTGTGATACAAAAAAGATAAGAACTGGTCTCTGATATTGAGTTTTCTGTCTAATAGGAAACAAAGACAACAAATAGATCAGTTCTGTATTATAATGGTCAAGTGTTATGACAAAGACTTGCATAAAGTATGAAAAGAGCAAAGATGAGACAAGGGGCATTACCGGCAGAGGGCAGAGGAAAGCAGTCCTGAGAATTAAAGAACCTGCGGGGAGCTACCTGGAGTTCAGTACTGCTGGAGCACAGTGTGGCTAAGGAACGATACAAATGAGCCCAGAGTAGGCGTGAAAGGTTCACACGAGTTCTTGTCGTGGAACTTGCAGGTTTGCATGGAGCCCATAAGTCATGCTAAGGAGCCTAGACTTTATCCCGTCACTGGTGGGGAGCCTGTGGACTGACATGGGCAACTCTGTGGTCGAGGTGGCTTATTTTGATAATGTGGAGGATAATAACAGCTAACTTTCATTGAATGCATGTAATATGCCAAGCACTGTTGTAAGCATTTTACATGTATCACCTTGTTGGAGCAACCCTGTTGTTAATAGTCTCATTTTGCAGGGAAATTACTGACACACAGATTAAGTAACTTGCTCAAGTTTACACAGTCGGGCAGAGCAAGGACTCAATCCCAGTGATCTGACTCTCACCCACAGTGACACGGTGCTGGGTCGATGAGCGAGGGGCCAGACTATAGGGAAGAGACTGTGATGACCTGCCCTGGGGTAATGGTAGCAGATGGAGGGAAGTCTGCTCGGGCCGCCATAACACAATAGCGTAGACCGAGTGGCCTAACAACAGAAATTTATCTTCTCACAGCTCTGGAGCCTAGAAGTACAAGCTCTCGATGCTGTCATGTTTGGGTTCTGAGAGGGCTCTCATTCCAGCTTGTAGATGGCTGCCTTTTTGCTGTGCCTTCACTTAGTCTTGCCTCTGTGTGTGCATGTGGAGAGAACAAGCTCTCTGATGTCTCTTTTAAGGACGCTAACCCTGTTGAGTCAGGCCCCCACCCTTATTATCTCATTTAACCTTATTACTTCCTTAGAGGCATCCCTTGGCCAAATACATTCACACTGGGAGTTAGGGTTTCAACGTATGAATGGGGTGCGGGGGGAGGCACAAATACTCAAGCCATAACAACAGCAATTCCAGAAAATATTTTAGGAGGTAAAGTCAGCACAAGTTGGTGACTGATCTGGTGTGGAAAGCAAGGGGGAAGGGAGAGTTTAGGATGACTCTCAGGTTTCTCACAAAGGATACAGAAAAAGCAAATTTGTTGGGGGAAATGACAGTTCCGTTGGGATTATAGTAAATCAGAAGCACCTGGAAAGCATCCAGGAGGTGGTTGGCAATACTGATGTGAGGAGAGGCATCAGCATCTGATGGTAGTTGAAGCCACAGTTTGGGTAAGATCACCTAGAGAAATAGTGTAGAGTGAACAGAGGTAGTACTGCCCAAAATGGAAAAGTACTTATGAGGTAAGCAGACGAGCAGCAAAGGGGGATACAAGAAACAGGAGATTTCTGTCCCTGAATCCAAAGGAGAGAGTATTTCAAGCAATAGGGAATCCTTAACACTCAAATTCTAGCCTCTTGTGTGGCAGACTTGTATTCTTAGGTGAGAAAAGGAAACAGTCGCAGAATCATCGCATTTTATTGCCTAACAGGACCAGAGAGATGATTTTCCAATCCCCTTATTCTATAAACAAGGAAGCTGAAGCCTTGCAAAGCCTAGGGATTTGTCTCTTTCATGGTACAGGAGGAACTAGAATTTAGGTCTCCCAAGCCTCTTGACTTCAATCCAGTGCTTTTTACAGTATATCAGACTGAATCTATTTGTGGGGTTTGAAAATTGGGTCTGAGTTGTAAAAAAAAAAATACGCTAAATAAAATGGAGAAAGAAGCATCAGAATTTTATTATTGTATGCATTTGGGTAAAGGAAGAAGTAGTACATAAAATGTCTAAAACTCGAAAGGAGAGACTAATCATGTTGACCTTGAATGATGATAAGAAAATTGACTAGGGCTTAGAGACAGGGATTCTGTTTTTTCTCTATTTAGAATGGAAATGGCACATTGTCAGGGTCACGCGTTAGGCCCTGGGCACACATTTATACATGTGACTCCTTTTTATGTTTTTCCTATCAATGACCCCATATTAGGGATTTAGCAATACCGTATTATTAGAAAATTAGCGTTAAGTCAGTATCTTATTATAGGCTTCAAACTGTCAGACTTCATTACTTTTGGAGAGGAGTAGCTCGCTCTTTTACAGGCTTTCAAAGTTGCCTTCAGCTCATGGACTCCCCTAAGTGAAAATTTCTCTTGGTAACAGAGAGACCACTTGTCTTATAATTCAGTTAATGAAGTATATATTGAGTCTTAACTATAAATAAAGCACTATGCTAAGCACTTCAGGTTTGTAGGTTGTATCAATATTAAGGAATTGGATACAGTCCCTCTGTAAGACATATAGAATCTGTTTCAGGTACCAATAATGTCATGTAAACCTTTAGACTCACAAGTATTGTAATGGTGTCAGTGGGGTCAATAGTGCCGGTATGTCCTCATCAGTACTTACCATTGAAAATATGAGCTGCCTTTGGTTTGTATTTATCCCTTTCAATATTTTAAAAACAAACAAAACTGAAGCAGGTTTAGCCACCATCTTGGCTTGTATATTAATTGCTTTCTTATTTTTTACTAGCTAAGCAAGCATGAATTTGACTTAGTAACACAATAAACTATTTTTTCCCACTTTATAATGCTATAGTTTGAAACTGTGTAAGCTAACATTTAAAATAATAAGTATATACATACCATAAAGATACTCTTGCTCTGTATTTATATTTTTGGTAGATTTTTAACATATCAAGTGAGGTAGAATTGTACAGAAAATAACTGATTCACCAACAGACACAGCTTTGGTACTAGGCCATTAACAGAATTTTTATATGGTATATGCATATGACAGAGAGCACATTATGTGGAAAATAAACCAAGCTGGGAATATGTAAGCATCATATAAAAGGAATAGATAGCCTGCAGTTTGCATCATAAAAAGAATGTTTGTGTTTGATACAGTAGGGTAAGTTTCTGCATCAGGAGAACCCTCAGCAAAATTGTGAAATAGGCAAAGCATAGCTTCAGAGGGATCGGAATCTTGGCACGGCCCATGGTATGTGTTATTCCAAGAAATTTTTTTTAATTTATTTATTTATTTATTTTTGGCTGTGTTGGGTCTTCGTTGCTGCGCGCGGGCTTTCGCTAGTTGTGGAGAGCGGGGGCTACTCTTTGTTGCAGTGAGTAGACCTTTCATTGCGGTGGCTTCTCTTGTTGCTGAGCATGGGCTCTAGGGCACACGGGCTTCAGTAGTTGTGGCACACGGGCTCAGTAGTTGTGGCTCGTGGTCTCTAGAGCTCAGGCTCAGTAGTTGTGGTGCATGGGCTTAGCTGCTCCACTGCAGGTGGGATCTTCCCAGACCAGGGCTCGAACCCGTGTCCCCTGCATTGGCAGGCGGATTCTTAACCACTGGGCCACCAGGGAAGCCCCCCAAATATGAAATCTTACCACTGAAGGCATTTAATGAAAAGTTTGATCCATAATGCTGCACTAGTCAAGACTTTCAGGAGAATGGGGAGCTTATCATATTCATATTAATATTCCCATGCTAGCATCATTCATGGACATTAATATTCAGTAAATGTTTATTAAATGAATGCATTCTGTTAAGTAAAACATTAAGAAGAAATTTTGACTGGGAGTTATATTAACATTGTGCTATTATCATAAGAGGATTCATTTAGCAGTTGTTTACTGAGCATCATCTATGTGTAGATGCTCACTGTGTTGGCATTAGGAATACAAAAATGAGTAAGATGGACCTTCAAGTGGTGAGATTGGGGAAGAACTTGTAAACAGCCCTGATAAAGATGATTGGTGCCACAGGAGAAATATGAAGACAAATAACTTAAATAGTGCAATCATACGAGTACCTACGAACAAAATATAGTTATGATATTATCAAAATACAAAGTGCTGTGTGATCCCAGAAGAGAAACTGATTCCATTTGGAGGTGGGAGTGTTTGGCAAAGTTTCATAGGGGAAGTGACTTATGAGTTGAACTTTGAAGACTATCCCACTGGCATCTTGGGCATCTCTAATCCATGGTGTCCATTGGTATATTCATTATTTTCCTCTTCCACCCATCTGTCCCAGACCCACATGTCTGATAGTCTTGAACATGGTTAGTGATTTTACCATTCACCCTTGGATCCTTCCTTATGGAAAATGCTAGAATCACTTGACTCCCTTTCTTTCCCCTCCAGTATTAATTTGGTCACTATAGTTGCATGAAGTTTTGAATAGTTGAGTTTTTTTATAATCGACATACTTTGTTCATAATCAAAGCTTATCAAACATTTGTATTTGAGCATATCCACCTACTAATTACATATTTTAATTTTGTTGAATAATACACAAAAATGTCATATTTTGAAACAATTCACTTATTTTTTGCACATTGAAAAAATACAATTCTAATATGTAAATAATGTACTGAAAATCGCAAAGAACTTAGTATTCTAGAGAAGCTATCCTGGTAAGCAGTCATGACAGCATTTTTATTTTAAATAATACTATTCTTCTAAGAATATATTTCTTTTAATTTGTCCTTATCTCTACAGAACCATAAAATTTTAGCACCACTGTAGAATTTCTAGACAGTAATACATTTCTGCTGCCATTTGGAGGAGCCTGCATCACAGAGTAATGAGGAGTTCAGTCTGACTTGCAAAGATGCCTTCATTTGAAATTCAGAACCCCCCAGAAGAATTTAGTCAAATTCCGTAGTGAATTGTGTCTTCTAGATTTCTCTAGTACTGAATTTAATGGAAGGTACAATTATAACTAATTATTTTGTAGAGTTCTAATGATGTTCTTACACCACTGGAACAGTAGATATTCTGAAAACTGAAAGTGAAACTGTCAGACCTTGACATCTGTAGTTAACAACTACTTAGAGTTTTGTTGATATCTAGATAATTGTGAAAATAAACCATGAGTGTGAGAGGCCTCTGTGCTTTTCTAATGAAACTGTTTAAATTTTGATAAAATCCATGACATATAATCCTGGTCTCTTTCAATCCAAATTTTTAAATAATATCTATAAATACTCTCTAGAGTGGTCTTAGGAAGCAGAAGTTTATGAAAATTTCATTCTGTTTCTCCTTAAACCTTATGCCAGAGTTACTAAGAATTAGCAAAGTTCTTTGATACAAGATTTACTCTTCTGATATCATGCTCTGGTGAAATACTAGAAAAATGTTTTGAGAAATAAAAGACAGATGTGTGAGTTAAAGGAAATTTTAGTTAATTAACAGAGTTGCATTACAGTAATCTTAACCATGATTGTGAAGTCTTGAATTCTAAATTTGCCTCTGCTAGTATAATGCTAATTATATATTTTACTTAATTTTTACGTTTTTATAATAAATAGTCCAATTTCTATCAATAAGGTGGAGAATTCACATTTAGAATTGCCTTCAAAATTAAATTCTTATGCCGTTACAAAATGTAACTGAACGGTCTGGTCTCCAAAGACCAAGATGCACACTCTGCATATCTCTGTTATGTCCTTGCAGTCTGTTGCTGATGTGTATGAGGAAAGAAAGTTACTTCCTAATTGGAGTATTAACACCACTTACCCCTAATACTCATGAAAAGTCCTGGAATCGTTTCATACCTGGTGACATCACATTTATCCTTTAAGTTTTAACTCAAAGTCAGTTCTTTGAATGAAGTCATGCTTACTCGCAACATCATAGGCCTGAAGTTATTTTCTTTCCTCCAAAGGAAAGAAAGTTATTTTCTTTCCTCCAAAGTACTCTATCCAGGTACATATCAATACAGAAGCAGCCTCAAGTGTAGTCTCACGGTCCATACAGCTAGACTTATGGTACACTAAATTTACTGAGAGCCAATATATCCGTTTTCCATTAATTTTTAAATATGTAACTCACTAAAATGGGTGGATGTAAATATTTACTACTAATACTATAATATAAAAACATATAAAATAATACTTGTAAAATATAATACTCAAATTTATTAATTTTTCTTACTAATCTTAAACTGTTCTCAGTCTCTGCTTAGACAATCCCAGTTTTCTCCAGACTTGAATAGATTTAAATGCTTTTCATTAATCTGTTTGTTGCTTCAAAACCACAAGACTATGCCATCTATT
This sequence comes from Hyperoodon ampullatus, assembly GCF_949752795.1. NCBI lineage: Eukaryota > Metazoa > Chordata > Mammalia > Artiodactyla > Ziphiidae > Hyperoodon > Hyperoodon ampullatus. Next base: position 71,173,249 of record NC_136929.1, read on the forward strand.
AAAAGTGGAATTTCATTCTTGAGCTTAGTTATCTTTAAAATAACGTAGTCATTTTTTGCTAATTCTGTAAAAGTGCTTCCCTACCATAATCAAAAGTAAGGCAATACAGAATGAAATGTCTATATATGTCAAAAATTTCCTTATGACTTGCATTTCTAGTCAGAATAAGATTTTTGTACCACCTTCCAGCTATTCGTGCTCTTTTACATTTGACTTTATGAAAACATAATTTATAATGAATACACACATTTGTGAAGCTGACTTTTGAACAAGACTTTTTAAAGAACCTATGATACTATTTTTTGAGAATTAATATATTTGAAAAATCTTATGAGGATATGAAAATGCAAATTGCCTTTATTTAAGAAGAGAGAATTGTATGAAATAGAACTCCAGAAAACGTGAACTATCTCTGTGGAGCATGGGGCTTACGTATTTGATGTGTCTTGGTAGAGTAGCTAGCACAGTTGCACAAAACGATGGGCATTTAACAAAAAGCTTTTAATAATCAGGGAATGAACTTCCTTATCTATGAAGTAGCCAAAACTGCTTTTATTCTTATTGTCTCTATAAGTGTAGGAAGCAGAGCATTTTAATATAGTGCTTGAATGAGAAAGCTGCACACAAAATCAGAAGTATACCCTGTAGAAATATCAAGATTTATGGAGGCCCAATTACATGAAGGATATGTTAGTAGAGCCCTATGTGTCATGATGTGGATGTAAATTAAGCACTCACTGAAATTGCTTTCTGAAAACTAACTGATGATAAAATAAAATGTAGAAGTTCACAGTGAGAAAGTTACCTTAGACCAAGAGTGAAATGAGAACCCAATTATGCACTAAAGCAGTTTTGCAACACTTAAAAGTTTTCACTAACATCTAGAAATTCACGAGTGATTTTTTTCAAAGAATGAGAACTGAATCATTTGTTGCTTGATTTATTGGTGTACTCGTTTAAGCAGAAGGGTAGTTTCTATGCAGTGCCTCAGATTTCTTTTTCACTCCTACTCTCCCTGCTTATGAGTCATCAAGACCAGAGTGCTTTCCTTCACACACAAAGAAAATGCTGCTGACCCATTGTCTTGGTCTGCTCAGGCTGCTATAATAAATTACCATTGACTTAAACAACAAACATTTATTTCTCACAGTTCTGGCGGCTGGAAGACTGAGATCAGGGTGCCAGCATAGTCAGGTTATGGTGGAGGCCTTCTTCCTGGTTTATAGACTGCCGTTTTGCTGTATCCTCACATGGCAGGGAGAGAGAGATCGCCTCTCTTGTGTCTTTCTTATAAGGGCACTAATCCCATTCATGACGGCTCCACCCTCATGACCCAATTACCTCCCAAAGGCCCCACCTCCAGATCTCATGTTGGGGATTAGGGCTTCAACATATGAATGGGGTGGGGGGGACAAACACCCATCATCAGGGAATGCACTGGATTTGTGATCATCAGTTCTACTTTATTCATATTCCTTTTAATTAAGTCCATGCATTTATAAATTTTTGGCAGGTTGTTAGAGAGCCATGGATGGCTACAGACTCTGCTTAGACAATCTAAGCTTTCTCTAGACTTGAGCAAGGATAAAACATGCAGAGGTGAAATGCATGACCTTTGGCCTCATTAACACAAGAACTGATTCAAGTTCTAAATATATAGGTTGGTTTTGGTGTCTTAAAACCTTATTTTTTATGTTTTTTATCTTCTTTTCCTCCTCCCTCCACACTCCTTTCCTATCTTGTGACCTGTGCTTTCTGCTCTTTATCCATCAAACCATCCTCTGAAGGCAATATAGCAAAAGCGTCATAGTAGTTAATAACAGAGGCTTTGGGAACCAGACTCAGTATCTCATAGCCTGGCTCTGCCACTTAATAAATATATCATCTCAGACAAGTGAGACCCTTAATGGCATTGTTTTCTCCATTTCCTCATCTATAAAATAGCAATAGTGCCTTCCTCACAGAATTCTGTAGAAGTTAAACAAGGTAGTGCATTTAAGGTGCTTAGTGTACTACCAAGCATATAGAAAGTGCATACTATTGAATAAACAGCTAAAAATGAAAAAGGAACTAGACTGATAGATTTAATTTATAAGATAATGTGTGACTTTTCTCAAAAAAATTCACTTTTTTAACAGGGGATAAGGAAATAATCTCTAAATATGATATATTTAAATAATCTCTAAATATGAAATTAGGAATACAGTGCAGCTGGTGGAAAAAGCTTTATTTTAAAAGAGCTAATCCCAGCACTCCTGTAACCATAGGCACATGCCTGTTTTCCTGAATACTGGACTACAGACCTTAATCAACCTCTTTGCTACTTAAAGTTGGCTATGTCCTAGGATGAACCATTTTTACTTTTTTATACTGTGAATTAGTTTCCTAATGCTGGCAAAACAAATGACCCACAAACTTGGTGTCTTAAAACAACAGAAGTTTGTTCTTCAGTCCTGGAGGTCAGAAGTCCAAAACCAAGGTATCAGCAGGGTTGGTTCCTTCTGGTGGCTCTGAGGGAAAAACTGTCCCATGCATCTCTCCTGGCTTCCAGGGTTGCCAGCATTCCTTGGCTTGTAGCTGCATCACTCCAATCTCTTCCTATCTTTCAGATGGCCTTCCCTCTGTGTCTATCTCAAATCTCCCTCTGCCTGTCTCGTATAAGGATACCTGTCATTGGATTTAGGGCCCACTCTAAATCCAGGATGATCTCATTCAAGGTTTCTAATTTAATTATATCTTCAAAGACCATTTTGCCAAATAAGGTCACATTCACAAGTTCCAGGATTAGGACGTGGATGTACCTTTTTGGAGAACCACCATTCAACCACTATGAACTGTGTAAGAGAACCAGACTCAGGAGAATGGGAAGATGAACTGGGAAAGGAAAACCATACTTCCCGAAGATCCCACGGAGTGGGAATACTAGAGCCTTGCTGCCAGTGTGGCCATGGGGACCAGGGACCATGGAAGATTAGTTTTCTAGGTACAACTAAACCTCTGCCCAACTGGCAGGTCTTCATCTTCAGCTGCAGTGAACTGCTTTGGGATTTGTCCAGTTTTCCTTTCTTTTCCAAGTATGTCAATGCTGTCTAATTTCTGAAGCCTATTAACTCTCTTTGGGTAAAGAACAAGCAGTGGTGCTAGAAGTGCATGCCTGTGATTTGGGCTTGAGAGCCATGGTGGAATGTTCTAAGAAGCACCAGCTGAGGAAGATAGCCATAGGTCATAGTACTTACTAGCCCCTTCAATCACTTCACCACCATCACCCCTTTTTCAGCAGGAATTTACCATGCCTCAGGGGTGTGTAATTGGAAATTTGGTTAACAAGTAAATAAGTGGAGGCGATTAATATTCTTGACATTTTGGTTTTGGTCTGAATGGAGCACTGGAAATTGGCTGCAAGGGCTGAGTAAGGAAAGATAAAGGAAATCACCTAATTTTATTCACCACAGTTATGTGACTTGTGACTGGAAGAAGGACATTGTTAATACCAGGGCCCTTTACCTGAGACATAGAGTTTGATCCTAGTAGTTCTACCTGAAATGATGGTTAGTTCAAGAAGACCCAGGCTGGGAGAGGGTTGTAACTGCATGTGATAAAATTTCCTACCAACATGCATAGCAAGCTGCCCAGAAAAAGAGCATTGCACAAATTTTTAAAATCAACTCATAACGTCATCAGATCTCTACCTAGACCAAGACATCCTCAAAGTTAATTACTACATTATTCCTTTTTGTGTCTGTGGTTCCTATTACAGTGCTTATTTAGGAGATGTTTAATCAGCCAACTACTTAGTGTATCACTGCTCACCTTTTAAGTTGCTCTTATTGATTTCCATAAAGATCAAAATATTGAGAAAGTATACGATATCACCTAAATGCTGGATTGAATAGGTATGAACTTAATTTTTAGGATAACTTCTTGTTTTCTTGGTAAAAAGAAAGAAATGCACAGTTTCAAGGAGAAAAATTTGTTGATATAAATCGGATCAAGGTATTACTGCTTCTAAACAGTGAGCATCAAACTATGGCCTGTGGGCAAAACCCAGCTCCCTGCCTGTTTTTGTATGGCCTGCAGGTTAAAAAATGGTGGTTATGGGACTTCCCTGGTGGTGCAGTGGTTAAGAGTCCACCTGCCAATGCAGGGATCACGGGTTCGATCCCTGGTCCGGGAAGATCCCACATGCGGAGCAACTAAGCCTGTGCGCCACAACTACCGAGCCTGCGCTCTAGAGCCCACAAGCCACAACTGCTGAGCCTGTGTGCCACAACTCCTGAAGCCTGCATGCCTAGAGCCCATGCTTCGCAACACAAGAAGCCACCGCAATGAGAGGCCTGCGCACCGCAATAAAGAGTAGCCCCCTCTCGCCGCAACTAGAGAAAGCCCACGTGCAGCGACAAAGTCCCAACACAACCAAAAATAAATAAATAAAATATAAATAAATTTGTTTCAAAAAATAGACAAATAAAAACACATGTTAAGGGCCAAGACAATTCAGTGGGGGAAATAATAGTTTAAAAACAATGGTGGTTAGCTTTTTAAATGATTGGACAAAAAGAAAAACAATATTTCATGACACATGAAAAGTATATGAAATTCAGAAATTTATTTTAAACAAAGTTTTATTGGCACACAGCTCATTTGTTTATATATTGTCCATGGCTAATTATGCCCTCCAATGGCAGGATTGAGTAGTTGCAATAGAGACCATTTGTGGCTGAGAATCCCTAAAACATTTACTCTCTGGCCCTTTACAGAAAAAGTCTGATGACTCCTGCTATAGTGCAGCGTTTATCAAAATGCTGATTTTTGAATTTCAGAATATCAAGAACTTGCGCTTCTCCCCTCAGATCTGCAGTTTGACCCAAGGAAAGTAGGGATGTGTTGTATCAAATAGCTGCCCAGCTTCCCTCCTGTGGGCTGAAGGCAGTGTCCAGGCACTTGTAACTGGCAGACTCTCCACAGTGTTCAGGAAATGACCAAGCAGGCGGGCAAGCCAGGGAACAGTCTGAACAGGACACTGCCCCTGGCAGCACTGACACTGAGTTCTCAATGCCACTCGTGCTGGGAATTATTTCTAAACTGACCTTGCATCTTTGCAACGTGGCCTCAAGAATCATGGCCCTGGAAAGAAGCTTCTGGTTGGCTAGACCCAGGCCACATGCCCACACCTAATTGTCAGGATACAGGAGAGTGAGGTACTCGTTCTAATTTGCTGATTTTCAACTCATCCCTCCCACTATGATGCACAAAGGAGATTTACCCCAAGTGAGAAGCCGTGGTAGGCGGCCAGAGAATGTAAATCAAACATTTTCTACATCTTTGCTACTCGAACTGTGGTCTGAGGCCCAGCATCAGCATCACCTGTGAGCGTGTTCAAAGCGCAGCCTCCTTAGGCCCATCTCCTGACCCCCCAAATCAGATTCTGAATTTTAACAAGATCCCCAGGTGATTTGCGTGTGCATTAAAAACTGAGATGATGCCCAAATAAAGTCCTAAGTTGGCAGAATTCCAGGCAGTATTATGAAGTGAAAGGAAATATTCAGGCGGCTTGGGGGTACATATTTTTGGCCCTGCAGGTTACCTGTAAACATGAGAGCTGTCCCTGGGAACCTCCTCCCCTAGGCTCTGCCTGCTTTTCTGTTTCTTCCTTTCTTAAACCCTCAGATTTAAAACCTCTTAAGCGTATAGCCTGTCCCACGGCGGTGTACCAGGAGCCCCAACAGTGAAAGTGGGCAGTGGGGGAGAGGGTATTTAGACGTGGGTTGTTTCTAAACGACGGCTTGCCTGTGTAGGTCACAGAGCCGAATAATATTTTAAAGGGCCACGGGTGAGTTTATTGACCTAATATAAAATCAGAAAAGGAAGCTTAATACGAACCCAGTCATACTTGGATTCAAGTCCCAGACTCTGTCACTTACTTTGTGATTTTTATGTAATTCACATAATCTTCCTGAGCCACAGTTTTCTCATCTCTGAAGTGGGGTTAATATGAGTATGAAAGATAATCTGTGTAGAGGAGATACCGCAGTGCTCAGCAAGAGCTATGTACTCCATTTATTACAGCTATCATCATTCGTTTTAATTTGCTCCATTCAGAGACCATGGTATTTTATGCCTTAGTTAACCAAAGTGTCAGTTTATTAACTCAGTTTGCAATAGAATTGCTACAGCTACTGCTGCTGAGTGATCTATGCTGAGTTCTGGATTACAGATTTAGGCATTCAACTTCCATTTCTGCCTCCAGTTTCTGTCATCATGAGGCATCATAGAGTACAGTTGTTTATACCATCAGGACAATCTGCTAAATTGCTATCACGAATATTAAAAGTACGTATTTGAAAAACTGCTGAGTGTACCTAAGGATATTCTTTAAATATGACTTCTGGAATATTGCCACTACTGACCACACTTGAAAAATCTCAGAAGAGTCTTCCTGTAGGGTAGAAATGATTACTCTTAGTTATCACAAACTTACTGAAATTTACTACCAACAATCCTTGGAGTTGAAGAAAAACAGATCTTTGCAAGCACAGGGCAGTGGTTGGTATCTTAAGCATGTGCTATTCCTGATCATTTGGATACATTTCCTTCAAGAATCTATCACTTCAATAAAATTGATTTGAAAAAATGTGAATTTTTATTTCCACAGCTAAAACGTTTTGGACAAAATGCCCCTGAAGTTATTAAAATAAACTCTTTATTGAAAAGCAAAATAGGTTTTCCAGTTACTATTTTAATTTTTATTGCCCTGTAAATTAAGGAAGAACACAGTTATAGAGTCAAAAACCAGCTAATAAAGCTTAAACAAGTTAATAAATGAACTGGATACATAAAATCCTTAAGCTATATCTCAGCAGTGAAGTGTCTTTATCCTCAGTTGTTAATACATTTCTCCCATGTGCACTTGTTTTTTTAACTTTATTTATTTGGTTGTACGGGGTCTTAGTTGCGGCAGCTGGCCCCTTAGTTGCAGCTTGCCAGCTTCTTAGTTGTGGCATGCATGTGAGATCTAGTTCCCTGATCAGGGATCGAACCGGAGCCCCCTGCATTGGGAGCACAGAGTCTTATTCACTGCGCCACCAGGGAAGTCCCTACCCTTGTTTTAAAGACACCTCTAACGTGAAGGTCCCAGGTTACTTTTGACTGGAATCAACCTAAATGTAGATTTGCAGAAAAATAGCTACTAGGCTTTGAAGCACAGGCTATAATGTACCAAATGAATGAAAATGCTGTATTATTAATAGCCAGGCAATATTATTAATATTGGCCAGGCAGTGTAGGGGACACCCTGTCAGACATTAAGTTTGTGGGAATTTTCCCCTATTCTTTAAACTAGAGAACCGCTAGATGCTTCTGTAAATGCAGGAATCCATTTTTGACCTTGAAGCAAATCTTCCTTGTTGTAGTAAAATTTGCTTGAGCAGTTGCCCTCAGAAGGCAAGGCTAGGAGACTTCCTGCTCCCACTGCTGCGTGGAGCCTTATGCATTGTGCTCTGGAGGCTGACTCCAAACTGTAGAATATCCACCCCAGGTCTAACTCTGACATGCAGTCATTAACGCTTAATCTGTTTGCTTTCCTTTTCTGGAGCTAATCTCATGATCTTATGCCTTCTATAAACCTTCTTAACCATAACCCTTTTGGAATCCTCTAGTTTACATACTAACAGAGGGAAGCAGAGATTTTCTCCTTGATTTGCTCCCTGTCATCAGGGTCAAGCCCCTGCCATCGTAGTAGCAGCACCTACTCCAGCCAACCCGGGGGCAGTTCTAGCCTCTTTAAATGTGTTGGCCAAATCCTGACCCCCCCACCGACTCCAAGAATGAGGTTTCTCTTCAGGTCTGTGAGTTCATCCCACCAACATTTAAACATGCTTAAGTCTCCTGTCTAATAAAAAAAAAATCTTCCTCAGCTACAGGCTGCTTTCCAGCTACTCCCCTTTCTTTTTTTTTTTTTTTTTTTTGTTTTTTTTTAATTAATTAATTTTTATTTTTGGCTGCGTTGGGTCTTCGTTGCTGCACGTGGGCTTCCTCTAGTTGCGGCAAGCGGGGGCTACTCTTCGTTGCGTCGCGCGGGCTTCTCATCGCGGTGGCTTCTCTTGTTGCGGAGCACGGACTTTAGGCACACGGGCTTCAGTAGTTGTGGTTCGCGGGCTCTAGAGTGCAGGCTCAGTAGTTGTGGCGCACGGGCTTTGTTGCTCCGCAGCGTGTGGAATCTTCGCGGATCAGGGCTCCAACCTGTGTCCCCTGTATTGGCAGGCGGATTCTTAATCACTGCGCCACCAGGGAAGTCCCTCTCCCGTTCTTTCTTAACTGCACTTAAAGGTCTTGGAAGAGTGGTCTGTGCTCTGTTTGCACATACACACACTTCTTACTCTCTTCCAACTCTCCGACCCAGTATAATCTGTCTTCTTTCCTGCACCTTCACTGACTTTACTCTCAATAGGGTCCTCAGAGATTTCCTTGTCACCCATATTTGGCAGCCATCTCACTGTTACTGATTCATTCTTCCTTTTGGAAACATCTTCCCTCAGCTTCCCTGAGTCCACTGTCCCACGTCTCTGGGGACAGTTGCCCAGTCTCCTTTGAAACCTTTCATGTATTCCCACCACTGCCCCACGTAATATCTGGAACATTAAGAAACTTCTGGTCCTTCTCTTCTCATTCGACACATGCAGACTGGGTAATCTCAGCTACCTCCATGATTTAATACCACTGGATAGAGTCACCTCCTCGTTCTGAGCTCCAGACAAGGAAGTTGTTGGCCGTTCCCACCTTTGTGAAATACTCTCTTCTCTTGGCTTCCCTGGTTCCAGAATGCCTTGGTTTTCTTCCTTTTTTTTTTCTCAAATATTTCTTAGTCTTAAATCTGTCACTTTCCTACTTAAGCACTTCAGTTATTTGAATTCAGAGTGAACTATAAATCCAGTCGTTTTCTGGCTCCTACCCACTTCTCCAGATGCTTCCCACCTCACACTAGCTTTAGCTGTCCTGATCTTTCATTTCTTCCAATACCTTTTGCTCTCTTGTCCCTTGCACCACATATATAACTGTGACCTGAAGCCAATTCTGATGTATGAACTCCAGCCTCTGCTGGTCTAAGTAGTTATTCCAAATTTTTATCACTTTCCAAATCCTTTCATCTTGTTAACCACTACCCTCTCTCTTTGCAGTTGACTTTGCCACCTGCTTTACATTTAAAAAGGGGGGCTGGGGAGCAGAGAGTGAGGGCATGATGCTAGAATTTTCTGAGCCTCCTCGTAACACTTAGAAATTTATATCCGTGAGAACCCGCCCAGTCGTCCTCATTTTCTGTCTTAGGGGAAGAAATGTGCTTCTACCTCTTTAAGCCTAATCCGATCCGTCCCAGCTTTTCAGGAATGTATTCTAACAAACTTCCTTGTTGATACTGGCTTTTATCTCAAGTAGTTGCACCCAATGTTACACTCTTACACCCTTTGGAAAATCCGGTCCCTTGGCTCCACATTTTCTTCTAGTCATGGACCTAGCTCTTCTTCCCTTCAGATTCAAGTTTCTTGAAAGAGTGGCCTTGGCTATCCCCACTTCCTGATGCCTGTTTGATTCCTCAACCCACTACAATTAACTTCTCTTCCCAAAGCTGATAAAATAGCTCTTGCTAACTTGCCAACAACCTTCATGTTTGCCAGAACCAATAGTCGGTGTGCTGTCTTTTATCTTTCGTTGTGCCTTTGTGATATTAGACACTGCTGATCGCCCTCCTTGGAACTTTTCTCTCCTTCGATTTACAGGATCCTACTTTGCCCTAGTACTTCTCCCATCTTTCTAGCTTTTGCCTTTGCAGCTTCTTTGGGAGCCCGTCTTTCTTCATTTGCTCACTCAACAGATATTTCTTGAGCTACACGCTCGAGCTGCAGTGATGAGTGGAATATAATCCCTGCCCTCGTGGAGTTTCCAGGGTACAAAGAAGGAGAGACAATCACGTAATCGCACAAATAACTATAAATCATTCCAAATTCTGGTACCGTGCTGTGAGAGCATGTGTTAGGGGCCTGATCTAGTCTTAGGGCACCTGAGGTCTTAAGCATAAATAGGAGTCATCCATCAGACCGTACTGCCTGCCTTCTGCAATATGAGACTTTGGTGAATGAATGCATATACATCTTAGTCATGCCCTTAATTATTTAATAACTGTCAGTCACATACGCTTTCACAATCTGCTGTTTCCAAATGGAGGTATTTTTAGCCTTTTTATGCACAGCCTCCTTCTCAGCCTCCTATTAGTAGTTATGTGGAGTCTCGGGCTTGGGGACGTTTCTGTAAATTTCCTCAGCTCAACTTTAGCTTACTTGAGCAGGCAGCAGCAGGGCTTCACAGCATTCCAGGCGCCCATCTTTCTGAAACGGAATTCCATTCACTTTCTTCAAAGTCGGGTTCTCCACGTGTAGCCATCTAAATTTAGATGTCATGTGTTAGAGTAGGCAGCCTACCGCAAACACACCTATGAGCAGTCCTCTTTGATGCGCCATGTTGTTAAAGAGGTGCGGACGGAATACACAGCTGCTTTGAGTCTCACCTCCATCATTTCAGAATTTGGACCAATTATTTGGATTTACTCCTGGAGGAAGCATTGAAAATCAGCATTGAAGCTCTGGCGATCTGACTGGGATTGGGGCTTTAACCTGTAAAATCGTCCATTGTTTTGTAAATGACAGTCATCACAGTGAGAAAGCAGTGTCGTCCCCCCAGTCACCTCCCACCCACCCCCACCCCCCCACCCCTGGGCCATGGGGTGCTTCCCTAGCCATTTTAAAGGCACGGAAAGCGACCAGCCCTGGAGTGAGGCAAGCGCCTCCTCTCCATTGGTAAGGAAAGATCTAAGTCAGTGGTTCTCAACAGGGAATGATTTTGTCCCCAACCCCTGCGTACATCTGACAATGTGTGGGGACATTTTTGATTCTCATGATTGGGTGGGCGCTGCTGGCATCTAGAGAGCAGAGGCCACCCGTGGTGCTGGACATCACACAGTGCAAGAGACAGACCCCCACAGACAAAGAATGATCTGGTCCAAAATGCCAGTAGTACCCAAGGTGAGAAATCCTAATCTAAGGAAGAATGGAAATGTAACAATTTAGTGACTGCACCTACGAGAGATGCCAGAAACAGATTCACCTATTTCTGGTGAAGCACTCAAAAGGTAATTTTAATTTTAAAAAATAATTGTATATAGATTCGGAGTTTTCTGGGGAAATTTGTAGGTTATTTATGTATTCAACAATGAACCACAGTTCCAACTTTCAACAAGTTTTGTTCCCTGCCCTCAAAGACATAATCCAGTCTGCAGTAGTGGTCTTTAACAGTGTAGCAGACTCACCTGGAGGCTTATTAAAATCCACTGCTGTGCCCCACTGCCAGTTTCTGATTCAGTAAGTAGGTCTGAGGTGGAGCCCAAGAATTTGCGTTTCTAACAAATTCCCAAGTGGTACCAATGAAGCTGGTCCAGGATAACGCTTTGAGAACCATTGCTCTAGGGGATACAGAAAAGAAAACACCTGTAGTTCTGCGATGGACTAAATGTTTGTCTCCTGCCCAAAATTCATATGTTGAAATCTTAACATTAAGTCTTACTTGGGATTTCCCTGGTAGTCCAGTGGTAAAGAATCCGCCTTCCAATGCAGGGGGCGCAGGTTTGATCCCTGGTCGGGGAACTAACATCCCACATGCCGTGGGGCAACTAAGCCCGGCACGCCACAACTATTGAGCCTGTGTGCCTCAATGAGAGAGCCTGCCTGCCGCAAACTACAGAGCCCATGCACTCTGGAACCTGTGCTTCACAACTAGAGAGAAGCCCGCGCGCCGTAACGAAAGATCCCACGTTCCTCAACGAAGATCCTGTGTGCCACAACTAAGACCCAACGCAGCCAAAAAATAAGGAAAATAAATAAATATTTAAAAAGAGGGCTTCCCCGGTGGCGCAGTGGTTGAGAGTCCGCCTGCCGATGCAGGGGACGTGGGTTCGTGCCCCGGTCCGGGAGGATCCCACATGCCGCGGAGCAGCTGGGCCCGTGAGCCGTGGCCGCTGGGCCTGCGCGTCTGGAGCCTGTGCTCCACAACGGGAGAGGCCACAGCGGTGAGAGGCCCGCGTACCGAAAAAAAAAAACAAACCAGTTTTGAAGTCCTCTAAAGAATTATTTTAAAAAAATTAAATCTTACTTAATGTGATAGTATTAGGTGGTAGGGCCTCTGGGAGGTAATTAGGTCAGGAGGTGGAGCCCTCATTAATGGGATTAGTGCCCTTTTGAGAAGAGAGAGCTTGCTTCCTCTTTCCCTGCTCTTCGCCTTGTGAGAATACCATCTGGTTACAGATGGCCATCTGTAACCAGGGAGAAGGCTTCCACCAGAAATTTATCATGCTGACATCCTGATCTTGGACTTTCAGTCTCCAGAATCGTGAAAAATAAATGTTTGCTGTCTAAGCCACCCAATCTATGGTAATTTGGTATAGCAGCTAAGCTAAAACAAGTTTAACATTGGGAGTATATGTGGGACACTAAGACTTGATTGTATCTGTCAGAATGTCTTTGGAGGCAGGAAGGTTTCATAGCCCATGGCCGCTAGAGATAGACTTAGTGTTTCACTGAGGACTAGTATTATTGCTGAAAGCTTAGCTGTTTTCATTTATGTTTCTGTAAAGCTAGCAAGGTTGAACATTTTTTCATCTTAAAAAGAAAGTTTATTTTTTATGTGAATTATGTGTTCATTTCAGTTATCTCTTTTGTATTTTCCTGCTGACATCTTGGTGAGCAAGTGGTTTTAAACTCCACAATTTTGGCTAACAATGAGATGCAAGATATAGACACTAGTTCTTAAAATTCAGCACTGTTCACTTTTGCCAAGTGAACATAAACTGAATTGCATCATACTATAGATAACAGAGTATCTAGAATATTTTATCTTTTTTTACTTTTCCCATTGAAAAATACAGTCAGGCAATCAAGGTAGCAAGGGTTAAGTTTCCAGATTGCCACAAGTCAGAATTGACAAGAAAAGCTTTCTGCTCCATATTTGCCTGGGAAGGCTCCAAGGGAAAGGCAAGAAACAGGAGCTCAAATCCTTGTTCCCTCCATTATCCTTTTTTTTTAATAGCTTTTGCATAGGCTCGATTTAGGGAGGTTGTATGATGCTAATTTAGGTATATACGTCATTACAATTTTAGTATGTATCCTTCTCAGGCATACACAGAATATGCCAGACGTGTGAAAAGAGGAGGGAGTCAGGCACAGGAACCTCTGGGGCACTGGTGTAACAGTATTCCAGGCTCAGTGACTCTTCAACACATACCAAATTGATAGACCTGAGTTTCAAGTCCATCTCTCAGTACGGAGGATTAACTCTTTTTCTTGTCTAACTCACCCCAGTGTCCCCTGTTCTTTCCATAACTGTATTCTACAAAATTCCCTAGGTTAGAACTAGAACCAATGGGTGAAAAACTAAAAAGAGGTGAAGTTTGACTCAGTTTAAGAAATAATTATGTAACAATTAGCTTTGTCATGGTTAATGAAGTTGTTTATCTTGGCGTAGAGGCATTCTTTTCTCTGGACATGTTTCTGCAAAGACTGGCTTTTCACGAAGTAGGATGGTAGAGAATTGGGCTAGTTGACCTCCAAAGCCCTTGTAATTCCAAGGTGAATCTATAAATCTAGGATTCTTTGATCAACATTTATTGGAGGGCAGCTATAGACAAAGCTAGGCATTGGGCACATACAAGAGATACAAGCATGATCTTTGCCCTCCAGACACATACACACGTAAAAAATAACAGCACAAAATAATACAGATGAGGCATTATCTTTTTAGCCCCAGAACTTGTGTTGAAGATCACTATGATTATGTTTAGAGTTAAATTCTTAGAGATTACTTTATTTAGATTGATGTGCAGCAACCAAAGGATTTGTTTTTCCATTAGAACACTGCTTGTATAAAAATAAAGATGAAACCATGGGAAAAGGTAACCCTGAAAAGTGTGCAATTCAATGCAAATTTTATTAGTCTATAAAGTCACATTATACAATTTGTACTCTTCCCTACTGTGCACATTTAAAATATTTACATAAAATCATAAAAAGCTATGATGTTAAAAAACATTAGCATAAGACATAATTTGTTTTTAATTTGTTGTGTAAATAAATTTCACTGTCTTAAGGATTCGATAAATTGTTGTAACTAATTCTGTCTTTGATGACTTGCTGGTGTCTCCTGGTTTTTGACGAGTGTGGCAGCTGTTTCCAAAAGCTGCTTTTTCTGAGGCCTTTGCAACTTGCTGACACTTCTCCTGTTGAGAAAGTAAAATTTTTCTGCTGAGTAATTCTCATTTCCCACTAAGTGTATAAGCAACCTGGAGTATTTTGTGAGATGCAGATTAATATTTCAAGCATAATAATCCTTATATGTTCTGGTTTGATTATGGAGATTATGGTAATGAATAGAGGTTTTGATCAAGACTGCTTCTGAGGTCCCAAGGCTTTGAAAATCTTAGGTAGAAATAAGACAACATATTCCTATGAGATATTAATGCTATACTAGTTTTCTTAAATTTCTCATCTACCGATTGAGAATTTCTTCCAGAAATCTAGATTTACTATGTTACATTGTACTGTGAAATGTGGTTTGTCTTTTCCTAAATTTAGGATGGTTATTTTTTAAAATAATTGTATACATTGTTTTTTCAGGGTATTAGTGTATTCAGTGCATTAGTTAGAACTTTGGTTGCTCATAAAAATGACTAACTAAAAGTAGCCAATGCGAAAAAAGGGATGTAGGTAGAAGAATGCAGCTGGACCTCAAGAAGGGGATGGACTGGGCTTCCCTGGTGGCGCAGCGGTTGAGAGTCCGCCTGCCGATGCAGGGGACACGGGTTCGTGCCCCGGTCCAGGAAGATCCCACATGCCGCGGAGCGGCTGGGCCCGTGAGCCATGGCCGCTGAGCCTGCGCGTCCGGAGCCTGTGCTCCACGACGGGAGAGGCCACGGCAGTGAGAGGCCCGTATACCGCAAAAAAAAGAAGGGGATGGACGCTGGTATTAGGAACCATCAAGGCTCCAGGAAGTTCTTTCTCCATCCTCTCTGTCCCTTGTCTCTGCTGCTTCGTGAAATACCATAATGAAGTGCTACACTTCATATTTGCTTCTTTCTGTAGACTAGGTTTTTGTGCATCTTCATCCACGTGGCAGAGTATGACCAATCCACAGACCCTGGA